>NC_134530.1:78108291-78762220 GCF_050624435.1 Tenrec ecaudatus
TGATAAGAGTTGTATGAGCCCCTAATTAAATGTTTTAAAAAAAAGAAGAAAGAAGGAATATACAGTTACTGTACCAAAAACAACTAGTCAACATTCAACCATTTCAAGAGGTAGCATATGAGCAAGAGCCAATGGAAGAAGCCCAAACTACGCTGGTGCCATTAGACAAAAACAAGAGTCTAGGATTTGATGGAATAGCAATTGGAACATCTCAACAAGCTGACGACACTGGAAGCATTCACTCACCTATTGCAAGAAACTTGGAAGACATCTACCTGACCAACCAACTGGAAGAGATTCATATTTGTACCCATTCCAAAGAAAGGTAACCCAATGTGAAGCACAAATTATAGAACACTATCATTCATGTAACTTGCAATTAAAATTTTGCTAAGGATGATTCACCAGCTGTTATAGTAGTAGTACATTGACAAGGAATTGTCAGAAATTCAGTCCAGTTTCAGAGGAAGATATGATACAGGGTCATCATTGGTGATGTCAGATGGATGTTGGCTGAAAGTAGAGAATATTAGAAAGATTTTCTTGTGTTTATGAAGTATGCAAAGTCTTTTGATGTGCCATTCATCACAAATGATGGAGAGCCTTGAGAAGAATGAGAATTCCACAACGCTTGTGTTCATGAAGAACCTGTCTGTGAATCAAGAAGCAGTGGTCCTAGCACAGTAAGGAATACCATGTGGTTTAAATGACGAAAGATGTGGTATCCTTTCACCATACTTACTCAGTCTGTGTGCAGAACAAATGACCATAGGAAGAAGAGAGCAGCATCAGGATGGAAGAGATTAATAACCTGCAGCAAGCAGATGACACACTTTGCTTCCTGAAAGCGAGGAGGACTTGAAGCACTTGCTGATGAAGGTCAAGGATTGCAGCCTTCAGTACGGATTATAACTCAGTGTAAAGAAAGTAAAAATTCTCACAACTGAACCAATGTAGACCGTCATGGTAAGCAGAGAAAGATTGATGTTGTCGACGATTTCATCTTGCTTACATGGAAACAGCAGTCAGAAGATGAAACAACGCATTGCATTGGGTAAATTACACTGCACACGACTGACTTCTTTAAAGTGTTGAGGAGCAAGAATGTTACTTGGAGAATTAAGGTACACCTGACTCATCAATCACCTCAATGCATGTGAAAGCTGGACATTGAATAAGGATGCTGAAGAAGAATCGATGTATTGAATTACAGTGCTAGTGAAGAATATTGAAAATCCCATGGACTGTCAAAAGAACCAAATATATCTTGAAATGTGGGGAGAAGAGAGTCTCCCACAGATCATCACAGGTCCGGTAGGTGCAATTGTACAGCGATAATAAGTAAAGATTACAGTAAAGTCATAGCATGAGAGGTTGAGGAGAATGGCAAATAATGGAGTCAGACACAATTCATGGTAGCATGCTCACCTTGGACCCACTTGACTGATAGCCCTTAGGGAGAATGGCACCTGACCTACTCCTGATGACCTCCAAGTGTATAGTCATTTGCAGCTAAGTTTGGCATATATTTGGGGGAGACAACTTGGGAGAAATCCTTCTGTTTCCCACATTGAAAGAAGTAAATTTCAACCAGAATGCTCTTTAGAAGCAAGTATGATGGCACTCCATTTCAAATGCTTCAGACATGTTACCAGGACAGACCAGTTCCTAGAAAAGGCCATCATGCTTGGTAAGGCAGGAGGACAGTGCAAAAGAGAGACTCAAGGAGACGGCTGACACGGTGGCTGCAACAATGGGCTCAAACAACAATGGTGGGGATGGCCCTGGATGGCAGTGGCTCATTCCGTTGCACATAGGGTTGCTATGGGTTAAAACTTACTTTAGCAACACCTAGCAACAAAAACAAGTTCAAGAAATACAACCTGTAACTCATACACATTTAAAATATATTTTTCTATATTTATTAATTAAAGCATTTTTAAATGATTTTTTTAAAGCTGAGAATTCAATGGATTAGTGAGAAAATTGCATGTTCTATTGAACATTATGTAAATTATCTTCTGGTGTTTGAACTAAATACCACAGAAATCAGGAGAGTGATTCATTCTGCCAGCTAAGGTCCCAGGCAAGTCTTAATGGGGACTGGCATTTGATTCTGATCTTGAAAAGGTGGGTGGCATCATTTTCAAGGAGAGCAGGGAGAAAAGTAGGAAAACAGCTGCCCTCCTTGGAAAGTACTAGCATTCCGGAAAGGACAAAAGCTGTGGCTGGAAGGGAGGGCAGGGTTGAGGAGGAGGCCTGCAAATTCCAACTTGAGGGCTGATGTGGAGAAGGCTAGAAAGGGAAGTTGTGAATACTTGCCACTATCATCCCTGAAGTTCTCCCTTCTGTTCCGGTGTGGAGTGCCACACGTGCTGACACGGGGATACATAATACAGTGTCGTGTGCCAAGTACTACTGGGAACTCATCAGTGGTCCTGGTGACACAGTGGCTTCCTCTTGGGGTTACTGATCTCAGGGCTCCAAAGGAGAAAGCGTCCTGCTGCCATAAAGATTTATGGCCTCCGAGAGCCTGTGGAGCAGTGTTACTCAGTCCTCTAGAGTCCCTGTGAGTAGTTCTCAGCTCCGGGGTCCTGAGGCTGAGCTTTGGTTTAATTCCTTTCTAAACTTTATGTACGCAATGACTCAGGTTTGCTTTGTGTCCATCATTCAACTATCATAGAGTGAGTTTTCTTTTTTAGGCAGGAAATCTTCTGACTGAACACACGAAGTTTTATAATATATTTATAAAAATAAGACCACTTTTCAAACTAAAAAAAAAGAGTATATTTTTTCCACACATACTTCGAAAGTTCTTATTTTGCTTCCTTGGACTAATACCATTAAAATACTATTGCGTGGCATATTTTTGTTCTCTTTATGAATGACTCATTTTTATTTGCTCTTGTTTAATGGTACTAATATGAAATTTATTTAAAAGACAGATCCAAGTCTTGTCAGTAACTATTTACAAGCCAACGTGCACAACACTAGTCCCAGGTGCCTTAGGTTAGAGTCAAGGTATCGTCGAATCAGGCTGGCTCAAAACTTTCGCCTACTACTGTATGTCACCAAGCATAATTGTCAGCCATTGTGTTTGCCATGCTCTCTTAAGACACACAGAAGGCAAAGTTACCTCCTCATTGGCCACTAGAAGGAAGGGAAATTCGCAGGTTTTTACTGGTTTATGAAATTTCTTGCCTAATGGAAAAGACAGGGGAAAATATGTTCAGGTAAATGTCTATGGATCTAATTTAAGTCAGTGTTTCAGCAGTAGGTGAGCTGAGTAAGTTATAAGAAGTTAACTGGTGCTTTATCAGTCTTCAACCTTTTAATTCTTTCTTTCTTTAAAGAAACTACTTTTGTTTAAACAATTGCTATAAAGCAGTATTTCATTTGTTCTTGTTTTTCTGCTTCTGAATTTGTAGTTACAGAAGAATTGCCTGCTCTCACTTTGCAGTGACCGGATTCTTCAAGATGTTCCATTTAACAGGCAAGTGAGAGCTCTAAAAGTTTTAAATGGGGCAAAACTGAATTTCAAAAATCTTTCTTGGGTCATTTCTTACCAGGAAGGACATTCCTGGTATAAGATTGAATGGATAAAATTGTGCATGACTTTACAGAATGCTAAATGTACATGTCTTAATTTAGTTCTCTGACATCTCATAATAGATTGGCCTCTGTTTTCATAGCACCTTGCTTAAGAATTTATCTTGGTCATAGTTTTCAGAGCATTTATATAACAGTGTGTACTATATGACCTCCATTTGAAGGTGAGGAAGCTGCTGAGCTGTGTCCTCAGTGTCTTGCCCATGGGTGTACGTTTAACTAACAAGTCTAGAAAGACTCAGGTCTCTTAGTTCTAGGTTCAGTGTTCTGTTCTTTGTAACATCCCTCTGGTATTGGACCCACTCCTCACTTTTAGATTGTTGTTATCTGGCGTTCACATTAATGACAACAGTAAAAACTCTACTCACAACTCTCTAAAGCCTCCGTCCCATCCTACCCCTTTTCCTAGTCTTGGATGCAAATAAAATTAAAAGAGAGGGTGGGAGCAGGGAAAGGCCAGGCATTTTGGGCCATTAACCTGTATGAATGCTCCAGGGCAGGTGTCCTCAAACTACGGCCTTCAGGCCACATGTGGCCCACCCAGGACATTTATCCAGCGCACCAGGTGTTTTTGCCCCGTTTGTTTTTTTACTGCAAAATAAGATATGTGCAGTGTGCATAGGAATTTGTTCATGTTTTTTTTAAACTGTAGTCCAGCCCTCCAAACAGGTCTGAGGGACAGTGAACTGCCCCCTGTTTTAAAAGTTTGAGGACCCCTGCTCCAGGGCCTTGCTGTGGCCACACGCCTCAGGTCTGAGGGAAGGGGGCAGACAGTATGTGCAGAGATGACTTAGTTGCAGACCCAGAAAGCCATGGTTTGCACAGCAGGTAGCAGTCCCAGGAGGGTGGGCATTCCCTGGAGAACAAGAATTCCATGTGAGTCATGGCAGGATGGGACCTCTCCTGATGGCAGATTCTGACCTATACAGCTCTGTGGTTTGATAGGACACAGCCGGCTAGTCTACCTGAAGTACAGAGTCGCAGTGGAGAGGAGTGAGTTGCAGATGGCAGCTGCAGGCAGGGAAGGGAGCAGCCTCATCAACAGTTCTTGTAGCCTGAGGAGCACTTGCCTAACTTAATGTAACTACCTGGTCTTTGGATCCTAACCATGTCAGTAAGTGAAGAGTAGTTGTATTGTTTATTGGTATTGAATTATGGGGGAAATTTTTAAAGCAGAGGTTAAGGGAAGCTATAAAACTGGATTCCAGTAAATCTAAAATGATAACTTTTCTAAGATGTGCTTTCAAAGCTAAAAAGATGATAGTTTTTGTTTCATGTTTTAAAATACTGATCTTTTGTTGTTGTTTTAAAATTGTGAATTAGATGAGGGTTAAACGTATCAGACCATAATTTTGCATTGACCATTTTAAACAATTTATCAAACTTCCAGTGGCCTGTTCTTCCCTCTAAAACCAGAAAAGCTCCACCTTTGTAGTACACATTTTTCCTACTAGGCGAGCATCAAGCAGCTTACTCTGAGGTAGTGCACCCAGCGAAATCGCCTAGGAAGGTTCTCTCTGGTCACAGTGAATTTTTTCATAAAAATAGTTTTGCTCAAAGCTTGTTTTTTGTGATGGCCGATTTAAGAGAACAATGTGTGGCTTTGAAATTTTGTTTCCTGCTTGGGAACATTGCCACCGAAACTTTTGTGATGTTGAACACAGCTTAGAAGGACAGCGCTGTGGGAAAAACTCAAGTGTACAAGTGGTTTTTTTGTTTCAAAGCAAGGTGAAATGTTGATTGATGACAAATCTCGTTCTGGAAGTCTGTCATCTTCCCAAACAGCTTGTTCCACCAGGTCAGACTGCTAATCAAGTTTTCTATTTAGAGGTTCTGAAAAGATAACATAACAGTGTGCGACAAAAAAGGCCTGATTTGTGGCAGACAGGGGACTAGGATCGCCCACCTCAACGTACCTGCTCACGCAGCCATCTCAAAGTGCGCCAGTTTCTGGCAAAAACCAGCTTGCCTCTCTTGCCCCACACACTTAATTCATCTGACCTTACCTGATTCATCCATGCCACTTCTTTTTGTTTCTACGAATTAAGAGGAACGTGAAAGGACAGTGATTTGCCAATGTAGACGAGGTAAAGAAAAACATAAAGGAGATGCTAAAAGCCATCCAAACAGATGAGTTTGAAAAATGTTTCCAAGAATAGAATTGCATATTTGACACCTTTTTTACGTGTAATGGCGAGTGCTTTAAAGGTGATAAGGTTGTTTTGAAAAAAAAAAGTTTAAAGACATAGCTTTGGGGGGATGAGATTTTTGGGGGGCGGGTACCCCTCATATTTTTCTGCTCCTTCACCAAAGTTAAGACCCGTCTACCCTTTAGTCTATTGCTTCCCCTTTCCACCCTACCATCTCACCTCTGGTAAACGTCAAAGTTTATTGCTTTTGGCAAGAAAGTTTCGTATTTATTTTAAATAATTGCTCTCATACAATACTTGCACTTTTGTTTTTACTAAGTGCGCTCGATGTGATGTTCTCTAAGTCCATACATGTCACTAGGCATTTCATAGTTGCATCATAATTGTTTCCCACTGTGTAGTATTCTATTGTGTATGCCCCAATGTTGGTTTGTCTCTTCTTCTCCCAGTGGGTGTTTAGGTTTTCCTGCCTTCTTGATCTTGTGCCTAAAGCTCTGATGAACATGGGTGTGCATGGGTCTGTGCTGTAGTCTTTATATGTATGTGTAGGGGATTTACCGAGTATTACGATTGCGGGGCCATGTGGTGTTGCGATTTCCAGTTGTTTGAGGAAGTCCATCGTCGTCCTGTTGAGTTACAGCCCTACCTGCAGTATGTAAAGGTCCCAGTGCTCTGTCCCCTCGCCGTCGTTTATTGTTTCTGCTTTTTTGAATTTTGCCATCATCTTTGGGTTCAAGTGTCTCAGGTGGCTAGCGATGGGAGAGCACTTAGGTTTATTGGTTGCCCAGATGCCCTCTCTGGTAAACTGTCTATTGAAGTCCAGCGTCTACACATTTTATATCCCACCTGTATGCCTTCAAGTAGTTCGTTTGATTGATTGTTTCACGCTATAGAAATTACATGAATAAATGTGTTGTTGTCCAATGTAAAGGTTCTTTTCTTCCTTTCTTTTTTTTTAATAAATAAATCTTTTTATTGGGGCTCATACAACTCTTATCAACTTTCCTTATTTTCTTAGCCAATCAAAATACAGCAGATACTGGGTACAAACAAAACAGAAAAAGATTTTGGCGCCTGTGCTGACAAAGAACAGTATGACCAAAATACCACATGCTTCCCGAACTAGGAGCAGCTGGGTCTCTTTATCTCCTGAGACTCCCTGAATCCTGACTCCTTCGTGCCCCTCCCTGCCCTCTAAACTTCTCCAGTTGGTTATTCCTGTTCTCCCCAATGTTCACTAGAGAAGCTTCTCACTTGAGAAATGGGCTCAGGGGGAACAATGGGTCGAGTTCTCTTCTGGTGACTCTTGGCATAGTGGTTATACATTGGGCTGTGATCTTCAACACCAGCAGTTCAAAGCTATGACTTTCTGTTCCTGTTAAGAGTCGCAGTCATGCACACCCAGCGGGGCAGTTCTACCTGTCCTATAGGGCCCTTACAAGGTAGCATTGATTCGATGGCAGTGAGTTCTGGTGACTCTTGGACCAGGGTAAGCTAAAGGGCCTTGATGTTTGAATTGCACAAGCTCTCAGACCCACTTCAAACTGAGAGGACCCTGGGGCCATTCTTTGCAGAATTGTCTTGGGATGGAATGCTGATGACCAGGATTCCCAAGTTGGAAGAGTTAGATAATAGAAGGGTGGATCACAGAGTACTAAATGGGGGAGGGGAGAAAGGATCAGAAAAGGGGATATTAAGATAGGCTGGATGAACAAGCTGGAGGAGAAAACAATGGGACCCACAGTTCCAAGGGGACATGGGAGAGGCGGAAGTGCGGGTAAAGGTAGTGGTGTTAACAAACCCAGGGACAAGGGAACAACAAATGATCCAAATCAGTGGTGAGGAGGGTGTAGGAGGCCTGATAGGGTGCGATCAAGTGTAATGTAACCAAGAGGAATTACTGAAACCCAAATGAAGAGTGAGCATGAGACTGGGACAGGAGGAAAGTCAAAAGAAATAGAGGAAAGAAGTTGGAAGCAATGGCCATTTACAGAGGTCTAAATAAAGGCATGTACATATATAAATATATTTATATATGATGATGGGGAAATAGATCTATGTGCATATATTTATAGGTCTTGTATTAAGGTAGCAGATGGACATTGGGCCTCCACTCAAGTACTCCCTCAATGCAAGAATACTTTGTTCTATTAAACTGGCATTCTATGACTCTCACCTTCCCGACATGATCTCTGAAGACAAAGCAAGTGCATAGGTGGATGTGGTGAAGAGGGCTGATGGAGCACAGCTATCAAAAGAGAAAGTGTCTGGGGTCTTAAAGGCTTGAAGGTAAACAAGTGGCCATCTAGCTCAGAAGCAACAAAGCCCACATGGAAGAAGCACATCAGTCTGTGTGATCACAAGCTGCCAAAGGGATCGGTTGCCAGGCATGAAAGAACAAAAAAAATCATATCATTGTGTGCTCACCTCCCTGATACGATCACTGAAGACAAATGGGATGCATAGGCAAATGTGAAGAAAGATGATGGTGCCCGGCTATCAAAAGATATAGTGTCGGCTGGTCCGAAGGTAGTGAGATCTCACAACGATTGCTTACAGTCAATTACTGGTCGACCTATTTGTCTACCCCACTCACTGCTGCACTTGACTAGTCTTAAAAAAAAAAAGAAGAAGATATAGTGTCTGGGGTCTTAAAGGCTTGAAGGTAAACAAGCAGCAATCTAGCACAGAAGCAACAAAGCCCACATGGAAGAAGCACATCAGCCTGTGCGATCACGAGGTGTCAAAGGGATTAAGTATCAGGCATCATTAGAACAAAAAATCCTACCATTGTGAATGAGTGGGAGTGCAGAGTGGAGACCCAAAGCCCATTTGTAGGCCACTGGACATCCCTTTACAGAAGGGTCTTGGGGAGGAAACAAGCCAATCAGAGTATGATGTAACAACGATGAAACATACAACTTTAGTTCCTAAATGCTTCCTCCTCCACTATCATGATCCTAATTCTACCTTACAAATCCGGCTGGACCAGAAGATGTACACTGGTACAGATAGGAACTGGAAACAGGGAATTCAGGACCAGTGGTGTGAGTGGCAATACCGGGAGGGTGGGTTGGAAAGAGGGAACTGATTACAAGGATCTACATGTGACCTCCTCCCTGGGGGACGGACAACATAAGAGTGGGTGAAGGGAGACATCAGACAGTGTAAGATATGACAAAATAATAATTTATAAATTATCAAGGGTTCATGAGGGAGGGCGAAGGGAGAGGGAAAATGAGGAGCTGATGCCAGGGGCTTAGGTGGAGAGCAAAGGTTTTGAGAATGAAGAGGGTAATGAATGTAAAAATGTGCTTTACATAATTGATGTGTACATGGATTGTGATAAGAGTTGTATGAGCCCCCAATAAAATGATTTTTAAAAAAGAAAGAAAAGAAAAGGGGATATTGGTCTAAGGCGGGGGTCTGAAAACTGCAGCTCCAGAGCCACATGTGGCTCTCTCAGAAATAAAGTTGAAAACCAAATAAAACTAACACAGTTTCATTTAAAAGTGTATTATTCAGATAATGGTACTTTCATTTGTAAAAATATATTTAAGTCTCTCAAATAACTTTTACATTGTTGTGAGGGACAGCATTTACTCTTCCATCTCAAAAGTTTGCTAACCCCCAGCCTAAGGGTTTCAAAATGCAGTTAATAATAGATCTTATGATTATCATTAATATATGATAGGACTAGAATTCAAATCCAGCACTGACTTCAGAATCTGTGCTCTTAACTACTAGACTATCCTGCTGCATAATTGGCCGGTACATTTGAGAACAAATGCTTTGCAGAAAGTTTAAGGTAGGCAGGCATAGTAATTTGAGGGTTAGGTTTCTCCAGTGAGTAATCCCTGGTTCTTGGCTTCGCACGATGAAAGAATTCACGCTGAAGCCCGTTTTGTAATCCAAGTGGGCTTTTATGAAGGACAGGACAAGTTTCAGGTTTTACAGCCTCCAAGGGGTTCACTACAGAGCCCAAACAACCACGTGGAAAAGAGCACCCACGCATGCGGATTTTGGGGGGATCCCGGGAGACTAGAAGCCCAAGAACCCTAGAGACAGAGTATGTGGGCCAAGTAGCTGTGGGCCCATGTCTGCCCACATGGAAGAGGGAGACCCTCCCCCTCTACCTGCCTCTGACCAGGAAGGAGCATGGTAAGATGTCCCAGAGCATGCTCCCTGTCTTTATTCTAGCCCACCCATTGGCTGGAGTAAGGCATGGTTAATGGTAATGATTGACCTCATTGGCTGAGTTAGACTCACCTGGGCGATACCCTGAGCCTGGGCCTAGTTTGCCTGCCCAGCTGTGCCTCCCCCTTGGTTCTGAGGGCTTGAGTTTGAGCATGCTGTTTGGGGTCTTCATAAGTGTCTAATGGTTGCCTAATATCTAACCTCTTCTGTGGGGGGCTTTGCAGGCATGGGAGGGACAACCCCCTGTCCCTAAGTTAGCTACCCAACAAAAGTACTTCTTAGAATGCTGTAAGTACAGGAGTGACATTATACCGAAGTCCTTTGGCAGGTTTATTTATTTTCAGTACACAGGCACAAATTGAAAGCACTGGGAATAGAGGTCAATTAAGGATTTATTATAGAGCCTTGGTAACATAGTGGCTACTCCTGGGACTGCCATCCACCAGCCACTCCCCCGGAGAAAGACATGGCTTTCTACTCCCATAACCAGCTACAGTCTGAGAAACCCAAAGGGGCCGTCCTATCTCGCCCTCAGGGTCTCCATGAGTCTGCATCAACTCCATGGCAGCGGCTTTGCTTTTGTGACTTGTAGGAGAACAGAACGCCAGTAATGGGCCTAATTCGCGGTGGCCTTGGGAATAGGAAGGAAGGAACAGCAAATATGAAGGAAGTTACAGAGGATTTAGCACTGTTAATATAATCATTCAGTTGGCACATGTAAGCATTAAGCAGTATTTAGGCGTGAAGCACCATAGAAGGTATTGATGTAGAGGTGTTTATGGGTTATGTTTCCATCTCTCCAAGGAGCTCACAGGCAAATGGGGGACTCAAATGAGTCTTAAATTAATCACAGATCTCTTACCAAGTTAGAGAAGTGGTTACTTGTTAGGCTGCTGACTGCAAGGTCCGCGGTTCAAAACCACTAGCTGCTCCTCAGGAGAAAGACGAGGCCTTCTACTGTCGTTGTTAGTCTCCCACAATGCAGTTCAACCTTGTTCAATGGTGTTGCTAGGAGTCAGAATCGACACCATGGCAGTGAGTTTGGTTTGCTTTGGTTTGGTTGACTAGCAGTGAGCTAATCAAGGAAAGCTTGTCAGAGGAAGGGATATTTGACCTGAGTTTCGAAGGATGAGACTGGTGTATTTCTCTCCTTTCCTCATAGCCCACACTCAGTTCTTTGGCAACTGTAGCTCTACGTTCAAACCAGGGCCGGAATTTGACTGGAGCTGGAGTCCCGCTTCTGCCATTGAGTCCATGTGGTTTCTCACTGGAATTACTGCATAGCTTCTTAACAGTTTTCCCGGCCTTTTCTCGCATGCACCACCCCCCCCACACACACACTCCCGAGTTTATGTAAAACATAGAGCAATTCTGCTAAAACATGTCAGTTCTGGTCACTTCTCTACTCAGATAAAAGCCAAGTCTTCACCAAGGCGCTGTGTGGTCTGACTCTCTTGTTAACTCAGACCTCACCTCTCAACATTCTTCCTCTTGCCTGACTGATTCCCATGATTTTTCTCAAAGCCCCCGGACACTCTCATTTCAGAATTGTTGTACGCCTATTCCCTCGGCCGGCCTGGACTGCATTCCCTGGATAGTCACATGGTCTTATTTCCTACAAAGCTTTATTGGAGTCTTCCCTACCCACTTTTTGAAGTTTCCGCATCTCATAAACCCTTTCCCCTACTTTATTTTTCCTCTCCATAGCACATGTCTGTAATTAACCAGACCAAACATTGTACTCCTTTGTCTGTTTAGTATGTCTTCCCCACTAGTGTGTAAGCTCTATGAGGGGCAAGAATTTAGTCTATTTTGTTAACTATTTCTAGAGTATGAAATGCCAGACAAATGGTTTGACCATATTTTCCAAGCCCACGTGGCTCTCATTCTCCATCTGTTCAGCTCAGACTGATTCATGAAACCCTGTGTGTGTGTGTGTGTGCAGGTTTGAAGCCGCCAAGCTGGTCATGCAATGGCTCTGCAACCACGAGGATCAAAACATGCAGAGGATGGCGGTGGCGATCATTTCCATCCTGGCCGCCAAGGTACTGAACTCTTGCTGGATACTTCTTTGTAGGCAGCTGGTTCTCGTTGCAATTACTGTGTCTCCAAAATCTTTGTGCCAGAGAGATATGTAAGTACCTATAATATGGTAGCAGTTCAGGGTGCTCGGAGGTTCCAGTCTGACCTCGCGGTTGCAGTCTGCTACAGTGAATAAGTTCTAGGACATTGACCTGGTCTTTTGCTTCTTTGCAGCTTTCTACAGAGCAAACTGCCCAGCTCGGTGCTGAGCTCTTCATTGTCAGGGTAAGTCATCTCTGTGCAGGCCACAAGAGGGTGGGTTTTGTCAGTATTGTGTACCATTTGACACTTTACTTAAAAAGAAAACCCCAAAACCTCTTACTTCTAAATACCCACCCCCATCCCCATAAGCCACCCCAAAACCTCCTGCCATCAAGTCAATTCCAACTCAGAGTGACCCTCTACTTTTTCCTGTGAGTTTGTGATTATCAATCCGACACTTAGGGGCAGTGCTACCAGGCTCCTTGTTTTCCCCACAGAGATAGTTTTGGTTCCTTCACAAAAACAGAAAGAGTCCTGAATTAGGAGATGGATGGGGCTTAGGATCTAGATAAAATTGCCTGAATCACTGGGATCTAGGTACCAAGCACTGAAATTTTATTTGGACAGCAGCACATTTGGTTTTTTGGGATTTTTTTAAAGCACAAAATATAACATATTTTAGAAAAGATGCTGATTTTACGCAATTGTTACTGTCTTCAGGGATGAGATTCTTGTTTTCAGAATGGCTGTCTATGTGTCTCATAGTAGTTCTGACTCAAATGAAACCCAACCAAACTCCTACCATTGAGTAGATTCTGACTACCCTTGTAGGTTTCCAAAAGAGTGGCTGCCTACCGTGTGACTAACAGACCCACTACACCACCAAGGCTCCTCCAAAAACAACAACCAAAAAAAAAAACTCACTGCCAACAGATTGGTGCTGACATATAGTGATCCTGTATGGTAGAGTGGAACTGTCCCTTTGGATTTGGGAGACTTTAGACTTGTATGGGAGTAGAAAGCCTCATCTTTCTCTCATCAGGGCTCCTAGATATATAAACATTCAAGATTTTAAAGGAAGTAGTCTACTCATATGCTTTGGGAAAAATCACATTTCTTTTAAACAGGAATTACTAGTGTAGTAGTAATAATGAATGATCCCTCGGTGGCACAAACTATTGGCACCTAAAGGTTGGTAGTTCAAATCCATTGGGCAGTACTGGAAAAGAAGGTCTGGTGGTTTGCTTAATAAGATTAAGGTTACAACCCCTCGACTGAGAGTAGTGATATCGGGAGGATAAGGGAAAGATGGGGGGAGAAAGGGGTAACCGATCACAAGGATCTACATATACCCCCCTCTCTGGGGGACGGACAACAGAAAAGTGGGTGAAGGGAGACGTCAGACAGTGTAAGACATGAACAAATAATAATAATTTATAAATTATCAAGGGTTCGGGAGGGTGGGAGAGGGAGGGGGAAAATGAGCTGATACCTAGGGCTAAAGTAGAAAGAAAATGTTTTGAGAATGATGATGGCAAGAAATGTATGATTGTGCTTGACACAATAGATGTATCTATGTATTGTGATAAGAGTTGTACGAGCCCCCAGTAAAATAATGATTAATAATACGATTACAGCCACAGCTCAGAGCCTGCGAGTAGACAATGTGGATATCTTTGTCTCCAAGCTGCTTTTAAAGCTGTGTCCTACTTTCGGTGGTGGGGTGGGTGGTGGGAGTGGTTGCTGGTAGCCTCGGGTGCAGTTGGGAGCTTTGAAGAAAAGAAGATAATACAAATGAAAAAAAATACAAAGAGGTAAACATGTTACACAGCTGCTTCAGAGGCAGAGATTATATTTAAATATAGCCAGGCTGATTCTAGTGCTGCACTGCTGACTACTATTCTATTGTGTTATCCAATTGTATGTACCGAACAGTGAATAAGAAAGGCCAAAGAGGAATCGGTGCATTTGGATTTGGTGCTGGTGAAGTATACTGAAAGTAACAACAAATCCGTCTTGGGGGAAATACAGTCAGTGTGCTTCTTAGACGCTAGGATGGAGGGTGGTGAGACTTGGTCTTGCCTGCTTTGGACATGTTATCAGGGGAGTCCAGTCCCTGGAAAGGGACTCAGAGTTGGTAAAGTGAAGGGCAACAAAAAGGGGCAGACCTTGGGCAAGATGGGTCCACTCAGCTGCTGCAAAGACGGGCTTGGACATGGTGATAGAGAGGGTGGCACGGCCGAGGAGTGCTGTCGTCTGCGTGCAGAGGCTCGCTACGAGTTGGAACTGACTCGAGGGCACCTGGCAACAAAGATTGTACTTGGATGTTGGTACTTAAAAATTTTTATTTCTCTATTATTTCTGCTTTACCTTTAATAATAGTATTCATTAAGAGTTTTTTTTAAAGGGTTTCCTTTTCTGTTTTCTCCTTTTTTAACATTTTATTAGGGGCTTATACAACTCTTATTACGATCCATACATATACATACATCAATTGTATAAAGCACATCCGTACATTCTTTGCCCTCATCATTTTCAAAGCATTTGCTCTCCACTTTGCATCAGGTCCTCTTTTTTCTCCCCTCCCTCCCCGCTCGCCCTCCCTCACAATCCCTTGATAATTTATAGATTGTTATTTTGTCATATCTTGCCCTATCCGGGGTCTCCCTTCCCCCCTTCTCTGCCGTCCGTCTCCCAGGGAGGAGGTCACATGTGGATCCTTGTAATCAGTTCTTCATTAATAGTTTTCTTACAGAAAGCTCTCTTTTAGCCCCAAAAGTATAATCTGAAAGTGGAGGCATGGGATTTCCTTGTAAATGTAAATTTACTAAATAAAATTTGTGCTTCAAATTATTTGCAAATAGAATTTCAGAGCTTTTGCCCTTTTTATGTTCGAGATAGACTTTAATTCTATTTCTGGGATTCAATTACCTCTCCTGCTAAGTGGAGCTAACTATACTACAATGTAGAATACAGATTACAAACATTCAGGAGAAAGATGAGGCTCCCTGTTGTGTAAAGAGTTACAGCCTCGGAAACCCTATGCAGGGTTGCTATGAGTTAGGCTCAACTTAGTGGCAGTGGTCTGGAGTTTTGCCAATATTTAAGCCCTTCTTCCTCTACCTTTTTTATCCCAAGATCTAAAATGTGTATATATTGTAACCAATTGTGTAAGATAGTAACCCTAATGTTTGAACATTTTACTGTCAAGAGTTATTTAGAGGTGATTAAATTGTAGGTTCATAAGAATAAGAAGAAAATATTCATGAAGACATTGTGCTAGTCTGGGTAGACTAGAGAAACAAATCCATAGACCCTCATGTGTATAGGAAAGAACTTTATATACAAGACTAATTGAATATTGAGAAAACATCCCAGCCCAGTCCAGATCAGGTACATAAGTCCGATATTAGCCCATGTATCTGATACCAATCTATAAAGTCCTCTTCAGACTTGCAAAGCCCATGCAGTGATGCCGAACGCAGGAAGATCACGGGCCAGTGGGTGGGAAGTCTTGTGGAATCAGAGGCGGTGTCAGCATCTCAGTGCTGGCAGGGGACTCCACGTGACTTCTGTGGCTCAGGGCACCAGCATAGGCCTGTGAGTCCTGTCAGCTGCCACGTCTCCCAGGGAGGGAGCCGGTGTCCTGCCTCCAGGGGACTGTTTATCTCCTGAACACCTCCAAGTGAGGTCACCAAGCGATGACCTGACTGACAGGCTAAACTCCACCTTCTTCATTCTTAATCCTCTGAAAGTGACAACAGATTATATAATTACCACAAACTTTATGCTTTCCTCCTGGTGTGGTTGTTAGAAGTTGTGTTGTGATCACATGGCCAGCAGTTCAAAACCACTAGCAGCTTGGCAGGAGAAAGACTTGATTTTCTACTCCCCTCTCGGAAACACACCGGGGCTCACTCTGAGTCATTATTGACTCGATGGCACTGTTTGGTTTTGGTTTTTGAGTGGTCTATTGGGTGTACTTTAAGAGCCTTTAAAATAAATGCTTTAAGCCAGGCATTATAATTCAGTAATGAGAACTTAATTCTATTTTCTTCTTTCAGCAACTTCTTCAAATAGTGAAGCAGAAAACCAATCAAAATTCAGTGGACACTACTTTGAAGTTTACACTGAGTGCCCTTTGGAACCTCACAGACGAGTCCCCGACCACGTGCCGACACTTCATTGAGAACCAGGGCTTAGAGCTCTTCATGAGGGTCCTAGAGGTCAGGAGGGGGATTTTCGCGACAGGCTGGGCATTTACTTCTTTAAGCATTCGTTTACCAGGTGTTTTTTTTTTACTTACTTACAGAGTTCTCCTTCTTTTTACAGTCTTTCCCAAGCGAATCATCCATTCAACAGAAAGTCCTAGGACTTTTGGTAAGATATTAGCATTTCCTTCTGAATTTCAAGCTGTAACTATTATTTATTTGAGGCACTATATTGACAGTTGCTACTGTGATAGTTACAAATATTTTAGGACTTTAAAAGTTTATACACAAAGTAATTAAATATTAGGAAAGCAGGCTATAAAGCTTAGAAGCTTTGCATACATATTAAGATTTCAGCCACATTGTAAGAAAAAATTAAGAGGGGCCAGTCACAATCCCAACTGCATGGACAGTGTTCCCCCCCCCCCCACACACACACACACACCACCACCACCACCACCCCATCCCCACAGAAGAATTGACTTCAGAAGACAGCACTGAAGCTACAGCTCAGGGAGAGGGACATGTCTGATCAGAGCACCCAGGAGCAAATGAAGGGGGAAGAAGAGAGAGTTGAACACATCCTGACCCACCAAGCCCTGAGGACAACGATAACCTTGCTCAAAGCAGCCAGTGCACAGAGAGGACCACATGGCCGGCCCCACTATGAGACAAGACATCCCTCACTGACCCATAACCCTACAGGGGACAACACTGGAGACACAGTTTGGGAATTGCGCCCGATCAAACCCCACCACACTGAGGCAAAACATTAAGGGTGCGCAACAGAACAGCAAGGGGAGCAGAGCAAGGAAGTCCTGAGGAATACCAAAATACACTTTGGGCCCAGGGCATAGCACCCCCATCAGATTCAACCAGAAAACACTCCTAAAGGTCAATAAACAGACCTTGAACTATTTACAGGCTTTTCTATTTTTTTGGTCATTGGTTATTTTTATTGCTTTGTTTTCTTTTGTTGCTTTGTTTTGCTCTGTCTTGTTTTTGTGCATATTATTATCTTGGCATGTCTGTCTACATAAGATAGGCAGGTTAAACAATCTGGAGGAGAAAACAATGGGCCGAAGGTTCTAGGGGGACATGGGAGAAGGGGAAGGAGAAAAGGAAGTGGGTGTTAACAAACCTAGGGACAAGAGAACAAGTGATCTAAAATTGGTGGTGAGGAGGGTGTAGAAGGCCTGGTAGGGCCTGATCAAGAACAGTGTAACTGAAAGGAGTTCCTGAAGCCAAGACGAGGGCTGGAAGCAGGACAAGAGGAAACTAAATGGAAATAGAGGCAAGGGACTAAATACAGGCATGTACGTATGCAGATATATATGTGAGGACAGGGAAATAGATCTATGTACTTATATTTATAGGTTTAGTATTAAGGTAGCAGATGGACATTGAGCCTCTACTCAAGTACTCGCTCAGCACAAGAAAACTTTGTTATATTAACCTGGCATTCTATGGTGCTTACCTTCCCGATCCGATGGCTGAAGACAAAGTGGGTACATAAGCAAATGTGGTGAAGAAAGCAGATGGTGCTGGCTATCAAAAGATATAGTGTCTGAGGTCTCAAAGGCTTGAGGATAAACAAAGAGTCATCTATTTCAGATGTAACAAAGCCCACAGGGAAGAAGCACACCAGCCTATGTGATCACGAGGTGTCGATAGGATCAGGTATCAGTCATCAAAGAACAAAAAAAAATCATATTGTGAATGAGGGGGAGTGCAGAGTAGAGACCCTAATCCCATCTGTAGGCAACTGGGCATCCCTTTACAGAAGGGTCGCGGGGAAGATGAGCTAGTCAGGGTGCAGTACAGCACTGATGAAACATAGAACTGTCCTCCCCCACACTATCATGATCCCAATTCTACTTTACAAATCCCAGTCAGACTAGAAGATGTACACTGGTACAGATAAGAACTGAAAACACAGGGAATCCAAGACACATAAACTCCCCCAAGACCAATAATGAGAGTAGCAATACCAGGAGGGTAAAGGAAAGGTGGGGGAAGAAAGGGAAAACTGATCATAATGATCTACATATAACCCCCCTCTCCGGTAGACAGACAACAAAAAGTGGGTGAATGGAAGCATCGGTCAGGGTAAGACATGAAAAATAATAATAATTTGTAAATTATCAAGGGTTCGGAAGGGAAGGAGGGGGGGAAATGAGCTGATACCAAGGGCTCAAGTAGAAAGAAAATATTTTGAGAATGATGATGGCAATAAATGTACAAATGTGCTTGACACAATGGATGGATGTATGGATTGTGGTAAGAGTTGTCTGAGCCCCCAATTGTTGCTTTGTTGTACTCGGTCTTGTGATGGTGCATATTGTCGCTGCATGTCTATCTAGAAGGGATAGGCGGGATAAACAAGTCAGAAGAGAGAACAAGAGGATGACAGTTCTGGGGGGACATGGGAAAGGGAGAGGCAGGGGAAAGGAAGTGGGTGATAGCAAACCCAGGGACAAGGGAACAACAAGTGATCCTAAATCAGTGGCAAGGAGGGTGTAGGAGGTCTGCCAGGGCTGGATCAAGGAGAATGTAACCGAGAGGAATTCCTGAAACCCAAATGAAGACTGAACATGATAGTGGGACAAAAGGAAAGTACAAAGAAACAAAGGAAAGAACTAGGAGGCAAAGGGCATTTATAGAGCTCTAAATATAGGCATGTACACATGTAAATATATTTACATATGATGAGGGGGAAATAGATCTATGTACATATATTTATAGGTTTAGTATTAAGGAAGCAGATGGACATTGGGCCCCTACTTAAGTACTCCCTCAACACAAGAACACTTTGTTCTAACACTTCAACAGTCTGAGATGCCCACCTTCCTGGCATGATCACTGAAGACAACGGATGCACAAGCAAATGTGAAGAAAGCTAAGGTGTCCGGCTATTAAAAGATATAGTGTCTGGGTCTTAAAGGCTTGAAGATAAACAGGTGGCCATCTAGCTAAGAAACAACAAAGCCCACATAGAAGAAGCACACCAGCCTGTCCCAACACGATTGCTGAAGACAAAGCGGGTGCATAAACAAATGTGGTGAACAAAGCTCAGAAACTGGCACAGGGAATCCAGGGTGGATGATAAATTCAGGACCAAGGGTGTGAGGGGCGATGCTGGGAGAGTGGAGGGCGAGTGGGTTGGAAAGGGGGAACTGATTACAAGGATCGACATGTGACCTCCTCACTGGGAGAGGGACAGCAGAGAAGGGGGTGGAGGGAGACTCCGGATAGGGCAAGATATGACAAAATAACGATGTATAAATTACCAAGGGCACATGAGAGAGGGGGGAGCGGGGAGGGAGGGGAAAAAAAAAAGAGGACCTGATGCAAAGGGCTTAAGTGGAGAGCAAATGCTTTGAGAATGATTAGGGCAAAGAATGTATAGATGTGCTTTATACAATTGATGTATGTATATGTATGGACAGTGATAAGAGTTGTATGAGCCCCTAATAAATTGTTTAAAAAATTTAAAAACTCAGAAACAACAAAGCCCACATGGAAGAAGCACACCAGCCTGGGAGATCCCAAGGCGTTGAAGGGATCAGGTATCAGGCATCAAAGACCAAAAAAATCATAGCATTGTGAATGAGGGAGAGTGCAGAGTGGGGACCCAAGGCCCATCTGTGGGAAATTGGACATCCCCTTGCAGAAGGGTTACAGACAGGAGACGAGCCAGTCAGGGTGCAGCGTAGCAATGATGAAACATTACAATTTTCCTCTCGTTCTTGAATGCTTCCTCCCCACCACTATCATGATCCCAATTCTACCTTACAAACCCGGCTGGAACAGAGCATATACTGTATACAGATAGGAACTGGAAACCCTTCAGGACCAGTACTGAGAGTAGTGATACTGGGAGGGTGGAGGGAAGGTGAGGGAGAAAAGGGGAACAGATGACAAGGATCTACATATAACCTTCTCCCTGGAGGACAGACAGCGGAGAAGTGGGTGAAGGGAGACTTTCGACAGTGTAATATATGACAAAATAATAATCATTTATAAATTATCAAGGGTTCATGAGGGGGGAGGGAGGGGAAAAATGAGCTGATACCAAGGGCTCAATTAGAAAGCAAATGTTTTGAGAATGATGAGGGCAACAAATGTACAAAAGTGCTTGACACACTGGATGTATGTGTGGATTGTGATAAGAGTTGTACAAGCCCCAATAAAATGATTTAATTATTAAAAAGAAAATATATATACTTTGTTTTTTACAATGTTTATAAAAGTAGTGTTTTACTTTTATAATCAGAAAAATGATCTCATCTAAATGTCATTAACCTATCATTGTTCTTAATTGCTGTTTGATAATTAACAATTACTGCCTACATAGAGAGGACTCCCAAAGTACTTGGTCCTGTGTACTTTGGACTTGTTAGGAGGAGAGGCCACCCTCTGGAAAAGGGCACCCTGCTTGGTAAAGTAGGGCAGTGATGAGCTGGATTGACACAGTGGCTGCAACCTAACAGTTGTTAACAGAGGCTTTCGTCCCGCTGTCCTCAGGGTTGCTGTGAGGTGGAACAGACTCTGCAGCACCTCACACAGCAAAGGATTGCTTAAATTAGATATTTCATATCATATTTAGATACGTGCTAAGATTAACCCTCAGGTTTTGAGGTCTTTAATGTTCAATGTGCATCAGATCTATTCTTGAGGGGTCTCTAAATCCAGGTGAGATATATTCATAGTTATATTTTGGTTCTGTGGACTTAAAATTTTTTTTCTTCAGCTTCAATTCAAACTTGCAAATGAGCAATTGATACCTATTCTGCAGTCAGCCCTGAGCTTGCCCCATGGATGGCACTGCCCTCTTCGTATGGTGCACAGATTCCGTAGATTCCATTCTTGTGTGCTCCACCAGTGAGGTCTGTGTGTGCAGTGTGTTTGACAACAGGCATTTGTCTTGGAATGTTCTCCCATGTGGCAGGCTGCTTCATATGTATCACCATGGCTACCCAACTAACCATAGGCCTTTCCCAGTTTTCACATTCCAATCACCAGTAACTACCTATTGTGTCTTGAATGTGTTTGATCAATTTCAAACTCAAGAAGTTAGTAAAAATCTTCAATTCATCTTTGCTGTCAGTGATTGGTGCATAAATTTGAATAGTAATTGTAACGGGTCTTCCTTGTAAATGTTACTGCCACAATTGTACTTTAGGACAGATCTGGAAGTATTCTGTTTGGCAATGAATATGACACCATGACTTTTCAATTTGTCATTTCCGCCACAGTAGTCCATGATGTGTCTGATCCAAAATGGCTGATACCAGGCCATTTGAACTCACTAATTACTAGGATGTAGAGCTTCGTGTGTTCCATTTCATCGTTAGCAACTTTCAGTTTACCTAGATTCCACAATTTGTACATTCCACATTCCGATACTTGCTTTGCTTCACCTTGGGAGTCATTCCACACCAGCAGATGGCGATCCTGGGAGCGCCGCCCTCAGCCATCATTGGGTGGACCCCCTTGGAGGGCAGCTCCCCCCAGTTACAGTTTGTGTGCTCTCCAGCCTCAGGGACCCATACACGGTGCCAGGCAATCCTCCGCTGCGTTCATGGTTGCACTAGCCAATGTTTGTAGTAGGTTCTTCCCAAATTTACACACAAAATGTCATTAAAAAGCAAACAAACAGAAAAAGAAAACAAAAAACAGGGGTACAAAACCAAAAACAGAACAAAAAGAAAAGACCAAAATGGTTGTCAGAAGAGACTCTGAAACTTTTTCTTGAGCATAGAGTAACCAAGCAAGTGAAAGAAACGATGAAGAGTTATACAGAACGCTTCAAAGGGCAGCTTGAGAAGACAACGTAGAATATTATAATGAAATGTGCAAAGATCTAGAAATGGAAAACCTAAAAGGAAGACAATGGCAACATATTTAAAGCTGAAAGAATTAAGAAGAAATGCAAGTGTAGTCTTGGAATATTGAAGGATCCTGTGGGCAAAATAATGAACTATCCAAGAGGCGTCAAAAGAAGCTGAGAGGAGTATACAGAGTTGTGTACCAAAAAGAATTAGTTGACCTTCAGCCATTTAAAAAGTTAGCATTATGGGCCAAAGCAGTGATGCTGAAGGACAAAGTTCAAGCTGCATTGAAAGCATTAGTCAAAAGCAAAGGTCTAGGAATTGATGAATTACACCAATTGAAATGTTTCAACAAGCTAATGAAACACTGGAAGTTCTCACCTATGCCAAGAAATTTAGAAGACAGCTACCTGGCCAACCTACTGGAAGAGATCCATATTTGTGCCTATTCCAAAAAAAGGTGATCCAACAGAATGCAGAAATTACAGAACAACATTATTAATGTCACATGCAAGTAAGATTTTGCTGAAGATCATATAAAAATGGATGCAGCAGGACAACAAGGAACTGCCAGAAATTCAAGCTTGGTTCTGAAAAGGTCATGGCATGAGATATATCACTGCCAATGTCAAGTGGACTGAAAGCAGAGAAAGCCAAAAAGATGTTTACTGGTGCTTTATTGATTGTGCAAAGGCATTTGACTTTGTACATCATAACAAATTATGGATAACATTGCGGAGAATGGAAATTCCAGGAAGGAGAGAATCTCTGTAATTTCTGCCCTTTCGTAGACTACAGAGTCATCTAGCTATTTAATTTGTATATCTTCTTTTGTCTCCAGAACAATATAGCTGAAGTACAGGAATTGCATTCTGAATTAATGTGGAAGGATTTTATAGACCACATCAGCAGCCTTCTACACAGTGTTGAAGTGGAAGTCAGTTACTTTGCAGCTGGAATTATTGCCCACTTAATATCCAGAGGTGAACAGGCCTGGACACTGAGCCGCAGCCAAAGGAATTCTCTTCTGGATGATCTGGTAGGATCATTTGATATTTTTCTGGAAATAGATCATCAAAAATCATTCATAGATCACAATGTCAAAGCCTTAGTGTAATCGTGCAATCAGTGATAAATAAATTTTATTATCTTTTGTCTGTATGTCTTCTGTCTTACAGCATTCAGCTATTTTGAAATGGCCAACTCCAGAGTGTGAGATGGTAGCATACAGGTAATTATCTGATTGTTAATATTAACCTAGCAATGTAGTTATTTGCTTGCCTAGAGATCTTTTTTTTCACTGGATGAGTAATTTGCCCTTCAACCATCTAGTTTAAAACTGCCTTTAAAAGTGAGAACCAAAAAAAAAAAAGTGACAACCTATTTTGATTCTGTTCCCCCACCTGTCACTCTACAGTCCTTTCTTCACCACTCATCTATGGAAGACAAGTGCCAGGGGCTTGAAGTTGCTCTTGAAATTCAAAGTGCATATGGCACAGTGCCTGCACACAAGAATCACACACTTAAATAAATAAATACAAAGAATCACACAGTCAAGTGAGGTAGATCAAGTGTGAATCAGTTATACATCCCTGTTAATTCTAGATATATGCTGTGAAATTAAAGGTGAGAAATCTACACTGGGGAATTATTGAAAGCTTCTAGAGGAGATGACTTGTGAGCTGAATTTTGAAAGACTACTTAAGTAGGGGTAGAAGTATGTTTGAAAAAGAAACATAGCAATGTAAGGTGGTATAAAACAAAAGGACACTTTACGGGAACTATAAGTAGGATCAGATTAGTTACTATGTGTCTTACCATGACAATTTGGTAGCTTGGTAGCTGCTATTAATTATCTGAAATTAGCTAGGTTGTTACATAAATAATTTTATTACAACTATTTTTGTGGTATGCTCCATAAATGCTGATGCATTATATTTCACCCATTTTTGTGAATAAGACCAGTAGAAATAGGCCAATTCTAGTCTTACTTGATGGTCTTCTACCAATTACCAAGATATGTTATCTTCAGATATATTATCCTAATGGTCAGAAAAATGATTTGGGGGAAAAATGTTTTTCTCTCTGAATATTTTTATCTGATCACCTTTCCTCTTCTTGATGTACTTCTCTCTGAAGTGGCTGCTGCCGAAAAAGATGTTCTGTAGCGCACTGTTATATTAACCTAGGACTGAGTATTGTTTACTATCTAATAAGTTCCACCTCAGCAACCCTCAGTATGGCAGGGGATGAAATGTCTATAGAATAGACTTCAGGGCTCATTATTTCAGAAAAAATAACACTTAACTATAGGATGTAATTTAGATTTCTTTTTTTAACTCTAGGTCCTTCAATCCATTTTTCCCATTACTTGGCTGTTTCACCACACCTGGAGTTCAACTGTGGGCAGTTTGGGCCATGCAACATGTCTGTAGCAAGAATCGTATGTACCAGAAGAGAGAGCTATGTTGTTTGTTTTTAAATGAAATTTGCCTTAAGTTACCCACTAATCTTTGCAAAAGTCATTTCTGAATTGTATATGGAATGATTTTGAAGGTAACACAGTTTTAAAAATAAAAGAGGATCATAGGTTATAAAACAAAATTTATTCTTTTAGAATGAAACTGAATGACAGCTGTAAATGAGACTTACAGTGTCCTAACTTCATGGAATTTAAAGCATAAGAGCCTATAGTGAATCCATTTAGTTGGGCAAAAGGTCCTAGGCGGAGTCAGTGCTAAGGATACATGCTAGCGCCTTATCCTCATTCATCCAAAGTTTTGTTGTTAGTTCAAGGCTTTGCTTTCAACGCTTACGGTCTTTAGAAAAGCAAGTAAATTTCTATTAAGTTTCAGGTAATTCCTTTTTGAAAGCTGTGATGCACTGGTTTCTAGAAACTCATTCCACAAATGACCTGGCACATGTTGAAAAAATGGAAGAAATGAAGTAGTAAGTTACAAATTAAAAACATTACATCTTGGCCAAGGAAAAATAAAGAATAAAGGGAGAGGGGGGAAATAGTTGAATGCAGACCTGTATTGCTAGATATATGAGGGGTACAAAAAACCCAGCAAACTCTGCTTGGCGGAGCTTTCATGTACGCATGTTTCCCAGGAGGCATGCAGCTTGTCTGAGTGATTGCACCCAGTGGCATCGCCTCAGAAAGGTTCTCTGGTCACAGTGAATTTTTTTGTTGTAAAAGCAATTTCACTCAAACCTTTTTTTTTTTTAACCTTGTTTTTTGTGATGGATTATTTAAAGAACAACGTGGCTATGGAATTTTGTTTCCTGCTCGGGGAAGATGCCACAGAAACTGTTGTGATGTTGAACACACAAGGACAGCACTGTGGGGAAAAACTCAAGTGTACGAGTGGCTTTCTTGTTTCAAAAAAGGTGACATGTCAATGGATGACAAACCTCATTCTGGAAGTCCATCAGCTTCCCAAATAGCTCGGAGTTTGTTCCACCAGGTCAGACTGTTCATCAAGCTTTTTCTTTAGAGGTTCTGAAAAGATTGTGTAACAGCGTGTGACCAAAAATAAGCCCTCATTTGTGGCAGACGGGGGACTGGTTTCACCACCACAACGATGTACCACCACGACAATGTACCATTCTCAGTTTTGGGAAAAAATCAAAATGCCTCTTTTGCCCCATGCACCCGACTCACCTGACCTTGCTGCATAGGACTTCTTTTTGTTTCTGGGAATGCAGAGGAACATGAAAGGACACTGATTTCACGATGTAGAAGAGGTGAAGAAAAAAACAAAAACAAAGGAAGTGCTGTCAGCCATCCAAACAGATGAGTTTGAAAAGTGTTTCCTGGCTTATATAAGAAAACCATAGCAGCTGATAGGCGTATATATCAACATGGCGACGCCTCTAAAACATCATGATAAACAAAATGAGTAGGAACTGTATGATTTCATTTTTCCGAAGTTCTTCGTCTATGATGGAAATTAGAACTGTGGTTGCCTGGGACGGACTGCAAAGGGAACAGGGAAATGTTTCCATTGAAAATACTCTGCACTGTGGTTGTAGTGGTGGTTAGACAGGTGTGTATATTTGTCAAAACTCCTTTTATTATAGGTAAGTTATACTTCAATAAGAAGGACTTAATTAAAAAAGCTAAAAGCTTTAAAAATTGTGTACACAAAGAGAAGAAATCATTTTAAAAACAAAAAGCAAAGAAGATGGTTAAAAATAAATGGCATGTGCAGCATGAGTGCCGTGGGATTTTTGGAAATGGATGAAAGTGGAATAGTAACTTACCTGTGGTTTTGGTTGGTATGTGAGGTGCTTTTTTATTATTCTGATTTCTTTTTTCCTTTTCTAGAATGTCAGCATCATGAGGTTAAAAATATGAATATAGGGAAGGAGGGAAAACAATGAGGAGCTGATACCAAGGGCTCAATAAGGAAGCAAATGTTTTGAGAATGATGAGGGCAACAAATGTACAAAAGTGCCTGACACATGGATGTATATATGGATTGTGATAAGGGTTGTGCAAGTCCCCAGTACAAGATATAGATAGATATATATATTCCTTAGAAATAAGGCTGTGAGACTTTGCCTCACAGACTTTATAGCTGTGTTCTCAGGAGGGACTAGTCCCTGGAGAAGGACATCATGCTTGTTGAAATAGAAGCTCCCCAACAAGATGGGTAGACACTGGCTGCACAAGGGCTCAAACACAACCGAGCCCCTGCTGACGAAGGACGGATCAGGACAGGCAGTGCTTCTTTCTGTTGGACAGACAGATGGTCACGATGTGTAGGGATCACCTTGATGGCATCTAAGAGCATTATAGCAATGCCCAAATTACATATGTCTGAATACCGTTTTTCTAGAAAGGAAGTTTTTAGACACACTCCTGAATATTATGCCTGTGAGGAAACATTAATGTATTATATTATGTGCAACTAAAAAGGCAATGAATTATCATTCATATATATGTATATGTGTGTGTGTGTGTGTGTGTGTGTATATATATATATATATAGAAAGAGAGAGAGAGAGAGAAAGTATGTACACATGACCTGGTGGTACAATGGTCAACCATTTGCTTGCCTTGTAAAAATTCAAAGGTTCAAACCTACCAGCAGCTCCATGGGAGAAAAGAAACAGCAACGTGTTTCCATAAAGATTAACCCAAACTCCCTGCCTTCCGGTAAATTCTGACTCATCGTGACTCCATAGAGCAGAGTGCAACTGCCCCTCTGGCTTTCCGCGTGGTTAGAAAGCCGCTTCTTTGCCCAAGGAGTGACTGGTGAGTTTGAACTGCTGACTTTGAAATTAACTCGTAACCCACTGCACCGCCAGAGCTCCTCCCATAAAGATTCCTGTCTAAGAAACCTACAGGTAGTTCTTCCCTACCGTCGAGGATCGTTAGGAGTCAGAATTGATTGGAGCGAAAGTGTTATGCATCACACAACACAGGCACGCGCGCGCGCTCAGTGTCTTGAGCTGCGGCGTCCAAATCAGCGAGCACATGTACAACAGAGTGAAGCACATCCCAGCCTGTGTCATCATCCCGGTCCTTTTCCAGGACTGCTCTCTCCCGGTACCGTGTCAAGAGTCCCTGGAACGAAGCGCACCGTCTTCATTTCTAGGAGTGTTCTGGTGGTGCCTCATCCAAGACAGATTTGTGCGTTCTTCGGGCAGTCCACAGTATTTTCAATATTTTTAGCCAACATCATAATTCAAATACATCCGTCTTCTTTGGTCATTCATTGTCCAACTTCCACACGCATATGAAGAAATTGAAAATCCCATGACGCCTCGGGCAGGCACACGTTGGTTTTCAAAGCGACATCCTTGCTCGTCAACAATTTAAAGAAGTCTTGTGTAATGTATACATGGTATATATCCCAACACATTAATAGTAAGTATGTATATTATTTTTGTGTGTCTTGGGCATCTTTATTTTAGATTCTTTCATAGTTTAGCAGACTTGGCGTTTTGTACTATGCACATCACCAGAGGAATTTACAAACTATAGCCCATATCAATGGTCAATAATAAAATTAATTTTAAACAAACAAAGCTAAAACTCAAATGGAAACTCCTAAGAACTGATTTTTGGTGAGGTATTTTCGTGTCTCAAGCTCCTCTGTTTTCTTTCAGCCTCGAGGTACTGCAGTATGCTGATTGCAGAAGGAGGCTTGCAGCATTTGTACAGCATCAAAGGCCACGAACAGACCGATCCCCATGTCCAACAGATTGCGGTGGCCATTCTGGACAGCTTAGAAAAACACATTGTGCGCCATGGGAGGCCACCTCCCTGTGAAAAGCAGCCCCAGGCCCGACTAAATTGATGGCTATAGGTAACTGGGCAGTCCAGTCACAGGAGTAATTTTTGTCATTGGTTTATTTGGAATAGCTTCCTGTCTGTTGTTATGTGAGTTTCTATGACAAGAGTCGCAGGATCTATTTGGGATTGACGATATACAGTGCTGACCATGTGAACAGTCTTAATCCGTCTTGTGATTTTTAACTTATGAGGCAAGAAGGGTCTCTTCCTTCACCATTGCCTTTTAGGAAATTTCCCACATCTTTCAGTGTTTGAATGTACCTGTGCTTGAGAAGCTAGTTTCACGACAAAGTTTGCACGAACCCTTAGGTCACACTTCTGATTTCATTATCCCTTCCAGTCCATTTGCAGCTGCAGAGAAGCTGTTATCCTGATTCCTGGCCCTGCTTTAGTTGTAAATTTTATACTGCTTCTGTATAAAATTCTATGTGTATGTATCTTACAAGGTGTCCTCTTGTGTGAGAGAAGGGAAATTGGAATCCTTGTGGAAGCTACTCACCAGCTGGACCCTGAATGGCTGGCAGAGAAATACATTCAAGAGAAAATCTACTGAGAGAAAAAGGTGTTCAGAGGCTGGGAAAGGTCACTTTCAGGATGGCAGGCGCTGTCCTTCGGAGCCCCCTCCCGAGGCAGGGAGCAGTCGCTCGTTCTCCACACTTACGTCCGAAGCTTGGACTGCTCCTGGCACAGACTGCTGATTGTCCTACAACTATCTCCCCAAGCCTCACAGTGTACTGTAGTACAGCATTGTGTTAGAAACTAACTGTCCAAAAGTCTCGATGTCATTTTGATGTGAAAATGTGAATTTTTATAAAACTTCCCTCTGGTTAAAACTGGTCCTTCTCTTCCCTCGATTTCAAAGTCATTTTTGTTCAGTGGAATGGAGAATACAGATGAAGATGAAGTCACTTGGTCAGTTAAAAGACCATTGACAACAGCAAGTTGTGCCACGAGAAGTTAAGTTGTATTTTGTTTCGATCTCTGTACATCTTCTGGTGTTCAAATTGGGGGAAACGTCCACTGTCAGAAATGAGAGAGAATTCTAAGATCTTCGTTAAATGTAATGATTCCAATTTCAGTGCAGAAGAGGAATGTTTTTGATGGATTTGTTTTTAGAAATTGCCTTTTATCAAGGGTACCTGTTATAATATTGTAAAGAATCAATTATTGTATTAATAATAACACTTGGGAGATAGAAAGTCACCAAGAAACTTAATTTTCATTTTAATTTACATATTGTGATAGATCATTTGCAATCTCAACACCAGATTCTTTTTTTCAAAAAATGACCAAAACATTAACCATTGAGATTTTAAATGAAATATGTAAGTTATAGTAATTATTTGGAGGCATCTTAAAGAAGAGCTGGTTTATTAAGAGGCTGATAACATTTTGACAAGTTTCATACTACTTTTAGACTTGAATTACTTAAAACTTCCTCTTACATTAGAACCATTGGAAAACATGGAATTTTAATTCTGACTTAGTTGGTTTAAGATAAATTTTCATACGTTAAGTCTAATTTCAGAGGAAATTAAAAAAAAATTTTCCATTTTTTTGCTGGATTCTAATGGCTAAGGCAGAATACAAAATAGAAAAGGCCTTTATAGAGTATCTTGAACGTTCCCAACTCTGATCTTTGAAGTTACCAGCTCTTGTGATCACTCCCAGGTCTCTCACGTAGTGTACTTAAGGAAAAACCCATTTACGATGTTTGTCTTCACATTTCTAGTTTGTGTTCTTCAAGACAAAAAAATGGGTGTTCGTTCTAGATTAGTGCCAGGTTTTTGTCTTTACAAGTTGATTTCAGAATGGGCTAGAAGCAGTTACTTCCCTCTTTTTTTCAGAGATAACGTATTGATAGGTAAAGATTAAAAAACATTTAGTAGCAAATAAGTTTATTACTGTCAGCATCAGCAGTGATCAGGTACTTTTGAGTCTTCAAAGCAAAACTGGTCACCTCTGCAATTCTGAACATGTTAGTGCCTTTGTGGTTGGGATGGCTCTTCACTGTAAATGATTAAGGAATAGAATTGTTATGGTCTCAGATCTGCTGAAAATATGTGTATATGTGTGTGTGTATTGTACACATACATACACAGACAGACGTATGAATGATGAGGCCTATGCGGCCAGTCTCTCCAGTTAAATGTGTAAGTCCTCCCGTTCCCAATGGTATACTAGAAGGTCGCACTACTTGGTGGCTTCATGGGTTACTGATCTCTTAGGTGGCTTCCAGGTGCTATTTCAAGCACAATTAGACTAGGGATGAACCACTTATTTCTCAATTCATCGGTGCACTCAGACATTTTAAACCATCGCTAGGAGTGCTTCGTGGCACAAACAATTAACATTCTGGGCTACACACTGTAGGGTGGGGAGTTTGAGCCCACCCCAGGGCCTCAGTTGCTAGGATTAGCTCGGGTCATTTCAGCCATTGCAAACCTACGGAGCACAGCTCTGCTCCGACAGCGCAGCCTGCCAGGCGTTGGACATCAACGTGAGGGCAACTGACTGGTGAGCAGCAGAAGAAAAGATAGGTCCCAAGCATGAGCGAGGCTTAGATCTACTAACGAAATGGAATTTGATTTTTGAGTATAATAATGCACGGTGGCATCACTGAGTAAAACAAGATTCGTCTGAAATTAGGGCAAAATTAAAGGCATCTTATTCTTTCTAACAAGTTTGGCTATTATCTTTATACTATATAAAAATATTTTGTTGTTTTTGCATTTGAAAAACAAAACAAATCAAGTATAATAAAAAATGATTTTCCGCTCTGGCCAAAGGCGACTGATGCTAGCTGAAGATTTTAAAAAGCACATCAGACCTACATTTGTGGAATTTCTGTTCCTCACCCCTAGAAGAAATGCCATGAAGTGGGTACTTACTAGTCAACTTAAGTGGATTACCCAAAGTTGAGGTGAACCACCTTAAAGCTGCTAAAGAAGTTTGTTTATACAAGTCTTTCTATTTTCAAATGTCCAAAGAATCCAGGGTTCATATCTAAAAATACAAATCCTATGTACTTAGCTTTAGGACGTTTTTTTTTTTACTCGTGGAACTTTTGTTTTCTCCCCAGTTACTTTTATTTGGCTGCGATTTTAATTCTGAGAATACCGCAAGATAGCTCAGGGGCAGTTGCGTAGCCTCGTGGAGCACATTATGATAAGACTCTTATTTCGTGTGCCAAGATAAGGTTGTGGGTATATGCCAGTACTTTTCCATTTTAAAACAAAGGGATGTTGCTTCTTAGTGTATCTTTACCGGGGGAACCCTTGCTTTGAAGTCATCTTGGTCTCTACTGATTTCAACACCAGCTCTTTGTTGAAGTTCTCATCAGAGCAAGTAAGCCCTTAGCCAAAGTGTGTATAAAATGCACCCAGTAGTAGAATTCCAAGACACATTTCTGCCGTCAATCCAAACCCACTGCCATAGAGTCGATCCCCACTACTAGTGAGCTCCCAGGACAGATGGAGCTGCCCCACAGGTTTCCAAAGCCGTCACCCTTGACAACAGCGACGGCCTGGTCCTCCTCCAGCGCACTGTAGCCCGTGGTCTTGGACCACCAATTTTCTGGTTAGCCGCTGAGCGCTTTAACTTCTGTGCTACCAAGACTTCTTTTCTCCCCTCTTCTGGGACTTGTATTTTAAAATACTTCAATGCTTTACCCCCATAGGACTATGGGCAGCAGTACCCAAGGTTGAAGACAGGTCACAAAGTAACAAAGAAAACAAACTTTTTGTTTTGTATATGGTGAAACATACCTCACTTTGTCCTCTGATGATTTGTTTACATTATTTAGTATTATGCAATTGTTATGCTGGAATAAACAGTATTACTAAGCTGAAGACATAAGTGACAGACAGTATAATCCTGTCAGCCGACATGGGCTCTTCCAGCTTTATCCGTATGCTCCGTCTTTGGGGATTCTTGAGTTGCTGGGACTTCATGGTGAGGGGCTGAGGCAGCTTCCAGAGAGGTTGGAATTTTTGGTTTCCCTCTCAAATCCTTTGTAGTACTTTCAAATGATTGTGTGGATACTGGGTGTTTAGCCTTTACCATTTGCGGTGTGTTAATGCATTTTTAATATTTTAGTGTTAACTCACACAAACTGTTGATTTTGGGAATACTAATGCAAAACCAGCCTTGGTCCAGTGGTGAGGATAGCAACATGGGAGGAAAATGCGTTGACTGTGCGTCTAATGAATAGTTGTATAGTATTTCACATATTTACCATGACACAGCACACTCTTAATTATGCGTTCTTTGATAATTAAATCTTAAACCCAGGGCACTATGTTAACCAACAGGTCGCTGACATAGCTTTCTTAAGAGAAGGAGCTTTTCCGTGCTGCTCTCTCCACTTCTGAATTTTGTCAGCAGATTATGTGAAGGTCAGTGGTGTTTCTCATTACTTTGGGTGAGGGGAAACCCATCTGGACACCTAGCTCTACAGCTAGGCAGAGTGGCTACTAATAATATTTAGATAATCAAAATGTATAAAAATTACTTAGGGATAAGCTATAAAACCAGTTCGTTAAGCATATGTCTTTGACTTTGGACTTGAATAAAAATAGTTCCAACTCTGTTATTTGAGGCTTATTTGAATCAGCTGAAAAACAACAAGCTACCTAGTTAAACAGAGAGAAGCATTAATAAAACAAATTCTTGAAAGAATTTTTTCTCTTTAAAGTAAGAGGATGTTAAGATTTATACTCTGTGTAACCTTCAGGAATAAAATAAATTCCCATTGTCAAATTCTCACTGATATTGGTTACAGAAATCTTTTGCTTGCATTGTGATAGAAGAGTTTAACTCCTTTAAAAGGATAAGAAAGATTTATTGGAAAGTGTCATGTGTGTATATTTCAAAGGTTCTGAATTCTCTGGACTGAAGGCACTGTTCCCGCTGTGGCCAGAAGAATGGGTGTATTCTGTATAAGAATCATGCTCCATTTTAAATCAAGATATCCTTGGTATCAATGTGTGTACAGATTTTTGTTTGGAGGTTTTTTTTTGGTTTTGCCTAAATAAATGTTATAAATTTTATTCAAAGAATTTCTTGTTTATTTCAATTATAAACATTTGCTTTAAAATTGAACACTTAACGCAAGGTTCCAATTCATTAGATTTACCAATTGCTTTCTAAAAATAGGCTATAGTTTTACCGCAAAAGTTTGTAGAACCAGAACACAAATCATTCACTTCAATAAATATCTGTGCTGCTGTTTCTTGTTAGTTCTCATTGAGTGGAGCCCTGGCAATTTTATATATAACAGCACAATAATGCCTTGGTGCTAATGAAATGTTGGCATTCTTAAGTTCTTTAGGGAATTTACAGTTTAGTGAATTAGAATAAATAAATGTTAAATAAGTAGTAAAAAACAAATACGGTACTACGTATTATTACAGACCAGACCTCAGTTCTTGTTACTGGAAGCAGAGCAGCGAGACTACACTTAATCTTGCTGAGACCCAGAAGATTCCGGAGACAGCTGCCTGGAGAATAGTGTCTGGGTTGACAGCCATTCACACACATGTTGAAATAATTAACTCACATAAAGTTTACTGATTAAGTGCATTTCATAAAAGGGATTACAAAAAATAGTCAATAACAAGAACCCCACAGCCAGGAAGACTCTAGTGATTTTCGTTTCAGAGCTTGCATTTTGTAGTTGAAGAAGCTAATTCTTAGATAAAAAGAACCTGTCTCAGGTACCCAGCAAGTCAGTGACAAACCACGCTGAAATCCTTCCAAATTTTCCATTTAGTGTGTCCCCTCACTCCATCTCCCTCCTGTATTGCTGCATTATAGCATGAAGTTTCTTAAATCTTAAAAATGTGTAATCAAGCATCAAATGAGTGGTACAGGGGGAAAAAAATGCTCCAAGAAGTGGGCCAGGGCTTGCAGATGGACCACCCCGAAGGCTGGTCTTTAGGGGCGCATTCGCATCCAGATGCTTTAGAATCATTCTTGGATGGTCACTACAAATACTACTACTTCACTGTGCCTCACTAGAACTAGATTGTTGATTACACCTGACTAAAAGGTAGCTACACTAAGTTGTCCTGTTCCCATCAAGACGGACGGCCTCAGAACCCCACAGTGCAGTTCTGCCCCTGACAACAGGATAGCTATGAGCTGGAACCTACTCAAGGGCAGTGAGTGTGTGGAGGAAGCCCTGGGTAGTCCAAAGCCTTAATGTGTGCAGGGCTCCCAGCCAGCAAGTTGGAATTTTAGTCTAGCCAGACAGATGTAGGAAGAAAGGCCTGGTGAACCACCTCCTAACATGAGCGTTGACAATCCTCTAGCGCATGCATATGGGATGGCCAGGAATCCGAGTTGACAGCAACTGGTTTGAGATTTACACATGTGGAAATTAAAAGTGAAGAATGACCGTATGTGTTAGGGTGATAGAAGTAGGGATTTCTGAAATCTTACAATTTTATGACTATTTTTTCTTAAGCTTGTTCAATAAGCCACTTAACGAAAAGTTTAATCAAAGGTCAAAGTAAGCAAAGTTAATTTAGGACATTTATTCTATGTGCATATAGGGAGACCATTTTGATTCCAAAGAAAGGAAAACACCATTGGACTTAAAGGAGGCTAGTTAAAATGAAATTTATAAAGACAAAAGGAGAGGGAAGACTAGGTCAACCATTGGCTAATCTTGAAACGACTGATGGAATCCTACCCTCTTGGTCCTCACTGAAACCTGATGGCAGTGTTCTCAGCCTAGTTAACTCACCAGTAGCCATGATATTGGAAATTTAAGTAAGCCTGGCGTGACCAAGAGAAAAAGAGGCGCAACTCTGGGTGGAAAAAGCCACTGGTAGGATTACCTTTTTTAGGTTTCTCCAGTGGGTAACCCCTCGGTTCTTGGCTTCGCACGATGAAAGAATTCACGTGGAAGCCCGTTTTGTAATCCAAGTGGGCTTTTATAAAGGACAAGTTTCAGTCTCCAAAGGGTTCACTACTGGGCAGGAGCAACCTTGTGGAAAAGAGCACCCACGCGTGGAGAACTGGGGTGGGGGGGACCGAGGGGTTGGGGGAGCAAGGAACAAGAGGGTTCGGAGGCCAGAGAGCGAGAGGGCCAGAGTGGGGGGGGGGTGTGGAAGAGGCAGGCTATGGGCCCCAAGCAAGCCCCCACCCTCCGAACTGCGGAGCCCTGTAAGATTAAGGGTGCTGCCTGCCTTTACTCCACCTCACCCCCTGGCTGGGGGAAGGCCTGGTGGTTGAAGGTGTTGGTTGACCCCATTGGCTGAGCCAAGCCCACTTGGGTGACGTCATGAGTTTGGGCTTACTTTGGCCCGCCCAGGTGTACCTCCCACCTGGCTGGGGGCTTGAGTATGAGCATGCTCAGTTTGGGGTCTTCATCAGGCATAATGGTTGCCTGATTTCTTTTCCACTTCCTCTATGGGGGCTTTTGCAGGCATGGGAGGGACAACACCCCCCCCAACCCTAAATCTAACTACTTAACACTTTCAGTCAGAAATGAATTTATGGAAAATAAATGAACTTACGATGAATGATTAATACTGCCATTGAGTTGATGGCGATTCATAGCGACCCTATTGGACAGGGAATAACAGTGTCTGAGTTCCCGAGACTGTGATTGAGGATCGGAAGCCTGGTCTTTTTCCTGCTGCTGGTAGTTTCGAACTCCTGACCTTGAGGTTGCAGCGCAACTCCTAATCACCATGCCACCAGCGCTCTTTTCGCAAGATTTGATTTTATGGGTGAGGGAAACGTTAAAATAAAAGTACGAAATCTATTTACAAATTTTTTTCTAACTATGGGCCAGACATTTTTTGAGGAAGATAAATACTATTGACTAAATCTAACCAAAAAAGATGAGCTGTTGTATATAGGCACCACTTAAAAAAATAAGAAGAAAAGGCGTGCTGCGTCTCCCCCACCTTTTCTCGCAGCCTTTTATTATGTAGACTGCAGCCATCTCCTTTGCCTACAGTTTCCTTTCCCCCTTTAGCTGCTATTCACCACTCTCAGTTTCCATCATAAAAGTCCAAGGAAATGAGCTAATTGCCTAAATCCTCAAATGGGGAGATGGGAGAGGCTGGCAGAAACAACGAGCACTCACCTTAATCTTTTTGTCTTACAATTGTCATGCAGTCTTAAAATTCAGCCATGACTGGCTCCCGCGTATGGAAAGGTAAGAGCCCGGGAGTCCGCACACACAGCTGAGCTTCCCGACGCCAGCCATTGCAACAGACTTGGGAAAATGGCTCTCTCTGGTGCCCAGATGTTGCCGATGAATGCTTTACTCCACGATTCCCGGTGATGTGTGTGTGTGTGTTGCACGCGTGCCTGCACTATCTGTTAAGCCTTAGACAGCTAACCCCAAGTTTGGTGGTTCAAACCCGCTAGCCACTCCTCTGAAGAGGCTGCCTACTCCTGTATAGAATTGCATAGCTTCAGAAAACCTACATAGAGTTTACGTGAGTCCGAATCACCGCTATGGCAGTGGGTTTGGTTTGGGGGCTTTAGGGTCTGGTCATGAGTTCCCCCAACCTGGATGGTTAGAAGCCCTAGAGCAATCTTTTAAGCTTTTCCTAATCATGGTCCCCTGCTTGCTTCTTCAGCCCTGCCTGCAACTGTGATGAACTGATCTGCCACCAGTCCAGTTGATGACAGTTTCCTTTTGTCCCACATGTCTTATAAATGACTGAGTTTCTGTGACGCCTTCGACAACATTCTCGTCTCCTGCTGATGGTCTCCCTCATCCAGATTCTCTGCCTCTATCTCGTCTTTGTCCTGTGTAAGACTTTTAATAAATGTGTTTCTACTCATGATATTTGAATTCTGGGTCTCTTTTTCCCCTAAAACAAGTAGGACCACTGTTGAAAATTATTCTATAATGGCCCGGTCAAGGACTGCCTTTTTCTTCCAAAGGCTTTAATAGCAAATATGCTTTAGAAAAGAAAGGGTCCTCAATCCAACTGCTTCCAAGCTTAGAATGAAAAACTGAACACAGGACAAGCACATCAAGCGATGCCAACAGAGAGAGAACTGTTTTGTCTGCCTCTTCCTTTTAGATCCAGTCATAACCCAAGACTTGAAGTCAACCAATGCTGACTGAACCCAGAGATGGGTTCTTTCTCAGCACTTTGTACTGAATCACAGCCATGGGTGATGTTCCTGCCAACTTGAGTACAGAAGTCCCCACGAATGGTTCCTGGCTTGGAATCTGCTGGCTGGGTCTACCCACTGTCTTCACTACATTGAACCCCTCCCAGGCCCTGGCCACATTGGTCCTGAGTTCCTGTACTTCACCAGCCCCAGGATAATGCGCAGTCTTTCAGGTCAATGTAGTGCTGCTTCAGGTGTTCCTCACAGGCCTTAACTAATCAGGCCAGAAGGCAAAATCCCTTTAGCTCAAAGATCTGGATGACGTTGCTCACCAGGCGGTGCTGCACACCATCAGGCGTGATGACGACGGTGTGTTCACTGTTGGCCAAGACCGGGAGCCCACATGGGAGCCTGCAACCTCAACCACCTCCCACACTCAAGGACTGTCTGGAAGACAGGAGAGGAGTGGGCGCACGTGGATCATGATGCGAGTGAAGCGTATTGAGAGCGCCGTGCCAAAAGAACAGACAAATCTGCCCTGCAAGAAGTCAAGGCGGAATGCTCCTTCGAAGCAAGGATGGTGAAACTAACTTAGTGTCACATTCTTTGGACATCTTATCAAGAGAAATGGTTAGGTAGCTAGAGGCAGAATCCAGAGGTTGTCCCTTAGTCTGTATGCTAAGACCTCCCTTCCCCTTTACAGGAAATTGGAAGCCTTAAGACTAGAGGGCATGCACAAATTCAGGCCTTTGAGAGGGAAGCCAGGACACCTGGGAGGGCTCCAATCTAGACCAGGTGGGCTTAATTCAGCCAAGGGGTCAACCGGTACCCTCACCACGCCTCCCAGCCCCAGGCCCCCAAAAAAGCCTGAACCAGGAGACCACCCCTCTCTCTTCTAGCTGCTCCTCCCTGGGAGCTGCTTCTCTGGCCTCAGGCTTTGAAGTGCTCTCTTGGGTCACAAACCAGGCGTGTGAATTCTTTCTTATGGGAAGCCCAGGACAGAGGTATTTGCACCAGAGGAATCTAACAAACTCAACCCCTAGAAAAGGACCCCATGCGTGGTCTAGAGTCCATGAGAAGAAGACCCTGAGGAAGATGAATTGGCACAGTGACTGTCCCAAAGGGGAGAGAGTGCAGAGAACAGGACAATGCTTCATTCTATTGTACATGGGGATACCTTGAGTCAGACTGATACCATGGCCCCAACAGCAATTACAGCAGCATAAGGGAAACAATAAAGCCAGGGAGGTTTGCATACCTTAGAATAATCAGCCATTTCAACTGCTTACCCAAAGAGAAAGGTCAGAGGCAAGGAGAACAGGAAATGCATGCAGGGAGTGGGGCAGATGATGCTGCATTGTGGGAACTGCAGTCATTGATAGGAAACAAAACAGGTCTGATTGTAGAATGGAAAACGAATTTGCTCTGTAAATTTTTAACCAGTTCACAATCCAAACTTGGAAATCCACCGCCCTGGAGCCAATGTGCTGACATTGATTGCAGCCCAATGTGTAACCACTACTCCACCAGGGCTCCTCCAATTCACAATAGAAGGTCAAGAAGAAGAAAATTGTCCACGGCACAGGATTGCCATGAGAGTTCCACATAGTCCTTTATGCCTGCACCCTGAACCGTGCCTGGCATTCGGAACAACTTAATGCGCTATGCTGAATTAACTTGAACGCAAGAATCTCGGCAGCGATGAGAGACGGTCGGGTTGCTGTTGGAAAAGATGACGGTGAAGCAGCATGTGAACTATATTATATGCCTTAACCAACTTGAAGTGGGACTGAATTTTATCTCCGTTGCAAAAGAGAGGACATCGATGATCCACTCATATTCAACGACAGTGCCAAGTCCATTTGTTGAGGAGAAAAGAGTCTTTAATGAATGGTATGGGAAATGAGATTTCCAAAACACAGACACTTACAACATGCTCCACTGGTGGCTCTCCTGGGATTTCTCTGTGCTTCCCAGATGGCTCTCGTACACAGAGACGGCTTGGAGGGGTGCTTCTTGTCATTCGGCTGACCGTGACATCAAGGAAACAAAGGGTGGTATCTTGGTTCACACCTGTACTAGAGACGTAATCCCACCTTAATTCTGTCTATAAATTTAACACAGAACTTCCTCCAAAATGGAATCATCAGCATAAGCACAACCAAAAAACTCAAAACCAAACTCACTGCCAGTGAGGCGATGCTGACTTAAAGTAACCCTAGCAGTCATGGTAGAACTGCCACTGTGAGTTTCCAAGAGACTAATTCTTTAGTGGAAAACCTTGTCTTTTTCCCGGGGAGTGCCTGGTGGCTTCAAACTGCGGAGCTTGCTCATTACAGCCCAATGTGTAGCCATTAAGCCACAAAGGTTCATAGGCAAAGAGGCTAGAATTTATAATGCATCACATAAAGGGTTATGGCTAGAAGGGCCATATTAATAGGCTACATCTCAGAAACTTTATATAGGGCTGCTCTGAATAGGGTTGGAGTCCTTATATAATGAGTCATCACTTATACTACTAACCACACGGTTAGCAGTTCAAAACCACCATCTGAGAAAGATGAGGTTTTCTACTCCAATAAAGAGTCCCACACGGAGACTTCCAGGAAGATGGCGCCCATGCAGAATCGCCTGCTCTCTGCTCCTGTTGTTAGACAGATAATCCAGAGAATGTGGTGCTAGCTGGACATCCAGAGCAGGCCGGAAATGTGGAGCGGAGCTCTTCTCTTCTCTTGGTTGTGGACACCAAGCTAAGTCCAAGGGTATCCTTAGTCGATGGCAGCAAAGTGGTCAAACTGTCTGCTCTTGAATCCCCTTCCAACCCCAAACATCTGATTGACAGCGACGTGACCCTGAATCTAAGGGGAAAAAATGATGTACAAATTGTGTAGAATTCCTCCGTACTGATCCTTAAAACATCAATAAAATACCAGTTACCAAATAAAGAAAAGAAACCCACAGGCTAGTTCTACCCTGCCCTGTAGGATCTCTGTGAGACAGAATCCACTTGACGGCAATGAGTTTGGTTTCTGTAGTTTTGCTGTTGTTTTTATGTCCCACTTAGGTTCTTCTATATGGTTGCCCACCTCCTACCCTGGTTCCATGATCATTTATGATCAATCTAGCGGCTAAGGGGATCATTTCAAACAAATCACATTTCTGCTCAAAGCTCTTCAGGAGTGTTCCATCCCCTGTAGAAGAAAAGCCAAAGTCTTAAGGAATGGTATGTGAGAAGGTTCTACATAGCCTGCTCTACAGTCACCCCGCCCCATGTTCTCACTTCATCTTCTACTACTTCCCACTCTGCTCATCCGCTTCAGCTCCCGGAGACTCTTGCTGCTTGCTCAGCGCTCCTTGAGGCCGGCTCTCTTCCTTCAGGTCTCTGCTCAAATGTTGCTTGTGATTAAAGGCTTTCCTGCCGGTGGTATATTAATGATGTGCACTACCTGGGAACTCCATTACCTAGCAAGCCTTACCACCATCGCTGTGTCTTCCCATACTTCTTTCTTGCCCTCCTTACTCTGCTCGTGCACATCTCTATTTCTCATTACTTATTTTATGTATTATCTGCTTCCTCCTACTAGAATAAAATGTAAGTAGACTCTTAGAAGTCAGAAACTTATAGAAGATAACATAGGAATAAACAAATATTTGTTAGGGGAAAATGAAATGGCTACCTGGGGAAAATGAATTGTGATCTCAGGGGGAAGCTTCTCGGGTATTTAAAACTTAGTGGGAGGATGGGGGAGGGAGAAAAACATGAGCTGATACCAAGGGCTCAAGTAGAAAGAAAATGCTTTGAAAAGCATGAGGACAATATATGTACAAATGCGCTTGACACAATGAATGTACGTATGGATTGTGATAAGAGCTATATGAGCCCGCAATAATGATTTAAAACCACCACCACCAACAACAAAGCATCCTAATCCAAACTCCTTAGGTAGTTTTTACGTGGTCTTTCATGATCCGGCTCACAGGGACCCTGGATAACCCTGTGTACAACCCTGTGTCCTGCCCCATCCTCACATGGGTTGTTATGCTTGACTCCATTGTTGACGCCACTGTGTCAACAGTGAAGGTCATCTTCTTTGTCCCTGTCTACCAAGCATGGTGTCCTTGTCCAGAGTCTGCTGACAGGGCCAAAGGTTTGCGTCTTTGCTTCTATGGAGCTGTACTTCTTTCAAGGCAGACTCCTTGGAACCATGACCAGGAGGCAGGGCTTGATCTTCAGCAAGTGCTCCAGGTCCTCTTGGATTTCAGCAATGTGTGTGCCACAGGTTGCTGGTGCCCCTTTCTCCAATCCTGATACCACCTTCTTCTTCATGCAGCCCAGCTTCTCTGATGATCTGCTCAGCAGAGATTGAATAAGTATGGTGAAAACCTCCCGGTCTGGTACAACTCTGCTGTTCTGAACACCAAAACTCCACACCCACTGCTATCCAGCCAATGCTGGCTCAGAGCAACCCCCGGGGCTTTCCGAGACCAGAACTGTTTACAAGACTAGAAAACCCAGCCTTTCTTCCACTGGGCAGCTGGCAGTCTGGAGTTGCCGGCCATCTGGCTCGAAGTCCAATATGTAACCACTACACCGTCAGGGCTCTTAACCCAGGCATCATTTCCTTACTCTGTTTCAAGGACAGTCTGTCTGCAGGTTCTGCAGGAACCCAGGGAAGTGTTCTAGAATTCTCATTATTTTCACGCTATCGCTAGTCTGCTATGATTCACACAGCTGAATGCCTTTGCAGAGCCAATAAAGCGTAAACAAACATTTTTCTGGTCTCCTCTGCTCTCTGCCACAAGCCACCTAACATCAGCAGTGATACCTCTTGGCAATGTCTTCTGAACCTGGCTTGAATATCTGGCAGCTCCCCGTTGATATGCTGTTGCAACCATTTAAAACTCATCTTCAGTCACATTTTGCTTGCATGTGGTCGTAATGATCTTGTTTGATAACGTCCACACTCCATTGGGTCACATTTCTTTGGAATGGGTGCAAACACGGACTCTCTCAGTGCAAGTGTTTTCAGTGCTTCACCAGCTGGCTGAACTAATCTAATTGGGATGGTCAGCCCCTGGAGCCTTGTTTTTAAATAATGCCTTCCATGTACTTAGGAAGGGCTTCCTTTAGTTGCAACAGTTCTTAACCCTACATGCTGCCTCTTGAAAGCTTGACTTCAGACCCATTCTTTTTGTTATGGTAGCTCTCTGAATTCCTTCCGTCTTTGATGCTCCCTGCATCATTCAATATTTTGCCCATAAAATCCTTCCATCTTAGAACTCAAGGCTAACATTATTTTTCTTCAGTCCTTTCAGCTTAACAAATACTGAATATGTCCTTCCTTTTTGGCTTTTAACTCGGGTCTTTGCTTCTTAAATACTTGGTCTTTTCTAGCTGTCTTGTTTACATGCTGGTGGGACTTACCCAATAAAGGGAGGGAATTGGTAATGCAGGAGAAAAAAGGAATGTTGCTAGATGGCATTTTTGATGAAGCCAGACGAATGAGATAATGGCTAAATGCGATGATGGAAGTTAGGGATACTCTTTACTGCTATCTTTTCTCATTGATCAAGGCAGATGAGGGCGTGGCTGGGGAAGAGATGTTCAAGGTTTGAGGACAGAGAATCGTTTTTAAAAAGTAGACTCTGAGGGAGGGGGGGAAGGGGAGGGAAGGGAAAAAAAAAAAGAGGACCTGATGCAAGGGGCTTAAGTGGAGAGCAAATGCTTTGAGAATGATTGGGGCAGGGAATGAATGGATGTGCTTTATACAATTGATGTATGTATATGTATGGATGGTGATAAGAGTTGTATGAGTCCCTAATAAAATGTAAAAAAAGAAAAGAGGAGAAAAAAATGATTAGGGCAGGGACTGTACAGATGTGCTTTATACAATTGATGTATGTATATGTATGAACTGTGATAAGAATTGTATGAGCCCCTAATAAATTGTTAAAATTAAAAAAAAAAAGGAGACTCTTGGTTGGACTTGGATTTGAAAGAGACCCTTTTGACTGCAAAGTTTGCAGGATAGGACTTGACTGTATTCTTCCTTTCTGTAATACTTGGATCTCACAAATAGAACGGGTTTGGGTGCTAACTGAAAGGTCAAAGGTTTGAGTCCACAGAGAGATGCCTTCCCAAAAAAGCCTGGGTTTCCACTTCCAAAATTTGAGTCATTGAAACCTTTTGGAGCGCAGGTTGATTCTGACACACATGGGGTCACTTTTTAAAAAGAGGATTAAGTAAGTCAATGTCAAATGAAAGCATTTTGTAAAATTCCTAGTACTTGAAAATTATCTTAGCAATTGAATACATCAAGAACTTGTAAAGTGACACTCATCTGATGTCGTTCACATACATTACCTTAACTAATCCTTATGGGATTATTAATTGAGAAAAAGTGTTCTTACCCTAATATACTGGTGAGGAAACTGAGGTCCAGAGAAATGAAGATTCTTGCCCAAGGCTCAGACTTTAGATGGCGGAGCTGCCATTGCACAGCATAGTTTAAGGACTACGGCTCATACCCCTAATAGGGACCATTTTGTGAGACCTATTTTTTTTCTTACAGCGCTCAAGCTCTTGGAGCCCATTTAAGGGTCTTCTTAGTATTTTTTGGATGACAAGAAATGTGTTTTCCGGACCTGATGCGGAGGGCTTAAGTGGAGAGCAAATGCTTTGAGAGTGATCAGGGCAAAGAATGTGCGGATGTGCTTTATACAATTGATGTACGTATATGTGTGGATTGTGATAAGAGTTGTATGAGCCCCTAATAAAATGTTTTTAAAAAAAGAAACGTGTTTTCCTGTACAGGTTATTGATAATATTTTGTAGTCATTCTGAGCTTTAATAAAGGCAGAAGTGGTTTGAAATTTAATGTACCCAGCGTCTCGAGCAGTTGTGACAAATGGCACTCAGCAAAGATTTCAAATCTACACTCTATTTCCCCCAATTTCAGCGGCAGGAATGTCTCCTTCAATCCCTTTGGGGTGGGCGTGGGGGGCGTTGGTCCCCGCGGGGTGAGTAGGAGTTGGGTGGGCGCGTCGGGAGGGCTGGGGGCGGGGGCGGGGCGGACGCGGCGGTTGGAGCCCGGAGGCGGGGGCGCTGGGGTCCACGGGGGGGGGGGCGTCCCGGGGGCGGGGTCTCCGGCGGGCCAGCCTCCGCGGGGCCACGCCCGACCTCGCCGAGCTCTTCGCGGGCGCCCTCGAAGGGAGCTTCCGCAGGGAGTGCGCGGCCGGAGCCCGCAGCCCAGTCGCCGCGCGGCCGCCCCGACGCCGCCTCCGCGGGCGTCACCATGGTCCACTTCTTGCACCCCGGCCTCTCGTGCCGGACCCTCCGCCCCCCGGACGCGGGCACGGACGCCCAGGGCTGCTGCGTGGTGCAGGTGAGACGGGAGGGGCGAGCGCGCGCGAGGACCCGGAGCGCCGGCCGACGCGGCGCCGAGGGGACCAGGCCGGCGAGGCTGAGCCCCGACGGCGCCGACCAACGCGCGGGGACGCGGAGGGGGCTTCCTGCCGGACGCCCGAGCCCGCGCGCACCCCGCCGCGCACCTGGGGCCGAGCGGCGGGAGCCTGCTTCCGCCCCGCCCTTAGACCTCGGGGCGCCCGGGGACCCGCGACCCGCCTGCGAGGGCCGGCGTCGACGCGGCGTGGTGGCCTGGAGCCCAGCCCGCCGTCGCGGGGCTCGCGAAGCCCGGCGAGTTGGGAGCCGGCAGGTCGGGCCCCACGTGCTGCTGTCGGGACTCCGTCCAACTGAACTGCGCGGGAAGCGCAGGCGCCGGGAGGGCGCCCCGAAAGTGGCCGCCCCAAGTCCGCCGGGCGCCGGAGCGCGAGGGGCCGCCAGCCCCGGGGAGGGGGTGCATCCAGACCCACCCTGCCCGGCGCGCAGTTTGAGGCGGCCTCTACCCGTGGCCGTGCGTTTGGGGCTTGTCCGCTGTTTGGTTGTTAAGTCGGGGGGCGGCGGGTGGGTGGGGGTGCGGTGCGGGGGGGGGGGCAAAAAGGAAAACGAGCTGATTCCAGGAACCCAGTGGAAGGCGGGTTTGGAGAATGACGAGGGCAGCGAATGTATAAGGGTGCTTTACTCGACTGATGGATGTACGGGTTGTGATAAGAGTTGTATGAGCCCCAATAAAATGATTTATAACAAACTAACGTCAGGAGCCCTGGCCAAGCTGTCTTTGGAAACCCCAAGGGCAGTTCGATCCCGTCCTAAAAGGTGGATGGCAGACCCACTTCAGGGAGTGTTTTGGGTTTTAGGTGTGTTAAATGCCACGTTTTAAAATTTATTTTTGATTGTTTGATTTTAAATACCACATTTCTAAAGGAATCGGGATTTCTTGTGGTTTTCTTAGATAGTGATTAAGTAGCACCAAAACCAAACCAAAAACCTACAATCAAATCTGGAGCCATGAAGTCACTTTGGACTCACGGCGACCTGACCTTGTGAGACAGTGGGATAATCGCCTGAAAGTTAGATTGATTCCTTGAAAAGTTCTTTTATTGTGAGTGAGGTAAATGCTTACAGGTTTACATTCCAGTTTGGACACATTTCGTGTCCCCTCATCCTTTGGAAAGTAATTTCACTGCAGTTTTGGTTACCCTGCACCCTGGGTTTCCATCCATTCTTCCTCCTTTCCTGAAGGTCTGAACCCCTCCGCCCTTCTGATCTGAAGTGGTTGTTCAGGCCCGGACCTGAAGGGTCAGGACTGTTGTCTTTCAGATCCCCCAGTTTCTAGCTGACATGGTTTCTTAAATGATTTTGAGTTCATTTCCCCTCCACTGTTTATCTGGGGCCTTTTAATGTGATTCATGTTAGAGGAGCTGGTAGTGGTAGTTTGGCACCAATTCGTTCTTCTGGTCTCAGGGCTGGAGAGGCCGGTGTTTGCCCGGTGCATTAGTTGATTTCACTAATTGCTTCCAGGTGTTTGGTTTTTGTTTTTTTCATTTTGCCTTTGGATAAGAAGTGACCAGTAATTGCATTGAGCTGGCTGCTCAGAGCTTTTAACAGCCCTGTTGCTTTTCAGTTTGGGATGGATAGCATTGTCCTTGTGTTGATGTCAGTTGCCTCCAGGGGCTCTGGTCCTGATTCCCCCCCCCCCCCCCCCCCAGTGGCTCATTCTCTTAAGTTGGTTGGTCATGTCTAAGAAGTTTCATAACTTTGTCTCCCATCTGTTCCACCACATTCATGAATAATAGTATTGTGCCTTTAAGTTTACAGTGAAATACAGGTTCCTACTTGGTATTTTCTATACATTATTCAAGTTGATTGACTCTTGAAATTTAATTTGAATGCAGATGTTCCAGAATCGGGTTCCACATTCTACTTTGCCCTAAGGGTGACCTTCTGAGAACTCAAAATCCAGTGATGTGCATTCAATCCAAAATGGTACAGAGGGAAGGAGATAATGTGGTTGAAGTTGTATTTTACATAGTAGTTCCTTATTGGGAAGACTTTTGTCTCCTGGCGAGATTTAATCTATTCTTTTTTCACTTTTGTTGTTGTTAAACAGCAAGACATAGGCCAGTTAAATCTTTTCTACATAACAATTTGGTGACATTGATTACATGTACAAGTCACCCTCTTCTTCAGTTCTTAACATAAACACTCTTCCCCCTAAAGTTATGATCTAATCTCGAGTTGTTGTCACTATGATATAGCAACCGTATAGGACAGGGTAAAACTGCCCCTGTGAGTTTCCAAGACTGTGACTCTGGGAGCAGAAAGCCCTGTCCCTTCCCAAGAAGCAGTGAATGATCTTGAACTGCTGCTTTTGCCGCAACGAGCCCAATGGGTAGCCATACAGCTAATACCTAAAAGCACCGTAATGCTCAAAGATGACATTAAAAAAATCATTTTACTGGGGCTCATACAGCTCTTACCACCATCCATCCATCCATCCATCCATCCATTGTGTCAAGCACATTTGTACATTTGTTGCCGTCATCATCCTCAACATTTGCTTTCTACTTGAGTCCTTGATAATAGCTCATTTTTTCCTTCCCTCCTTCATGAACCCTTGATAATTTATAAATTATTTTGTCATATCTTACACTGTCTGGTGTCTCCCTTCACCCACTTTGCCATTGTCCATCCCTCAGATCCTTATAATTCTCCCTTTCTACTCCACCCTTCCTGTATCGCCACTCCCAGCACTGGTCCTGAAGGGATCATCTGTCCTGGATTCCCTGTGTTTCCAGGTTCTATCTGTACCAGTGTGCATCCTCTGGTCTAGCCAGATTTGTAAGGTAGAATTGGGATCATGATAGTGGGGGAGGAAGCATTAAAGAACTAGAGGAGTTGTATGCTTCATCGTTGCTACACTGCACCCTGACAGTCTCGTCTCTTCCCTGCGATCCTTCTGTAAGGGGATGTCCAGTTGCCTATAGATAGATGGGTCTTGGGTCCCCCCAATCTGCACTCCCCTCCCTCATTCACAAGATAAGATTTTTTGTTCTTTGAAGCCTGATACCGATCCCTTAGACACCTCGTGGGCGCATGGACTGGTGTGCTTGTTCTATGTGGGCTTTGTTGCTTCTGAGCTAGATGGCCGCTTCAAAGTGACATTTTTTTTCACTGGTTGCACTAAACTGCTGTTTGGTGTGAAGAAGACTTTAGGGGATATTTTTGATTTATGGTTTAAAGATTATGTCAGGGCTATAGTTGAAGAGGCTTATCACCTCTCTTGGCTCCAGGAAGTCAGGAATCCTTGAAAATTTGAAATTCTGTTTTACATTTCCCTCCTTTTGATCAAATTTCTTATATAGGATCTTTGATCAAAATGTTCAGAAACGGGTAACCCCAGCACCACCCAGTTCTTTTGGTCTTGTGGCAGGGGAGACTGCTGTTCAGGGAGATAGAAATCATACCTTTGTATCCTCCCACTGACTCCTTTGCTGCTCCAGGCAAATAGAGGCCATTGTGCTTTGGATGGCTGTTTGCAAGCCTCAGGCACTGCTCACCTACCAGCAAGTAGAGCAAAGGCACTAAACACAGCTAGGCTCAAACTTCCCTCGCACTGGGCATTCCAGTCTGTCATAGTTTCATTTTAATTGGATCCAGAATCGACGCTCATGGAAACACCATTCAAGAAATCTAACGGATGCATCGCACTGGGCAAGTCTGCTTGCGAAAGGTCTCCCTAAAGTATTAAAAAGCAAAGCTGTCACTTTGAAGACTATGCTGAAACTGAGCCACATCGTGGTATTTTCAGCCACCTCAAATGTATGTGAATGTTGGACAGGTAAAAAGGAAGGCTGACTGTGTGATCATGAGGTGTTGATGGGATCAGGTATCAGGCATGAAAGACCCAGAACAAAAAAATAATATTGATGTGAATGAGGGGGAGGGCAGAGTGGATACCCAAAACCTATCTGTAGACAATTGACTTCCCTTTACAGTAGGGTCACAGTGTAGCAATGAGGGTTTCATACAACTTTTACGCTAGTTCTTTAATGCTTCTCTCCCCATCGTGTCCCCCCCACCCCCACCCCAGCCACTATCTTGACCCCAGTTCTGCCTTACAAATCGGGCTAGATCACAGAATGTAACACTGGTATAGATTCAGGACAGATAAACTCCTCAGTATCAATAATGAGAGTAGTGATCCCAGGAGGCTAAGGGAAGGTGGGGGAGGGAAGGGGGACCTGATCACAATGATTTACATATAACCCCCTCCCAGGGGGACGGACAACAGAGAAGTGGGTGAGGGGAGACATCGGTCAGTGTAAGACATGGAAAAAATGATAATTTATAAATTATCAAGGGTTCCTGATGGATGGAGGGAGGGGGAAAAATGAGCTGATACCAGGGGCTGAAGTAGAAATGATGAGGGCAGCAGTTGTGCTGAACACAGCGGATGGATGGATTATGAACTGTAAGACTCCAATGAAATGATTTATTTTAAAGGAAGGCTGAAGGATTAATGCCTTTGAATTACTGTGTTCCAAAAAAAATAATTGACTATACCATGAACTGAACTGTGAGGACATGGCTCTGGGGACCACATCTGACCTTCTCTGACTTCCAAGGTCGATTGCCGCAAAGCAGAAGTCAGACACGCCTCCCCCTCCATCCACTTTTCCTCTGTTCTGACACCGACCATTCCCAAAATGCATTGCAATGGCCACACACAATTAGGGATTTATTAGAGAAGTTAACAGGTTACAATGCAGGTGAGAAATGCTCAGGATATAGTTGTTCTGTAAGACAATTTCTTCTCTGCTGTGCCCACAGGCAAGCCTCTCTGGCCCACTTGGCATGTGTCCTGCTTGGGTCATGTTAACAATGTTCTCTTAGGGCTGTCAGTAAATGCCCAAATGGCCTGTCCTCTGCCTTAGCCTCAGCCTGAGGGCACTCGGCTCCAGCTCTGGGTCAGCAAAACCCAACTCCCCCAATGAAGTGCCCAGAGGCATTCCACTCTGGGAAGTCCACTGCTGTGCCTCGTGCTTTGGCTCCTGGTTCTGCTGTTGCTGCTCATCGGTTGCCAGCGCTGTCTCTTGAATCAAGGAGGGTCAATCTGCAGGGATCTCAGTGTCCCAAGGACATGCTCCACTCCTGGCTCTTCCTCACTTGCTGCTAGTGAGAACCGTCCTCCGACTTCTGAGATGGTTGATTTTATTCCCAGAAGGGTGGAAACACATTTAATATGTTAAACAACCACTCACAGCTGAATCCTATAATCCACTCCGTGTCTTCTCCCACCTTACACAGACTTAGCATGAAAGGGTGGAACAGGCTGTGACTGGACAAACCCAATGAACAAATTGACTACATTGCAGACTGCCAGAAGCAAGAGCCTGTCTGCGTTAGACGTACATTTGGAATGCTCCTTGAGAGGATGGAGACCCGCTGTCTTATGAACTTTGGACATGATTAGCAAGAGGGCTCTATCTGGAGAAGTGGGGCGGGCATACTGGGTAAAAATAGAGGGTCAGTGAAAGAAGAGGAAGCCCGACCAAGATGACTAGACACCGTGGACAGCAGTGAACGCAGCAGCAACATTGGTGTGGGTGACGGTGGTAGGATCAGGCAGTGTTTTGCTCTGATGCACTTAGGGTTGCTATGAGCCAGACCTGACCCAATGGCATCAAGAGCAACAACAATATGGAAATGGACGGCCAGTTCGTTTCTTCTGCAGAAGCACTGGGCCTTATTAAACCCCCAAACTTTGAGCTAGCAGCCAAGCCCTTAGTTATGCTGCACAGAGGGCTCATTCATCAAACAAATGGATTATAAAATACTTGCCTTTTTGTGTCTGATTTATTTCACCTAGCAGAGTAGCATAACTAAGTTTTCAAGGTTCATACATGTTATAACATGTATTAGAACTTCATTTTTTCTTCTGGCTAAATACTCCATTGTACGTGAGTATGTGTGCTTGCCTCTGTTTGTTGATCTGTACATCTTGATGGACACTGGACTGGCTTCCTTCTTGTGGCTACTGTGAATATAAGCAAGCATAAAGAAGTTCATGGAAAAACGGACTTAAAAGACGATGGAAAATACCCACGGACTGTTGGAAACCCCTGCAGAAGGCGACGGTGATCTTTTCAAGTCCCTCCTTTGCAGGCTTCTGAGTACATATGTAGTAGGGAAATTGATGAGTAAGATGGTCGTGCTGTGTTTGAGTTTCTGTTTTCTAAAGTTGCGGCACCATTTATAAGCCCACCTGCACTGCTGGGTTCAAGTGTCTCCACACCCTTGACATATGTGGTCTTTCCATTTTTTCCTGCAACACTCATCCTCGTAGGTGTGAAAGGTTATCTCTTTGTAGTTAGAACTGAATTTTGTATCAAGTGTAAATAGCCATATGTAACTCGTGGAAACTATCTTAGACACAACAGGTCCAAAGTTAAGCTTTGAATGGTTCCCTCTTTGAAAAGTCTTAAAAAGTGGAGCTAACAAGAGAGGCTAGGAAAGAGCAGGCTGGAAACAGCACCTGCCTGATTGTGCAGTGGAGAAGCACCAGGTGGCTTGGGCCTAAGAGTCTTTCGATGTCATGTGGGAGGATGGAAGTCAGTTAATGATTTTCTTAATGAATGGATTGGGAGAGATCCGGAACATTCCATTTTACCGATGGACCTGCAGTTGAGGCTGACTTAGGATACAACTGCTCCAAAGGGTTTTCATAATGGGGATCTTTTTTCTTTTTTAATCATCATATTGGCTGTACTTTGAAGACAGATTTGAAAAATAAACCATTTGAAACGGCAAACAATCATGATTACAAGTTAATATGCAGATCCCCGGAATCTCTCAGTAATGAACCGTTACTCGTACATGTAATTCAAATCATAAAAGTGTTCCCATATTACCAAACTAACCGCAATGAAAGGTTTTGGAAACGATGTAAAATGGATTTATTAAAACCAATATTTAGCACCACTCTGGAAATATAAATGCACTACACTCAAAGTTAGGAAGACACAGTTTCTTTAAGCACAAACATGTCGGCCCCGGCCCAGCGGGCACCAGGGCTTGGCTGTACCCCTGAAGGAGAAGCGGAGCTGCCCAGCTGGGTGCTCACGTGCCCACCCCGTGGGCATTGCAACGCCTTTAGGAGAGGTGGCGATCCGATCTGTATTGTTAAGTATGTCAACGTGTCGGAGGGGAGCGTGTCCGGCGTGTCCACTGTGTTGGCGGCCTACGTGGTGGTCAGCTACTGCCTCTTGCAAGGAACGCAAACAGAATGAGTGGTTCCGGAAGGCCCATGGAGAAAGCGGCCTGCTTTCCGGGCCACCTGTGCTCCCCTCCGCCACCTTGAGCATGTGCCCAATAAAAGATGACAGGTTAAAAAAACCTGCCAAGAATACTTACTGGCAGGGAGATACCAGATGGTGAAGGTGGTTTTCCCAGGGCGAGCCTTGTCCATTGCACTCCGGATGCGCTGACCCCTGCGATATCCCCAAATGCTGGAAACTTGTGGTAGTGGGGGGAGGACACACTGTATTCGCCCTCCCCTGTAGAAAACAACAACAAAAAAAAACCCCAAACATTGCAGTGTTTTGTTTTCCTTTTCACTTGTACTTAGAAAGCACAGCACCAAAATAGAATATCAAAACATAGCTCCATTTGTCTATAAGTGAAAAAAGGGAAAAACTTAAAATGCCGACTGGGTTACCCATGGAGATGAAGATGTAAGTCAGAACTCTCTTGAATTCAGAGCTGCACCTTAGGCCATGCTAACTTTAAGTGAAACCCTGGGGCGGCGTAGTTCCACATCCCACTGCTGACTGAAAGGTTGGAAGTTTGAGCCCACCCAGAGGCTGTGGGGAAGACAGGTCTGGTGGTTATTCTCTAAAGAAGCCTCTGCAGAGCCGGGTTCTGTGGGCAGACATGTGGTCCGTGACTTGGAGTCCACTTGAAGGCATGTGGTTAGCTGCCCGCATGTATGAAACAGCAGTAGTCCTTGTCCAAGGCAGGGTGTGTGTGCGCTGCTGAGTGACTGCCATCACGATGGGTAGTTAGTTCGATGCATCAGTCCAGGGCGAGGTGTAAAAATAAAGACCACTTGTGCAAGTGGACCGTTTTAATAGGAATCGTTCTCATGCTGACTTCAGACATGTAAGCTGTTGGGTGGCACTTAGGAAAGCCACCATTAGGGCCCTGTGTTTCTGACTCACGGGGCGTCCTCACAAGTAAAGCAGGGTTCCTTGGACGAAGCTGCCATCAAACCAGTAAGTCTGCACGTAGGTGCCCATCGCTTTCAGGAGGGTTGGGAGCCTCGGCACATTGTCCCTCAATCGCCTGGCCCAGCTAGCTCACACTCGGCGCGGTACCTCTGGTAATAGCGCCCAGCCATGCACACGCTGGGCACAAGGGGTTCTTTACACGAGTATTGGTAAGCAGAAGGCGGCTTTATGTGCCATATTTTGATGGTTTCCATGTAAAGCTATCCCAAAAAAACAAACCTTAGCAAGCATCCTTTCCCACGCCTTCTTTTTTCTCTTTCCTGTTCCAATAGCCTTCAGTACCTCCCTTTCTCCCTGGGCATGGACTTTGGGCAGAGGGACTTCCCACTTTCCAGCTTTCTCTTCATTTCTGTTTGATCATTTTGGAAAGTGTTTTAGCTCGGACCTGCCCCTCTGTCCAGCGACAGGCGGGCACGGTGCCGTGTGGAGCCTTGCATTCGTTGGTTTAGTGCTTCTCTCCATGCATCTCCATAGTCTGTGTTTGTGTGTGTGGGTTTTTCAGCATGATGCTGCTTATGGTAGAGTGTGACCTTCAGACCAATCATTAAAAAAATCATTTTATTGGAGGCTCTTACAGCTCTTATCACAATCATCCATCCATCCATTGTGTCAATCACATTTGTACATTGGTTGCCATCATCATTCTCAAAACATTAGCTTTCTGCTTGAACCCTTGGTATCAGCTCCTCATTCCCCCCCTCCCCCCTTGTCCCCTCTTTTTAAACAATCATTTTTTTTGCCTTCTTTGAACGTTCCTGAGCCTCTCGACTTTCCTTCCTGTCCTCTCATGGTAATCCGAACGATCGCCATAGAGCTTACAGTGTCACTCGGTGTGTTTGTTTCGTGGCATCGTGACGGCAGCAAAGCCACTGGGTGCAGTCTCTGGGGCGCAGGGAACCATTCAGCTTCCAGGTCCCCGAGACCCACGAGCCCACTCCAAGCAGCCCACGATAGGAAAATATGATGGGTTCTCTTTATAAAAGCAATTTGGTGGGTTTTTCTTCCATATAGCTACTCAGTGGATTCTCACCACCAACCTTTAGTTAGTAGCCAGTCATAAATCACCTGTGCCACCCAGACTGCAGTACTGACTTAAACACACATCGACACTAAAGTTCAGAAATACTGCAGAACTAAATAGCATTCAAAAAGATTATCTCTAGGAGAATGGATGGGAAATAGTACGGAGGGGGAAGTGTATAGGATTTCCAAGTTACTATTATTAGTAGTTGTTCTGGTGCCACTGAGCTGGTTCTGACCCATAGCAGTTCCGTGTACAGCAGAGTGAATCCCTGCCCGCTCTTGTATATTCTCACAGTTGTTCTTAGGGTTGGACCCATCAGTGCAGCCACTGTGCCACTCTGTCTTGCGGGAGGGCTTCCCTCTTTTGATGCCCCACTACTCTGCCAAGCACCATGTCCTTCAGGGCCTGGTCACTCCTGCTGTGTCTGAAGTACATGAGCCAAACTCTCACCAGCCTTGCTGCTAAGGAGCACTCTGGCTGCACTTCTTCCAAGACACAGTTGTCTGTCCTTTGGGCAGTCTGGTACTGTTTGATACTCTTCACCAGCATCATCACTCAAATGCATTGTTTATTTTTCAGTCTTTCTCATACACTCTAACTTTCACATGCAGATGAGTCCATTGAGAAACCAGCACTCTAGAGAGGTCTTGTGCAGCCCATTTACCCGGTGCAGTGTATTGTCTGGTCTCTTGACTACTTATTGCTTCCGTGAGCATTGATTATGGTTCCAAGCAAGGGGAAATCCTTGACCGCGTCTATCTTTGCTCCATTTACCATGATGGTACCTGTGAGTCCAGTTGTGAGGGTTTGGGTCTTCCTTCACTGAGCTGTGCTCGGACGGCTGCAATCCTGGATCTTCCTCAGCAAGTGCTTCAAGTCCTCCTCACTGTCAGCAGCCAAGATTGTGCCATCTGCATATTTCAGGATAATAAGCCTTCCTCCAATCTTGGTGTCACATTCTTCATATAATTCTGCTTCTCTGATTATTTGCTGCGCATGTAGATTGAATAAGCTTGGTGAGAGGACACAGCCCTGACACACACCTTTCCTGATTCTACACCATCCCTTGCTCTGTGCGTAGGCTCCATATGAGCACAGTGTTCTGCAGTCCCCGTTCTCTCCAGGCTATATCCGTGGATTTCTTTGTCTAGTCAATGATGTCAGCAGTGTTATCCCTTGTTCCACATCCTTTTAAATCCAGCCTCAACCTCTGGCAGCTCCCTGTCAATGTTCTGTTGTAATCATTGGATGATCTTCAGCAAAATTTTACTTGCATGTGATATTAACAGTAGTTTTCAAAATTTGAGCCTTCTGTTGGCTCATCACTCTGTAGGACGGCACACATGTATAGGAATCGCTTCCAGTCAGTTGGCCAGGCAGCTGTATTCCAGAGTGAATGCTCCCAATCCTTCCATCAAGGATCGAGGGCCTGGATCCTTGCTTTGGCTGATGCTTTCAGTGCAGGGTGAACGTCTGTGCTCAGTACCATTGGCTCTTGGCAGGCTCCCTCCTGACACGCTAGCATGTTGGCTAGCTCTTTTTGGTTCAGTGACTGTGTGTTCTTTCCGTCTTCTTTTGATGTTTCCTCCATTGGTCAGTATTGTGTCCATAAAATCTTTCAATATTGCGACTTGAGGTTTGTTTGTTTTTCTTCAGTTAGTTCAGTTCAATATGTTATTAGTCTATTAAAGCTATGTCATAGCTATAGTAACGGTTTTAAAACATAGGTAGGTAGTCCCTGACTTCCTATGGGATCTGCTCCTTTGTGTTCATTATAAGTTGGTTCTGATGAAGTTGAATATGTCTTTTTTGTTATCATTGTTATTGCCTTTCATTCTCATTATCTTTATAAATCCCATCATTGAATATTTATGAGTAAATATCTAAGAATAGTATTGTATGTGTATGTATCACTAATGATGTACCAAAAAATAAAACAAAAACCCAAACCAGATGGTTCTGAGTGTGGATCTTCCTAACTCTGACACTATCTGTATTTTGTACTTGTTCTAAATATACTTAACATAGATTTAACCTTTGATATATTTTATTTTTCAAATGGGACTTGCATGTCCAGTAATGTGACACACCGAATAGTGTGAAAACTACTTGACAAAGCTATCTGACATATTGCTTCCATACCAAGTGATTGGTTGCAAATCAGCTCTTTTAATTGATGACCCTGAGGGTAGTTTTGGAAACCCAGGAATACACTTACGCGCAGATGACCCTCAATCCCCTGCGTTACACTTGCAGGAGATACCCGAGGCCTGGAAGAGTGCCGCTGTCCCACCTTTGTGTTTCGCTCGGCAGCTGAGCAGCGATGGCTAGCCCAGTTACAGATGGCAGTCTCCCGCTGTAGACCTCACAAGTCTGCGGATGCCCATTCCAGCTTGCGGACTGGGCCTGGTCTCTGTCAGTGACGCTGGAAAATGTCAAAGCTTTCGGATGGAGGAGAGGGGGGCTTTGGAGCTTCTCCTTACTTTGCACTTAAAAGCATGTTTGTTACATTTTTTATCCAGGACTCATAACCGTACACTTTCAGGGGTAATGTCTGATACCCACCTTGTATTGAATTTTATGCAAATGTATTCTAACAAAGTTTGTTTGGGTTGTGTGATAGGAGGAGGCATCTCCCTACTCTCTGGTCACTCTCTGCTTGAACACCCTCGTTGCTAACCTGGAGAAAGTGTGTTCCAAGAGGCCTGATGGGACCCTGTGCCTTCCGGAGCATTGGCGTTTCCCTCAGGAACTGGCTGATCGATTTCTTGGAATTTTGGCTGGGGAAGGTAAGGCTAAGGCTCCTATACAGTATACTCTCGCATAGCCCATGAGTATTCCGAAGCCATTTATAGACTACTTGGATCCCCTGTCAACCTTATAGGTAGGTAGTATAGAAATCATTTCCATTTTACTTTTGAAGAATTGAATTTTTGTATGACTTGTTAGGGTTCGGTGTTTTAAAATCATTTTATTAGGGCTCATACAGCTCTTACCACAATCCATACCTACATCTGTTGTATAAAGCATGTTTGTACATGCATTATGCATTGCCCTCATCATTCTCAAGACATTTGCTCTCCCCTTAAGCCCCTTTATTTTGTTTTTTAACCTTGAGAAACCCCTTTGTTGGGGTCTTGTAATGGCAACAAGTGTCATGTTTCCGGCCCCAGCTGGAAATGGAGGAGACTGGAAAGTGAAATCAAGTCACCACTCAGTCATTGTTCTTTTGCTTCCAAAGTTCTAGCTCAGTAGACTCCCTTATACATGCATTCTGGGAACGAGTCTTTAAAAAAATGCCCAGTTTCACAACAACTAAAGTGGCTGTTGAGGCTGCTTCTATACATCGAAAACACGATTGACTGAGTCCCTTGGTTTAGAGGTTCGATTTCACGGCACATCCCAGGTAACTAGCGTAATCACATACTTCCCAGTTAACTCTGTAGACCTGGGGTCTTAAAAGTGTGCGAGCAGCCATCCAAGGCCTAGCAGTTGGTCTCGCTTCTCCTGGAGCAGCACGGGGAAAAGAAGAGGAGGAAATGGGTTATGCGGGTAGTTGCCTCCTTAGCCAGGAGACCAGAACTAGTGTTGCCTTTGCCCCTGCTCCCTGGCCACAGTGCACCTCGGAAAGGCACGGGCCCCAGCTGTCATTAAAAGCTGATTCTGGTTCTTTTGTAGGCAAGCTGACTGACCGAACCGCGAGCATTTTCCAAGGAGACCAGATGAGACTGAAGCTGGCCAATATCCAAAAAGCAGAACTGTCCCCTGCTGCGTTCCTCAAAGCCTTCTGCCATCACAAGCTCATTGAACTGGATGCTACCGCCGTGCACACAGACCTTCCGATCCAAGACATCATCAGTGGACTGTGCAGCAACATCTGGATCCAGAAGAACCTTCAGTGTCTCCTGTTGGACTCCACAGGCATCCCCGATGAGTCAAGAAAACTCTGCTTTGGTCAGCTTACTGGTCTCCGAGTTTTAAGTGTTTTCAGTGTTTGCTTTCGTAATGAAGACCTAGCTAGTGTCTCTCGGTTACCAAGGCTGGAGAGCTTGGATATATCCAATACCCTGGTCACCAACATTTCTGCTCTCCGCGCCTGTAAGGATCAACTCAGCTCTCTCACCATGCACCATCTGGCCATGACCAAGTCAAATGTTCTCGCTGTCCTCAGAGAGCTGAGGTGCCTGCGTCACCTGGATATTTCTCAGCACAGCCAACTCAACTCAGACCTTGCTTTTCATTTGCTACAGCAAAAGGACATCCTGCCCAACCTCGTGTCGCTGGATGTCTCAGGGAGCAGCCGCATCACCGACCGAGACGTAGAACTGTTTGTTCAGCAGCGGCCGGCGATGCACTTTGTGGGATTGCTGGCTACGAATGCTGGGGCGTCTGACTTCTTCACGACGAAGCAAGGCTTGAGGGTTTGTTCCTATTTGCAATAAGTTTTGTTTGGCTTATTGAGAACACTAGTAAGCGCTCTTCCCTGTACCAGAGGCTGTCCTAGGCGCTAACACACGGGCCTGTCTGCGCTGCCGTACGGGGCCACCATGAGTTGGAATAAGCTCAGTGGCAGTGAGTTTGGGATTTGGTTTAGTACAGCAGTCATGTCCTCTTGTCTGGGTGGTGGTGATGAGAAGGGTGGACATTTTATAGGTGACCTAATTAATCTGTGCCAGATGCCAGGCTGTGCCTGTCCCTTTCTCTCAATCCTCTAGTTTCATAGATGAGGAAGTGGAAACAGAGAGGTTAAGCTCCTTACCCACAACTGTAGAATTGACTAATAAATGACAGCACTGGGATTTGTATCCCAAGTCTCTGTTACCCTAACGCTTGTGTCCGAGGGCTGAATCTCATTGATAGTAGGTGGTCAGCATGACTGTTTTTGACTAAGGTACAAATAAGAAGGAGTTTGTTTTTTTCCACCTTCAGCTCACTTCATTCTTTCCAAAGGATGCCGCTCTACTTTGCTTCTGCCAGACCCCGCCATCCTCCCAGCGGCCCCTCAGCTGGCGGCCTGTGGGGACAGACGCAGGGTCATCTTCAGTCCGCACCTGACAAACTCTGCCTGAGCCCTGCCGAGGCTGTCGCGCCTCCCCTGCAGTGTCTGTGCCTGCCACAGGGGGATGCGCTCCTGGCATGGAGGGGGGGCTCCTGCAGTCTGTACCGTGGTGGTCTGCGGCTGAGTCTTGGCAGAATGGTGGCAGTCAGTTAGTGACTGGCCAGTGCCCATGAGCCGGACATCACTTGCCTTCATGCATTCAATCAGGGATCCTCAAGCTGCAGCCCACAGGCCACATGCGGCCCGCCAAGGACATTTATCCGGCCTGCCTTGTGGTTTTGTCCCGTTTGTTTTTTTTTACTTCAAAATAAGATAAGTGCAGCGTGCATAGGAGTTTGTTCATAGATTTTGTTAAACTATAGTCCGGCCCTCCAACGGGTCTGAGGGACAGTGAGCTGGCCCCCTGTTTACAAAGTCTGAGGAGCCCTGCATTAGATGCATCCAGCCGACACGTGTGCTGGACCCGAGGGTATGCATTTTCATCCAGCTGCCAGGGCCTTGTCACTTTGCACAATGACTTATTGGGGAACCCACTCCCCTCCTCCTTCTGGTTCCCCAGGTGGCCCGGGTCTCGCAGGTGCAATAGGACTGGGGTAGCAGTAAGTCAGGTGGTTGACATCAGACCCCTGCGCCTAGACATAGCCCCTCCTCTCTCTGCTCTCTGAGGACTCAGCTGTGGCAGGGTGGCCACCTGCAACACCTAGGAGCATCTGAAGCAGTTTTTAAAAAGAGCCTTAAAAAAAAAGATTTGAGCATTTCTGGAATAAGCGTATAGCTTCTGAAGCATTATGTTTGAAAGTAACATGTATTTAAATGAATGGGGATTATTTCTTCTTAAAGCAGTTTGTCTTTTAATCTCAGTTGTAAATTACAGTCCCCTTGGAAGCTTTAAAATCTATTTAATGCTTCAGTCTCAGCCCTTAGAGGTCTCATTTGATGGATCTAGAGCCTGTCCTGGCTTCTGTATTTTTAAACCCTCCAGCTAATACTAAAGTGCACGCACATTTGAAAATCCCTCCTTACAGGTTTGTGGCTTTGTTTTTATTAATTACACTGCCTCTAGCCCTCTCTAGAGTAAGAGAGTAAAGAGGTTTGCTGAGTAATTAGTTGTGTTCTCACTTTACTCTTTTGAAAACAGTGACTGTTTAAAAGTCCTTTCCATTTTCTGGGTTCTCTAATGAAGGTTGGGGCTATCGGTAACACTGTTAGGCTCGGAATAGAAGCCCAATCAGAGTTTCAGGGTTTCATGTGCAGAGTAGAGGAGGGTTCACAGGAATTGTTTGCCAGGTCTGTTTCAGATTAATCACTGTAATGTCACAATGCAAGATTGTAGTCCAACTTTGAGTGGCGTGTAAGGAAAGGCAAATTGAAAAGGTGTTTTTTAAGGAGCCTTTTTGCTGTAAGGACCCTCGATGGCGCAGTGGGCCATGTGCTGGGCTGCCGACCGTCACGGACAGCTGAAACACAGCAGCCCCCAAGGGAGAAGTAAGGAGGAGACTGTCCTCCAGCAAAGATGTACCCTGCACAGGGCAGTCCTGAATTAGAAAACTGCTCCACAGCAGGGTTTGGGGTGCGTTCATCTAATGTAAATTTAGCTTATAAATCAATTGCAAAATACACTTAAGTATTTTTATTGTTTAGGTTGATCAAAAATTTCGGTTCACACTTGTAATATGAAATGTGAGTGAAAACCTTAAAACATAAGTACACCTTACCCTTTTGTACCAAATACCAGAATGGGCAGAGTGGACTGTCTGATGGGGAAGGCCCGCCAGTGATGAAACCCGGTGAATGATTTACTTCTGGGAAACCCTTGTTGAGTCACGGCGAGAGGAGAGCCCTTGTCGTGGTGTCCACAGGAAGCCACGGGCGGTTCGGTAGCGGTCCCGGCTTTTGCTTGTCCTACTCTATCGCATCTGTCAGCGTGTTCATAAACTTCCTCCAATTTTGGGGTATTTCTGTTGCTCAGATCCTTAGGTGCCACGGCACCCCTGTGCGCAACAGAATGAAGGACTGCCGGCGCCGCCAGGATGCGTGGGAGCCTTGTCCTGTGATCGCCGTATCGGTCCATCGGGTGGGGGGGGGGGGCGCTCTCCTCCTCTTTGCTGACCCGCTACCAAACGTGCTGTCCTTGTTCGGGGCTGAATTTATCCCAGGGCGCACATTTTCGTTTCTTCTGCGGAGCCTCACGTGGCTTAGGAACCGTTTGTCCTTCGCTGTAAGGATCATCTCCGCGCGGCAGGCAGCGCGTGTGTGGGGATTGATGTGCCGGTGAGCCGAGTTTGATCCAGCATTCCTTAGGAGCCCCTGGCCCGGGTGCACCATCCCCTCTGCCACTGGCACACCCGCACAGCACACACTGCCTCTTCCAAGCGGCACCTGTGCTGTTTGCATATCCGCGCCCTGGCTGGCATGGGCAGTTTGAGGACTATTCTTTAAAAGGACCTGAAAACTTTAACCTCTGGAGCCGCATGATTTCATGGTTTGAGTGAGTAGCACCCCGTTTTGCAAGGTGTCGATGCTCTGATTGTTCATCCCTGTGTGGAATACTGTACCAGGATGGCATGCCATCGTCTCCACGATGCCTCTCCTTATGCCGTCATTTCATCACCTAGGTGAAGTGTTAGCTGTGACAGAATTAATAGTCTCCCTCTTGCAACTAATATGCAATTGCTTGAAGACAATGCAAACTTCCTGGTCCTTTTCAGACACGGTTCTGGCTTTCACACCTGGTCATGCTTCTTTCCCGAGCTACCAGTCATTTTCCTACTGTGGCCGGCACGGGCTGAGTTGCTACTGCTGTTGCCTTCAGTGGTTTGCAAGTATCACCCTGAATGGTCTTGATGCTCATGTGTGATTGGTGTATGAGAGCCTTCAAACTAGTGATGATGTCATGTTTCTACATGCCCTCACCACCACCATTGTTTTCATCATGAGCACGACCTTCTTCACCTTTGGCAACAACAAGATGTTCTGATACTGCCTCTGCTCCAACCCTGGAATTGACATTGCTCCCTGACCCCCGTTCCTTTCCATGGGAATCAGGATCTGGGGGCAAGTGTCCTCACAGTCCCGGGGTTTTTTTGGTTTCTATCGGCAGACAGGAACTAGGAAGCATATATATGTTAGAAATGAGTTCTCGGTGCTTCCTTTGACTGCTACACTTTCCTTCTAGGCTTTTCCCGTTTGGTATTTCCCGTCTCCCCGCTTAGACAGTGAGAGCCGTTGCCCCCGACGAAGGAACACGCTTCCTCACTCCTGTATCTGTCAAGTAGCTTCAGAAAGATGCTCCTGGAGATCGCAGAAAGCCCACGGGGCGGTTCTGCTCATGTCACGGGGCCAGAGTGAGTCAGCTGACTACCTAGTGGTGAGTTTGGGTTGGGTTTTTTATATGCCAGAAATCGGCTCATAGCTGTTTATAGTCTGTTTTTTAAAATGGTACTTTGTAGTACTCCGTGGTATATGTACCATAATTTATTCCCCCAGCCTTTTTGTGTTTGGGCATGTGGATAGTTTTTGCTGTTTACCAATTGCAAATAATGTTTGCAATGAATAACCTTGTGCACATGTATCTTCTAATCTAGAATTACTAGTTAGTGGGTGAAAACACACGTTATTTTGTTAAATGTTGCCGAATTCCCATCCATTGAATTTGTTCCTTTTTATACTCCCATCATCCTGCCTGTTTGTCCAAGTCTCATCACAGATTTTACTGTCAAACTTTCTAGTTTTTGCCAATGTCACTAAGGGTTGGAATTATTGAGAGATATTATTGAGATGTACTTCACGTCACAGAAAGCTGATCATTTAAAAGTGTACATGCTTGTGGTTTTTAGTAAATGCACGATGTGCAACCGTCACCAGTATTTAATTCCAGAACATTTCTGTTAATCCAAAAAGAAACCCTGTACCCTTTAACAGTTAGTTCCAATCCCCCCTCTACCAACCACTGATCTAGTTTCTGTCTGAATTTGCCTGTTCTGGGCATTCACATCTCATTTTGGATGGATGGGTTCAAGGTTCCTTCATGATGTTGTATGTATCAGTACTTCATTACCTTTATTGGACTCAATATTTTGCTATCTAGCTAGACTATATTTTGTTTCTCCATTTATCAGCTGCTGGGTATTTAGATATTGTCACTTTGAGGCCATTATGAATAATGCTGCTTTAAACATTTGTGAACTGTTGCCTCAGAAGTACAAGCAGTGATAAGACTGATGAGGACTGACTCTGTCCCCTTGGGCCCTACACGCAGATACTTAGACTGAGTTTGTAATTGATGGCTGGTAAACGGTAAATACACAGCGAGCTCTACATACTTTCAGCCACTGAAGAGTAACAGACAGATGAGCTAGTGCCGTCCGCCCCCTGAGCATCCATTTGGCACCCTACTGCTCTTGCGACCCCTGCTGTTTGACCTGGTCGCCTGGGTCTAGGAAGTTCCCTGCCCGTGGACCCCAGGTCCAGAGGATGCTCCAGTCTGGGTTCTTGGTGGTAGTGAGGTCACCCTTCTGTAGGATTAACTCTATAAGCCTATTCCCATGAAGACCACGAACCCACCATGACCCCTCAGTAGGCTGCAGCCGTCTCATTAGCATAGTGGATAGCCAAGTATTCAGTCCTTAAAAAGGTTTACTGCGTCTTATATGCATAATAAGCTGTCCAAGACCTTTACGTGCTTTATGCACTCTATTGGCAGAGTAAACTGCCCTACCCCTTTGCAAGATTTGTAGCCAACAGATCACTGGCAGAACTGCAAACTCTAGGCCAGAAAGCCTGTATGAAACAGTGCATTGATTCTGGGGTGGTAGATTCATAGGGTATTGTGACTGCCACTCATCAATTCCCAGCTCCAACAGAAACTATCTCCACGACAGTAACTCTGTTATCCTCTACTCCTGTCTGGTCCTATACAATCCCCACTTACCGTATATACTTGTGTATAAGCCGAGCCTTTCAGCACATTTTTAATGCCGTTTTTGTGGTAAAATGAGGTGCCTCTGCTGATACTCGCATCAGCGTATACTTGAGTGTATACAGTGTGTGAGCCCATTCTTGCAGTCACTGGGCCAATCCATCTTGTCTACCTTAGGCACTTCATGTAAGTGGGCTTATCCTTTTGTGTCTGGTTTATCTTACGTGGCATAATTTTTTCAGGGTTCATCCATGTTATAGCATGTATCAGAACTTTCCTTTTTTGACTGTATATAATATTTCATTGTATGTATATACTGTATTTTGCTTATCCACTTGTTAATGGGGCCCTTGGTTCTTTCTACCTTTTGGCTGTCATACATTCCCCTCCTCCTTCATGAACCCTTGATAATTTATAAATTACTTGTTCATGTCTTACACCGACCGATGTCTCCCTTCACCCACTTTTCTGTTGTTCGTCCAGTGGGAGGGGGTTCTAGGCAGATCGTTATGATCGGCTCCCCCCCTTCCCCCTCCACCTGGCATAATTCAGAGTACTCTGATCAGCAGTGTAGAGTGCCTGTGCAGTTCCTTGGGTATGGAGTTAGGGGAATTGCAGAGGCATAAGTTAATGAGCGAGGAGCCACCAAACTTTCCAAAGTAGTTGCCGCGTTACAGATCTCCGTGAATTATGTAGGAGGGGCCTAATTTCCCGCATCCTCACCAACGTGTCCGTGTGAATTTGTTTTTGATAGCCATCCTGGTCGGTATGAAGTGGCATCTCCCAGTAGTACAATGGGTACGAGCCCAGCTGCTAAGGGCAAGGTTGGTGCCTAAACCCACCCCTGACTGGATGAGGAAAGGACCTGGCTGCCATCTGCTCTTGTATCCTGGGATCAGGGACAGTCACGTAACAGCACTGTGAATAATGCTGTTGTAGACTTTCTTTGTGTGCAAGTCTTGGGAGAGAATTATTGTGTATTTCTTTTGGATGGGTTCCTAGGAGGTAATTGCTGGGTTGTGTGATACCTGTAGCTGAACTGTTTCCTTAGGTAGCTCTTCTAAATTTGAGTGTGTTGCTATCTTATTGTTTTATTTTGCATTTCCTCAGTAGCTGAAGATGTTGACTCTCATATAATGTGATCTTTGCCATTCTTTGGTGAGGACTATACACATTTTTACCCATTGGTCGTTTGTCTTCTATTTTAAGAGTTTGTTTTATGTATTTCAATTTAATTCCTTTGCTAGATGTATTTTGCAGAAAGTTTGCCCCAACTGGTGGCTTGTTTTTTCACTTTCTTAAGTCTTTAGAAGAAGAGAGCCTTTCGTTTTGATACAGGTCTGTGCATTGCTCTCACTTTGCTTTGTTTTTTGCTCTAAGGAATCTTTTTCTACCTGCGGGTCTAGGTTTTATCTCCCTCTTGTCATTAAAGTTTTTAATACAGTGTTTGCCCTTTCTCTTTCCTCCTGAACCAGGATTTTGACTTAATTTGATCTACCTTTCCCTTACCATTTTACCTTTTATCATAATTTGCTTTGTCTTTAGCTTTTGCTTAAAGTTCTTTCCTTTTTCTTTATGTAATCATTGTGGTACATTAAGTAGGTTGGTGGGAGCATTTACCTAATAGGTGAACTATGATTAAATTAAAACAAGAGTAAAAGCACCTGGAGCATGTGGTCCCCAGCGGTCGATGCCCAACAGCTGTGTGCTACAGATGAAAAGTGAAATGTTGGGTCCCGTCTTTGTGTTTCAGGTTGCTGGAGGAGCCAATCTGAGTCAGATTGCAGAAGCACTGAGCAGATACAGGAACAGGGCATGCTTCGTGAAGGAAGCCCTGTACAGACTCTTCACGGAGACCTTCTCAATGCAGATAACCAGGCCTGCGATTTTAAAGGTAACTGCACCGCAGAAAGGCGGTCCTGTGACTGCCATCAACATAGATCAGTTATTCGTTATTTACCAACCACATTGCATGCAGTCACTTACAGGCATAGTCTATAGTGAGGCCACGTCTCTGCTTGGAGAGAAAACGAGCAGTGGGCTTGACTGCCAAGTCTATAAACATGTGAATCTACCTGGACCTACTGTATATACTCTTCTATCAGCCGAGTTTTCCAGCACATTTTCTTATGCAATTTTTGTGGTAAAACTAGGTGCCTTGGCCAATATTCAGGTCAGCTTATACTCAAGTATATACGGTAAATTGAATCTGGAAGTTTAGAGGCTTTGGCTTGATGGAAGGAGCTCTGAGTCCTTCTCTGCGGTAGTAGTGTAAAAAATATTGCTGATCGCGTGTGGCTGAGTAGCAATGCGCCCCCAGTGTCACCTAGGCCGGGAGCTTCCCTTGGGAGCGCTGGGTGAGTGAGTTTAGAGCCACCAGCTTTAGGGTTGGTAGCTAGGAAGCACTTAACCATGGTGTCACCAAGACCCCTTTTCCCTAAAGAAGACTCAGTAATTTATTAACATGAATCTACATTGTCCCCCAAGTTATCTGTTTATTTATTTCATCACTCTTGAAGCCAACACTTGAAAACACATCAGAGGAAGCAGCAACATTGGCCCCCACAGAAATAGAACCAGACCCCCAAAACTGAGGTGGCCAAATCGACCATAGAAAGTACTTTGTGAGTGAAATACAATGTACAAATATACAGCTGAATTTTTGCTTGAGGAGGAATGTTTTTTCTAATTTAAAGTCTGTGCTATTATGTGACATATAATTAGAACCATGTTCACAGTCATAGGACTCTGAATGTCACTTTTATTTTTCTAAGCAACTTTAATTTCGAATCTGCATCACTTTATTTGGCATTTTTTTAAGCCATATAAAAGTCATGCACAATGTATTTATAGTGTGCAATATTTTTGAAGATGACATAAAAATCTGACAAAACTAACATAAAAACATTATTTTAGGCATTAGAATTTTACAAAGCTGATTTTGGTTTATAGGTGTAAGGATGAGTTTATTTTTATTGTAATTGGAAATATTAAGTATTTGGGGAAATGGACTTAAGAAAATTAATTTGAAAAAATTTTGGAAAACAAATTAATGTTTGAGATTTTTGTAGTTCTTTAAAATAATCACTTTCTGTAGCACAAAAGGTGAAATTTATTTTTTATTTGAAAGCAAAGCTTCATCTTTATGGGTTCTGCATTTGAGGGTTCTGAATCAGCAGATTCAACTAACCTCAAAGAGAAAATATTGGAGGGGATTTAGGGGGCGGGAATTACATGGTCAGAGTAAGGGTGTGAAAAGCTATTTCCACTATATTAGATATTGTAAGTAATATAGAGATTCAGAGTATACCTACTAAGGGCATTTCATGTACACGGCTTAAGCATTTGTGGACTTGGGCATGGGAGGTGGGTTTGGGGTAAGAGCCAACTTCTCCAGCTGCTCCAGGTATTGAGGACATGGCTGTGCTGTCCGGAGAACTCTGGGCATTTGTTTCTCATAGGTAATGAGGAAACTGTCAATCTAAGACTGAAAATGGTACTTCTTTTTGGTTTTGCATCCCTAAATTACAGATGATGGAATCCAGTAAAACCACACGGCAATTTCCTACAGTGATACAGGGGGAAAATTGTCTTCCATAGCAGAATTATATCTTGGGCTGTCCCTAGGCTTCATGAGAAATTCAGCCTGTCGGGAAGCCAGCCCCTAACACATCATTACAGGTCCGGTAGGCGTAATTGTACAGCATAATAAGTAAAGATCATAGTAAAGTTATAGAGAGCATGAGAGATAGAAGAGAAGTATTGAAATAAATGGAGTCAGACACAATTCATGGTAACATGCTCGCCTCAGCCCCGCTTGGTGGTCCACGCGGAGGGAGAGAGATATTTAATGCTAGCTCAGGCCTTTTATATTTTCTGGGGACATGCAAACCCCCTAATTACAGGTGATGACATACATCACAGGCCTTTTATATTCTCTGGGGACATGCAAACCCCCTAATTATAGGTGATGTCATACATCACAGGAAGGGACTGTGCTATAGGTAATACAGTATTGAGAGGGGGTGGTCTAGGGACATACAATAGGAAGAGGAGGGGTTGGGGATATACATGTGACAAGATGGGTGGATCCTAGATTTAGGTTGGCAGCTTAACTTTGACCTGTTCTCTGGACCACCATAGGAACCATTATCAGTAGGGTGTAGACCCCACCTACAGGAACCAAATAGATGACTGCAGGCGTCCATTGTCCTTACCAGCAGGGAGTGGGGCCCACTGCAGTCTGGAGGATGCCTGTGAGCCTCTGACCTCCCACATCAGCCACCAACCCGAGGGCTCTGGCCTCTTCAAATCTCGTTCTTGCAGTTGTCAGTAGACTTCTTTCTGAGCTGGGTGCTGGTGTTGTCGCCAGGTGCCGTCTGAGCCCCAGCAACCTTCCTTCCGCACAGTCCCGCCCTGCACCCTCCTCACAGCTGTTCCTCCGTGTGAGCCCGTTGTTGTAGCCATTGTGTCTGTCCATCTCTCTCCACTCTCCCTTTGCTTTACCAAGCCCAGGGCCCTTCTCAGAGACGGCATGTCCACAGTCTGAAAGACCGTCTCCCCTTCCTTGCCTCTGAGGAGCACTCTGGCCATCCTTTTGATCTTGACTGCTGCATCCCTGAGAATTGATTATGGACTCAAGCAAGACAAAATCTTTGACAACTTTAAACTTTACTCCATTGATCGTGATGTGACCTATTGGTCTGGTTGGGAGGACTTGGGTCTTCCTTATATTCGTTGTAATCTCTACTGAAGGCTGCAGTCCTTGATCTTCACCAGCAAGTGCCCCAGTATCCCTTACTTCCAGCAAGCCAGGTTGTGTCGTGTGCCTGGCACAGGCATGTCTTCCTCCAATCCTGATGCCACATTGTTCATAGTCCAGCTTCTCTGATGATTTGCTGAGCACACAGACTGAATCATCCATTTGATGAGAGGACTCAGCCCCGTCACACCCTCTCCTGCTGGTAAACTGTGAAGCGTTCGCTGGTTCTAGTCTCACCTCTTGATCCATGTTCCAGCTCCACCGAGGCACAGGAAATGCTGTAGAATTACCATTATCTCAAGGTCATCTGTAGTTGGCTATGACTCAGTCACATGCTGAGGCACTCTCAGTAAAGTAGACGTAGACATCTTTCTGTTGATCTCTTTTAGCCCAGATCCATCTGACAGCAGCAATGGTATCTCTTGTTCCACATTCTCTTCTGAACCTCTGGCGGCTCCCTCCCTGTGAGTGCACTGTGATAGGGCAACACTGATGGAGGATCTTCAGCAACATTTTACTTGCATGTGATACTAATGACATTGCCCTATCATTTGAGCATTCTTTGGGGCCACCCTTCTTTGGAATGGATACAAATATGGATCTCTTTAGTCTTCCAGATTTCCTGCCATAGACAAGTAAATGTTTCCAGTGCTTCATCAGCTTGTTGGAACAATTCACTTGCTACTCCATCAATTCCTGGGCCTTTGTTTTTGGCTAATGCTTTCAGTGTGGCTTGAATGTCTTCCTTCAACACCATTGGCGCCTGCTTTTGTGCTACATCTTGAAATAGTGTAATGTTGACTAGTTCCCTTTAGTACACTGCATTCTTTCCATCTTCTCTGGATGCTTCCTGCATCTTTCACTATTTTGCCCATAGAATCTTTCAGTATTGCAGCTCAAGTCTTGAATATTTTCTTGAATTCTTCCCAGTTTCAGATATGTTGAGCGTGTTTTTCCTTTTTGGTTTTCCTAATTCTAGGTCTTTGTACATTTCGTTATAACATTTTACTTTGTCTTCTGAACTGCCCTTTGCAATTTTCTATTCAATTTTTTGACACAATTCCTTCCATTTGCTTTAGTTGCTCTACAATTAAGAGTTTAAGTTTCGGAGTCTCTTTTGGCGTCCTCTCTGCATGGGGGAAGCCAGCCCCTCACACTATCATGGGTCCGGTAAGTGCAATTGTACAGTTAAAATATATAAAGGTTATCGTAAAGTCATAAAGAATAAGAGAGATAGGAAAGAAAGTAAAATGAGTCAGACAATTTATGGTAGCATGCTCACCTCAGCCCTTCTTGGTGGTCAACCTGGGGATGCGGGAGGAAAGATGGGCAGGAGAGAAGAATTTATTTTTAACCAAGGCTTATATATCTTTGGGGCCGTGAATACAGGTAACCACACACGCACAGGAAGGGGCTGTACTATAGGTATCCGAGAGACAGGAAGGGGATGAGTTAGGGGTGTTCATGCAATAGGAAGGGGAGGGATAGGGATAGACATGCGACAAGATGGGTGGACCCTGGACTCAATATGGCAGCCTAACCTTGGTCACCCTTGAGTGGACTTGACCTCCTTGGGCTCTCCTTAAGGGAAATAATGTGTTATCCTTATCAGAAAGGAGTGGGCCCTACTATTAGGGTGGGACAGACTGTATACTTTGCTTGCTCTAGATGGCTGATAGCCCTTAGGGAGAATAACTTCTGACCTGCTTTTGTTCACCTCCCAGTGTACAGTCATTTACCATGTGTAGCAAGCAGTGTCTGGGTTTGGCCTGTATTTAGGGGAGACAGCGTAGGAGAAATCCTACAACTCTGCTCTCTGCGTCGTCTTAGTGACCTTTTGGCTCTATTTGTGAATGCTGTTCTTGATGTCCTCCCGCAGCACATTAGATCGTCTGTCGTGAGTGCTCAGTGCATGATGTCTGCTCTGGAGCTGCTTTCAGAATTCAGGGGGGACAGACACCAGGCTGTATTTTTTCTCTCATTTCCTTCAGTTCTTATGAACAATTCTGTTCCACTTGGTGCCCTAACCTAGTTTTATCTGCTTACATTGAGCTTTTCTTTCGTTTCTCTCACAGATGGAGACAGCTTGTGTTTTGTGTGTTCCTTCTGGGGAAGTCCATGGGGATAGTCCCCCTCCCTTTGTGTTACTGAAAAAGTATTTGCTGTGAACAAGTCGTTGGTCTTGACAAATTCTGTCACACACGTCCAGCTTCGTTTCCAACTTTTGCATTCCAGTTGCTAATAACTATCAGTGCGTCTTGATCACGTGTTTGATCCATTTCAGATGAAGGCGTGGGTAGAATTCTTGTTTCTTCATCAATAGCTTTTCTGGTTGAAACAGAAATTTGAATATTAATTGCATTGATTGGATTTCCTTGAAGGCAGAGAGAGATATAAACTGCCGTCATGTTTCCAGAGTGACTTTGCAGTGTCCTTTGGGAGGGTGAGCGCAGCGCCTGCCATCCGCTTGACTATGTTCCTGGCACAGTGATGCTGCATGACTTCCGAATTCAGAGTGGCCAAGGCCAGTGGTAGCTCATGAATGCATAGTGTATCACTCTTTATGTTCCATTTCATGTTTGGTGACCTCCAAGTTTGCTAAATTCATCCTTTGCACCTTCCAAGATCTTATGGTTAGCTGGTTTTTGCAGCTGTTTCTCCTGACCTTGAGTCCTGCCCCATCAGCAGGTTGAGATCCTGAAGGCTCCACTCCCAGGGGATCATCTCCTCCTCCTTCGACCCGCCCTTTGGCACTCCCGGACAGGGTTCTGCTTCTGTTCACTGGGTCTTCGGTACCTGACAGTGTTTCCAGCTATGCATTAGGGTTTTAGTGGCTTCTCCCTCCCGAAGTGGGGAACCGAGTCTTGTCTGTTCTTAGTCTGGAAGCTGTGCTGAAGACCGTTGACTTTGAGGTAACAGTGACTTACTGCTCCCCCCAGCGCAGCAACACACAGTCAGCACAGTGCTGCCAGATAAGTGGTGGTGTGAGTCGGGTAGGGGTGATTATCTTTGTGGCCCACAGTGTCCTTGAGTGTGACTCAGAGGGGACTGTGAGTTATGTATGGGCCTGATCCTTTGTTTTCTCCTCGTGCTCTCACCCTTCCATAGTCTGACACTAAATTATGTCACTAATGCTCTCTCTCAGCACTTTTCAAACCCCTCCATTTCTGTGCAGGAGCTTAACATAACCTTTTGTTTTTCCTTTCACACCTTCCTTCCCAAGAAATCCCCTCACCTCTCCATCTGCTTTCTGTTTGAGATCTTGGGCTCCCCTGCCACCAAGTGGATTCCGACTCTTAGCAGCCCTCGGGTAGGGCGCCTCATCCCGCCCCACGTCATGTGGGACCCACAGTGTACCAGGGCCCTGTTAACCAGCCTTAAAACCCAAACCAGCACCTGTTCTGCATCAGTTACCACAAAGAGAGACGGTCTAAACTGTGTCGATATTGTGACTGAAAACAAGTTCATCTTCAGCTTGTGACGGTGGCGATGCGGAATCACCCGTTGGATTTGCCGGTGCAGTTCACAGCCAGCGCCTGTGCCCTCAACTTAACGCACCAGGGCCTGGCCCGGGGGATGCCTGTCCGTCTGTTGTCCGAGGTCACCGAGCTCCTCTTCAAGGCCCTGAAAAATTTCCCTCATAACCCGCAGGTAACTCGAATGGAATACTTGACTGTGCTTTCTCACTTCGTGACAAGTACATGGAGAGAAGTGCCTTACATATTCTGGAATTTTATCCCCCTGGAGAGAGACTAGTTAGACAAGAAGCTCATGTTTCCCATTGGGGGAAACGTAGGAAAGGCAGTGAAGTTAAAGATGTTTAGCTCACTCACAAACCTAGCAAGACCTGTTAGTAACATTTTAGTATATCCTTAAAGACTAAAAAAATCGGTTCACTTTTATGATTTGACTTAGCTAAATATAAGTTTAACTTTTTTTATAAAGTTGTATTCCCTTTTGTAAGTTTATCATGCCCACTTAGCGTGTTTTTTCCTTGCTATCAGGCTATTTAAAAAATATTTTTATACTCATAATAGTAAACATCTGAGACAGAAGAGATCCAGAATACCCACATGGACCTATCAAAGGAGACCAAACCCCTCCAGTCAGTCCCTGTGGAGGGCCGCCCCCACAGGTTGCCAAGGCTGTATGTCTGTGTGGACGCCAGCTGCTTCCCCTTCTCTCTGGGGCAGCTGGTGGCTTCAAACTGCTGGCCTTCTGGTTGGCAGCTAAGTACTTTAACAAATGCTCCGCTAGGACCCCTAAACATACACGTGTTGCTGTTGGGTACCATCAAGTCGGTTCCAACTCATAGCGACCCCACTGGATAGCAGAATGAATCACTGCCTGGTTCTGCTCCATCCTCCCAATTATGTTTGAGCCCATTGCCGCAGTCTCTCTGTCCGTCCATCCATCTCCTTGACGGCCTTCCTTTATTCCCTACCCTTCTACTTTTGTCACGCATGATGTCTCTTTTCCAGGGACAGGTCTCCTGATAAACATGTCCAAAGTACAAGAGACCAAGTCTCGCCAGCTTCACTTCTAAGAAGCATTTCGGTTGTGCTTCCAAGAGAGATGTATTCATTGTTGTGAGAATTTTTTGAAGCCACTCCCTGTAGCGACACCTGGATTCTTCCAGGGTCTAGGGACATCCCTTCTTGGGATTGTCCTTTAGGCAAAGGGGAATGCCATGCAGTGTAATTTGCAAAGAGCCAGGTACAGAGTGTGTCCTCAGTGAAAAACAAACAATATAGCTCTATTAGCACCTTCAGATGTTAAGAACCATTACCGGCATAATCAATATTTGTATAAATGTATAATTTGCTAAGTTATTTTTCTTTGTTCCCTAAAAGTTACAGAAGAATTGTCTACTCTCCTTAACTAATTCCAGGATTCTTGTGGATGTTCCATTCGACAGGCAAGTAGAACTCTTGGTAATCTGATGGTTGTGATCAATATTGCTCTAGCGTTATTGGCGCTTGGTCATCTCCGTAGCATGGACCTGGGTAGTGCTGGGGTACAGTGTTGGGGGATGGGAGTCTTCTGAACTTTTTTTTTTCCTTCTGAGCTTTTTTTTATCAGACTCATTTGAAATATGCTATTTCTAAATGTCTCCAGTAGCATGACTCTCGTATAGGCCATTGGCTGCGACACCCTTGGCCATGACTTCACACATGGATTCAAGTGGTAGCCCTTCCCATGATCTTTAAGCATAAGCTTCTTCACTAGTAGTGATTCTTTTTTAAAAAAAATCATTTTATTGGGGGCTCGTACAGTTCTTGTCACCATCCATCCATCCATCCATTGTGTCAAGCACATTTGTACATTTGTTGCCATCGTCATCCTCAAAACATTTGCCTTCTACTTGATCCCGAAGGAGGTGGTGGGGAGCGGAGAGGGAGGGGAAAAAAAGAGGACCTGATGCCGGGAGCTTAAGTGGAGAGCGGATGTTTTGAGAAGAGGGCAATGAATGTACCGATGCGCTTTACACAATTGATGTATGTATGGATTGTGATAAGAGTTGTATGAGCCCCTAATAAAACGTATATATATATGATCCTTTAAACACCATCATCTTAGATAGTCTAGGGGGATTCATCTTGAGATTTCGGTATCTTCCAGATGCATGAATTTGAAAACCTCACGGTTGCTAGAAACCGAATCATTAAGCACTGGCTGACGAGCCCCCTGAGCAGTAAGTCGGGCCGCCCTGCTTGGGTCACCTGTGCAGCCCTGCAAACCGTGCGCCTGCCTCTCCAGGAAGGGCTTCTCCATCAGGTCCATCAGGGCCAACGTAACCGACTCTCTTCCATCCTGTTTGTCAAGTGCTCCTGGTTTTCTTTACTTTTTGTGTTTTTTAAGTTTGCTTTTGGTTTTCGTAGCTAAAGTTTTAAAAGTCCAAGGCTACTTCTATTACAGGATTTAGAGGCAGAAGGCTAAGTGATTCTTCTCTGCCCACACACAGTTCCGTACACAGTCACTGTGAGCAGAATCTGCTGTTTTTCAGGTTTGACGCTGCCAGGCTTGTAGTGAAGTGGCTCTGTAACCATGAGGACCCCAAGATGCAAACAATGGCGGTGAGCATCACCTCCATTCTCGCCCTGCAGGTATGTGCTTCTGAAGGCAGGCAGGGCTTCTCCCTCCCCAGAGTTGGACTGGCTTTCGCTCAGCTCTGTGCTCTTTCCTCTAGCTCTCGCCCGAACAGACTGCCCTGCTGAAAGAAGAACTCTTCGTGGCCATCAAAGTAGGTGGATTGTTATTTCATGGCTTAGTTTACAATAAAAGTTGGTCCAGAAAACCTCTAATGAAAAATATATATCTGGTTTTGTGACTCAGTATGTGAAACCAAAGGAGACCATTCGTGAAACTGTTTCTTCTGGCATTTACCATCATGTTTCTAAATAAAATGCTTACAGCAGGGGCCTTCAAGAAAGTTCTGTGATAATGGAATTAAAAGATAGACTGTTTCCACGTGTCAGTTTCAGCTTTATCTCTTGACTTGCTTGCCATGAGCAAAACGGATTCCACTCCCCTACACAAATTACTCCTTGTACTAATCCCCATCAAATCTATGTCCTAACTTCTAATAAACCTGTATTCATATTTGCACTATTATGATTATACTAACATTGCTCACTAGAAAATGTACATCATTGGTTTTTTCCCTTGCACGTTTCTTATTTTGAGAGGATACTTAAAGCTGTTTTTTCCCCCTTTTGGGGAAATTTTGTATATATATATTTTTAAACTGTCCAAAAGATAACTACCGGATGTACTAGAATATAAGCCGACCCGAGTATAAGCCGAGGTACCTAATTATTACCTGGGAAACCAGAAAAACTGATTGATTCGAGTATAAGCCTAGGGTGGGAAATGCAGGAGATGAATTAACAGAGACCAGAGTGGGGACAGAAAGAGAGCGCAGCAACAGACACATCCTTACCAGTTCAGCTGGTTCACGACGGGTGCTTCCGCGGTTTCCTAGGGAGCGCCACAAGTGAATCTCGGGCCCCCACTGCCATCCCTAGCCACCGCAGACCGGAGTCTCACAGTGGAGGCTCTGACGCTAGTCCCCCTTTGAACAGACCTTCAGCGACTGATCATGGAGTGCTTCTCCCGTGTGGACTTTCAGTTCAGCTGTTCTCTTTTTCAAAAAATTATTTATCGGGGGCTCACACAACTCTCATCACAATCCATACAGCCATCGATTGTGTACAGCACATTGGTACAATCATTGCCCTCATCATTCTCAAAACATTTGCTCTCCACTTAAGCCCCTGGCATCAGCTCCTCATTATTTCCCCTCCTTCCCCGCTCCCCACTCCCTCATGAACCCTTGATAATTTATAAGTTATTATTATTTTGTCATGTCTTACACTGTTCGATATCTCCCTTCACCCACTTTTCTGTTGTCTGTTCCCCAAGGAGGGGGTTATAGTAGATCCTTGTAATTGGGTCCCCTTTCTACCCCATCCTCCTGGTACCGTCGCTCTCACCACTGGTCCTGGAGGGATCATCTGTCCTGGACTCCCTGTGTTTCCAGTTCCTATCTGTACCAGTGTATATCCTCTGGTCTAGTCAGATTTGTAAGGTAGAATTGGGATCATGATAGTGAGGGGCGGGGGAGGAAGCATTTAGGAATTAGAGAGCACTTGAGCAGAGGCCCAATGTCCATCTGCTACCTTAATGCTAAACCTATAAATATATGCACATAGATCTATTTCCCCATCCTCATATAAATATATTTACATATGTACATGGCTTTATTTGGACCTATAAATGCCCTTTGTCTCCTAGCTCTTTCCTCTATTTCCTTTGACTTACCTCTTCCCCCACTATCATGCTCAGCTTTCATTTGGGTTTCAGTCATTCCTCTCGGTTACATGACCCTTGATCATGCCCTACCAGGCCTCCTACACCCTCCTCACCACCAATTTGGACCACTTGTTTCCCTGTTCCTGGGTTTGTTAACACCACGAGCTGTTTCCTTTGATCAGCTTTTCAACTCATATTTTATTTTGCCTATCAGACCTTTTATGAATTTTCTTTCAAGTTCACTTTTTCCTAATGTATAGTGCTTTTATGTTGAGGAAATAAACCACTGTGATAGGAGATGTTTATGGCATTTTTATTTTTAGGTGATTAGATTTATTGACTTATTTGCATACCTGTTTATTTTTTAATATCTAGGATTAATGTCATACTTTTAAAATATTTCCCTACTCATTGGAGAATTTTCCTCCTAATTATGTTTTTTTCTAATCTAATATGCATACATATTTTCTTATTTTTTAAGAATTTAAGAATCTGATTCATTCATAATTTAAAGTAATCATTTTATTGGGACGCTTACAGCACTGATAACATTCCACACATCAATTGTATCAGGCATATTTGTACATGTATTGCCATCAGCATTTTCTAAACGTTTGCTTTCTGTCTGAGCCCTTGGTATCAGCTCTTCTTTTTTCCCTCCCACCCCCTTCATAATTTGTTTCTTCCCATCGTCTCCTCGGTTGCTTTTATGGTCTATACAGAACTCTCTGACTTTTTCCTGCCTTCATGATAGACTACATGCCCCTACATGCATGTATTCGCATGATAGTGTCGCCTTTTTCAGGAGCCCTGGTGGCACAGTAGTTAAGCACGTAGCTGCCGGCTGAGAGGTGAGCCATCTGAACCATGGGTGAAAGGTGGCAGTTGTTTCCACAGATTCCCTGCATTGGAAACCTGGGGCACAGTGGCGCTCTGCTCTCCAGGTCACTGTGAGTAGAGTCGGCTCCGTGGGGCGGGCTTGCTTCTTACTGACTAGCTTTCGTGCTTATAAATGTGGGAGAGAGGTGCTTTTATGGTTGAGCCCCCTCCGTGCAGCTCTTTAGGTCAACCTCTTGTCTTTCTGTGTGAATACAAGAACCCACCTGTGTCTTCTAAGACAAACTGGTTTTCTTTAGGATTACGTTAAATTTATCAGTCGATTTAGAAGAATTAATATCCCTGATTGAGTCTTCCTAGATGCAAATGGGGATTTTCATTAATTTCATGCCCCTTAGAAGTGTGCGAGTTTTCTTCATGTCATCCAACCTGTCAGTTTGGGGAAGAAAAATCAAGTCATTTGAACATGCTAATTTCTGGGACCTCAAATAGATGACAATACTCAGGGTTATAGAAATAATTCTGAGATGCCTTAGAAAGAGTATGAAGTATATTGTGTAGAAATGAAAAAGGTGGGGCCTTGTAGCAGGAATATCTAGATGTATGTTGGAAGAACGGGAATAGATGCAGGGAATGCCTTTCAGACGGGTCTCCAGCAAGCATGTTATGGAAAATGAAGGATTGACCATCTTTAAGTCTTGGAGGTGAAAACACAGGATTAAGTTTGTCTGTAAATTTGTTTCTTCTTGATAATGGAGGAGTATGCAAAGAGAAAGAAAGCCAGAAGAGAGGGATGTCAGCGCCCCAGAGGAATGTGTGTGTCCAGTGCTCCTGAGGGAAAGGGGTCAGAGCTAACCACTGGATTCGGCCGGATGGAAGCCTTTGGTTGTCTTGATTGTATTGTTTTAGTGGTGAAGTGGGACATCTCCGGGTTTGGAAAATTGCGAGGTGATAAAACGCGTACAACTGTTTGATAGTTACTGTTTTACTGAGAAGCAGAGGAATGTGAGTAGTGTATGGGATCAATGGGATTTTTTTGTGTTAAAGATGTTTTAGAGTAAGGTATTTGTATGCCTATGAGAATTAGTCTTAAAAGGTGGCGTAGACAGCGAATTAATTTTGGTGGCAAGTTGTGTGTGTCGAGACTGGATCTAGAGCAGAAGTGGAGAGATTGGCTTTACCAAGAGTGGGTGGGAGGTGGGAGGTGGTTGGTAGACTGTGACACTGGTTGGTGGGCCTTGTTAGGAAGAGCTGGGTTCCTTCCAGTGAAACATGAGCTGCAGCAGTCAAACGGAAAACGCAAGGGGTTGGTGAGTAAAGTTTAAGAAGAGAGACTCTTGGGAGCAAATTCTTGAAGAACTATCATAGGACTGTCAGGTCTATGTAAGATTCGTGGACAGTGATATTGACCAATGAAGTACAGATTTCTTCATCGTTCGTATGTTTGAGAGGTGCATGGCAAGTTGTGAAAAAAATAAGACTTTTATGTGTTTCCTTATATGTGCTTCCACTTACCCAAACTTACCATTTCTCATGTAGTCGTTGTGAAACACAACTCCTTCCTTGGTCTGTGTCTGACCAGACCTCTCCTAGAAGGAGCCAATGAACTGTTCTGAGTAAATGTGGCAGAATAGCTGCCGTGGACTTGGTGGTGAGTGTTCTGACCACACATCAAGAGCTGGACTGAGTGCTCCTGAGATAATTTGTTTTGTTGCAGTTGTTGGGTGTCATCAAGCTGGATCGACTCATCGTGACCGTATGCAGAGCAGAGCAGAGCAAGCCCTGCACAGCCCTGAGCCGCCCTCACAGCCTGTCTCGTGCTTCGGTCCCTTCTTGCAGCCACTGTGTCAGTCCTCGTCGAGGGTCTTCCTCTTCACCAAGCACGATGTCCTTCTCCAGAGACTGGCCACGTGGCCAGTCGCCCATCTTTCTCTTCCAGGGGCATTCTGGCTGTATTTCTTCCAAGACAGACTTGTTTGTTCACAGCCTTTCCCAGCAAACGCGGTGGCCTCTCTTCGTCTGTCTTCACACGCATGTGAGGCGTCCAGGGACCCCTCAGTCCTCAGAGGAACAGCCATGCTTTCCAAGACTGTTGTTTTTAAAAAATCATTTTATTGGGGGCTCGTACAGCTCTTACCACAATCCATTCATATATTCATTGTGTTGAGTACATTTGTTCCCATCGTCATTCTCAAAACATTTGCTGTTTGAGCCCTTGGTATCAGCTCATTTTTCCTCCCTCCCTCCCTCCCCCACTCTCTCTCATGAACACTTGATAATTTATAAATTATTATTTTTTTCATGTTACTGTCCGGGGTCTCCCTTTACCCACTTTTCTGTTGTCCGTCCCCCAGGGAGGGGGTTATATGTAAATCCTTGTGATCTGTTCCCCCTTTCTCCCCCCAAATTCCCCTTTCCTTCTTGGTATGACTGCTCTCATTATTGGTCCTGAGGGTTTATCTCTCCTGGATTCCCTGTGTTTCCAGTTTCTATCTGTACCAGTGTGCATGCTCTAGTCTAGCTGGATTTGCAAGGTAGAATTGGGATCATGGTAGTAGTGGGGGAGGAAGCATTTAGGAACTAGAGGAAAGTTGTATGCTTCATCAGCGCTACACTGCACCCTGACTGGCTCATCGCCTCCTGGCGACCCTTCTGTAAGGTGATGTCCAGTGGCCTACAGATGGTTTTCAACACTCGGGAGAGGTAGAGGTCTGTGCAGCAGCTTTACCCAATGCACAGTCTGTTTTTAGCTCAGGGCTGGCTGCTGCTTCGTGAGCACTGATTGTGGAGCCGAGCAAGAGGAAATCTTTGACAGCCTCAGTCCTCGTTTACCCAGATGTGCGGGTCCAGGTGTGAGCATGTAGTCTTCTTTACATTGAGTTGTAGTTCATGCTGAAGGCTCTGCGTGGGTTTAATTTTGATAACCTTAAAGATAGGTTGGTTGTAAGATTCATTTTTCAAAAGTAAATGTCTCACACAATTAGGGAGTGTGGAGCTTGGGCTTCGGCCCTAGCTCTGACGCTGAAGCTCTCTCAAGCTGTTGGTTACTGTGTATTGCGGTGAAGTGTCAGTTATCACAGCACCTAACTCTCTTTTGCTTTGGTTTTTAGGAACTTCTAGCAATAGTGAAACAGAAGATAACTAAGAATTTAGATGATGCCACCCTCTTATTTACTTTGAAAGCACTTTGGAACCTCACGGATGACTGTCCAGCCGTCTGCAAGCACTTTATTAAAAATGAAGGCTTGGCCATCTTCATGCAGGTTTTGGAGGTGAAAAGACAGGGTGATGTTTTTATGTAAAGTATGTTTCTTCATCAGAATCTAATGCACGTGTGTATTCTCTCGGCAGACTTTTCCAGAGTCGGCAATACAAAGCAAAGTTCTTGGCCTTTTGGTAAGGTGAATTGTTTTGAGCTCTAATAACTTTAAAAGAAGAAAGCAGATATTTTGGTAGTACCCACTGAGTGTTGTAAGCAGTTGATTGCCATGGATTAGCTCGTTGACACTTCGTAATATTCCTGTAAAGCAAATACCTTTATATTTCATTCATCGGTTGCTGTGAACAAACTACAACTAATGGCTTAAAACAACGTCTTTTTAGCGTTTCCTCAGGGTAGTGTGGGTCAGCTGCTTAGGCTGCAGTCAGTCCCTCGCACAGTTCCGTCTTCCACTGGTCTCACCTGTAGCAACTAATCGTGTAGCTTTGCTCATCTGGCTGGATGGCCCAAGAATCCAAGATGGCCCGCCTCTCCTGTCTGGCAGCTGGTGCTGGCTGTTGGTTGCGCCTCGTACTGAGTCGTTGCCTGAGATTAATGTGATTTTTGTGGTGATTTCACAGCAGCAATAGAGTGCAAGCCCACTGCACAAAGGCCTCATATGCCAGTATCCGATTGGCCAAAGCAAGTGGCTTGGTTCTCCTGGGGTAAAGGATTCAGAAAAACAGTCCCCTCCTTGATGGAAGCAGCAACAAAAGTCACGCTGCTGAGGGACGTGGGACATTTGGTACTCTCACAGAATCTGAGGACGGGACTCAGCCAGGAACCGGAGTCACCTGGTAGGACGCCAAAATCAGAATTCAAGCCGAGGCAGTCTGGCTCCAGAGCTTCTGACATTGACCACCTCACCACACTTCGGTCCCCTTGTGTGCTGCCCCTCCAGGTCGGGGGACACAGCTGAGGAAGTGGCTTCCCAAAGAGAGCAGGTACATTGTACTGAAAAACAGCACACTGCATTGCTGCCAGTGGCGAGGCGGGGTGGGGCCAAAATGCATAGAATGTGCTGCATTGCCGAGTGCTCACCTTGGGGCGGTGGCATTGGCACGTGCACAAGGAGCGCTCGAGCCTGAGAGAGCCTGTGGTCAGTGCGAGCAGAGCCCCAGAGTCCGGTGGGAGCCCTGCTCCGAGACCATGAACTAACTCCTTGGAAGCAGGGCCTGTCTTGGCGGCTGTGCGTCTGTAGCATGTGCAGGACGTGGAAGACCGCAGATGGGAAGGGTGTCACAGGAGAAAATGAAGGGCTAACGGAGGTAAAGGACAAAGGTCATGTTTCTCCCCAAGGATGACACAATTTCATCATCACTGGAGCGGCAGCTACAGAATGTTTGAGAGCCAGTACCGCGGAATCGGGGTGCCAGTGGTGGCGTGCGGGGAACCCTGGCGGCTGACCACACACGGCCACCTCAGGCCCCCTGCTCTGAGAGAGGCTCCCCGAAGTCTTCGGGCGGAGTGGGAATTGACCGGATGGCCGTGGGTTGTGCAACAGGACCTTCCTCCTGCCGCCCTGAGCCGCCCCTCACGGGTTCTACTCCCCGGTCTCAGATATGAGGGCTTCTGAGGTGGCTTTTCTCCTGTCTACCGAGGAGATGAGCCACCTCTTCCTGAGCTCCGATCTGCGCACTTGACTCCCCGACTCTTGGATCGGAGTGGCTCTGCGGAGCGGACAGGAGGAACGCTGGGGCTACACTTAGGTCGGGGGGTTCCCATGTGTCTCCTGACAGCTTGAAGGCCGAGAGCACGCTGCTGCTGAGGGCGTGGCGCTCCAAACCGCAGCTTCCGCTTGCCTCTTCGCTCCAGCGTCCCAAAGAAGGAGCACCGCCCGGCCTTGCACTTGAAGAAACAAGGAATGAAATCCTAGTTTGCCTCTCACTGGCGCTCTCTAGCCTCCTCAACCGACCCAGAGCCAAACCCACTGCCACTGAACCAATTCTGACTGCTGGCAGAGTCACTGCTTCCCAGACTGCACACCTGTAGGAGAGCGGGCAGCCTCGTCTTTCTGGCACGGAGCAGCGGGTGGGAGTGAACTACCAGTCTCGCAGTCCAGGAAGCTCACTGCATCTGTGGCGTAGTTTTGTTTGTTGGTCACCTGTGTGGTAGAGCTAGCCCTGAAGTCGGCCTCCCCTGCCCTCCCCAAGGCTCCCTGTTCTCACTTTAGGTTGACCCCCTCCCCCAGGAGTGTGGCAAGGGAGCTGGCGCGCTGTCCCGCTAGTGGGCGTGCTCGAGCTGTGGAGAAGCAAGCTGCCAGTGAAGCCAGAGGGTGGAGAAGCCGGCTTGGCGAAGAACCAGGCTGCCTGTAGGAGCCGAGCAAGGGTGACCTTCAGTGAAAACCTCACGCTGAGTCCCACGGCCTCACACAAGGGGGTCACCCAACAGCGTGGGCGCTTGGGAGCTAGTCCTGCCCTGGTCAAGGCTGCTGAATAGAACGCAGCCCGGCTGACTCTTTCTTCCCTATGAGTCCTCCGCCTAGAGGACACGGCTCGGCCAACGTGCAGTAATAGGTTGTTTTAAGCCACTAAGTTTGTGGTCATTTATTACACAGCACTGAGTACTAATGTAATCTGTACAATAAAATACTGCCTGCCTTTCCATTTTGGGGCTAAAGTTTCAATAAAATGTAGCATACAGTAGTAACACTAAGTATTTGGGTTGTAATGCTACTTGTTAGCAGGGTGGGACGGAGCAAGTGAGTCTACCTGAGTGGCAGGGAAGGTTCTTTGTGGAATTAGTTTAAGGAGCAAGGGAGGACGGGGGTATGTAAAGCTGCTTTTGCCTTATCTGGTACTTCTCAGTAAGTGCTTATCCAATCCTTGGTTACGACGGTGGTGATGGTGACCAGAGGCGGGACTGTAGGTATGAGACGGAATTGGGATGGAGGAGGATGGAGTTCACATTCCGAATCTGTCTGAGGGGAGTGGTGGGACCGGGAGAAGAGCCTGCGCCCGATTCTTCTCTCCTCCCCTACCTGCGTTCTCGGTCCGTCCCGCCTGTAGAACAACGTGGCCGAAGTCAAAGAGCTCTCTTCCGACATGGTGACTAAGGATGTGGTGAAGCACCTCAGCAGATTGCTCCACAGCCCGGAAATGGAGATCAGCTTCTTGGCTGCCGGCCTGATCGCCCACTTGGCCTCTGCGCTGGAGTCGTGGGCAACGGATGACCTTCAGAGGCACGCGCTCCTTCGGGATCTGGTACGGGAATGGAGCAGCCTCTGCTAACCGAGAGCTAGCTTTTCTTTCGTTCACTTATTAAGTACTTTTATTGGGGGCTCTTACATCTCTTATCACCAGTCCATACATTCATCCAGCGTGTCAGCACATTTACGCATATGTTGCCATCATCATTTTCAAAGCATTCTCTTCCATTCCCTTGCACCCCGAACTAGCTATTCTAGATCATAGAGTTTTAATAATAGATGTTTATTTTAGATTAGAAAAATAGAAATTAAAAAACACAAGTCACTCATAACCCTTGCAACCTAAAGTTAACTTCTCGTAACTTCCCCCCCCCCGTCTTTTTCTTGTTAAAGAAGTGAGTTTTGTGTCATCTGTTGCTACCTTTTCTTTCTCCCCACTTTGAACTCTTTAAAAAGCCCCTTCTTTGGCATCTCCTGAATAGTGCTTGGTACTGCTACTTCGTGACTTTGCATGCCTACACATCTTTCGGTTCAGTTCCCTACTCTAGGAAATAAAATTTATTTTTCTTGTGTCACTTACCCCACTCTTCCATATTTTCCACTATGAATGTCCCTTCATACATTCAAATATCATTGATTCCTCCCCAGCGACTTCTGTCCCAGAACCTTATTTGTTCCATCTGGTCAGTGTGCTTTGTGTGTCTGCTACAGTGCTGTCACCCTCGCGTATATTCTTACACTCCCATCTTAGGGCTTCCTTTGGCTTCTCTCTGTTTTTGCAGTAAATGGATTTCTAAATTGTGACGTAGGTGTATGTGTGTGAGCGAGGTTGCGGGGGGGGGGGGGTTCCGCTCTGTGCTTCATGTTGGTTTTCTGTGTTGCGGGTCCCAGGCCATCCTGTCACTGGTGTGCTCCTCCCCCTTCGGTTGTAGCGCATCCTCCAGTCACGAGTCTAGTGGCTTCCTTCACATTTAATTGATATAAGGGCAAGACAACAGATTTTAGGTTTGGAATATTTCCTTTCAGAACTGTCAAAGTTTAAGATGTTTATCCTCGGGGTTTGAAAATCACCAAGGTGTGCTTTATTTTCATTTATTATATTGATTCTAATCACTCTGGAAGGTCCATTTACTTTAGTCCTGGAACTTTTGTTGCATGTAGTTTTTTGCCCCTCCATGGCTGTGTGCATGCCCCCCTGTTTATGGCATGTATCATGTCTCTGGTTGCCCTGCTTGTCTGTTGAACTTCGTTTTCAACTTCCAACTTGTTCTGTCAGATTTTGTATATCTGCTAATATATTTTTAATTTCCAGGATCAACTTATTTGTTAACTCTTCAAGGATATTAATGAAATGCATATGTTTTAAGGGTTTTTTGGTTCACGGTCTCTTTGTTTCCTGCCACTTTTTTCCCGTTTGTTTTTATCTATTTATTTTATGGGTTCTGGGCATCCTTCAGTATCCATTTGTATGTATGTGCAGATGTGTGGGGCTTGCTCATTATGGGCTCACTCCACGTGCCTGTTAGGTTTTCCCCAATGAATGTCAGTGTCTTGAGCTCTTTCTGTCCTGACCTGGTTGGCGTTTCCCTGGAGAAGACGCTCCTGTTCTCCTGCGTGAACGGTGTAGAAGCCCATTAGGGAGGGGCGGGCCGGAGGCTAGCGGTAAGGGGTGTCGTCTGTCTCAACAGTGACTCTAAAGAGTCTCACTTAGGGGGATGCTCCCACCCCCAGTTGCTCCTGCGAATGTCACCTAGGCTCCGCAAGTCTCTCAGAAACACGTTTACAATCCAGTCTGTTTCCAACCCCTCGTTCCCATCAGCACTTGCTGTGCCAAACTTCTTTTTAAGACTGCAGTTCGTTTTTACTTTCCCTGTGCTAACTCGTGTCTCATTCTTCCAAATGATTTCTTCTTGGTGTATTTGCCTTCTCTCTTGAAGACCATTTTTACTAGCACTAGCCTATTGGCTTTCGGGAAGGAATTGAGAGAAAAGCCCAGTCAATCTTTATAAACACGGGGAGGGAGGGGATAAAATGAGGAGCTGATGCTAGGGGCTTAAGTGGAGAGTGAATGTTTTGAGAATGATGAGGGCAATGAATGTACAAATGTGCTTTACACAAATGAGGTATGCATGGATTGTGATAAGAATTGTGTGGGCCCCCAAGAAAATGATTAAGTCTTTATAAACAAGGAGTCCCCTTTGCTGCCTCCCCTATGGTTTTGTTCATAGCCTGTATATACAGTCATTTACCTCTTTTGCCAGGTATCTGTACCTCCATTTATTAATCATTCCCCAATATTGAAAATAGTTTGTTTCAAGTTTATGTGAGTATAAATGATAATAAAGTAGCCTATTGTGACCCTTTAAAATTGTTGGAATCCTGATTTTCTTCTTCTTCTGTGTAGCATGCAACCATCCAGAATTGGCCAAGTTCAGATTGTCATATGACGGCGCTGGTGACCTACAGGTATGCTCGCGCTCATGCGGTGCTTTTCGGAACTCGTAGTTTGGTCTGTGCACAATGTTAAATCCATGAAGCCATGTTACAATTTCCAAGTCCAATAATATTGTATTCAAATCTTAATTCTCGTTGATATTAGGTAAGTCCATCTTAGAAAACAGCCAAGGCTGTAATGTGAAACTAATAGGTGCAAGACTGAGGCTGAAATGAGATGTTAAATGTATGAAGTACCGAACACACGGTGCATTTTCTTAACGGACAGCTCCCACGATAGCTCATCGGTGCACTACAGGATGGACTGATGCCAGCGGTGAGATCTGTGGCTCCGGCCCCATTGTATTCTTCTAGGTCCTTGAAGGCGTTTTTCCCGCTCCTGGGCAGCTTTTCTCAGCCAGAGGCCCAGCTCTGGGCACTGTGGGCCATGCATCATGTCTGCAGCAAAAACCGTATGTATTCACCACGCCATCGAGTTCCCCAGCCTTTCCTAAGCCTCACTGTAGAACCGGGTGACTTTAAATTCAGGAAGGAATTGTGATCAGTGGTTCTGAACACGTTATCTAGTTTTAACTCTTAAAAAAGAAAAACCAGGGAAAGTGTGTGTTCGTTTCCAGGCTGCTAACAGTCTTGGTCACATACCTGGAGGTGGCTCTCCAGCTGTCCAGGAAGCGGAAGCTAGCCCCTGGGTCCTAACTTGAGGGGTGCCCGCCTAGAGACTTCTCTATCTGCATGCTCCGTGCTCCACCCGACTCAGGGTGGAAATGCATCTGAACAAATCAAGAGGGCTCGCTCTGTGTGTATGCCGTCCTACAGCCTGCCTTTCCTCTTCCTGGTTATACATAGGTCTGTCTCTTCATGTTTGGGGGTTTAAATTCCACCTTGGGAATTTGGGGTTTATTTATACCCTTTGCTTAAAACTATTGTTTTTACTACAAAACAAACGACTATGACTTTGTACTAGAAAACCTGAGAGTATTTTTAGAATTAAAAGTTCAGTGTATTGGCTAAAAGAAACTGTATGCAATACTGTTAGAATGCCAGCACCATCTTAAGGAAATGTCCTGAAGGAAAAAGATACCGTTGACAGTATTAACAGAAGCATTAAAATACAAAGCATGCCTTCAACAAGTAGTATGACTTACGTGAAGAAGACCTTGAGAAACTTGATGTTAGAAATTTAGTAAGATATCATGTCTTTTCGGTATGTGAAAGAAATTACCCCTTCCACGCAGTAGTGATGGTCTTCAGGAGTTTACCCTGATATTTCCTTGGACATTATAAGAAGGGTACTGTGAGGGAGGGGCTCATTGATACACAGGGTCAGAATGGTCTAGAAATGGTGTGTTCCCTGACGATTGGAGCAGTAAATAACGAGCATGTAGTTGAGCACGTTGCTTAATCATCACGACTAGTAGAAGGGTATTTTTACTATGCTTTTGTTACAAATGAGAAAACTGAAGCATTGAGAAGTGAAGTAATTTGCCCCAAGTTAAAAAGGCCTGGGAACTGGCAGAGCCAGGGTTCTAACTACTGGCGCGATTCCAGAGTCTGCTGTATTAAGACGTCGGTATTTCTCTGGTGTTAGGTGGCATAATTTAACTAGTCCCCTTTGGAGGGGCGTCACTTCCAACCTCTTTTCACAAACACCTTCAATGAATAACAGCCTATGTAACTAGAACAGTGCGCATGACACAATGTTTGATAAGATCGCAGCTGAAGCCAGTCGACTGGTGCTCTGTTCCCAGTGTTGGACAGCAGCTTGGCTGCTCACAGCAGATCCCATCGCGGGGTTTATGACGTTGAGTTTATGACGTTGAGGGAGTCGCAGGCCACAGCTGCCAAGCGCAGCGCCCTAGCCCAGGCAATGTGACACAAAACCCGTCCCAGCGCAGCACCCGTGTGCTCCTTTTCAGTGTGGCTTGAGCGTCAGATCAGGACTGCAGGGTGGACACAATGAGATTTCCTGAAGACCTTCTCTTAGGACAGCCTGTGAAACCTGGGAAGAATGAGCAAGCGCCTTGTAGGGATGGGAAAGCCATACCCCCACCCCCACCCCCGCACCTTTCCCGCCCTTTCTCTCACTCGTGCAGCGCCCCCTCCACTTACACTGCTGACCTCTCGGTTTTGAATTCAATTGGACCAGCAAATCCCTCCTGGAAGTGGCTTTGTAGTTTTGTATTCTGGGAGACTTGTCGGTAGCTAGGCACACCTTACAGGTGCAAATGTTAACTAAATTTGTTTAAAATCAACCCCTGCATGTATGAACTAGCACCCCAGTAGTAAGACTGACTTATCCTTGTGCAAACACGCAGTCTGGGTCAACTAAAGATGACGGCTTCTTTCGAACCCTGTGAAAGGTCGGGTTATCAGACTCCTGTGGGGCTGAGACCAGCAGCCCTCTCTTCCCCAGGACAACTGCTAATTGGCTTAGATGAATTTGTGTGTGCTACTCTTTGTCTCTGGCTCCTGGGAAATCCCGTTACTTTGCACAATCTGCTGTGTGTGTAAAGATATTTTCATTATCTTTAATCCAGCGACTGCTAGTCCCTAGGCCAGCCTGCTGCCTGAAAGTGAAGTGGGTGTTTACTATTAAAATAGCTGGATTGAGATCTGTGACGCACAGTGTTGTCTAGAAATAAAGCGCACTGAAGTCAGCGTTTGTAAGCTCATGGCAGAGCCACTGGGTGGCACAATTGCTTAAGTGCTTGACAGCTGGCTGAAAAGTTGGCACTCTGCTTCCCAAAGGTCGCAGCCTCGAGAACCCAGCCGCTCACTGCCACTGAGTCGATTCTGACTCGACGTGACCGTTACTCTTTCTACCGGAGTAGAAAACCCCGCCTTTCTCACAGGAGCGGCTGGTGGTTTCAAACAGCTGACCTTGAGGTTCGGAGCCCAGCACATAAGCCACTGTGCCACCAGGGCTCCTTGAACACCCTGGGGCAGTGAGTTCTACTCTGACACACACTGAGGTGGCTGTGAGTCGGAGTCGACTGCGCAGCAACCAACAACAAGCAGCTCACTACAGAAGCCACACTGATTTTTCAGCAAATTTCTCTGGAGCCAACACACTGTCTCTATTTGCTCCCGGGTCAAGGGCTGGAAACGTTTGTACTCTACAGAAGAAAGGTAAATAGCACGCGGTTTGTATATTTAAAATGCTACTCGGTCTTTGCTTGATTGTCTTGCAGCCAGCAAATACTGCAGAATGTTGGTGGAAGAAGGAGGATGGCCGTTTGTGAGTGACATCCAGGAGCACACGGCTGCAGAACCCCAGGCGCGGCAGATGGCAGCGGCCATCCTGAATGACTTCAGGATGCATTTCACCAGCTATCAGAGAGTCCCTCGCCCTCAGTTGTCCTTAACCTAAGGGGTTTTGTAATGCTTTCCATCCACCAGTGTTCGATCTTTCTGCCCGGCCACCAATTGAATGCTGAGACTTGTTCTCGTCCAAGTTTGAGTCCGCCACTTCCTTGGCTGTCTGTTACCATCTTTAAGTTACATAAAGGTTGCATTGGTATGTTGAAGCTAGATACCAAATCAAGTTGAAATCATTCTGGGGAGAACCTATCCCTTCAGTAGCAACTTCACACAAATCACATATCTGGGGAAGCAAATGGTCAAAAATGTTTCTGCTGCTTGACATTGTTCAGGTTTTCGTAGTGTGAACAACACTGTATGTTACGAAGTAGAACTTAGGTTTGCCGAATATGAAGTTTGCTTTGTACTTCTCATAAAAGTTTCCGTTTGAATTGAAAACTGAGGTACAGAGAGGTTAAATAACTTGTCCAAGGTCACAGAGCTGACTGTTCTGGGCTCTGAACCTAACCAGTAGATTCCTGAGCTATGCTCAGCCAGTCCAAGGCATATTTCTTATCCCCATTGTGTGGTAGGAAAACTGGAAATTTATTACCACGCTCATCATCTGTGACATTAGGTCAGGGTGCAGGAGTGGCTTGGTGTGACCCCAAGTCCATCATCCACAGAGGGGAGACAGAAGCCACTAAAGCCAACCTGGCCCCAAGCATTGTCTGGCTCAGGGAGAAGTCAGGAAGGTAAGCGAAGTGGGCCTTTGAGAACTAGCAGCCGTACCATGGAGGGTCATTCACCAACAAATCTGGGGGGTCGCTTCTCCCTGAAGGCTGCCATGCCCTCCAGTCGGTCCCGAGTTGGGATATTCTGTAACAACATACAAAAACATTTTTGTTGGGAGGATGGGGCCAAAGGCTGGAAGAGACCTGCTGAAGCTTCACCTGCTCGAGACAGCCAGGACCCAGGTGTGGCTCCAAGGCAGGACAGCCTCTCCAGCATCCCTACCTTGCCACCTCTTTACTTACACGGTCTGATCACAGGCTGCTCAGCAGAAACAGAAATCAAAACTCTGGGTTTGAATCCCGGTGTGTAGTTGGTTCTGCTTGGGACTATCGTAAGACATTTCTGAACCTGAAGATTGCACTTGGCAGAGTCCAGCTGATCAGATCCATGCTTGCAGCTCCACCAGTGGACACAGTCTACCAGCTGTAACCGAGGCCTTGATGATTCAACTCCAACCCAGTCTCTACAGCAGCAAGCAGTGTGGTTCCCCTTGGGCCACTCCAGGTTATTTGTGAGGGGGGTGGTGGTGGAGAGTGTGTGTGTATCAGTCATGTAAGTAGATTGCAGGGATGAGAAGAACTCACAGTGCTGACCCACCCCCAGTCTAGCTTCTGCTAATCATGAATGGGCCAGCAGCCACCACATACCTGGCCGTAGCACATCTCTTCAATGGCCATCCCTGAAGCAATGTCAACCTACAAGAAAAATAGCACTCAGTTCCATCTCTGTCGCCATACCACCCAGCCAAAACTTCTTGTTTGGAGATGAGTACCCAGAGGTACAGCTGGTGACAAGCTCAGCTGCAAGCAGAGAAGTTGGCACTTGGAGGCCACCTAGGAGGGTCACCTCCTGTGCAAACCCAGTGGAGCACAGCCCCACCTTGACACACGGGAAGTAGCCCGGAGCTGAGCTGACTCACTGGCCCCTTTTTTGTTATAAAGTGAGGTGCAGAGAGAAAGGCCACTGAAAGGTCTTTTGAAGAGTCCAGTCCCTGTTCCTGAGAATTCATTCTAGTTGCACTGCAGCCCTAGTGTCCTGGTCGCCTTCTCACCTCTATGCCTCGATCGATGGCGACCTTGGCCAGCCGCACGGCGATGGGGGCCTAGGGGAGAGAAGAGCTCTGTTAGAAGGGGGTGAGCGCTGAAAGGAGAGGCTTGAACCAGGAAAGGCACACACACAGTGGCTTGTGGGGTCAGTCTTGGGTAGAAGTCTGCACCTAGTTCGGGCTATTCTAACAGTTACTGCTCCCTCTGTGGGGGGTGGGGGTACTATGAGGTAGGATAAGTAATTTAGAGATTTAAAGGATATGGGAGGAGGCTGGTTGAAGGTTATTTTCAAATAAACCATTTCATATAGAACTTGAGTATTCATTGATGGTTGGTATTGGGGGTGGAGTAACCTGAAACCAATCTAACCCCTCAATACTGAGGGCTGACTGCTAATTTTGGGTGTATATTGACTACTTTTAAGTACTTAAGTATCAGTAATTGTATTGGACTGGTTGATACATTTCAGTAGAATTGGAATTCGGTATCAACTTGATCAAGTGCAAATATCCAGTTATGCCCAAAGACAAATGGCACCCAGTGTACAGATCTTGCTAGACTGGTTCCCTCTGGGAGATCAGGCATTGATTTGGATCCTCACTGAACAAGTGTAATATTCTGAGTAGTAGAATTGTCTGAGGTTGTGGCCTCAGACTCCACTCATTTTCGATTAGACAAACAAGATAGAACAATGCTTGCTTTTAAACCCAACTAAACATCATTTTGTCAACATTACAGCCCCTGCCTCTCCCCCAATAAAAGACACTATCAAAAGTTAACAAAAGAGGTAGTTATTTAAAATTGAAAGAGTTGGGAGGAAGGGGTAGAAACCTGCTTGAAAATGTTTTTTAATATTTTGTTTTCATGTGCTAATACAAAGAATATATGGTTAACATTTCTATAGGCTTATGTTTTAATTTATATTTTGTAACGTTTATTTTTGTATTGGAGATACATTATATATGTAGCTTCACTGCTTTAAAAATTGTGTTCATACCCTGCCCCCTTAAAAATAAAATAGTTTTGATACTGTACTCTATACTTGTTTTGTGGGGGGAAAATTACTGAAGTACCAGTATGGACCTGTGATTGCAAGAACTTTGCATGACCTTGATATGACCTTGATGCTATTTGCCCTTTCCAGATCCATTTCCCCTCAAGTCAAATGGCGTGGTTGAGACAGATCATGGATGGGAAGGTGTTCAGGAACGGCTAGGTCAAGCGTTACCAGGCAAACCTAGCTCCATGTAGCTGCCTTCCCCATGAAGAAAATGTGGGTCGGCATCTCACAGGCTTTGGGAGCCTCAGCTAGCCAGACGCCAGGTGATCCCCAGAAGATGGGCCCTGAGGAAGCAGGGATGGTACCTGACCAGGGTCAGAACTTCACTTACCCCTGCGCAAACATTTCTAACCCTTTTGGAGGACTGTGATTAAGGGCAGTTTGGAGATTTAAAAACATTAATGAGCCTTAAAACATGATCATTGTATTTCAAGAATTTCTGTGCCACAATGTACCCAGGAAAGGTGGGTTGAGCATTCTGAATCTGCTCTGGAATCTTGTGTTTATGACAGGTCTGAGGACCCTTAAAGACTTCACTATCCAGATAAGCTAGCCATTAGCTGCATTTGAAGTGTGGTTTAGTGTGCCCGGGCAGCTGGTTTCAATGACGAGTTGATAAACAGCTGCATGTGGCTCGTGGCTACCATACTGCATAGGGCAGACAATAGAACATCCCTCATCACAGAAAGGCCATTGGGCAGGGCTTACAAACCCATCTGACTACAGGGCTTCCACATTTTATCTTCATTTTCATTCAAAATTAAAATTTGACTATTTTGCTTAGTGGGCAGCTGAATGGGTGCAGAAGCGCCAAGTCTTTGGGTGACTGGCTCCTCTCTAGTCCCCCATTTCCCCCCTCCCTCCACGTGCTTCCCCTCCTGGGCCAAGCGGCTACCAAACCTGAGGCAGGATCTCCTGGGCCAGTGCTCGAGCTCGCTGGTAGGCGGCGTCACCCTCCTCGTTCTGGGCCACGGCGTGGTTCACCAGCCCCAGCACCTGGGCCTGGGTCCCGCTCAGCCGCCGGCCAGTGAAGATGAGCTCCTTTGCCAGTGCCAGTCCGAGGCAGCGTGGCAGCCTCTGAGTGCCTCCTGCCAGGGTGGGGGGACAGCATGGGTGTGAGCCCCGAGGAGGCACAGTGCAAGAGAGCGCCCAGGTGGGAGGGCGGGGTCCAGGGTGCTGCCCGGGGTTGGGCTCCAGACCAGTCAATCAGCATCACAGTGTTGTGAGTTGCATATGTGCCCCAGTACATCAAGCATCACGTCTACACGCTGCTGTGGTTAGTAAGTGCAGCAGCATGAAGAAGTAAGATACTCTGAGGACTGCCAAGTGTGCCCCATTTGGGGTTCAAGGCCTATTTAGGAATCACAGGCACAGTGAGCAGAGCATGCTTGTAGCGGCAGGCAGAGGAGAGGGGTTACCTGCCCCTGGGAGGAGCCCTCGGGTGGTCTCAATCAGCCCCATCACAGCCGAAGACGCTGTAAGAACACAACAGTGAACCCCACACATCTTCCAGAGTCAGCCATTCATGGGGAGATGAGGTAGCGGTCGTCTCCACGCGCCCCCCACCCCCAGCATACACTGCCCCCCTTCAACCACTGTCCTCGTGACCTAGCAGCAGACTGCCCCTTGGGAAGCCTTAAGCCCTACCCTGGGAGTCGGGAGGCCCAGGCCCGCACACCTACTGGCAGTGGTGTGTCACTAGGTCGGTCAAGGCTTCCACAGGTCTACCGAGGGGATGCTTGGAAGGCCCCTAATAAACGACTTGTGGGCTCATGGATACTGGCCTGTGGCCCACAGTGCTAATACTTGCTCCCTGCCACGGCTACTCCTTCCTCACTGAGCCACAACTTGTCGCCCCCCTGCATTCCAGCCCAGTCTCCTCGCTCAGCCTCCTCAAAGATGGCCCACCTTCGCAGGTTTCCGTTAGCATAGACCATCTGAACTTTGCCGTGTGGGCGGGAGAGCACTCATTACTAATGCTTATGAAGGGATTCAATCACCGTCTCTCAGTCCACTAAAACCCTGTGAGTTAGTTGCCTGAAATGCAGGAACGCATTGGGGTGGAGAGTACGGGGGCTGCATCCTCCCCCCCGCCTCCCGCACCATATTGACAGAAACAACATCCACACCAGGAATTGATGTATTTCAAATGTTCTTCCTGAGATGATAACAAGCCCTGGTGATGCTGTTGGGTAAGCATTGGACTGCTAACAGAGGTCAGCAGTTCAAATCCACCAGCTACACCTCTGGAGAAAGACGAGGCTGGCTGCTACTGCAAAGGTTTACAAAGTCTGGGAAATCCTATGTAGGGTCACTGTGGGCCTGAATTCGCTCAGGCAGTGGGGGCCGGGGCATTTCCTCCATTCATCAAACAAAACCCAACTGCTTTGCACAAAGAACACAAATAGTGAACCAGAGGCAGTGATCCTGCTCACATGGTTGCAACTGTCACTGTCCTTGGGACTCAGCTTTGTGTCAAATAAAGTAGTCTTTAACCCGACTGGGAGGCTCAACAGAACGTTTGTCCTCTGGCCTTGTCCTCTGGGCCCTTTTGCCCTCCCCTCAGCGCCTGCTCTGAGACGGGGAGTCACTGGGGAGGAGGGAAGCTTTTCAGACACTAGCAGTCAGTGGCATGGCCAGGAGGGGAACCAATTTCAGTGGCCAATTCTGCACCTCCAGACTCACCCTGCTTCACTCTCCCCTCCCCATCTGGCCCTGCCTCACCTACTGTACAGTACCTGCCACTCGGAGGTCACAGGCCAGGGCGAGCTCCAGACCCCCTCCCAAAGCAAACCCATCCAGAGCCGCAATGGTGGGCGTAGGGAAGGATGCTGTGGAGACGGAGACGGAAAATCAGCTTCCAGGTCTTTGTAGAACCGGGACAGGGGCTTACAGCTGGGGAGGGGCATGCTGGCTGGAATGGAAGGCCTCACTGGTCTCAGGTGTGGGGCCCTCACCTGGTACCTCCCCCAGGTTACCATGGAAGTCTGTTCTCCCACCAGAGAAGGGGGTCCATTGGCAAACTGGGGAGCTGAGCTGAAATGGTCCTTGCTCAAGCTCACCCCTAATGGTCTCCCTGGGGCCAGCCTTCATGTTCTCCCTGCTGCTCCTGTGAGCATGGAAAGGGCCCTATGTTGGGAACGTAGACCAGAGTCAGCAATGGCTGCGTCTCCTAGAGGAGGCAGACCTGTGGCTATGCAGTGATGGCCCCGCATAATCAGTGCTTGGAAGGTGGGTCATGGAAAGCTTCCTGGAGGAGGCACCATGAGAGGCCCATCTGTGTTCCAGGCAAAGGGACCAGCCTTTTGTCAAAGTTTGGGAGCATGCTTGACCTCTGGGATGGCAGTCCTTGGGGCCTGCTGGCAGGTGGTCATATGGAGCTGCCAAGGAGCCAGGACTACCTCTGGAAGAAATGGCCTCAGACCCCTTGTCGCCTTCCCCACCCCACCTTGCCCAGTGCCTTGTGCATTCTCCTACCCTGGGATAATCCTCTGCACCTCCCCTCACCCCCAAACTCATGTTCTGCTATTAAGGTGGAAGATGGGGCGGCACACAGAGTGGGGCTGGGATTGACAGGAACAGCCTCCCCTGATCCCCAGACCCTCACCAATGTCATTCATCAGGCCTCGGAGCTGCTGGACAAAGGCCCTCACCTCGGCCTCACTCATCTGCTCTCGCTCCTTCAGGTCGGCACCTGTAGACGGTGAGGGGACTGTGAAAGCCCTTGGGAAAGTGACCGGCTGCCGAATCCCAGACCGTGAAAGGACCCAGGAAGAGCAGGCTTGGGGGGGAACAGGAAAGAAACATCACCCAAGCTAAGAGAGCGAAGGCTCAACGAGGGGAGGGTCAGTGGGGTCTGAGGAGGCGGAGAAGTCCAGCAAGACAAGAATGAGGTTGGAGTAGCGTGGAGGGACCAAGAGCCCAGGGGACAGTCATGACATGGTGGAGTTGCTGAAAGCAGATGGCAGGGGTTGGGGCCAGAGCAGGGAGTGAGTGTAGGCTTTCTATATCGTACCCTGGAGGAGTCAGGACAGGAGCCCTTGAAATACTGCTTTGTTCTAGCCTCTTCCATGATTGAGGGGGAAACAGCCAAGGGAGGGGCAGAGACTAGCTTAGCAGGGTTCCAGAGCAAGTCAAAGGCACAGTCCCGCCTCCTGCCGACTTCTCCTAACCTCATGCTCAGCTGGCATAGCAAGGAGTAGGTCTTAAAGGGGCATAGTGTGGCTGTGATGGAGGAGGGTAAGACATGGAGCCAAAGTTGGAGGCGAAGGTAGTGAGGTCTACCATTCAGGGCAGCTTGGTCAGGCCCCGGGGCTGTTCCTTTGTGCTGTCAGCTAGGCACTCCTGGGTATGGATAGGGGCAGGACTCAACCTATCGATTTGGTGGCATGACAACACCTCCTTGTGGTCAAAATCCTTTTTGTATAAGAGAGACTGGACAGAGTCGAATCCTCTTTGGCCCCTGACCATCTGCTGGAGCATCCCAGGAGCCATCAGCAGGCTACTGACGGTGGATTCATTCGGCTGATTTCAGACCTCTGCAGCCACAAGCCTGTGCGCCTCTGCAGCCACCAGCCTGTGCGTCCTGTTTCCAGTCCATCAGCTTCCCCAGATCAGGAGGCGCTTGACCGGACTAACCTACTTCTATAACTGTGTAAGCCGTTTCTTGATGTAAATTGCTTTCTGTATACAACACATCGAAGCCTTACTGGTTTTGTGTCTCTAGAAAACCCAGCCTCACACAGCACTCTAAGCCTGACAACTTATCCTCTTGTAAACATCAGAATCACACTCCTGTCCCCTTACAGCCTTCTTCCCGCCTCGGGTGAGACCCTTCTTGTTGCTTCTTCCCCATCCTGGGAGGCGGGATGCCCGCCGCTCAGGCCTGTTCTCATGGACATGCCTAACGTCGTAGCCTGGGGGGAGTTAATGTTCATCTTTGAAACACAAGTTCACAGTGCTTGCCCCATTGCGAAGACTAGATGGCACGAAGGCAGTGGACACAGTGGCAGCCGAGATCCTGGAGGTGGGCAACAGAGTCCCACCTTGTAGATCTCTTTGGACATAGCTTCCTCAATGCTGAGTGAAGAGTCAGAACAAGTTATGATGCCGTAGAAAGAATGACAAGGATTAGGGGTCAGGCGGACCAAGGTGACATTCTGCTAGCTGTGTGACCTACGTCGTCTTTGCTTTCACAACTGTAAAAGGACTCCCACAGCCCTGCAGGGTGATACCCACCCTACAGTGCCTTGGGAGTGGCTGAGGGAGCGAACCCACCTGCACAGAACACGCCCTTCACGCCGCTTCTGAAGAGCAGGACACGGATGTGTCGGTCCTCCCGCAGCCGGGCCAGCGCTTCCAGCAGCTGGTGAGGAGCCACCATCAGTCACCTGCGGGCTCAGCACCGCCCCCACCCTGGTGCCCTGCACCCTCACCTCGCTGACGAATATCTTCCCCAGGGCATTTCGGGCTCCAGGTCTGTTCATCAGAATCTCAGTGATCCCTGCAGGGGAGAAGGCAGCCTTGGGTGAGCCAGTTGGCCCTGCTCACCCCTGTGCCAGGGCCAGGACACAGGAGGCCTGGGTGTGGGCAGCCCTGCCTTTGCTGAGCACTTGGAATACACCACAGAAGCTAGGGATCAGTTTTCCTGACAGAAGTGGAGGACACGCAGGAAACAGAAGGGCTTGTGAGCCCTGGAGCCCAGGGGAGGGGAAGGAGAACAGCCATGTCTATATGGCTCCTGTCTGCTTCTGCCACCTCTCTCTCTCTCTCTCTCTCTCTCTCTCTCTCTCTCTCTCTCTCTCTCTCTCTCTCTCTCTCTCTCTCTCTCTCTCTCTCTCTCTCTCTCTCTCTCTCTCTCTCTCTCTCTCTCTCTCTCTCTCTCTCTCTCTCTCTCTCTCTCTCTCTCTCTCTCTCTCTCTCTCTCTCTCTCTCTCTCTCTCTCTCTCTCTCTCTCTCTCTCTCTCTCTCTCTCTCTCTCTCTCTCTCTCTCACACACACACACACACACACACACGTCTTCAACTTCATAGCTCTCCATAGTTGTCTTCAATGCCAAACTGCTGATTCTAGAGTCCAGTGAGTCATTAGACTCTGAAATCAGCTACCCCCCAAGCTCAAGAAACAGAACTGTGTCAGCCACCCCAAAGTCCTCCTAAGCACAGCCCCATGTCCTCCCAAAGCAACCACTATCCTGACGTTCACCAAACTCACTCCTGTGATTTCAGAGTTGCATTGCCCACGGGCGTCTCCAATGTGCGGTGAGGAAGGAGTCTCCACTTTCTTGGCAAATCCTTCCACACTCACCTCCTGTCCACCCCTCTCCCCAGCCCTCCAGGACTGAATAGCCATCCACGGGCCCAGGGGGATGTCTTGGGGTGCACCCGCTTCCCGTAAAACAATCTTTCTCCTGCCATCTCAGTGAGCAACCACCTCACCATAACCCCAGATGCCTGTCGTGTCACCTCCCTCCCCGTTCATAAAGCACACTCAGTGCCTAGGCCCTGCCAGTCCCACCTCTGAAATCCCTCTCAGATCTTTCGGCTCACCTCCCTCCTCGCAGCCACAAGCCCTAACACAGCTGCTTTCTCTAGTCCTTGATTGCCCAGCTGACCTGCCTGCCTCAGCCTTGCTCTGTATTCATATGAGATGGGTCACAGTCATCTTGATAACCCAGAATGGGCCAGAATAAAGCCCAATTCCTAATGGGGAGCCACAGGGGACTCCCCGACCCATACAGCCCCTGCACACCACTCTGGCTTCCACTCCTCTTGCCTGGTGTAGGTGGGCTCGGCAGGGACTCCAACACCTGTACCCTCCCCTTCAAGCTATTTCCCCCACATAGAAAAAGTGGAGGGTTATTTCCCACTTCTTTGACCTCAAAAGCCCTCCCTCCTCTCCTCCACCCCCATCACCCTAGGGCTCTTGGCTCTGTCTGAAGAACATACAGTGCTGTCTGTTAGGTCCACACGCTCTGTGAGTTGATCTAAGAGATAAGAAAGGGCCAAGGCGTCTCAAGGAACAAGGTCCCAGCTGAGAGTTCTAGGGCCGAGGAGCTGTGGCCTCCTTGGCGAGCCCATGTCCCCAAGGACTTTTCCAGCTCTGGTGTGTCCTAGAAGAGTGCACACCATGGGGGACAGGAAATGATGGCAATGGAGAAATCAAACGAAGAGGGACACCATGAGATTGGTTATATGGGAGAGGTGACGTGACATCGCTCCTCTGATGACATTAAGACGACACACACTGGGAAACACCCCTCCATGGCTGGCTTTAAAATAATACGCTACCATGTGTAGAGAGACTCCCGCCAGGAGCTGGGTCCTCTTGGAGCTGGTAATGGTGCTCAACCACCAGACACGAGACACAGGAACCTCAGTCCAACGGCCCCAAGGAAGTGAATCCTGCCAACCACCTGAGCAGCTTGGAAACAGACCTTCGTCTGTTTGTGCTATTGATGAGATGCCCTGGATGCCAACCTGGCAAGACTCTGACATAGCGAATCTGCCTCAGCTTTGCCCGGACTTTTGACGGCCAGAAATTGGGAGCTAACACAGGCCCCTTGTTTGAAGCCGCAAAGTCTATGGTCATTTGTTAAGAGCAGCAGCAAACTAGTTCAGCCTTCTGAGGCTGACAGGCATTTCACACTCTTCTCTTTGCTTCCTTGTTCTTTCTTTTCTCCCTGAATAGCCCTCTTTAATCATTTCCCCCTCCATTTTTATCGTCCTCTATCAGTGTGGTATCTTGATATTCTTTATTTGATCTCTAGGTTGTAATATCCATTGCAATGGCTACACAGAACTCACAGAACTCAAAATTCATAATGAGAGGGTTTATTAAGGAAGCTAACATGTAATGCCCGTGCGGAATGCTCAGGCCAGACTTGTTTTTCCGGAAACGTCACATAGTTCTTTCAGCTCTGCTAGTAAGCGCCCAAAGGGGCATACCACTCCATTCTAAGCCTCGACCCAAAGGCATTCCGCTAAGCTCCACGGTCCAGAAAATCCAGCTTCCTTCATGAAATACCCAGAAGCAACCCACCCCAGTACGCCTCAGCCCAAAGGCACCCAGCTCCACTTCCATGGTCAGCAAGGCCAGCTTCCCGAATTCAGTGCCGAGAAGCACCCTGTTCCACAAGCACTCGGCTTTACTGGCGCTGGAGGTTGGGAAGTCCATCGCGCTGGCTCAGGCTCCACGGCGTCTGGTTCCGCTGCTGTCCCTGATGGCAAAGCTGTCTTCTGGATCTCAGAGGTTCACTGAGCAGGGAATCTCAGGTCCAGAGGAGTACACCACTCTTAGATCTCTCTTCTTGCTTCTCAGAGGGCTCATTTTATACACAGCAGGGTGGCACTCTAGCTGGTTTCTGTTCACAGTGACTCACAGGTGAATTCTACCAGTATCTTCCCCCCACCTCCTTACCAGACCCATGCAGGGAAAGGGCGTGTAGGAGTTAAGAAACTGGCTAGAAGAGTGATATTAAATAATTCACTACCCCTGCAATCAGAACAAAGGAGCCCTGGTGGCACTGTGGATTATGGAGTGGGCTGCTAACCACAAGGTCAGGGGTTCAAACACACCGGATGCTCCGTGGGAGCATGATGAAGCTGTCTTAGGAACCCTACATGAGGCCGCTGGGAGTCAGAGCTGACCTGGGGCATTTCTTTCTTTGATGGAACACAGGCAAGGGGTGGTGGACTTGAGCTGGTCAACCAGCCGTCACTATGGGGCGGGTGACACAGGCCCAGAAAAGCAGGTGATTTGTTTCAGGAGACAGTGAGACTCAGTTAGCAATGCTTGTTTTCAAGAAGCTAATTTATAAGGGTAGGTAAATTCAGACGCATGGAAAATCATGGAAGAAAGGGAAGCTGAGCTTCCAAAGATTCAGGTACACACCGAGGAAGGACCCAGCCAGGGGGTGGCAGGAACAAAATAGAACAGGAGAGCTTAGTGGTGGCAGTGGGTATGCGTCGGGCGGCTAACCTTAAGCTCAGCAGTTTGAAACCACCAGCCACTCCGAGGGAGAAAGATGAGGCTTCTATTCCTGCAGAGTCCCAGTCTTGGAAACCCACAGGGGCAGTTCTGCCATGCCCTATAGGAGGACTATGAGTCGGCATCGAGTGGACGGCAGTAAGTTTGGAGTAGGGGAAATAGCGGGCAAGGTCAGGCTGTGGTGGAGAACCTTCAAATGTCTAGCTAGGGAGCTGTGAGGGGACCAGTCCTGCCGCGTGACGTCGAAGACAGAGTCGAACGATGCCTGGCCCGGCTCCAAAGAAGCTGGACGGTGGGAGTTGGCTGCCCAAACCTGCTCTCGACATGTATTTGGACTTGTTTGATTGGCCTTGCCATAATTATTTGGAGTGCTTTTGTGCAAGATTCTAAAAAAGTTTATCATCCTCTTCCCACGGTTTTTCCCTTTCCTTATCTTGGTTACCGCATAGGGGGCAGAATACGGCATCCCCCTCCAGGAAATAACCCAAAGAGAAATAGAGTTCCTGGCCCTGATTTACCTTATACGAGGGCTTGCAATGAAAATGGCCTAAGAATAGTTAACAAAGAAGGTGTACAAGTTCCTTTTAGTAGTTTAAGTTTTATGGAACGGTTAGCAAGAAGAGGGCCTCTGTGATGTCTGAAGTCCACTGGAACAAAGCTACCTATTGTGAGGCAACTCATACCTTGGTACAGAAAGACTTTTGGGAGTTTAATTTATGGGAACTTAGTGCAAAAGAAAGAACAAGAAATGAAAGCCCTAGAGGAACAGCCTAAGAAAGAACAGCCAAAGCCTGTGAAGTAATTTTTGATAATGAAACGTATTAATGCTTTATTGATCTCATAGTTAGAACAATGCGCCCTAGTTGGACGAAGTGTGCTCAGTTATTGTTAGAAGGTTTATGTCTATCACCCTTGTAGCTAAGACAGCTTTAGTTTCAAGATGTACTAATTTTTAACCAAGAATCATGATGTGATTGATGTAACTTGTTGCAGTCTTGTGGCCTGAGAATTTCCTTATGTATGATCTCAGGCCATGAGCTTTAAGCCAAGAAAAAGAATATATAAGTTGAAGCTTTGCATGAATAAAATTGGAACAGTCACCGCAACCTTTGAGTCATGTGATTTCTGTCTCCCACTTGTCGAAGCCTTACCCACCTAGCGGGGGATCCCGACTCACTGCGACTGGACCGCACCAGAGCTGGATGGCCCAGGAGCTATGAGGAATCAACCCGCTGGAGAACAGTGGAGAGTGGCTGGTCCGCCACCCCCTTCCCCAAGACAGCTGTGAAAATGTAACAAGCTGGGTCAGTTTTCTATCAACATAAGGAAGAAAGTATCTAAGTGAGGTCTAGTGCTGACAGACACAAGCTGGCACAGTGCGGAGCTGAAGACGGGAAAGATCCAGAGCAGGCCTGATGCCCGTGAGCAGGCTAGAGAGCTGAGCAGAACCCTTGTCTTCTCTTGGCTGAGGGAAGCCAGGCGGCCGAACTGCCGGCCCTTGCCCCGGAATCCCCTTCCAACCCACACATCAGCAGTTCCGCCCTGAGGGTGCGGGAAGATGGGGGTGTGGGGGTGGGAGCTGATAGTGTGGATGACTGAAAAGCCCACTCAAGGGGCGCGAACCACAGACGTGTCTGTGAAAGGAGCTGGTGCATGGGGTAAGACGTGGCATAATGGGGCAATCCGGTCAGGCTGCAAAAGCAGATATTGCACTTTCCCCTGGATATGGGCCACAAAACAGTAAAAATGTTTGTTATTGCCGGGGGGAGGGGGCGCTGAGGTACATTTTTCCTGAAAAGGGAGAGGTAGGCCTAACAAGTTTGGAAACCTATGGCAGTGGTTTGGTTTTTCTACGTGTTTGCCTCATTCCTGACTGCAGCCTCTGTGTGCATCATTTTCTGTATTGCTGTAAGACAGATGCGATCTGTGTGTGTCCCTCTAGGTGTTAGGCCTGGAAAGCTCTTGGGACAACTCTGCCTGCAGGGCCATTGAGGACAGGAAAAAGAATGCGGTGTGCCACATATGCTACTCTGACGGTCTTATCTGATTGTTGCAGTGGACACTGACATCATATGGCTTTCCTAATGGAAAGTACCTAGAAAGGTTCACTCCAGGCTACACTGTCCTGCAGGGTTTCACCGAGGCTTAGCAGACCTCCCAGAGGCTCCCTCCATAGGGTTAAATATTGCAGTTCTTTTAGAATTCCTAATGAACTGAAAAACCTTTGCTGTGTGCCTTTAGAACAGAGTTCTCAACCTGTGGGTCACAACTCCTTTGGGGGGTCGAACGACCCTTTCACATGGGTTGCCTGATTCATAACAGTAGCAAAATGACAGTGATGAAGTAGCAATGAAATAATGTTATAGTTGGGGGTCACCACCACATGAGGGACTACATTAAAGGGTGGCGGCCTGAGGAAGGTGGAGAACTATTTATTTAAAAGTTCAAAGTAATCATCTCCATGTGGAGGGCAAAACTCAGCTAACAATACCTGCAGCCGGAACGTGGACATGCCTTTCAAGGCAGGGAATAATCTGAGAACCAAGGGTGGGGTGTGTGTATCTCATAGACCAGACTGCTCCAGGAGACCCCTGCCCCTACTCCTTGACTGGAAAGCCTCCTTGACCTGTTGCATGAGGAAGATGATTTTGATGGACACTCTCTTCCTGGGTGCTATTACTGATGCACTCTCTTCCTGGGTGCTATTACTGTATTAGAGCGTGAATTCTGAGCACCCTGTTTTGCAATAGGCAGTGGTTGGTGGTGCAGCATTCATTTTTGGAGTTCCCCACATAGATTAAGACTCCATTAAGTGCTTTCTGATCATTAACCAAGTATGTACCCAATCTTAACTTGGTGGGAAGGCCCTGGATCAATCTTTGTAAGTCTTTCTATCTCACGAGTTGTGTGTCCCAATCATGGTCCTGTTCCTGTTTCTGTAATCCTACTTGTAATTGTGTGTTGATCTGCTACCACTCATGCTTTTGTGTGTCCTTTACCTACCCCACCCTATTGTCTTGCTTCCTTCCCAATTGTGAATCCTTTAGATGCCATTTTTACTGAGTCCTCGTGACTTCCCTCTTCCGGATCATGTGTCTGCATCTTTGTCTCTTTGAAGCCTTCATAAATGTTCTCCTTAAATTATATCTGAGACGGAGCCTCTTTTGAGCCCTGAAACAACGATCTTTAGAAGTCTCCTTGTACCTAACTTCTTCAAGCCATTTGATTTTTTAAAAAACATTTTATTAGGGACTCACACAACTCTTATCACAATCCATGCATACATCAATTGTGTAAAGCACATCTGTACTTTCTTTACCCTCATCATTTTCAAAGCATCGGCTCTCCTCTTAAGCCCTTGGCATCAGGTGCTCAAGCCATTTGATTTTACTCTAGAATCAAAATGGTCTCCCGTATGTCTAACTGTTTAGAATAAACTTGTGGTGATTTTTTTCCTATGGGAAAGGGGTTGACAACACAGTCTCTCAAATCAGAACCGGTTCATCTCTGCCACTTAATTAACTGGGTTTGGGGGCTAATTGCTTAACCTTTCTGCACCTCCATTTAGTAGTCTGCAAAGCAGGGAGCAAAGTGATCGATAGCTTTCCCAGAGGATGAGGTGTTACTGAAGACCCAGCACTCACTGCACATGGTCACATCAATGTGCAGGCTGGTGCCAATGGGATGCAGGCCCTGGGTGCCCACGCGAATTCAGTGCACCCGAAGTACCTAAGTACAGCAGGAAGCAGGGAACTAGATTTACTTCCTAAAGCCGCTCTTCAAATATGAATGTCAAAGTGGGGGTGGGGAGGGGGCGGAGAATAAATACCCCGCATTTGCGCAACTTAAAACAACTTGCACAAAGCTTCCTCAAAGGCAGCGGGGTGGTGGGTAGAATGGGAGCGAGGGGTCAGCAAAGACCTGAGCGCAGCCTTGCCGTGACGAGGACGGCTGCGTGCAGCGGAACGGCGACACAGATCGAGCATTATCGAATGGGGCCCCGAGATTCCAAACCAAAACTTGTTCGCCATTGACTTGAACTTTCCTGCGGAATCATCCGGCGGCAAAAACTAGCCGCTGACCTCTGGACTGGCATTCCCGACGCCCGCTTCTTTCCCCGGCCCCCACCCCCCGTCTCCGCGAGCCGATTGGTTCCCTGGCCTCCCTGCCCAGAGCGCTGGCTGGACTCGGGGTGCAGCCCTCCCCCGGACCTCCGCCATCTTAACTCCGGATCGGGGCGAGGGTGACCTTTTTGCTGCGCGACTCCTGCCCCGCCCCCCCTCCCCCTAGTCCCAGGACCGCAGTCAGGGACACCCTGCCTCGGCTCACAGCCAGGGACGCGATCACCCTTTCCGCGCCCTGTGCGCTCCGGGAGCTGCGCGTGGGGGCTGGAGAGGCGGGGGACGAGGACGGGTGAGATTGGGAGCACACCTCCAGCCCCCTCCGGCGCCCCCCAACTCTCAGTCTTCCCGGCGGGATCGCGCGGCTCGTCTGCTCCAGCGGCGTCCGGGCACTCACCTTGGTCGGGGCCCGCCTGAGCACGCACTTGGATCTCGGGGCCCCCGGCCGCCCCGTCGGACGCGTGGGCTCGGGCCCACAGGGGCCTCCAGGGGCGCAGGGCGCGGGGCAGGGAGCGCAGCATCCCGGCACCGATGTGGACGGCGGTGCGCCAGGCCCCCGAGAAGCCCGCAGCCGGGCTCCACCCACGGGCCAGCCAGGCCCCGGCCGCAGGACGGCCCCGAATCCCAGGACAGCCCTTGCAAACCACCAGTCGCTAAACGGGAGCAAGATGAGGCAGTTTGCTCCTTAAAGATTTAAAAGCCGTGGAAAACCAAAAGGCCAGTTCTACCCTGTCCAGGAGGGTCGCTATGAGTCCCTGACAGTGAGTGTGGTTTGAGGAGCGATTATAGGCCACCACTGGTATCTGCATATCAGACCTGAGCGAAGGATGTCCAACTCTCAACAGTTAAAAAAAAAATCCGCACAATAGGGGTAGTAATAGTGTCTGAGATTCAGGCCAGACTGAGGACGTGGGACAAGTGAGATCTTGGCTGAAAGGGAATACCAGAAAAATGTTTACTTGCATCTTACTGATGATGCCAAGCGGTGTGGATCCTAACAAACAATGGGTCGCCTTGAAAAGAACAGGCATTCTAGAACACTTCATTGTGCTCCTGAGTAACCTGTACATGGATGAAAAGGGAGTTTAAAGTCAGAAAAGGTGTGTGGCAAGATTGTATCTTCTCCCCGTACTTATTCAACCTGCATGCTGAGCAAAGAATCCGAGAAGCTGGATTTTTAAGAAGAGTGAGTTCTCAGGATTGAGTAAGGCTCATTAACAACCCTAGATCTATAGATGCCACAACCTTGCCTGCTGAAAGCAGAGGGCACCACGCATTTATTGATCCAGATTAAAGATCCTTCATGATGGATAATTTATGCCATCAAGTCTATTTCACCTCATAGTGAAGTGAATAGTAAAGTAGAACCGCTCCGAGGGGTGTCTGAAACCAGAAATCTTTATGGAAGTCGCTAGCCTCGTTTTTCTTCTGGAGTGTCTGGTGGTTGTGAAGCGCTGAAGTTTTTAGCTACCAGCCCAGTGCTAAATTCATAGCACTACCGGAGATCCTTACCTCAACAAACAAAACCTTCAAAAGGACCACCAGGGTAAGCATCGCCGTGGTACACGGAGAAAAGATTGGAGCTGTCAAGGATTTCACTTTGCTTGGATCCACAGTCAATGACCAAGCATGGAAGCAGCAGCCACGAAATCAAATGATGTATTGCACTGGGCAAATCTGCTGCAACGGATCCACTTACACATGTGAGAGAGTAAGCATGTCACTTTGAGAACTGAGGTGAACATGACCCAAGAGATTGTGAGGTTTCACCCCAGTGACTTGGACACGTTACCAGGAGTTCCTGGAGGAAGACATTGTGGTCAGTATAGTAGTGAGTCAGCAAAAATGAGGAAGCCCTTCAATGAAATGGATGGACCCAGTGGCCGCCACAATGGACAACGATTGTGAGGATGGCGCAGGGCGAGTGTTTCCCGCTGTGGTGGGGAATGGTAAGTGGCTCTGAGCCACAACAGAATTCTCCGCACGCTCATTATTGGTGTACACGCTGATGAGCCTTAATCCTTACTCTGACTTCTATAATTACCACCACTACTAATAGGATGGAAATAACTTCCAAAACGCTAAAGACTTTCATCATGCCATCCCTCCCACCCCACCCCCTGCAGTTTAACAACAACAACAACAAAAGGTCTGGCCAGCTTTTGGAAGCCCTGTTCTCTGTCTCACTGTAGAGAGCCCAAATCCGAGGACGAGCGAAGGGCAGGAGCAGCTGGTACATTGCAACCTTGGGAACACTTAGTCCTGGGCGTAGCTCCCGCTCCACACCGCCTCGGAGCATGCGCGCCGCCACGTTTCTGCGCACGCGCCGGTAGCTCCTCCCGCCCCTCCCACCCTGGACACGCCCCGCCCCTCAGCCCCTCCCACCGTCGCCCGGCCGTCCGGCCAGCTAGGAGACTGGTCCCGAGCTTCGCCGCCGCAGTCTGTCCAGGCCCCAGTGAGAGGTGCGCGCCCGTGTTCGCTCCGCTCGGAAACATGTCTTCCACCCTCTCGAAGAGTCCCTCCTTGCGCCGGGTGTTCGTGGTGGGGGTTGGCATGACCAAGGTAAACAGCAGCCCATCTCCGGAAGCGGCTTTCCGGGGCCGCTCTGCTCCTGAGGGCCGGCACCACGGAGTGACCGGGGAACGGGCTGGCTGTCCGTCTGCCCGTCCTTCCTGGACGGGACGGACCGGGCCGTCCCAGCGCCCACACTCAGGATGCGGATAGCAACTCCTGAGGGTCGGGTGTAGGCTGCGTGCAGAGGGGGTGAGGGGGTTGTCCTGTGGGGGCGTCATTCCTGTCGCTGTTCCCCATTTCCCCCCCCCCGGGATCAGGGTGTGTGAAAGCGCCCCCCAGATTTCTGAGGGGTTCGCCTACGTTGGTTCCGGAGGTAGCCCGATTGCAGCGCTCGCGGGCGGTCCAGCACTGCGTGCGGAGAGACCCACTAGTGATGCTCGGCGTCTCGGTGCCAGTGTCCTCTGATAGGTGCCTGCCTGTCAGTCAGGCAGCGGGAGATACCTCCCCCGCACCCCCACTGACTCACTGCCACCACGTCCATGCGGAGTCCTAGCGACTCCATAGGACAGGGTAGAACTGCCCCTGTGGGGTTCCCAGACCCACACTCTTCACTGTAAGCCAGTGGTTCTCAGGCCGCCACCCTTTCATACAGTTCCTCATGTCGTGGTGGCCCCCCCAACTATAAAATCATTTTCGTTGCTACTTCATAACTGTCATTTTGCTACTGTTATGAATCGTCGTGTAAATAGCTGATTAATGCAGCGTGTATTTACGTTGTTACAAATTGAACTTCATTAAAGTATAGTGGTTAATCACAAAAACAATATGTAGTTATATATTGTGAAATATTTCTTTTTTTTTGGAAATATTTATTTCTAATGACAAATGAAGTTTTGTCTTGAAGCACGGTGTAGCATGGGTAACAGTCTTCACCACGGTATTCATGGTACTCATGTGGGTGTATCTGCATGTGGGCGGACCTGCCTGGAGGATAGAGGAGCGGAGTCGGTTCCTAAGACCATCATATGTGGTTTGCTATGGTCTTAGGCGACCCCTGTGAAAAGGTGATTCCACCCCCAAAGGGGTCATGATCCACAGGTTGAGAACCGTTGCTTACAGTGTAAGCAGTCTATAATATCTTTGTTTGACACCTTCCCAGCTCCGTGCCCTAGGGATTCAAACAGCCTCTAGTCACTGGTCTTCCCATGCTGCCATCTTTATGGCTTTGCTTGTGTCACTCTTTGTACCACATTTCGTCTCCTGATTAGTTTTGCATTCTGACAGGAGCCATTCAGGTGTGACATTTTCCAGGAATCCTGTGAACTTCCTGACTTTTACAAAGATCCCTGTACTCGCCTCTATCCTAGTACTTACTAGCCTAAGTACCTAGGAGTCCTGGTGGTGTAATGGTTAAGAGTGGGCTGCAATCCCCAAAGTGGGCAGTTGCAAGAGAAAGACTATGAGTCAGCATTGACTTGATGGCAGTGAGTTTGGTTTGCTTGGGTTTCTTTGGGGATCATAAGTACTAAGTGTAGAATATGTTCACGCCTCTGTTGGCCCTTGGCATCTGAGCATCTCCAGGGGGCATACCATGCCTTATTCATTGTTCTAGCCCTTGTGCGTTTTGATTAGGACTCATCTCTAGAAGGACCTCTTTAGAACAGACCTGGCCCACAGGGTTTCCAAGGCTGAAACTCCTTAAGGACGCAGACTGCAGCACCTTTCTCTCCTGGAGTGGCTGGTGGGTTTGAACCACTAACCTTTAGAATTAGTATATGAGTGCTTTAACTGCTGTGCCAACTTGAAAGTTCCTAATGCCAGAAGAGTCTCAGTGCATGTTAGTTGGACAGTACATAAGTAGTTATTTGATATGAGAGTTCCTAGAGAGATTTTTGTTTCTAAGAAAACAGCTTTAATTTTTACCTTCCCAATGAGCTGAGCACATACAATTCAGTCAAAGCATGTAAACTAGATGAAAGAGAGAAGTATACTAGTACGTTATGTAGCAGAAGTGTAGCTGTCATTCTACTTTCCATGGAAGAGAGAATCCTTAATGAGGGTTGCACTGATGAACTATATAACTTTCCTCGAGTTCTTTGGTGCTTCTTCCTCTCACTCTTATGACCTCAGTTCTACCTTACAAATCGGATTAGACCGGAGCATGCTCACTGCTACCGACAAGAGCCTGCAACACAGGGAATCCAGGATAGATACCGCCCCCACTCCAGGGCTATCAATGAGAGTATACCAGGAGGATTAGGGGAAGGTGGTGGGGAGAAAGAGGGAATCGATCACAAGGATCAATCTATAACCCCCTCTCAGAGGGACGAACAATGGAAAAGTGGGTGAGGGGCGACGGAGGATGATGTAAGATATGAAAATAATAATTTATAACTTATCAAGGGTTCGTGAGGGAGGGTGGGCATGGGAGGGAGGGGGAAGAAATGGGGAGCTGATGTCAAGGGGCTCAAGTGGAAAAAGAATTCTTTGAAAATGATGATGGCAGCATATGTGCAAATGTGCTTGACACACTGGATGAATGTAGGGATTGTGATAAGAGACGTGAGAGCCCCCCCAATAAAAGTATTTAGTAAAAAAAACCCTACAGTGTTAATGCAGTGTTATCCTTCTCTGGTTGTTAAGTGCCCAGTTACTAGGTGGCACAACGGTTAGGCCTGGGCTGCTAACCCAAAGGTTGGCCACCCAAACCCACCCAGGGCTCTGTGGGGTAAAGACCTGGAGGCCGACTGTATATACTCGAATATAAGCCAACCCGAGTATAAGCCGAGGTACCTAATTATTACCTGGGAAACCAGAAAAACTGATTAAGTCAAGTATAAGCCTAGGGTGGAAAATGCAGAAGCTATTGGTGAGTTTCAATAATCAAAACAAATGAAAATAAAATTACTAAAAATTGAGACATCAGTGGGGTAATGTATTTAAATATTTATTTTAAATAACATAAATAAAAGGACAAGTCATTTAACATTAGTAGACCAGCACAGTAAGTGGAAAATAGGTTCAACAGAAACAATAAGGTATCAACAGTGATACCTTAAGAGCACTATTCCCTGAGCTCAATCAGCAACCAAGCTAAAATGTAAAGAGTTAAAATCCTTCAAAACTGGATTCCTCATCATCATCCGTATCCCAATGCAAAGCTTCAGCTGGTGTGAGGTCATCATAGACGCTGTCCTCACTGAGATCACCGTCATCACCATCACTGCTGTCATTTTCATACAAAGCGCAGTCTTCACTGCCATCCAGAGCATTACTAATGCTACATTTCTGGAAGGCACGTCGCACCGTGTCTTCTGAAATGTCTTCCCATGCATCTCGAACCCACTTTGCTATTAACTCTATGTCAGGTTTCATGAGATTTCCTCCTTTTGTTAGTCAGGCTTGACCAGATGACATCCATTCATGCCACATCCTTCGCACACGGTCTTTAAAAGGCTTATTCAAAGATACACGTCATAGGACGGTTCTGGTTAGTTGTGAGTAAAAACATTCAAAGCCGTGCAGTGTCAGGGGGGCTTTGAATGAACAGCAGAGGAATGACAATCACCCGTGTGATAATGGGTGCTCATCCCGTTACCTGGGGGCGGGGGCGGGGGGGGGCAGCGAGATGTTACACATGAATGTATACGCTATTTCCCACACAGATTGTTGGTAGGGGCCCTAGTGAGAGTCCATTCTCACTCATAGTAACCCCATGTGACAGAGGAGAATTCCACCAGGGTAGCTCAGTGGGGGAGTTCTCATCTGTCACATGGGTCGCTATGAGTTGAAAATCTACTTGATGGTACCCCCCAAAAAGCATAGAAAAAATACAAAGCTTTCTAATCTTTTGGGAAAGTGGGAGATGTATTTCTTTTTATTCCTCAAATTAAGAAGTGCAGGTAGAAAAGATGTTAGTTATACTTTTCTGAGATAGAGGGACTCGGGGGAAGCATGGGACAGTTTAGGTGTAGTGAGAGATGTTCATTGTTTTTGTGCTTCCCTCCACGGGTGGTCATCTTGCCCTAGGGTCAGAATTTGGTGATCTCCAACTCCTTGGACTCCTTGGGTTCCTGTGGTATGGTACTGCATTCGAAGAGCTGAATTCCCCAGGCCACTTCAAGTTCACTTCTCACTCACAGCCTTATAGTTATTCCTGAAGGTTTCTGAGTCTGTCGGGGACCAGCCTGGACAACCAAATGGGTCCAAGGGGCAGTTGTGTCATTGAAGGGTAAATTAAAGAAACATCAGACAAGACTTATGCAAGGGCTCACCTCTTCCAATGGAGACTGTAACCAGCATGAGGCGAATATTCACCTCACAAGCTTATAAAATCTCGTGCATGCCAGCCACATCACACACATACTTAATGGGAAGGGGTTGTATTAGGGACAAAAATGTAACAGGAAGGGGTCGAGCTACAGTTAACACACAGCAGGAAGGAGAGGTACTAGGGACATGCACTTGACCCGAAGGCACATACATAAGATGGATGGGTATTAGAGTTAAGATGTTGGCTTAACAGTGGTAGTCTCTGAGCTGAGTTAACCTTAGGTGTCCCTGAGCGCTTCTGGGTGTGTGTGTGGGAAGGGTGGCGATGACAATCTGTGATCCTCATCAGAATCTTTTGATGATAGATAACCTTCAGGCAAATATCCTTTGTGCAGTTGACTTTCAAGAGTACAGTACGCAACTATGTGTTTGCAAGCAGCACCTTAAAATTGGCATTGTTATGGGGCACATCATGGGAACTAACTTTTACTTAGGAGAATGTGCCTGGGAGGCACCTTCAACCCAGAATGTGAGGGCCTTCTTCCACAAGAGTCTCAGTCTTCCAGACTCCTTAAAATGTGAGCGTAGAGAATTCTCTCGGTACTCAGTTTCCCACCTGAGGCTGCAAATCTTTACTTGAGCAGACAACCTTATCTTTCCCCCTTGAAGCAGCTGGTGGGCTTAAACTGCTGACCTAGTGGTTACCAGCCTAATGTATAACCTACTGTGCCCCCTGGGCTCCTTTCAAGTTCTCCTAATGAGATTTTATTACTCAGTGTAGGAAATGAGAGAGAATTCCTATGGTGGATGTCAACAAGTTTTAACAGAACCAGGTTACATCTGCTGTGGATGTCAATAGATTAAAAAAAAAATGGAAGGTAGGGCAGAGTGAGCAGGGATAAGGGAGAAAAAAATTATTTTCAACTTTTTTGTGACTCTGGTGAAGGTTTATAGAGCAGATCATCAGCTTTACACTTGAGAATTCATACACATTTTGTTTCAACTCATTCATTGCCATCCCTTTCAATGTACCATTCCTCTTTCTCCTTGTTTCCTATTTCCATTCCTCCCCCGTTCCTTAGTGGAACCTTTAATATAGGTGATAGGATTAATATAGTGGGTTGACTTTGTGTGATGTTTGCCATTGCCCTGCCACCTAATGTAGAAGAATAGGTCTCAATCATTTCCCTCATTACAAATTCTCAGTAAGAATAAGCATTTAGGTTAAGGCTTTCCAGAAGCCAATATCAAGTTGATTTTCACTCATTGCCACTCGATAGGACAGGGTAGAACTGCCACCGTGGGTTTCTGAGATGGTAATTCTTTACAGAACAGAAAGCTTCCTGTTTCACCTGCAGAGCAATAGTGGCTTCAAACTGCTGGCCTTGTAGTTAGCAGCTCAACATACCACCAGGCTCTTTGCTTTCCAAAGGCAAGAGTGTATACTAGTAGGCCACTGGAAGGAGGGGAGTCTGAGCACAGAAAGCAGCATGTGTAAACATGCAGAGGCATGATGGAGAAAGGTTCAGGGGGCAAGATTTCCTCACTCTCTGAACTTTGTCTTTGGGTAAATGCTGCCCTTTGATCCAAAATGATTAATATTTTACTACAGGGGTAAGTTCAGTTCCAGACCTGAAGGGTGACTAAGTGTCATCATCCCTGGGATTAAACCTGCCTCTCTCTGAAACCTGATCTCTTAGGATTTTGCATTTTGTCTTACATTTTTCTCCCACTCTCTCCAGAACCTTCTAGCACGATTGTTTGCAGAGCAGTTGGTAATGTTACCTGGGCACTCTACACTCTGATCTCAGGGTTGTGGAGACTTTGTGTGGTCCTTTTTTTTAAATTTTTAAGCAATTTATTGGGGCTCATACAATTCTTATCACAATTCATACATATACATACATCAGTTGTATAAAGCACATCTGTACAGTCTTTGCCCTAATCATTTTTTTCTCTTTTCTTTTTTTACATTTTATTAGGGACTCATACAACTCTTATCACCATCCATACATATACATACATCAATTGTATAAAGCACATCCATACATTCCCTGCCCCAATCATTCTCAAAGCATTTGCTCTCCACTTAAGCCCCTTGCATCAGGTCCTCTTTTTTTTTTCCCCTCCTTCCCTTTTCCCCCCTCCCTCATGTGCCCTTGGTAATTTATACATCATTATTTTGTCATATCTTGCCCTATCCGGAGTCTCCCTTCCCCCCTTCTCTGCTGTCCCTCTCCCAGGGAAGAGGTCACATGTGGATCCTTGTAATCAGTTCCCCCTTTCCAACCCACTCACCCTCCACTCTCCCAGCATCGTCCCTCACACCCTTGGTCCTGGATTCCCTGTACCTCCAGCCCTCATATGTACCAGTGTACAGCCTCTGTCCTATCCAGCCCTGCAAGGTAGAATTCGGATCATGGTAATTGGGGGGAGGAAGCATCCAGGATCTGGGGGAAAGCTGTGTTCTTCATCGGTACTACATCACACCCTAATTAACCCATCTCCTCTCCTAAACCCCTCTATGAGGGGATCTCCAGTGGCCGACACTTGCGCCTTGGGTCTCCACTCTGCACTTCCCCCTTCATTTAATATGGTATATATATACATATACATATATACATATACACATACATCCACACATATCTTTTTTTTTTTGCATGATGCCTTATACCTGGTCCCTTGGCACCTCGTGATCGCACTGGCCGGTGTGCTTCTTCCATGTGGGCTTATTTGCTTCTGAGCTAGATGGCCGCTTGTTCACCTTCAAGCCTTTAAGACCCCAGACACTATCTCTTTTGATAGCCGGGCACCATCAGCTTTCTTCACCACATTTGCTTATGCACCCATTTGTCTTCAGCGATCCTATCATGGAGATGTGTAGTCAATGATATGATTTTTTGTTCTTTGATGCCTGGTAACTGATCCCTTTGGGACCACTCGATCACACAGGCTGGTGTGTTCTTCCATGTGGACTTTGTTGCTTCTGAGCTAGATGGCCGCTTGTTTATCTTCAAGCCTTTAAGACCCCAGTCACTATCTCTTTTGATAGCCGGGCACCATCAGCTTTCTTCACCACATTTACTTGTTCACCCACTTTGGCTCCAGCCGTTGTGTCGGGAGAGTGAGCATCATAGAGTTCCAATTTAATAAAAGAAGGTATTCATGCATTGAGGGAGTGTTTGAGTAGAGGCCCAAGGTCCTTCCGCCACCTTAATACTTGACCTATAAATATAGACACATAGATCTATTTCCCCATCCTCCTATATATATTTGCATGTACATGTCTTTGTCTAGACCTCCATGAATGCCCTTTGACTCCTAGCTCTTTCCTCCATCTACCTTGACTTTCCTCCTGCCCTACTACCATGCTTCGTTGCCACCTGGGCTAGAGTATACCTCTTCTCTAAGCAACCTTACCCTTGATCATTTCCCACCAGGCCTGCCACTCCCCCTTCTCTACCATTTGGGGTCCCATGTTTTTCCCTTGTCCCTGGGTTTGTTAACACCACTTCCTTACCCCCCCACCCCAAGTTCCCCCGGAACTGTCGGTCCCGTTGTTTTTCCTCCAGATAGTTCATCCAGCCTGTCCTATTCAGACAGACCTGTGGAGACACTAACATGCACGAAAACAAGACAGAGGAAAACAAGGCAACAGTATACAACCAGACAACAAAACAACAAAAACAAACCACTGACAAAGAACAGAACAAAACAGTTCACAAGAGAAAAGCTTGTAGTTAGTTCAGGGATCGTTTACTGGCCCTTAGGAGCGTTTTCCAGTCCAGTCTGTTGGGGCACCATGCCCTGGCCCCAAAGTCCACTTTCAGTATTCCCTGGGGACCTTGCCACTCCATTCCCTTGCTGTTCCGCTGCACTCCCCCAGTGATTTGCCTCGGTGTGGTGGGATCAGGTCAGGTGCAATTCCCACACTGTCTCCGGTGCTGTCCCCTGTATCGCCCTTAGTCACGTGTGGTCCTTTTCTTAACGCACACTTTTATTTATTTACTTTCCAATAAGTTTAAATCCTTGAGGGATACAGCATTATTGATTCTGCGTCCAGTGGCCCAAGCAGGCAGGTTGCTCCAGAATTTGGCCTGAATCACATGCCACTGTTTCCATGGACAGTGAAGTACCTTTGCCAGGTGGCCCTGGTTTTGTTTGATTTGCCCTCAGGAGTTGTTTGTTTTGTCCGCATAAGTACATCCCTGACCTACATAAAGTTCACTTTCTTGGATTTAAACACCTTCAATGATTTTTAAAAACCATTTTATTAGGGACTTTAAAAAATCATTTTATTGGGGGGGGGTCATACAACTCTTATCACAATCCATACATCAGTTGTGTCAAGCACCTTTGTACATTTGTTGTCCTCATCATTCTCAAAATATTTGCTCACCACTTAAGCCCTTGGTGTCAGCTCCTCGCTCCCACCCTCCCGATGAACCCTTGATAATTTTTGTTTAACCCTTGATAATTTATAAATTATTATTATTTTGTCATGTCTTACACTGTCCGACATCTTCCTTCACCCACTTTTCTGTTGTCCGTCCCCCTGGGAGGGGGTTATATGTAGATCCTGTGATTGGTTCCCTCATTCTCTCCCCACCTTCCCCTCCTGGTATCACTACTTTCATTATTGATCCTGAGGGGTTTATCTGTCCTGAATTCTCTGTGTTTTGAGTTCTTATCTGTACCAGTGTACATGCTCTGGTCTAGCCGGATTTGTAAAGTAGAATTAAGGTTATGATAGTGGGAGGAAGGAAACATTATAGAGCTAGAAGAAAGCTGTATGTTTCATCAGTGCAATACTGCACCTGCACCCATCTTTTCCTTATGACCCTTCTGTAAGGGCATGTCCAGTTGTCTACAGATGGGCTTTGGGTCTCCACTCTGCACTCCCCCTCATTCACATTGATAAGATTTTTTGTTCTGGGTCTTTGATACCTGATCCTGTTGACACCTCATGATCACACAGGCTGCTGTGTTTCTACCATATGGGCTTTGTTGCTTCTCAGCTGAATGGCTGCTTGTTTATTTTCAAAGCTTTAAGATCCCAGACGCTATATCTTTTGATAGCCTGGCACCATCACCTTTCTTCACATTTGCTTATGCACCTAGTTTGTCTTCAGCAATTGTGTTGGGAAAGTGAGCATCACGGATTGCCAGGTTATTAGAATGAAGTGTTCTTGCATTGAAGGAGTACTTGAGTAGAGGCCCAGTGTCTGTCTGTGACCTTATTACTTAGCACACACACACACACACACACACACACACACACACACACACACACACTTACATACACATAGATCTATTTCCCTATGGCTATATAAAAATATATTTACGTATGTACATAATTCTTCTCACCTTCATTGCCTGTGACCCCCCCCAGCCTGTTGTTGTTTTCTACTTCAGATGGTTTATTCCGCATATATTATCTAGACAGACATGTAGAGACAATAATTAGCACAAAAACAAGACAAAGCAAAACAACAAAAGAACAGAAAAACAACCAAAGTCAACACACAAAAAAGAAAAGCCTATAAATAGTTCCAGGTCTGTTTGTTGACCTTTAGAAGTGTTTGTTTTCCAGTCGAGTCTGATGGGGTGCCATGCCCTGGCCTCAAAGTCTATTCTGGCATTTTCCCCGGGGACTTCCTTGCTTTGCTCCCCTTGCTGCTCTGTTGCATACCCTTAGTGTTTCGTCCCAGCACCTTCAGTTTTAGCAAAAGCTGTGTGCTCCCTCTGGCTCTGGAGTCCCCATTGATAGCCTGCAAAAGTGGCCTTGGACCCCAGTCTTCCAGACATAGTTGCTGTTTAGAAGTCCTATTCCCAGGCGCCTCCGCAGGCACCAATATGGTAGATAAAGGAAAGCTTGCATGGTCCTTTTTTTCTTTTTCTTTTGGTGGTTTGAAACAGTAGACGTTTAATTTCAAAGGTGTGCAGCTGTGGACATGTTGGGTATATGAGACTGGTCTCACTCTGTCCACTGGTCCCTTACATGTCCTCATTAAAAAAAAAGTCATTTTATTAGGGGCTCATACAACTCTTATCATAATCCATACATATATATGGTCCTTTTTTTCATCCGGTGGACTGGTCTCATATGTCTGTCGATTTTCATCACTCTTCTTTCCTTTGAATGAGGAGACACCAATGGTTTATACCTTAGAACAAGTGACATCTGCCTTGGTTGACTGTAGGCCATCAGTTTGTCAGAGAGGCTTAGAGGCATACTGTACCCCCATTTGATCCTTTAAAACTCTGACACTGTGAGTCAGGGCTATGCAGCTTCTCCTTCTCTTTCTCTTTCCCCTCTTCTTCCTCTTCTTTCCTCTTCTTTTGTGCTGGTGATTAAGACAGAGATTAAGAGATAGTCATGCACACAAAGAAGCATTCAGTTTAAAAAGTGTTTTCACAGAAACATGTATGAAAAACGAGAGCAATTGTGTTCCAGTAATTAAAAAGTTGGCAGGTCAAACTACTTTTATGAAAAAATTCACTGTGATCAGAGAGAACCTTCCCAGGCAATGCCACTGGGTGCACTAATTTAGAGCGAGTTGCTGGATGCTCGCCTAGAGGGGGAAAATGTGTGCTATGAAAGCTCTGCCCAGTGGAGCTTTTTGCTTGTTTGGTTTTTGTGTGTGTGTGTGTGGGATGGTACATTCTCAGCAACAAGAAGTTAAAAGCAACAACAACAAAAATCCACCATGGTAAGCATCTGTCGCATTCCTGGATTCTGATGACTATGATAATCGATAATTATTAACACACTGCCCTCAAAGAGCTTCTAGTCTCCTGGAAAGCAGGCAGCACACCACAGTGCTGTAAGTACTGCATGATCTGGGAGAGACAACCCATCTAACCTAGAGGAAGGGCAAGCAAAGATTCCTAGAGGAACCAATGTTTCAATTAAGCTCTTAAGAAAGAGGAGTTGTGAATATTAAGAAGGTTATTCTAAAGGCCTGGAAGTGAGAAAGTTTGGCATGATTGAGAAACTATAAATCATTTGATATGGCGGAGACACTGAAGTGGGACATGATATAGACAGAAAAGCAACTTAGGACCAAATGATGGAAACAACGTGGATCAACAGGACACTCTTGCTGTGTGTAATGCATCATGCTAAGGCCTTCGTATGTATGATTAACTATTTCATCCCCACAGCAACCCTAGGGGTAAGCACTTCACCGAGAAGAGATAAAGTAACACACAGAGAGTTCCAGGTTGAGAAATTTGAGTAATTTACCGGATGATTTCGAAATGCCAACCTTTCAACTCCTAGTGAGAGCGTAACCATTGTACCACCCAGGGACTCAGACATCATGGTGAATGAAATAAGCCAGAGCTGATGTCTGGTGGCATAGCAGATTATACGCACTGGTCTGCTAGCAGAAAGGTCAGTAGGTCGAAGCCACCTGTTGCTCTGTGGGAGAACGAGAAGGCTTTCTCCTTAAGAATTTACAGCACATTTTCAGTTCCTTAGGTATTTCTTACGGTATAGACTGCCATGTTTCTACGTATTCTTAAACTACGATTTCTTTTTTCTTTAGCAATTTAAGAAAGTATATTGATCTCTATGAAAGGTCAGTGAGTTTGGATCTCTCCACCTAACCCATGCCGACATTTGCGTTCCCCGCATCCTCTCTGTTTAACTATAGTACAAGTTTTACTTATCGGCACTCAGGGATTGCCTCATTAAGCTTTGTTTTGATTTTGTTTTTACTATGGACCATGTCATGCACTATGACTACATTTCCTTCATTGCATATTTGACTTGTGTGTTTTCTTGTTGAAATTATAAACCTCCTCATTCTTAATCTATGTACTTTTTCATTGTAAAATGATAGGCACAAAAAATGTACTCACATACACATCTCTGTGACCTAATGGATTATTTTCAGGAAAACACCTCTGCCACCATCACCAGACCAAGACACAGAACTTTGCCTGCCACCTTAGGAGTGCCTCTAGGCACTCCGACCCCATCTCAGTCTCCACAGCCACCCCAAAATAGTCCCTATCCTGCCCCTTGTAGGAATCACTTCCTTGCTGTTATTTATCGTTTCACTCACCGTAGTTGTAGCTCTAGATATCAGTTTTGGTCTTGTGCATTAAAAAAAGTTATGAGTCTTTTAGATCTTTGTATTTACTTATTTTTATCTCTCTTTTAATATGCAGGTGCCCCTGCATCCTTTTCCTTTCAACAATATACTGTTAGTTGTTATTAAGAGCTATCAAGTTGGTTCAGACTCATAGCAACTCTACGTACAAGAGAAAGAAACACTGCCCAGTCCTGCCCAATCCTCACAATTGTTATTATATTTGAACCCATTGTTGCAGCCACTGGGTTAAAATCCATCTTGTCAAGGGTCTTCCTCTCTTTAGCTGCCCCTCCACTTTACCAAGTCTGAGAGCCTTCTCCAGGTATGGGCTCTCCTGGTAACATTGTCCAAAGTACGAGGGGGTTTAGAAAAGGAAACAAATGGAAAAGGCTCCCTTGGGCAGAGCTTTCGTAGTACATATTTCCCCCAGTACTGAGCAGTTGAGCAACGCTCTAAGTTAGTGACCCATTGGTGTCACCGGGGAAAATTCTCTCTGCTCACTGTGAAGATTTTTGTAAAAGCAGCTTTGCTCGAACCTCATTTTTTTGTGATGGCTGATTTAAGAGAACAGCTTGTGGCTGTGAAATTTTGTTTTCTGCTCAGGAAAAATGCCACAGAAACTGTTGTGACGTTCAACCTGAAAGGACAGCGCTATGGGAAAAACTCGTCTCCAAGCGATTTTCTCATTTCAAAAGTTAAACTGTTGCTTGATGACAAACCTCATTCTGAATGTCCATCATTTTCCTGAATGGACAAAAATGTCAACAAAATTCTTGCACTTAAAAAAAATTTGTGCACTTGTGCGTGAAGACTGAAGATGGATCATTGAAGAGATGGGGAAGTTATATGGACTATCTTGAAGCTCTGTTCAGCGAATTTTAATCGACTATTTGGGAATAAAAAGGGTCCCTTGTGAAATTTGTGCTTAGGGTTCTGACTGACCAAGAAAAAGAGCATCAAGTGGAAACATGCTGGACTTAGAAAGAACAGCTTAGAAGTGACCTAAACTTTTCCCCCAAGGTCATTACTGGTGAGGAGACATGGTGCTATTCTTACAACCCTGAAAGCAAACATCAATCAAGCCAGTGAAAGACGCCATTGTCACCTCACCCAAAAAAGCTCGTCAAGTGAAATCAAAGATCAAGATGATGTTCATTTGTTTTTTGACGTGAGGGGGATAGTGCATCTAGAATTCCTTCCACCTGGTCAGACGGTTAATCAAGATTTCTACTTAGAGGTTCTGAAAAGATTGTGTAATGATGTGTGACAAAAAAGGCCTCATTTTTGGCAGATGGGGGATTGGTTTTGCCACCATGACAAGGCACCTGTTCACGCAGCCATCTCAGTACACCAGTTTTTGGCAAAAACAACATGCTCTCTTGCTCCATTCACCTGACTCAGCTGACCTTGCACTGTGAGACTTTTTGTTTCTGGGAATGAAGAGGGACATGAAAGGACAGTGATTTGATGATGACTTGGAAGAGGTGAAGAAAAAATAAGAGAGTGATGTCAGCCATCCAAGCAGATGAGTTTGAAAAATGTTTCCAAGAATGGAATTGCAGATTTGACAAATATATTGTCATGGAGAGTACTTAGAAGGTGATAAAGTTGTTTTGTAAAAAAAATTAAATACATAGTTGTTTTTTTTTAAATATGGAACGCTTCACGAATTTGCGTGTCATCCTTGCGCAGGGGCCATGCTAATCTTCTCTGTTTCGTTCCAATTTTAGTATATGTGCTGCCGAAGCGAGCACTAAATACATAGTTTTATGGGAAAAATTTTTCCATTTTTTTTCTTTTTTGGTACCCCACCCCCTTGTACACAGGCTTATATATATTTTTAAACTTTTTATTGTGGTTTAGGTAGGGTTTTACATTAGATAATCAATTTTGTATTTCACAACTTTAAGAATTGTTCAGTCCTCCCAATAGCTTGCCTTGGCCCCCTCTCCCAAGCCCTACCATCTCTTTTCTGTTAGACCGTTTCTTCTCTTTCACCAAGTTAACATTTGTCTACCTTTTACCGTCTTACTTCCCCATCCGTCCATTCTCCTTCCGCCCCTGGAAGCTATAGGAATTGGTTTCTTTTGGTATGATAACCTTTATCTTATTATTTTTATAATATTTGTAAACTTGATAAGTTTCTCATTACAATTTTTGTCCTTTTGTGTTCCATTAATTCACTCAACACATGGCCTCCAAATCCATTCACATCATGAGGTGTTTTACAGTTTCATTCCTAGCCTTTAGTGATGTGTAGTATTCCAGAACACTTCAGTTCAGCTCATGCAGAACTTGTACATCGATCAAGAGGCAGCTGAGTCAAGTTAACAAGGGAATATTGCATGTTTTAAAATAAAAAAAGTGTGTGACCGGGTTGTTCAATCTGTATCCTGAGCAAATCATCAGAGTAGCTGGATTATATAAGGAGGAATGTGGCATCAGGATTGAGGGAAGGCGTGTAGACAACCTGCAACATGCAAATGACACAGCCTTGCTTGCTGACAGTGAGGAGGACTTGAGGCTCTTGCTGATGAAGATTGCAGCCTTTAAAATGGATTGCAGCTCAATGTAAAGAGACCACAAACCTCTCAACTGGACCAACAGGCAACATTGTGGTAAATGGAAAAGAAGATTGGTGTTGCAAAGGATTTTGTCTTGCTTGGATCCATAATCAGTGTTCAAGAGATCAAAAGAGGGTTTGTATTGGGTGAATCTGCTGCACTCTTTAGATGGTTGAAAAGCAGGGGTGTTACTTTGACCCCGAGCCATAGTATTTTCCATTGCCTCATATGCATATGAACGTTGGACATTGAATAAGGAAGACCAGGGTATTTTAATTGTGGTGCTGTTGAAGAATGGTGAAAGTACCAAGGACCATTAAAAGGACAAACTGATTGGTCTTGGGAAAAGTGGTCAGAGTGCTCCTTAGAGGCCAGCATGGCAAGACTTCATCTTACATACTCTGGACATGTCAGCAGAGACCAGTCCCTGGAGAAGGGACTTGTACCATGATGCTTGGTAATGTAAAGGGGCAGCGAAAAAGAGGAAGGCCTTCAACAAGCTGGACTGACACAGTGGCTGCAGCAGCGGGCTTAAGCACAGGAACAATTGTGAGGATGGGGCAGGACTGGGGAATGTTTTGTTCTGCTGTGCATTGGGTCGTTGTGGGCTGGGACTGTTTGGGTGGTACCCAACAACAACTACTGTGTTCTGTTGGGTGTATGTACCAATGTTTATTTATCTGTTCTCCCAGTAATGGGCATTTTGGTGATTTCTATATTCTTGCTATTATGAATAGTGTTGTGAAGAACGTGGGTGTGCATATATCTGTTCATTGTTTGTTTCTGGTTTCTTTCTTTTTTTACAGCTTTAACCTCTCTGTTTATTGGTCCAATTGTGCAGGTTGGGTTGGGTTTGGTGTTACATAGAGTTCTGATCCTTTTTGTTTGTTTTTACCTGTACCAGATCGTTTTATTTTTATTTATTTTTAGATCATTTTATTGCAGGCTCTTACAACTCTTGTTACAATCCGTCCATCAATTGTATCAGACATATTTGTGCATACATTGCCATCGTTCTTTTCTAGACATGAATTTTTTTTTAACAATTTATTGGGGCTCATACAATTCTTATCACAGTTCATACAAATACATACATCAATTGTATAAAGCACATCTGTATAGTCTTTGCCCCAATCATTTTTTTCTCCTCTTTTCTTTTTTTACATTTTATTAGGGACTCATACAACTCTTATCACAATCCATACATATACATACATCAATTGTATAAAGCACATCCATACATTCCCTGCCCCAATCATTCTCAAGGCATTTGCTCTCCACTTAAGCCCCTTGCAACAGGTCCTCTTTTTTTTTTCCCCCTCCTTCCCCTTTCCCCCCTCCCTCATGTGCCCTTGGTAATTTATACATCGTTATTTTGTCATATCTTGCCCTATCCGGAGTCTCCCTTCCCCCCTTCTCTGCTGTCCCTCTCCCAGGGAAGAGGTCACATGTGGATCCTTGTAATCAGTTCCCCCTTTCCAACCCACTTACCCTCCACTCTCCCAGCATCGTCCCTCACACCCTTGGTCCTGAAGGTATCATCCACCCTGGATTCCCTGTACCTCCAGCCCTCATATGTACCAGTGTACAGCCTCTGTCCTATCCAGCCCTGCAAGGTAGAATTCGGATCATGGTAGTTGGGGGGAGGAAGCATCCAGGATCTGGGGGAAAGCTGTGTTCTTCATCGGTGCTACCTCGCACCCTAATTAACCCATCTCCTCTCCTAAACCCCTCTATGAGGGGATCTCCATTGGCCGACACATGGGCCTTGGGTCTCCACTCTGCACTTCCCCCTTCATTTAATATGGTATATATATACATATACTTATATACATATACACATACATACACACATATCTTTTTTTTTTTTTTCATGATGCCTTATACCTGGTCCCTTGGCACCTCGTGATCGCACTGGCCGGTGTGCTTCTTCCATGTGGGCTTTTTTGCTTCTGAGCTAGATGGCCGCTTGTTCACCTTCAAGCCTTTAAGACCCCAGACACTATCTCTTTTGATAGCCGGGCACCATCAGCTTTCTTCACCACATTTGCTTATGCACCCATTTGTCTTCAGCGATCCTATCATGGAGGTGTGCAGTCAATGATATGATTTTTTGTTCTTTGATGCCTGGTAACTGATCCCTTTGGGACCACTCGATCACACAGGCTGGTGTGTTCTTCCATGTGGACTTTGTTGCTTCTGAGCTAGATGGCCGCTTGTTTATCTTCAAGCCTTTAAGACCCCAGTCACTATCTCTTTTGATAGCCGGGCACCATCAGCTTTCTTCACCACATTTACTTGTTCACCCACTTTGGCTCCAGCAGTTGTGTCGGGTAGACATGAATTTTTATTGAGCCCTTGGGATCAGCTCCTCTTCTCCCCCCTTCCGTGCCCCACCCCCTCTGTTTCTGGTTTCTTTAGGAGGATATCCAAATGAAGTATAAGTGTTGCTGGGACAGAGGGTATTTCTGCTCCCGGTTCTGAGGAAGCCCTGTTCCACTTTCCCCAGTGGTTGTACAGTTTTAAAGTCCCACCGGCAGTGTATGAGGGTTCCAATTTCTCTGCACCCCCTCCAACATTTTTGTTTTCTGTTTTGAACTTTGTTTTCAATGCTGGTGTGAGGTATTACATATCTCATCATTGTTAGACTCAGTATGCTTTTGTTAGAATTAATAGAGGAATGCATTTCTGTGATGCTCAGCTATAAAAATCCTTAACTACCCTTCTGCTTCTTTTTATGTTTCTAGTTTATGAAGCCTGGCGCCCAGGACTATCCTGACTTGGCAAAAGAAGCAGGTAAGATAGAACTTGTAGATCTTTGAACATCCATAGCCACTCATGTAGTCTGTCTTCATTTCGGGTAGCGCAACTGGAGCTCCACAACTGGGGGAGAACTCAGTGACACCCTAGAAAGGAGAGAGGGGTCTGGGCACTCTGTGCGTGATAACCAGAGCGGGAGAAAGACTGGTCTTTCCACTCCTATAGTCCACTACGGTCTAGGAAACCCACAGGGGGCGACTGTGAGTCAGCACTGACCTGGAGGCAGTGAGTTTTGAGTTTGAATGGCCCTTGGAGACAGTAGCCTAGGATACTTTGTGTTTGTTGAAACTGTCAAGAGACCTGTAGTAAGCAAAGTAGGGTGGTTACAGAATACCTTGATTGTGTTATATGTTTACATCAGGAATTAATAACAAATTGTTGCTGTTGTTGGGATGCCTTCCTGTCAAGTCGGTTCCAACTCAGGGAGACCCTGTGAGCAACAGAGCGAGACACTGCCCGGTCGTGCCCCATCCTCACAATTGTTCCTCTGTGGGAACCCGTGGCTGCAGCACTGGGTCAATCCATCTGGTCAGGGGTCTTCCTCTTTCTCACTGCCGCTCTCCCAAGTATGAGGTACTTTTCCACGGCCGCTCTCTCCTCACAACATGCCCAAAGTAGGTGAGGCGATGCCCCACCATCCTTGCCTGGTCATGCTTCTTCCAGGACAGAATTGTTTGGGGCTTTTTTTTGATCCCATGGTCCCTTCAATATTCTTCCTGAGCATCATCATTCAAGTGCATAGATTCTTCTTTATTCAATGTCCAGCTCTCACATGAAAGCCCTGGAGGAGCTGCCTTTGTGGAGCTGCTCTGCCTTTGTGGGGTTGTCGTGGGTTGCGGTCGACCAGACTGCAACCAGCAACAGCATGCAGGGAATCAGAGCTGCTCTCACCACACCCTAAGGAAGGTTAATGAAATGTGACTAACTCTTGTAGGGTCTCTGGGTCGATACTGCCCATCTGGTATGTGGTTGGCTACACCATCCTTCCATTCTCTTCTTGGCTGGGGTCTCCAAACAGCTGCCTTTCCCTGAAGCGAGAAAGGCTTTATTAAATGCATTCTATCTCTTTTCGTTCCATTTCTTTTACTTAATTAAGACATAGGAAGTTACTTTAGTCCTGTGGATATAATATTTTTAATCGTTTTATTAGGGGTTCATACAACTGTTATCACAGTGCATACATACATCAATTGTGTAAAGCAAATCTGTACATTCATTGACCTCATTATTCTCAAAACATTTGCTCTCCACTTAAGCCCCTGGTATCAGGTCCTAATTTTTCTCCCTCTGGCCCCCCTTCCCCCTCCCTCATCAACCCTTGATAATTTATATATTATTATTTTGTCATATCTTGCCCTGTCTGACGTCTCCCTTCACCCATTTTTCTGTTGTATATCCCCCAGGAAGGAAGTCACATGTAGATCCTTGTCATCGGTTCCTCTTTCCAACCCCCCCTCACTTTATCCTCCCAGTATCGCCACTCACACCACTGGTCCTTAAGGGATCATCCGCCCTGGATTCCTTGTGTTTCCAGTTCCTATCTGTACCAGTGTACATCCTCTGGTCTAGCCAGGCTTGCAAGGTAGAATTGGGATCATGATAGTGGGTGGGGGAGAAAGCATTTAGGAATTAGAGGAAAGTTGTATTTTTCATCATTGCTACATCGCATCCTGACTGGCTGGTCTCCTCCCCGAGACCCTTCTGTAAGGGGATATGCAGTGGTCTACAAATGGGCTTTGGGTCTCTACTCCACACTCCCCCCTCATTCACTATGGTAAGATTTTTTGTTCTGATGATGCCTGATACCTAATCCCTTTGACACCTCGTGATCCCACAGGCTGGTGTGCTTCTTCCATGTGGGCTTTGTTGCTTCTGAGCTAGATGGCCGCTTGTTTACCTTCAAGCCTTTAAGACCCCAGACACTATATCTTTTGATAGCCAGGCACCATCAGTTTTGTTCGCCACATTTGCTTATGCACCCATTTGTCTTCAGTGATCTTATCATGGAGGTAAGCACACAATGATATGATTTTTTGTTCATTGATGCCTGATAACTGATCGATTCGACACCTTGTATTTGGACAGGCTGGTGTGTTTCTTCCATGTGGCTTTGTTGCTTCTGAGCTAGATAGCGGCTTGTTTACCTTCAAGCCTTTAAGACCCCAGATGCTATTTCTTTTGATAGCCGCGCACCATCAGCTTTCTTCACCACGTTTGCTTATTTACCCGCTTTGTGTTCAGCAGTTGTGTTGGGAAGGTGAGCATCATAGAATGCCAATTTAATAGAAGAAAGGATTCTTACATTGAGGGAGTACTTGAGTGGAGGCCCAATGTCCTTCTGCTACCGTAATCCTAAACCTATAAATATATGCGCATAGATCTATTTCCTTATCCTCATATATAAATATATTTGCATATATACATGTCTTTATCTAGACCTCTATAAATGCCCTTTGCCTCCCAGCTCTTTCCTCTATCTCCCTTGACTTTCCTCCTGTCCCAATATCATGCTCAGTCCCCACCAGGGTTTCAGCAATTCTTCTTGGTTACGTTACCCTTGATCACGCCCTACCAGGCTTTCTACATCTTCCTCACCACCGATTTGGATCACTTCTTTTCCCCTTGTCCCTGGGTTTGTTAACACCACTACCTTTACCCCCCCCCACTTGCCCTCTCCCATGTCCCTCCGGAACTGTTGGTCCCATTGTTTTCTCCTCCAGATTGTTAGTCCAGCCTATCTTATTTAGGCAGACCTGCGGAGATAATAACATGCACAAAAACAAGACAGAGCAAAACCAAGCAACAATGCATAACAAAACAACAATAACAACACACCAATGACAAAAATAAAAAAACAAGGAAGAAAAGTTTGTAGTTAGTTCAAGGATTGTTTGTTGGCTTTTAGGAGTGATTTCCAGTCCAGTCTTTTGGGGTACCACGCCATGGCCCCAAAGTCCACCTTCAGCATTCCCTGGGGACCTCGCTGCTCCATTCCCTTGCAGTTCTGTTGCTCTCCCTTAGTGTTTTGTCTCGGTGTGGCAGAATCAGATTGGGTGCAATTCCCACACTGTGTCTCTGGTGTTGTCCCCAATAGGGCTATGGGTCAGTGAGGGGCGTCATGTCTCATAGTGGAGCCGGCCACATGGTCCTCTCTGTGGACTGGCTGCTCTAATTGGGAACATCGTCCTCACGGTCTGGTGGACCAGGATATGCTCTACTCTCTACTCCTCCCCCTTCATCTGCTCCCATGTACTCCGATCACAAATGCCCTTCTGGAGCTTCAGATTCAATGCCGTCCTTTGAAATTAATTCTTCTGGGGGGAGGGGCAGGTGTCCACTTAGTAGTTGGGATTGGGGAAGACTACCCCAGACCTCTCCAATAGTTCCCTACTCCATGCCAGCATGTTGCATTCACATGGTGGAGCACTGGGTTGAAATCTGGTCCCTTTTCCCCTGTGGAGATATAAACAATACCCTCCCCTTGGAGATATAAACAATACCCTCCCCTTGGGTTAGTGCCCTATGCCCCCACTACCCATTTATTCATTTATTTTTTTCTCCTTTCCCCAGTGGATATAATATTTTGGTTTAAAACAGTAATATTGAGGTAAAGTTATGCAATTTGAAACTGGAAATTGACCAGTAACAAGAAACCCAACTATTTAACTCAGCTTCCCCAGCTCTTGAGTTGATTCTGACACAGTGATCTTATGCAGGGTTTCTGAGTGTGTTGGTCTGGGTAGACCAGAGAAACACTCATGTGTATAAGGAAAAAGGTTTATATACAAGAGTAATTGAATATTGAGAAAATATCCCAGCTCAGTACAGATCAAGTCCATAAGTCCTATATTAGCTCATATGCCCTATACCAATCTATAAGTCCTCTTCAGACTTATGAAACACATGCAATGCTGCTGAATGCAGGAAGATCACAGTGCAGTGGGTGCAAAGTCAGTGGCGGTAGAAGCATCTCGGCGCTAGCAGGGGTCTCCATATTTCTCCTCAAGTTCCCAGGGCTGCATCAGGGCAGGTCCATGTGGCTTCTTCTTAGGGATGTCTCGCAGGAAGTGAGCCAAGAGAAAGTCTCTCTAGCCTCCAAGGAGGAAATCCAAGAGTTCCCAGAATTCTCAGGAGAAGACCATACCCACACAGAGAGGCTTCATTGGTTATATCTTGATTGGCAGGCCAACCTCCACCCTTTCACTCAGAATCCTCTCAAGTGTCAAATTGACACCACATTATGTAGCTACCACGCTGAGCCTATCTTTACAGGGGCAGGACGCTTCATCTTCCTCTTGCCAAATAGTCAGCAGTCCAGCACTAACCTGACCTTGTTATCAGGGGTTCTTTAGAGCAGTAAAGAAATAAAATGATGCATCGCGTCAGGCACATCTGCTATAAAAGGTCACTTAAAGGTGTTCAAAAGCAAAAATATAATTTTAAGGACTAAATGCACCTACTCCAAGCTGTGACATATTTCAAATCACCTCATATGCATGAGGAATCAGGACCAAGAATCAAAGACTTAATGCATTCAAATTACAGTTTGGCAAAGAAATTGAAATTATCATAGACTCCCAGAAAAATGAGTACTTTGTCTTGGAAGATGTGCAGCCAGAATGCTTTTGAAAAGGGAGGACGCCAGCTCTTTGTCTCAGACACGTCGGATGTGTTATGCGTCCTTAGAAAAGGACGCCAGGCTTGCTAAGGCAGAGAGTCAGTGAAAAAGAAGAGCCCAGTGAGATGAATCGATGTGGTGGCTACAATTATGGTCTCAAACATAGGAACGATTGTGGGACTGATGTAGGACTGGTCAGTGTGTCCTTTTGTGTTACACAGGGTGGCTGTGACTTGACTGGACTCAGTGTCAAAACTCACTAATAACATAGTTAGGGTGCAGCAAGTCAGGAAGGTTAAGTATCAAAAAGGAGGTATGTTAGTCTGGGTTGACTAGAGAAATAAATTCATAGAGATTCGTGTATAAGAAAGAGCTTTATATAAAAAAGTAATTGTATATTAAGAAAACGTCCTAGCTCAGTCCAGCTCAAGTCTGTAAGTGTGATTTTAGTCCATATGTCTGATACCAGTTTATAAAGTCCTCTTCAGACTCACATAACACTTGCAATGACACCGAATGCAGGAAGATCACAGGCCAGTGGGTGAAAAGTCTTGTGGATACAGTGGCATGTAAACATCTCAGCTCTGGTGTGGTTCTCCACATGGCTTCTCCAGCTGCAGGGCTCTGGTTCCATCAGCGTAGCTCCATGTGTCTTGTCAGCAGGAAAATGAAGCAGAGAGTGTGGGTCTGGCCTCCAGCAAGCTATTGATCTCCTTAGTGCCTCCAAATGAGGTCATCAATCTGTGAACTGATTGACAGGCTAAACTTCACCCCTTCCACTTTTAACAGTCTCAAGTTGACACCAGATTATGTAACTACTGCAGACCACCCGTGTCAACTTGACACTTTTATACAACTCTTTAGCCATATATAATCTTTAAACAAAATAATAAAATCATATCTGTAACTAACAAGTAAAACTAAAATGCATACAATTCAATATGTGCCAAAGCTTCATTTAAATATAATATTCTATAGGTGAACAATACATTATTCTATACCTAATAATTGCAGTTAAGTAACACCTATACCTTAATCCTATGATTATATTCCCCCACCTATGAAAGTTTTTAAGCCAGCCACTTCATGCCTTTATCTGCCCAATTTTGGGTATCCAATTTCTAATGTGCCCACTTACATCAACCCGGTGCTCCGAGGAGACAATCATAGTCTTTGACGTGAAGAATCTTCATTCCAGGTGGCACCTTTCAAAGTCTGCATCTATAAGCAAAGTCAATCAGGACAGGCCATCCATAAAGTCAGCAGCAATACGCTCTAGTTCATAGGCTCAAAAATCTTATCATCATCTGGTAGAGTTCTGGTCAACTCAATGTGAGCTGCCTCACTTAGTATCACCAGGGTGCCCATTGGCTGCCTTGCCTTTAGCCCATGGGCCCCATCTCAAATTCTCAACAACCCTAGCCCCCTTGTACTAGGTCATGAACGTCAGACCAGTCAACCCAGACTAACACAGGAGCCATGGGAAAGTATGGCAGTAGCACAGAGGAACAAATGAGTAGCACTGAAAAGAGATCTGATACGATTTGGCATATGGATTAGACACAGCATATACAGAGCTAGTTTTATTCTGGGAAAATGCTACACTCAATTTTTACACACCTAAAGCGAGTACTTGAGAGCATGTTTTGCTAAAATTCTTTTGTCCTTACAGGCCAGAAGGCTTTAGCGGATGCACAGATCCCTTACTCAGCCGTGGAGCAGGCGTGCGTGGGATATGTTTACGGTATGTAGCAAACGAGATACACTAAAGATTACCCACTGCCATCTAGAAGCGATAGCAGAAGCAACGCGTAGAAGTCTGTGGATTTTAACCCTCAGAACTCAGAATTCTCAAAGCTCATGATTCACAGGTTTCCCCAAAAGGCAGCCTAATTTTTTGTTAGTAGTACATTGCCAAAAGTGTAGCTAAATTTAAAACATTGCTTCAGAACTTAAAAAAAGAAGAAATTACCTGTAATTTTACCATGTAAGGTTAGTTGCTATTCAGAAGATACATTTTTGTTCTTTGATGTTTCATTGACTCCTTTGTATATAATGAAATTTATTTATTGATCTTTTCTCGGATTAGAAAACTACCAGAAAGCAATTGTTTAGAAAAGAAGACACAGAAAGCACAAGGCGAGCACGTTGCCTGTAACCCCAGTATCCAGAGGTGACCACAATTAGTTTTTGGTGTGTGTCCTTCAGTGTGTGCAGCTGTGCATGAATATACACACACAAGTTTCTCTGAAAGGGGATAAGGTCCTAGTATGCATGCTTTTTTGTAACTTGTTTTTCTCATTTTAATGTTCAAAATTCCCCATATCATTAAAGCTTTTATACCATCACTAACATTTTTCAATTACGTTTATTTTCGGAGTAGATAATACTTTTCCATGGTTCAAAATATATAAAAGATGGATGACTACAGAGTCCGAAGCTCCTTTCCCCCAGTCAACCAGTGTTGCGGTTTCTGAAGGGGGAAAATGAACATAGAACAAACAGACACACACACATAGACAATATTAAGACTGTAGCACAAAACAGATACACTCACAGAGACGGTACAAGGCTACAGCCTCAAAGGACCACAGTGTTTTATTTTTATAGAGTCAATACTGGCAGTGTTCCACGCCTGAATTTCACAGTTCCATAACTCAGCCCGTTGTCCTCCCAGGGAACACTGTATGCAGTGTTCTCACATTCCTTAGTGTCTGCAGTTGAAGGACATCCTGTGCTGAGTGCAGGCTGCTGGGTGTGTGTGTGGGGGGGGGGGACAGGAAGCGGTTTACAAGAACAAGTGAGGATAGCTGTTTACAAACAGATACGCGGACAGGAGACACGGTCCTCCTTTCATGGCTCCTTCAAACCAGCCTTACCAAATTCTATGTCGCTTTCCAAAGAAAACTTAGGCACATACAGACAGGTTTGTGGGATTTCACTACTCCCTTGTTTTTGTTACACCAGCTAGAACATAATTTACACACTCTATATTATCTCCTATTAAATTAATTATTCTTGATGACTTTTTCAAATTATGTTAAAAATGCTTCCTGGGTCTTTCTGAGTTTTATTTTTATTCTTTATGATAGCACAGCGTTTCATTGTATAGATGATTAATAAGTTATTGAATCCATCTACTTTTTTAAATGTTTGAAATTAATATTTAACATTTGTTGAGTGTTCTCAGTTGGTCTAGGCACTCTGTTCATTGCTTGCTTCTTTTAAAATCAATCTACTTTTAATTAAGGCCCCTAGTATTTTTATAGCATTTAAAAAATTATTTTTTGCAACCTTGAGACCTCAAGAACTAGATGATTCCTGGCTACCCACTGCCAAGCGCTCTGAAAAGGATCATGTTAGTTAAGGTGACCAGACGTCCCACTTTTGGTGGGACAGTCCGATTTTTAACAATTTTTTCCCATGTCCCGCGGCATTTTAAAAAAGTTCTGATTTTTGGAAAGAATGTACGACAAGCTAGGGTATACAATTTTCGGCTGCCATGTGACTATTTCGCCAGGATATGAGTTTTATATGGTGTCCCGCTGGTGTCCTGCTTTGCCAATGTTAAAATCTGGTCACCTTAGAAGGTTCTGCATAGAATGGGATAAAAAAGTGGAATAAAACTCAAAGTAAGAGAACAGGCTTCCTGTTGGATAGAGGTTGGTGCGACCTTCAAGTCTATGACCCTTAGCTTTGGATCTAAAGCTGAATTTATCTCCATGTTAGAATAATCAGCCATTTAAAATCAAAGGGTAGCTTTAGCTCAAGGATGGAGTTCAGAGGGGTAGGAAAGGAGGAGGCATGGAAACAGGAAACCTAGGGAGGAAGTGGGATAAGTGAAGGTTCATTGAAGGGATTGCAGCAGATGAGTTGAAACAAAACATATATGAATTGTTGAATGTTAATTGTTGAATGTCGTATCTGCTCTATACACCTGTGTCAGTCTGAGTAGACTAGCGAAAGAAATCCATGGACACACATATGTGTATAAGAAAGAGGTTTATATACAAGAACAATTGAACATTGAGAAAAATTCCAACCCAGTCCAGTCCGAGGCCATAAATCTGATATTAGCCCACAGGTTCGATCCAATCTATAAAGTCCTCTTCAGACTCACAAAACACATGCAACGAAGCCAAATGCAGGATGATCACAAGCCAGTGGGTAGAAATTCTTTGGGTCCAGTGGCATTGTAAACATCTCAGTGCTGGCAGGGGTCTCTCTGGCTTCTCCGGTTTCTGAGGTCTGGTTGCGTCCATGTGGCTTGTCTTCTGTAATGTTTCCCAGGAAGTGGTAGAGAGAGAGCAGTGTCTTCCACCTCCAAGGAGGACGTACCAGATTTCCCAGAATTCTCAGGAGAAGGCCATGCCCACACAGAGGTCTCCTTGGCTGTCTCCAGATTGACAGCCTAGACTCCACCCCTACACTCCTAATCCTTAAATTGACACCAGATTAGGTTACTAACACAACACCTTCACCTAATTCACACAAACCCCACACACAAAGATGATAGTGATATATAAAGAAAAAACATTTTTCCATCTTAACCAATTTTTAAATTGCGTCATAACAAACATATCTTACAGTCCAGTGTTTCAGTCCTATCAATGGTAGTGCAGTTATGGTAATAATCAACTCTGTGACTTTTTTCCTCCTTATACATTGATGTTGGTTCTCCATTTATCCCTCCCTCTCCCTCTTGTGTTCCCAAGTAATAATCAGTCATGTTACTCTGTTCATATTTCCTTCCATCCTAGTTTCCATGTACAGTTACTTATACAAGACGAGGGCAGACACTGTGCAAGGATCCAACAATGGCCATACAAAACTGATAGAGACCTCAATCTAATAAAAAGCATGGAATATTAAAAGTTTAGAAGAAATTCATATTGGGTCCGGGGGAGATCAGTTTATAAGACATTACATTTTGGCCTGAGTACAGTAACTAAAATCCCCGTTACAATACTCACTATCTGATTTTGGGGGCTCTTGTCATGTCGAGCCAATGTGCAGAGTTTCACCAGAGGCTCAACCCATGTAGTGACTCTGTAAACGGACTTCGAACTGCCACTGTTTTATATTCTGAGTATTTAGGGTTTGGGCACTGGTTTTGTTCCCCTTTCCAGGTTTGGATCTTATTATTAGCTATCTTTGGATCACCCTGGAGAAGGAGAGGGCTTTCTATTCCTGTAAAGAGTTACAGTCTTGGAAACTTAAGGGACAGTTCTGTCTTGTCCTGTAGAGTCAGTGTGAGGTGGCACTGATTCGATTCAATGACAGAGAGTTTTGGTTTGGGATCACACAGGTTGGTGTGTTCCTTCCATGTGGACTTAGGTAACTCCTTGCCTAGATGGCTATTTGTTTTGAGACAAGCCTTTAAGACCCCAGACTCTGTTGTTCATGATAGCCAAGCACCATCTAGTTTGTTCACCACATGTAGGAAACCCATATCTTCATGGGGGCAAGTACCAGGCAGGGCCATATTGTAAGAACTAATTGTTTCTATGTTAGGGTAACCAGGGACGGAGGAAAGGGAGATGGGAAGACACTGAATAAAAGATACTGAGAGTGTATCGGAAGTGCTGAAAGATAGTTTTGGAAATAGTGACGGTGGTTGCACTACGTGATGAATGTAACCAACGTTACACAATTGTACTCTTAAAAATGAACAAAGTAATAGCTCAAAATTCATTCCCCTGCCCCTATTAACCAGTAATAAACTTCTCTCCACATTTGCCTTGATATTTCATATAAATGTGATTTATATTTCATATAAATGTTTGTTTTTGTGTCTGATTTATTTTATTTAGCATAATATTAATATGATTCATCTATGTTGCAGCATACACAGTAGTGGTAATGGTATCCTGCTCTTGGCATTTTTATATTAATTCTCTTAATTTATATTAATTAATTTTTTAAAATTCTCATTTTTACTTTTTATGAAAAGTTATTGCAAACAATAGCATAGATTATTGTTTCCTAACATATGTGATACCTTGCCCCGTGGGGCTCTGGAATGAGTCAGGGTGCCCTGCCTTACACTGTATCCTGGATTATGGGCTATAGTACAAACATTTTGAATTGTTAGAGAAATGCTGAGTAATTTTCTTTTCTGAAACTTCGCTTTCCATAGGCCAGATAAGTTTGCGAAGTATGGTTTGTTCATGTCCATGATTATTTCCTTGTGATCTTAAGATGCCAAGAATATTTTAGAAGGGGTCAAAGAGGTTAAAAGGTTTCAAAATGTATTTGTTGTTGTTTGTTTTCCTTGAAGACTCCTGAAGGGCTTGTTCTCCCATCTATTCCGGTCATGCTGCTTCAGCACGTCTGCCTTGCTAGTCTTGTTACATGGGAGAGGCTGTCCTCTGTGCTCAGATTGGACAGTCATTTCTTGGAATACCCTGGGACAAGAAAACTGGGGCCTTTTAAATAAACTGGGAAAACCTGAAAGATTTGTATCTGACAAGAGTTGTGTTAATGATATATTGCTTCCTTTTTCACATAACTCTGGCCAGATTTAATTGTTTGCTATTACCTGGCCATTTCTCTATCCTCCCGCCTCTGTGTTGTTCAATGCAAGCGTACAATGTATGGCTAATTGCCTCCATGATCATCTGCTTCCTTTGCCATGAGACCTGAGGAACGGGATGGTGCCAGGGTGCCCTCACTGAACATTTTCATCAAAGGGCAAAGACCCAAAGGAAGAAAATGCAGGCCCTAAAATTCTTAGGGACTCCAGAAACCCTGGAGCCACAAGGACGAGATGAGCCTCTGAACCTAGTGCCTTTAGATAATCTTTGAACTGTAAGCCAAAAAGCTTTTTTAAAAACAACCAGTAATTTAACTTAACTACCTAAAAATGTCTGCCTTGGCATTTTGCTCTTTTAAGATTCATCTATATGGGACTAAATGGACAACAGCAACTCAGAAGATTCGATAGGGATATTAGAGAGCCATAAATTTATGTTAATGGGAGGGCAAGAATGGTTATACACCTGAGGGGGGAGCGGGGAGGGAGGGGAAAAAGAAGAGGCCCTGATGCAAAGGGCTTAAGTGGAGCGCAAATGCTTTGAGAATGATGAGGGCAGTGAATGTACAGATGGGCTATGCACAATTGATGTGTGTATGGATTGTGATAAGAGGTGTATGAGCCCCTAATAAAACGTTCAAAACCAAAGAATGGTTATACACCTCTAAGAATGTGATCATGTCACTAATGGTACATGTAGAAACTGTTGATGTGATGTATATTTTGTTGTGCATATTCTCAAAAACAAGAAAATCAGGGCCTTTTAAATCAGCAAAGTTAAAGATTTATGTCTGACAATAGTCATGTTCAAAATAAATAAAATTATATTAAAAAATAAAATGTGCCTATTTTCTGTGATGAGGATATTTTAATTTGCTGATTAAATGATACTTAATGCAAATCTGAGTAGGATGTCAATGATGTATATATCATCCTATCCATCCATGTAGGGTGCTAGGCAAAGACAAATACGAGGGTGGGGGGGAACCCAAACCCCAAATCCACAACGTAGGATTATGATGCACTGTAGCCCCTTAATTCTTAGTTTACAGATATTAACTTTTTTTGTTTCTTTTCTATTCAGGTGATTCTACCTGTGGTCAGAGGGCTATCTACCACAGTTTGGGACTGACGGGAATTCCTATAATTAATGTCAACAATAACTGTTCTACTGGTTCCACTGCTCTGTTTATGTGCCAGCAGCTGGTTCAGGGAGGTGAGGAATGCTTATTTCTATAGGGCACTTAAATATCTCCTTTTAATCATCTCCTCATATAGATATCGGCAGGACTTCTTTATCATGCATTTCCTTGCCTTAGATAACTGGTGGTACCTTAGCACATGAACAGATTGAGCAGTTCTAAGGAACAGAAATTTATTTTCTCACAGCCCTGTTAAGACCAAGTCAGGGTCTGGGCCATATTAGTTTCTTCTCTGATCCCCTCTAGCTTCTGATTGTTGGTGTTCCTTTGCGAATAGGCTTATATGTCATATAGGAGCCCTGGTGGCATAGTGGATATGAATGGGGTTGCTAACCACAAGGTCAATGGTTTGAAACCACCAGTCACTCTGAGGGAGAGAGTTGGGCTTGCTATTCCATTCAAGAATTAGTCTCAGAAACTCATGGGGGCAGTTGTTCTACCCTGTCCTTACAGAGTCCTCATGAGTCGAATCAACGCAATGCCAGTGAGTTTGTTTTAGACGTGTCATCTGTCTCTTTTCTTTGTGTGTGTCTGTTCTAGTTTTTTTATAATTCAGAAATTAGTGGATGTACAATTCACCCTAAACTTCAATGCCTTCATTAACATAACAAAAGAAAACCATCACAACAAAAGCCCGGAATTCAACACATATTTTTGGGAGGGGGTGAGGGAGCATAACATCTTTTTAAGAAATACCTGCTGTATTGAGATAAAAGTCACATAAAATTGTATTTACTCCTTTAAAGTATATAATTCTGTGTTGCCATATGTTCATAGAATTATCTAACTGTTGCCATTACTTAATTTAAAAATTTTTTCATCAGTATCCAAAAGAACACCCCATACATTAGTAATGCCCCCTTCCTTCTCGCCCCTGTCACCTACTAACCTACTTTCTGTCCCTGTGGTTTACTTTCTCTGAACAATACAAGCTCTGATACAGTCTTGTATTTGTATTGGTGCTCTTTTGTATTTTGGCTTCTTTGACTTAGCCTAACGTTTTCGTCCATGTTGTAGCACTTATCAGTAATTTATTCCTTTTTATACAATAGTATTTCACTTTATGGATATATACCCCATTTTGTTTATTCTTGTATTAGGTAATGAACATTTGGATTGTTTCAACTTTTTGGTTATTATGAATAATGCTACGAACAATTTATGTATAATTTTTTTGTGGCCATATGTTTTTAGTCCTTTTGGGTATATATCACATTTTCTATTTTAAAATATTCTAGGAATTTTTTTTGAGCCATGTATTTTGTGCCACTGATTTTGGTATATATCTTTCAATAAACCCAAACTCACTGCCACTGATATCTTTTAATATGTTTGCATTTATGACTGTGCATACATTAAGAATTTTCTTTCAAAATAGGGATCTAATAGATATATTTTATATAATCTGTTTTTCTTTTTAAAAAATTTTTTTATTGGGGGCTCATACAACTCTTATCACAGTCCATACATCCATCCATTGTGTTGAGCACATTTGTACATTTGTTGCCATCATCGTTCTCAAAACGTTTTCTTTCTACTTGAGCCTTTGGTATCAGCGCCTCATGCTTTCCCCTCCCTCTCCAGTTGCTCATATTTGACTATTGAACATTTCACATGTTATTAAGGCTTCTCTTAGATCATCATGAATGTTTTTCAATTAAGTTTATTAATTATTTTATAGGGTGTAAGTAATACATTTACATAGTTCAATGAGAGAAAAGATGCATGGTTGTTGATTACTATCCCACTACTTAATGGTTTAATTATGAGAATTTTGCAATATATTTCTGTTTAATAATGGTAGTGTCTCTGTCTCAATCCACCATATTCTTTCTTTTGTAAGAAAAATTTCGGCAGTTACTTCATATTTTCCTGTCAATTGAACTTTAACATCATTTTTCAGGTGAACCTTCCTTCCACAAACATTCTAGAGAGATTTTGATCAGACTCCTTTTTAAATTTTATTTTAAAATTTAGAATGAGTTATTATGTTTATTTTTCACTAGAATATATTGCCATAATAACAAGAATTTAACATAGTTAAGAATTAAAACACTAAACACCTTGATTTTTCTTGTTACCTAGAAGCCTATAATTTTTTCTGTCTGTAGTTTTTACTTAGTAAAATTTTTTAAGATTATGTTTTTGACTTTTATATAAATTCAAATTATTTATGACAATTTCCATAAATTAATTTCTTTTGAGTGTGTGTGTATGTGTGCATGTGTGTGTGTGAACATTTTATTGTAGTTGGGGTGAAAATTTACAAAGCAAATCAGTTTTCCGTTCAGCATTTTGTTTCGTAACATTGTTTGCAATCCCTCTCCCCACTTCTTCTCTGGATTCGTTGTTTCCATCTGTTTGATCCCCTTAGTCCCACTGCCCCCCATTTGTTTTTCTTTCTTGCCCATCCCCCTTTTGGTCTCTCATAGTTGATTATACCGAGGAGTGTGTTTCTCCCTGTAAGTTGTTACTATTCACTTGAGACGGTGATCTACTTTTTGGCTGAAAGTTGATGCCCAGGTCCAGTCATAAAGGGTGTGTAAGGGCCACAGTTTCAGGAATGTCCCCGGTCTCAAACAGACCAATCAGTGTCGTGTGGTCTTTTGAAAAATGAGTTTTTTCGTACTATCCTTCCACCACCGGCCTGGTCTTTGTCTTCCCTTGTGAGCATCGGGGTAATCAGAGTGGTTGGTAGTAGTACCGATTTCATATCAATTGTCATCTTACTATATCGGAGGCTGTGGTTCCTACGGTCTTTGGACTAATTGTTTCCTTTATCTCTGATGTTCCCTCCTCTTTGCTCCAGATGGGGAGCATCTTAGGTGGCCGGTACCAGTGTTATGGCTAAGAATTTTTTAGAACTTTGCTCTCGTATGCTTGGGTTTATTTGCAGCACACACAAATACATATGCAGAGATAACCTCTGCCTAACCTATGTAGACTTACTGGTTTTTTCCTATTTACCCTCCCATATCTGTTTAGCTTGCCTAAATTTACTTGTAGGTACTGTATGTTATTACAATTATTGCAGGATTGTGTATATAATAGTATTTACCTTTGGTGTCTGGAATACTTATTTAAATTGAAGAATTGATGAGTTTTTATTTGGGGAATTTGCAATATTTGATTTTTCAAAATGCATAACTTTCTTTAAAGGTTTGGCAGATTGTGTCTTGGCCCTTGGGTTTGAGAAGATGGAGAAGGGATCCCTTAACATGCAAGTGAGTGTCTCTATGTCTATTTTTGTGTTTTTATAACTCAGAAGCAATTAGGTAGAACCAGGATGATTGCTTTTAATTTCGCAGGTTAAAGGGCAAAATTTTTATCCCCAGGAATTTGAAACACTGAAGTTTTTATTGTAGACGATATAGGTGCGTTCTTTTACATACGTAAATGCATCTGTGCATACATCATTAGTTTTTTCTAGGATACATTCCTAGCAGCGGAATTGCTGAGTTAAAGGTAGGTGATAATGTTTGGTTAGTTGTTGAATTGATTCTAACAGCAACTCCACTCATGCCGAGTAGAACAGCTCCATAGGGTTTCCAAGGCTGTGGCTCCTGGGAAGCCAGATCATGAGGGCTGTTGCGATAGTTTATTGTACCAGCCTGGCCGATAAACACAAGTAGGATTAACTGAAGGGCAGAGGGATAAATGGCTCTGTGAGCCTCGCCTTGCTTGTTCTATGCCTCAGTTTAAAGGGGTACACTACCTGTGGGGATGCCTAGCCTGTGGACTGTGTCGCTGTAAGTTGAGGTCCCTTTAAGCCCACACGATTGGAATGTTCATCTCTGGAGCTGGGGACCGACAGGTGATGACAGTTGGGGACCTGCCTTGCTGTTTGCTGCCTGGATATATATAGCCCAACTCTCTCTATAGAAGGGGACTGGCAACTGGTGGCTCTCAAGCCTTAAAGGACTGCTAGTGTCTCACTGCTTTATAATTTAACTGTTAATTTCTTGTGTTATTTATCTGTATATAACTTAACGGTTCATTTCTTGTATTATATATCTATCTTTATAAATATATATATATATATATATTTACTGGCAATCTGGTTTGTCTCTCTAGAGAACCCTGTGTAACACAGCTGTCTTCCCACATACCTCTGGCTGAGTTTGAACCAGCAGCCTTTTGATTAATAGTTGAGCACTTATTCACAATACATACTTTTAAGATTTGTGTTTTGTTTTACTAGACAGATGATGGTATTTTTTGTTTTCATCAAAAACATATGAAAGTACCTGTTTTACTGTTAATCCAGACTCAAGAGTGGACAGCCTTCATCTTGATTTGTGACAGTTTGTTAGTGAAATGATATGCTACTGCAATTTCAATTTTTATTTCTTGGATGAATATTGAGACTGAGCCCTTGTCTGTTTGTTTTTAAACTTATCACCATTGCTGTAGATTATGGAACTACCCTGTAATTGTTGTATTCTATCAGGCAAAATTCAGAAGGGTCAAAGTAACTTAAATAACAATTTTTCTTTGACCTAACTACAAAGTGAAAGATCCAAGCTACCTTTCTCTGTTTTGAAAACTAAGTAGACCTATGTTATTGTAGGAATAAATGGTTATATTTTGCTTTTCATTCTTATATTTCATGTACCATAAAAAGTTACCAACTTAATATGTACTTTTTTTTAGCATATTCACAGAATCTTGCAGCCACCCTAACAATGCTAATGCCTACAGGGTTTCTTTTGGAATGGTTTTTATCTACAAGTTCAATTTCTGTAGTAAATATTTTACTCCTCTTTAGGTTAAGTATTCCTTCTTGAGTAAGCTTGGTAGCTGTGACCTTCAAAGAATCTGTCCATTTTATCTAAACTGTTAATTTTGAAACAAAAGCTTCATATTATTTCCCTATTATCCCTTTAAAGTCTCCAGCTTTGTCTCCTTTCTTCTTCTAATATTAATTTTTGTCTTCTGTTCCCCCCCCCCCATGAGTTTTATTGATCTTTTTGAAAGACCACTTTTTGTTTTCATTTATTTTCCTTATTTTCCTGTATTATATTCCATTGATTTTTTTTTGGTCAGATGTGTAGTATTTCCTTTTTTCTGCTTACTCTGGGTTTAGCTTGTTCTTTATTTCTAGTTTCAGAAAGTGGAATCTTAGGCCCTTGATTTTAAAGCTTTATTTGGCATTTTAATGTATAGATTGCTTTCAGCATCATGCCACAGTTTTGTTACATTATGCTTTTATTTTTATTAGGATCAAATTATTTTGTAATTCTCCTTGTGAATTTTTGTTTTGCCCCATGAGTTAAAGATATGTTGCCTAGTATGTTGTTGGATGATCTTCAGCAAAATTTTACTTGCATGCAGTAACAGTGACATTGTTCTGTAATTTCTAAAATTTCTGCATTCTGTTGGTCCACCTTTTTTTGGAATGGGTACAAATATGGCTCTTTTCCCACCTATGGTTGGGGAGATATAGACAGGTGAATGCGTCTAGTGGTTCATCGGCTTGTTGAAACATTTCAGTTGGTGTTCCATCAATTCGTGGAGCTGTGGTTTGGCTAGTGCCTTCAGTGCAGCTTAAGCAGGGTGTTTACATTTGCCACATTTGAGTTATTATGGACTTGGATTAGACAAATATCTCAGTAGCACAGCAGTAGTTGAAAGTGAAAATTACATTATCAGCTACATCTACATTTTAATTTTTCTTCTCTTTTAGTTTTCAGGTAGGACCAATCCACTGGATAAACATGTTAACGTCATGGCCAGTAAATTTGGATTAGCTGCTGATCCAGTGGCTGCTCAGATGTTTGGATCTGCTGGAAAAGAGCACATGGAAAAATATGGTATGGGAAAAACAAGACAAGACAAAGAACTTCAAGGCGTATTCCTAGGCATATATGTACATCACATGGAAACAATATGTATTTATTAAAGAGTTATAGATGTTAGGCTATGTAAGAGTAAAACTTTTTAAAAATTCCATTGAAGAAATATTTGCTGTAGAGTTAACCTGGGAGCTTAAACATTTATACATAGAACATCATAGAGGAAGTTCCTAAAATAATCCATTATAAAAATTAGCAGGAGAAATATACATTAATCTTCTTGCCCTTAATAATGGACTATTAACTATTAATAATGGACTAAGAATCCGTTCTGAATATGCTAAACAGGCATTAAGTTTTTGTTAACAATCGGTTTAGTAAAGCAACTTTTATTCTTAATATTTGAATTTATCATGAGTCCATCATTATCCACCATGTATCTATGTGGTTCAAGCTGTGGAGCTGTATGTTAGACAGGGTTCTCTAGAGAAACAAAACCAAACATTTATGATTTTAAAAAAATCATTTTATTGGGGGCTCATACAACTCTTATCACTATCTATACATCAATTGAATCAGGCATGTTTGTACATATGCTGCCCTCATTCTCTTCTAGACATTTGCTTTCTATTGAGCCCTTGGTAAACACTTATGATTATATATATATACATCATGATGGAATGTAATAGCTAATTAGTCCACACAGCAATACAGAGAGCTCAGTTCAACTCACTGCTGTGTGGAACAGTTAATATACTGGAAGTCCTTCAAATCACAAGGGCTGCTGGATCCAAGGTCAAGAAAGCAAGTAGCTGAGTCTTCCCATGGGCAATGCAGGCAGCCCGGCCACAGGCAGCAAAAGGCAGGGTGGGTTACCAACAGTCAGCAAGATGACAGAATCCCACAGCCTCAAGCTTAAGCGATGTATACACCAACAGCTGGGCGAAGCAGGTCTCAAGGAACCTCAAATTCTAGTGACAATATCCACGGGTTGACTGTCCCACAGATAGTGTAGCTCACAGTTGAGGCAGAAAACTAGCTAAAACAGCCGCACTCTGGTCCAATCGCCAGAGAGGAAGAGAGAGAGGAGTGGGGCTTGCCGAGCCATTTATCTCTTTGCCTTCCTATCAAACTGTGACCTTATCAACCCCATATGTTCCTATTGGCCAGGTTGGCACAATAAACCTACCTATCACAAGCTGATTTTTATTAGGAGGTAAACATCCCAGTTGTTTGACTAATGGTCAAGGGTTAGCTTGTTGTACATATTTAACTCTGGCATAGGATAGTGCAGGTAGAGCCTTTCTTATTAAACTCATAGGATCCTGAACCAGTGCCTTGTTGTGTATTCTGAGATAAGAAAGACAAAATCATCTTTGAAATGTTAGCATGTGTAGTTTTTACAGGGGATTAAAAATATCTAGGTTTTATAGCTAGAATCAATTAATCTGAAAAGAAGGCTAAGAGGAACAGGTATTGAGGACTGCCTCTTTTTGACTACAGCAGCTTGCTTTCTTGTATATTTCTTAACTTTTTTTTCTTTTTATTTAAAAATCATTTTATTGGGGGCTCATACATCTCATCACTATCCATGCATACATCCATTGTGTCAAGCACATTTGTACATTGGTTTCCGTCATCATTCTCAAAACATTTGCTTTCTGTTTGAGCCCTTGGTATGAGCTCATTTTATAAAAAAATCTTTTATTGGGGCTCATAAGGCTCTTATCACAATCTGCACATACATCAATTGAGCAAAGCACCCTTATACATTCGTTGCACTCATCATTCTCATAATTCACCTTCCACTTGGGTTCCTGGAATCAGCTCGGTTTCCTTTTTTTTCCTCCCCATCCCCCTCCCTCCCCGATCCCACCCCTGGTCCCTTGATAGTTTATAAATAATTATTATATCTTATCTTACACTCCCCGGCGTCTCCCCTCACCCGCCTCCCCATTGCCCATCTCCCAGAGAGGAGGTTACACATAGATCTCCGAGATCGGTTCTCCCTTTCTACACGCCCTTCCCTCCTGGTGTCGCCACTCCTACCGCTGGTGTTGAGGGGGTTCGTCTGTCCTAGATTCCCTGTGCCTCCAGATCCCCACTGCACCGCTGTACATCCTCTGGTATAACCAGGTCCGCAAGGCAAGGTAGAATTGGGGTCATGATGATTGGGAGGGGAGGAAGCGTTCAGGAACTAGAGGAAGGTTTTGAGTTTCATTGTTGCTACACTGAACCCTGAGTGGCCCATCTCTTCCTCACTACCCCTCTGGAAGGGGTGTCCAGCTGTCTACAGGTGGGCATTGGGTCCCCATCATGCACTCCCCCTCTTTCACGGTGATGTGATTCTCACCACCACCCCACCTTTGTTGTTGGAGACCTGGTCTCCTCTGTCCTTCACGGTCACCTATGTTGGTGTGCTGCTTCCGTGTGGGCTCGGTTGCTTCTGGGCTAGATGGCCATTTGTTTGCTTTCAAGCCTTTAAGTCCCCAGATGCTATATCTCTCAGTAGCCGGGCACCATCAGCCTTCTTCACCACACTTGCTTATCCACACTTTCGTCTTCAGCAATTATGTGAGGAAGGTGATCACACAATGATTGTTTTTGTTCCTCTGTATCTGCTACATGGTCCATTCAACACCTTGTATTCGCTTAGGCCGTGTGCTTCTTCTCTGTGGGCTTTGTTGCTTCTGAGCTAGATGGCCGCTTATTTGCCTTCAAGCCTTTAAGACCCCAGATGCTATATCTTTTTGATAGCCGGGCACCATCAGCTTTCTTCACCACATTTGCTTACACACACATCTGTCTTCAGTGATCATGTCGGGAAGATGGGTATCCTGCAATGGCTGTTTAGCAGGGTGAGGTGGTATTGTATTGGGGGATTTTTTTCTTTTTCTTAATTCAGTTTGGCTTCCTTCTGTTATCAAGTCTAGAGATAACCATGCTGACATATTCAGCAAATACTTTTTGATCCTAACTGAATCGACTTTCAGCCTCACTAGTTCCAACTGCCCACTCATCTTGAAACCTTCTCCTCTCTTGGCTCCTGTGACACCTTCTCATCCTGGGTTTTCTCTGACCTTTTTGACCCTTACATCTCCTCTTCCTTTTTCCAAAATTGTGATTTTTTTTTAAACAATTTATTGGGGCTCATACAATTCTTATCACAGTTCATACATATACATACATCAATTGTATAAAGCACATCTGTACAGTCTTTGCCCTAATCATTTTTTCTCTTTTCTTTTTTTACATTTTATTAGGGACTCATACAACTCTTATACATACATTCCCTGCCCCAATCATTCTCAAGGCATTTGCTCTCCACTTAAGCCCCTTGCATCAGGTCCTCTTTTTTTTTCCAAAATTGTGATTTTTACAGAGAAAATTGGTTTATATTCAGCAATTCATAACCCATTTTGTTTTCTGACATTGATTACAATGCTTTCTTTTCAATTAACTAAGTCATTAAAATCATTGAGCTCATAGTACTCTCACTATTATTGTAGGCATCTTGGAATATAGCAGCGTATCAGCTAGCCATTACTATATGTGTTTGGCTGGGTTCTTTGTAAAGAAGCAGAACCAGTGAAGTGTATATGTGTATTCAAAGAAAGGTATATTAAGTAAGTGGCTCATACAATTGTATAAGAGGGTAAATCCAGTTCAGTTTAAGTCTGTGCCCAGATGTTAAAGTAGAGGCTTTTCCTGACTCAACTGCCTTCCGGGGCTGATGAACCTAGAAGCAGGAAGACCACAGGCTGATAGAGGCAGAGGTGCATCCAATTGAAGGTTGGCAGGCAATCTGGAAGGCCATTGGCTCAAGTCTACAGAACCAGAGGTATGTGAGGCAGATGCAGAATCCAGGCTAGCAAGTCTATATTTTTTTGTTTTTGAAATTGTACTGTATACTAGATAGATCAGTTTGATTTTTTTTACCTCAATGTCAACTAGTTGATTCAATTCATTTGATTAATTCAAGTTTATTTCCTAAGGAATGTTTATGTGTTCACATTTCCACTACTGATATCTGTGTGAAGTAGAATGTGATAATTTTCAGCAGGACACAGGGTTTCATTGCAACATTTATTAATACACAGAAAAAAAAAGATTGACTTACTAATAGATGTTTTCTTTTTCAACAGGGACGAAATTGGAACATTTTGCAAAAATTGGCTGGAAAAACCATAAACATTCGATTAATAACATGTAAGTATTATAAAGACATGAAATATTGAACACTTGAATCATCATGCTTTGAAACATGGAAATTTATACTTGAAAAGAAAATATAGATCCCATAAAAATTATTAGAATATTTTTCTTATAAAAATTTATGTCCAAATAACCCTTGGCCAACTTTTCCATTTTCTTTCTTGATCTGTTTATATTTAGAATGACCTTTAAAAGCAATGACTCTGGGGGAGGCGGGGCTAAGGAGGTAGTGTTGACCAACCCAGGGACAGGGGAGCAACAAGTGATCCAAAATTAGTGGCAAGGAGGGTTTGAGAGGCCTGGTAGGGATTCAGCAAGAGCAATGCAATTGAGAGAAATTACTGAAACCCAAATGAAGGCTGAGCATGATAGTGGGACAAGAGGAAAGTAAAAGGAAATAGAGGAAAGAATTAGGAAAGTGACGAAGGGTATATATAGAGGTCTAAATACAGGCACATACAGGTGTAAATATATTTATATAGGACGGTGGGGAAATAGATCTACATGCATATATTTATAGGTTTAGTATTAAGGCAGCAGATGGACATTGGGCCTCCACTCAAGTACTTACTCAATGCAAGAACACGTTCTATTAAATTGACATTCCATGATGCACACCTTCCTGACACGATTGCTGAAGACAAATGTGTGCATAAGCAAATGTGGTAAAGAAAGCTGATGATGCCCGGCTATCAAAAGATACAGCATCTGGGGTCTTAAAGATTTGCAGACAAACAAGCGGCCATCTAGCTTAGAAGCACCAAAGCCTACATGGAAGAAGCACACAAGCCTGTGACCATGCGGTGTGACCATGCGGTGTAGAAGGGAACAGGTATCAGACATCAAAGAACAAAAAAATCATATCAGTGTGTGCCTACCTTCCACATATGATCACTGAAGACAAATGTGTGCATAAGCAAATGTGGTGAAGAAAGCCGATAGTGCCCGGCTATCAAAAGAAACAGCATCTGGGGTCTTAAAGGCTTGAAGATATACAAGCACCCATCTAGCTAAGAAGCAACAAATCCCACATGGAAGAAGCACACCAGCCTGTGTAATCACGAGCTGTCGAAGGGATCAAGTATCAAGCATCAAAGAACAAAAAAATTATATCATTGTAAATGAGGGTAAGTGTAGAGTGGAGACTCAAAGCCCATCGGTAGGCAACTGGACACCCCTTACTGAAGGGTTGTGGGGAGAAGATGAGCCAGTCAGGGTGCAGGGTAGCAACGATGAAACATATAACTTTCCCCTAGTTCTTAAATGCTCTCCCCCTCCCCCCACTATCATGATCCCAATTCCACCTTACAAATCTGGCTAGACCAGAGGATGTACACTGGTACAGATAGCAACGGGAAACAAAGGGAATCCAGGACAGATGACCTCTTCAGGACCAGTGATGAGAGTGGCGATTCCTGGAGGGTGGAGGGAATGTGGAATGGAAAGGGGGAACTCATTACAAGAATCTACGTATAACCTCCTCCCTGGGGGATGGACAACAGAGAAGAGGGCGAGGGGAGACATTGGAGAGTGCAACATATGACAAAATAATGATAATTCATGAATTATGAAGGGTTCATGAGGGGGGAAGTGGGTAGGGAGGGGGGAAATGAGGAGCTGATACTAAGGGCTCAAGTGGAAGGCAAATGTTTTGCGAATGATGGTGCCAGCAATTGTACAAATGTGCTTGACACAATGGATGTATGTATGGATTGTGATGAGAGCTGTACGAATCCTCAATAAAATGATTTAATAAAATACTACAAAAAAAAGCTATGACTCTGAATCAAAAGAATCCAAATGGCTGATATTAAAAGTTTAAGACATTCCTTAATTTTTTCTTTTGATTAGGTTAAAAGTTTATAAAATACATATAATAGCCAAGTTAAGTTTTAATCATTCCTGTCATAAACTCTCAGGAACTCTTATTGTATTGAGCAATATGGGTGCTTAGATCCCCAAATAAACCTGAAGTAAGATTACATTAAATTGATCTTTGTATCCCTCATTCTTAGTATTTATTTACTGGTAATTAAAGAAAATATGTTCATTAGGAGTTGAGTTCATGCTACATAACAAGATTCAATACAGAAAAAAAAGTCAGAAAATACAAGGTGTCTGAGGAAGCGCTTGGGGAGACTTGTTTGTAACAAATAAGGTGTTGCCACATCAATGCCCTATATGTTGTAATAAGTTATGTATTATTCTGGCAAATGTATGACAGTCATTGTCTTTTGTTTGTCCTTATCTGGGTGTGTCTCAGAAATGCTATGGAGGGGAGGATTTTCTTCTTGAGGTTGCAAAACAAGTTTTTCTGTATTTAGATAAATGAAACCCAGGACTAATGATCCTCTAGGGATAGAAAGTAGAACAAGTTTTTCAGGGAGGGGGTGGAGGAGACGTGGGGAGATAAGAGGGAGATGATGTCAAGGTACCCAGGAAGAAATAGGATCTTTGGAAACCAATTATGGAAGCACGGGTATCATTCTGCTTGACATGATTGAACGATCCAATGACCTGTCATTTGGGTTAATTCTCAATAATAAATAGAAAGAAAATAAACATAAATTCAGAAGTGGGTTTGGGGCTCATGCTAAATCCTAGCTCAAATTTAAGAACAATTCGTTCTGACATCACGGCCCTGTTCCATACTCACCTTCAGGAAGGGAACACAGAAGATACAGGTGCTATAGCAAAATGTGGTGAAGGAATTAGATGGTGCCTGGCTATCAGATAAAATAGTGTCTGGAGTTTTAAAGGCTTGTCTCCAAACAAGCAGCCATCTAAATGAGAAGCCAACTAAGTCCACATGCAAGAACCACACCATCATCAGTCACCGAAGGACTGTGAAGCATCAAAACCCAAAGTCAAAGGGAGGGATGAGCATCAGAGTCTAACATCTGAGAATCTGGTTTGAAGAAGGCTGTGGATGACAGGGGGAGCCCAAGATTCATTCGTGGAACCAAATAGGATGCAGTCATCCCAATCAATAATACAATAAATTAAATTAAAACACACACACACACACACACACAAAAAGAACAATACCACAATAGCAATAAATAATCTAAATAAATAATATAATAATTCATAAAGATAAATAATTACATATAAATATGAATACTTATATATAAATAGAATAATGTAGAAATAGCAATACAATAATATTAACTACTTTTTGGGTGCTAACTGTGCCAATGTGCTAAGTACTTTTATGTACATTTTTATTTCATCCTATCCTCGTAAGGACTCAATACTCCAAATAAACAACTCCAATTCCAACTTGTAGCAGACCTATAAGATAGAGTAGAGCTGCCCCTATAGGTCTCCAAGACGGTAACTCTCTCTTTTTATCACTGCAATTCTTTATGGGAATAGAAAGCCTCCCCTTTCTCCCACAGAGTCGCTAGTGGTTTCGAACTGCTGACCTGTGGTTAGCAGCCTGACATGCAGCCCACTAAATGAGCAGCGGTCCTGGCACATAGAGTATTGGGATCTTGGGGAGTATGAGGGGTGCTGGCACATAGAGTATTAAAGGATTCAATAGAGTAGATATTAATATCCCTACATTCTAGACTAGGAAATTAAGAGTTACAGAAAGTAACTTGCTGCACATCATTCCAAGGAGCAGTAAAATAATCTGTGTGTGCTTTACTTCCTAGTATAAACCCCGCCGAGGGCAAAAGTCATTGCTTCTGTTTTATTTTTTACCCCTGTTGATCATTTTATTATATTTTAGGTGATTTTAGATACAATTTGTTCCGTGACATTATCTGTAATCTGTGCATCATGCCAGCACTCTCCCATTTTCACCCTGCTTTCTCCATTTCCATCCCTCCAGCCTCCCCATCCTTCGGGCTTTCTCATTTTTGCTTTTGTGCAAATGCTGCCCATTTGGTCTCCTACCATTGGTTGCTCTAAGGAGCTTATTCGTCTTGGGTGGTTAGAGGCCAGTGTAGTATTTGGTGGAAAGATGGCCACCAAGAGTGGCTTTCGTTCCTGATAACATGTTCTCTCTCAGTGCCAATTGAAGGTGCCTGTTAGACTGGGAGAACAATGTGGAACAAAACTCAAGTTCATTAAACATACCAGACTTACTTGTCCCAGGAGGAAACTGACTAGACAAGAATTCCGCTGTTGGTAGGCCCTGGCCGCTCCGAGAAATGGAGGAGGAAATGACCAGGGGCAGACCTGCAGAGTAAAGAGGTGTGAGTCAAGAATATTATGACCCACAGAGTAGAATGGCTCCTGGCCCGAGGAGAAAACTTGGACCATCTCCTCAACAAGACAGAGGACCTGGAAGCCACATCCAAGCACTTCAAGATGACGTAGCAGAAAGGGCTTCCAAGTTCTGGTGGAGAAACAGGAAGATGGTTGTCTTCATCCTCATCCTCTTCAAGGTGCTCTTTGCCACTGGAGCCGTCACTGCTTAGGGAGCCTCCCACTCCTACCCACCCCACCTCTCCCTCCGGGTAACCCTTTCTGGTGGGGCCAAGAGGGGCGCCATCTCCAACCCTCCTCCACATGGTATGCTGCTTGGTCCTGTCCTCTGACTCCTTTCCTGAGGACCCCCCTGCACATTGCCTGCCCCAGGGAGCACCTTGGTCCCCAAAAGGAGAAAGAGTTGGCCTATGGCTGTGTCTCATGGGTCCTCAGCAAGGCTTGGAGAGACACATAGGCTCAGCATGTAGCTGGGAAGCTGATGGTGGTCTGTTGGTAATAAAAAAAACTTTCAGTATTAAATAACAAGACTTAATGGCTAGAGTACTCAGTAGTGGAAGCTGAGCACAATCTACTGATCGGACTCAGGCTGCAGGAGGCTGTATTTTATGTGGGTCATTAGTCCTCTGACCAGGCGTCCTCAAACTGCAGCATGCGGGCCACATGCGGCCGCCCAAGGGCATTTCTCCAGCCCACTGGGCATTTTTGCCCTTTTTTTACTTCAAAATAAGATATGTGCAGTCTGCATAGGAATTTATTCATAGTTTTTTTTAAACTATAGTCCGGCCCTCCAACAGGTCTGAGGGATGGCGAACTGGCCCCCTGTTTAAAAAGTTTGAGGACTCCTGCTCTAGACTAATTGCCTCCTTGAGTCTTTGATTTCTTTTGCTTTCCTTTATTACATTTTAGAAGAAACCAAAAGTTGTATCTTAGATGACTACTTACACCTTTTAAAACCTCAGATGCTGTTCACTAAAGTAGGATGCAAAACGTTATCTTTAGAAACTCTTATGCTAGTTGACTTAGGTGTTCAAGAGACTGTGGACCTTAACCTTCAGACCCATGAGGTGTTTGGGTATGTCTAAGAAGTATCCAGAGTTATGGTTCCTATATTTGTTATTATATATATATATATATATATATATATATATATATATATATATGCTTGCAATTCTGTATATTTAAATGCACGTACTTCTGTACATACCATATGTATCTTTATAAGGACTCACAAGTTTTTTTTAATACTGCTGTTACAGAATTGTGTATATGTTGTAGAATCTACCATAGTTTTGAAAATTCTTTTGCTGACTTGGTATCTTGGGGATGTTATAGTTTGATGTTTGTTTTCCATCCAGAGCAATTTCTTCAGTATTTTCTTGTAAATTTGCTCTGGGTTTTACAAATTCCCATAGTTTCTGTTTATGTGGATGTCTTAGTTTCACGTTGTATTTGAAAGACAGTTGTGTTGGGTACATGATTCTTTTTTTTTGCTTTCTTTCTTTTTTTCCCCCCAGGGCTGCACCAGGTTAGGTCCATGTGGCTTGGGTATATGATTCTTGAGGAAGGTGTTTGACTCCTTTATTTTACTCAGTTATTTGGACAATCTTACCCCGATTAACAACACTTGTCATGTTGCATTAGAAGTATATATTTGCACAGAATAAGACTGAGTTCTTTGAAGATCAAGACTATGTCCACGTCTCATTGCTTAGCACAAGCTCTGGCACATAGCTCTAAGGCCACATTAAGTGTTCTGAAAATTGACAGTGGTCACAATTAACTTTTTTTTTTTTACACAATTAACTTCAGAAGCAAATATGCAGACACTAATCTGCAGGTCAAAGCAACAGCATCTCTCTCCTTTTTGTATTTGAATAGCTTGTCAATCCCCTCCCTGTGGAAGTCAGCTGTTAGGAATCCTTTGGGTGTCTCCTGCTGCTGTTGTGGTCCGAGCAGTAGTTCTGAAACCAGGCGCCAGTGGGGCTAAAATCACATTTCCTCTCCAGTGATCAGAAGAGAAATGTGCTTTGAAAAATGAGGATAACTCACAGGTTTTGCACATTTATTCAAGAGTTTTCTTATTAGCTTTCATCGAATGTACTTGCATATACAGTATCACCATAAAAGTTAGCTGAGCTGCAAATCATTTAATTTTGCTCTTAAGTAATAGCATTTTTAATTTTCCAGGGTTGGATTGAGGCTGGCAGGGTATAGTATTTTGGAGTTAGAATTTTTCAAACTCAACATTTAAGTTAATTCTTTGCTGAAAGTTGGAATTATTCATAAAAGTTTGCCTTTTATTTCTGAAAAGAAATATTCTTTTAAGTTTTGGTCAAGAACATTTCAACAATATTGCAATTGCTAACTCACATTTGGTAACTAAATATTTTGTGTTTAGGTATTCCCAATTCCAGAAGGAATACAGTTTAGAGGAAGTGATGAAATCTCGAAAAGTTTCTGATATTTTGACTGTCTTGCAGTGCTGGTAAGAAAAACACACTTCAATATTTAATAGAGAGATGGAAGTGCTGCAGCCTAAGCCGTGGGCCCTGCCGCTGCCTCTCCTCTGGCTTGCATAGAACTTCTGCTGCGGTTGCCTGATTCTCATAACTTACTTCCTGCACATGCAGCTTTCGCCTGCCTCTTCTCTTGCTGAATCATGCGTCATATGACTTCATCTGCCGTCTGCCTACTTGGCTTCTTTTTATTTATTCATTAACATGACTTAGGTGGTTAGTGCCCTCTAAAGGTTTTATTCATGAGTATTTTGTTTTTTCCACTGTACACTCTAGGGAATTTTATTCACCTGGGATAGCGGAGAATAAAATCCCAGCTCGAAGAATCATAATAGTTATATCTTGAAAACAAGTTGACACTTACCTGGCAGGGGAGAGTGTGCTGACCCCTGCGATTTCCCCAAATGTGGGAAACTCGACTGCAGAATTTGTGGTAGTAGGGGACTGCGTCCTCGCTCTCCCCTTAAAAAAAATAAGAAAAGAAAACAAGTTGACCCTCGCTGTGCCCTAGAAGACTGAGAAGTTGCTGCATAGCTCCCTCCTGTGGTGGAGTTCATACCAGGCTGTGTCCTGGAGATGCTGCCTAGTGTGGAAGCCAACAAATTGGATCAGCTTTATTAGGCACAGTAGTAGGAGAATCTGGCCACAAAGAAAGTCCAGCTGAGCTTTCTAAGAGCTTCCTGCTCTTTGTCATCTTCCTTCTCAGCATGTTCTAAAAGAACGCATTGATTTTTGAGATCTCAAGAGTCGTAACCAAATCACATATTTTCTTAGTTTCTGAAAGGATACCAGGGCTGAGTTATTTAGGGAATAGGAAATTTAGAGCTATATAGGCTTCCAGTAGAATCTTTATTGTTCTGGAATAGAAATATCTGTGTACTGGTTCATCAAAAGGAACCAGATGATGCCTTATGCAGCTAACGAGGCAAATCCAGGATTCTTCACCATCAGAACTTTTGGGGCGAAAGACTAAGGCGCACTGACTGTCATGTAAGGCCTCAGAAAAGGTTGACTCTTCAAGTGGGAAATCCCAGGGAATTTTTAATGGTTGGTATCATACAGTCTACTGACCTGCAAGCACGCATTACTTATTTCCTGTACCAGTGGTTCTCAACCTGTGGGTCGCGACCCCATGGGGGTGGGTGGATGTCGAACAACTCTTTCACAGAGGTCGCCCGATTCATAACAGTAGCAAAATGACAGTTATGAAGTGCCAACAAAAATAATGTTATGGTTGGCGGTTTACCACAACATGAAGAACTGTATGAAAGGGTCGTGGCGTGAGGAAGGTGGAGAACCACTGTCCTATACAGACAGACCTCCTAGATTGGAATCTTAGGATTGCTTTCAGGTGGTACCAGGTGCAAGTAACCACTCATACTTCATTTTAGTCCCACTTCAGATGGTGCTGCAGCAGCCATTTTGGCCAGTGAACCATTTGTACAGAAACACGGCCTGCAGTCCAAAGCTGTGGAAATTCTGGCCCAAGAGATGGTGACGGATTTTCCAAGCTCATTTGAAGAGAAAAGCGTCATTAAAATGGTATATTTGAGATTCTGTTTTATTAATCAAATTGAGGGATATCTGTTTAAAATTTCAAAGTGGCACCAAGTTGTCATCATAAATAGCTCTGGAAGCTATTTATTTGAAAAATAATGTTTTAGTTTTAATATTGCAACACATCCTTAAGTGTCTGTTACAGGATTACAACTGATGAGAACAGATCCTTCTTGCAATGGAGCCACCATCATTGTATGATAACGTGTAATTCATACATGCACTATGTATTTTTATTTTGAGTTGATTGGATATGCTCTTAATTCCAACTGTGAAGAGTTTAGGGGAAAACAAGGGTGTTTTCCATGAATTTTCTTGATACCTCCACTCCACCTGCACTTCGAAAATCCTCACTGAGGATTGAGTATAAAGTGGAGGAAAGAAAGAGATTGAGAATTCTGATCTTGACTTAGTAGAGTATTTGAGAATACATGTACACATTATACAATAAACACTCATACGTATAAACGTAGCAGTGATTAGTTACAGTTTACAAAGTGATTTAATAATAACTGAATTTGGAAGGGTTCCTGTGACAAATCACAAAGCGAGGATGTGGCAGAGGTGGGACTTAGACCCACATCACAGCAGTTTCATTGGAAGAAAATTGCGTCTGCATCTTTCATTATCTGACCACAAGGAGGCGTTAAGAGCCTGGGCTTTGGACCACATAGGTTTGAATCGTAAATGATCTAAAAGATTGTGTGTTTTCATATAGAAAGTCTGCCTATGTTTTAGTGTTTCTGAATCATAATGATCTATTGATAAAACTCTGTAACCTATGTACTACAACTCTATGTTGTGGTTTGATAGAGTTCTGTAACTTGCCACAAGATATGGCCAAAGAAATTCTAAGTCCTTTTCATATGTGTTATATGAGACACTTTATAGTATGAAATTTAATATATATGTTCTCCCTCCTAAGTAATGTTTTATTTGGACTTTGTGTGTAATATAGAATAAACTAAGATGTTAATGTGTGCCATCAATTCTCAACTACTGAAGTTATGCATATGTTGACCACTTAGAACATTTCCTTATCTAAAAAGCTCAGTTTTTGATATCTCTAATTTGCATATGATTTTGGCTTTAGGTTGGTTTCGATATGAGTAAAGAAGCTGCCAGAAAGTGCTTTGAGAAATCTGGCCTGAAACCAAGTGATGTTGATGTAATAGAACTCCATGATTGCTTTTCTGTCAACGAGCTCCTTACTTATGAAGCACTGGGACTCTGTCCGGAAGGTACTATCTGAAGGGAGCAGGTTAACCGGTTACACTGCACTGAGAGACTTTACTTTCACCATTAAACAAGATGATTCACTAATCGCCTTCCCCACCATGATGGCTCTGCCATGCTAGCAAGTGAATGTGAATGGTGTTGGTGCTGGACTCTGTAGAACCTTCAGTGTTGCCAACACTAGGATACGAGTGTAAAGATAATTGAAACCAAGGGTGCTTATAGCATTAAATGGGGAAGAAAGGATTGGAAGTGAAATATGTAGTTCCAACTGTTTCAAATTAAGTTTGGATAAGTATTTGTAGGAAGGAAAATGGAAAAAACTAGTTGGTGGGATCTGGAAGATTTGTTTTCTTTTCGTAGGTGGTTGTTACCATGTTTCAAAAATAACAGGTGTGTCCAAGAGCTTTACGTGCTTCACGTCTTTGCCAACACTTACTGTGGTCAGTTTTGAAATTTTAATCATTCTAAAGAGTGAAAACGATGGAGACCCTTGACAAAATGAATTGATACAGTAGCTGCAACAATGGGCTCAAACATAAGAACAGATTGTAAGGATGGCCCAGAACCAGGCAGTGTGTTGCTCTGTTGTATGAGTCAGTACCGACTTGACAGCACCTAACAGCAATGCAAAGAATGTGTAGTCTCGGAATAGTGCAAACAGTCGACACACTTGGCTGCTGACTGAAAAGTTGGAGGCTTGAGTCTCCCTAAGGATGTGTTGGGAGGAAGACCTGGTGATCCACTCCCCAAAAACTCTCTAGAGCACAGGTGTACTTTTTAGCACAACCGGGTCAATATGGGCCAGAATTGACTCTACAGCATCTAGTTAAAGTATTTATTTGTATCTTGTTTTTAATTTCAATTTGCATATCCCAAATGAGAGTATCATATATACTCGAGTATAAGTTGACCCGAATATCAGCTGAGGCACCTAATTTTACCACAAAAACTGCATTAAAAATGTGCTGGAAAACTCGGCTTATACTCAAGTGTTTACGGTAATGGTGCTGTATATCTTTTAATGTGTTTATTGGTCATTCATGTATCTTTTGTGAAATGTCCGTTTTCAGATATTTTGCCATTTTATTGTTGGTTTGTCTTCTCTGTTGTGTTGCATGAATTTTTTGTTTGTTTTTTCTTTTTATGTGTTATGAATATAAGTCATTTGTCAGATATATGTATGCTGAGACTATATTCTAAGATGGTCTGTCTTGCCTTGGTTTTTTTTTTATGGTATCTCTTGAAGAATGAATCTTAAATTTTGATCAAGTGTAATTTATCTTTTTGGCTCTTTCATGGTTCATGTTATTTGTATTCTAAGAAACTTGTCACTTTCAAGTTCTTAACATCTTTTTCCTATTTTTATTCTATCATTTTTAGAATGTTAGGTCTTACAGTTAAGTGTATGATCCATTTTGAATGAGTTTTTGTGTATTTTGTAAGATATTGGTGTTGATTTCCCTCTGCTGCATCTAATACCTTGTACCATTTGTCAGGAAAACATTTTGTTTCCCATTTGTACTTTTGTCAAGAATCATCTGCCTATCTATCGATGTATCTGTGTTATAAATACACACATACATGAGGGGGCTTCAAAAAGCTCATGGAAAATTTTCATCCTTTAGTTCCATTAATTTTTTTAAGCCTCCCTAGCATGCTCAAGTACATGCTCAATCTTGAGTGCACACATGGGCACATCACAGAGTACCGCCACCAGGGCTCCGGTTCACTCCTGCACGGGCTTGTTCCAAAGTCTCAGCCTGCTCTGTGCTTAGTGAATGGCTGCAGGCAGGTTCTCTCAGGAACCTGCTGGGCTTAGTCTCCTGAGGGTGTCTTGAGAAAAAAATGACACTACTGCTGTTAAAAATAAAAACAAGTTTTTGAGGTCAAGGCTCCTATGATATTTTTGAAAAACTCAAGTAAGCATCTCCCTGAATCATTGAAACTTTGCAACAAGTTTATGGGAATGCTGCTGTCCACAAGACACTAGTTTTCAGATGAATTATGGAAGGCCAAGGAAGATCTCCAAGTTGAGCCAAGAAATGTGAGGCTGTGGCTGAAGTCCAAAAGCTGGTGGAAGAAGCCTGTGGAGTTCGCATTGATGCAGTAGCTGCTGAAGTTGGATTCTCGTGGTTTTTCATTTTTAAGGGACCATCTTGGTCTTGGTCAGCTTGTCTTGGTGAATGAAGTGTGCGAGGATCAGCTAGCTCAAAGAGTTAATTCATCAACCTTTAAAACAAGACGGAGTTATTGAGTATGATTTTATGGAACGAAACATAGCCAGGGATGAGTCTTGGATTTACCAGTATGATTCAAGCAAAGCAGTGGCTTCTAAGAGACCATGCTAGGTTAGTTAAATTCAAAGCAGAGAGGTCAACTTAGAAGGTTATGGTGATTGTTGCTTGGAATTGCAAAGAGTAATTGATAATTTTCTTGAAGGTCACAGGATGATCACTAGGGTTTATTAAGAGGTTTTAAGAAAAATTTGGGGAAAAACCTGAAAACTGCATTAGTTAGAAATAAGTCGGGGAAATTGTGGGAACAAATTCTTTTCCATCATGCCAATGCACCTACTCATCTTCAATGGTAGCAAGGGAATTTCATTGGGAAACCTTAGCCACCTACACTACAGCCTGATCTTAGCCCTCCAGATTTGTTTTTGTATGCTAAATTCAAAGGAATCATGGAGGCACACTGAATTAAGCATTCAGCTACAAGGAGAAAGACCAGGCTGCCTGCCCTTGGTAACATCTGCGGGCTCAAATCCTATGCAGCAGTTCTACTCAGCCCTGTAGGTTGTCTTCAATTAGCATTTCCCTGATGGCAGCGGGTTTTAAACTCAAGGCACATTTCAAAGGAACATGATTGGAATCGTGCAAAAATTGATGTTTTGACTTGATGTAAATTGCAGAGTATAGAATTCTTCAGAGTAGTTAGAGAGATGGAAACACCCTCTTTGGAAGTGTTTAGACCTAAGGAGGAGATATCAAGAAACAATGGCTTTATATTTTGATATTTTCATTTAATAAAGGTCTCTATGGTATTATAGCAATACTTTTGTGTAGGATGACCAAAACCATAGTCTTCAGTATGGATTAAACAGCAACATAATATTAAAATCTTCAAAACTGAACTAATAAGCAATTTCATGATAAATGGACACAATATTGAGGAAGTGGTGGTCTCAAGGATTTCATTTGTTGGATCCAAAATCAATACCCATAAAAGCAGCAGCCAAGAAATCAAATAACATATTGCATTGGAAAAATCTGCCACAAAACTTCGCTTTTTCTCCATATTAACAAAATTTACATAGTACATAGCAGCATATTTGAAAATGCAAGGAAAGAATACATTTTGAAGAAAATATCAAATATTAAATATGGAATAATTATTGTAGATAAAATATTGCTTCAATTTCTACTTCTGCCTCTCTGAACTCTTTTATATTTGAACAATCTTAAAAGCTAATAGTTTTCTTTCTTGCAGGACATATTTTGAAAATAGAAGATTTTCAAAATTTATTTTTATTTTTTTAATCATTTTATTAGGGGCTCATACAACTCTTATTCCAATCCATACTTACATCAATTGTGTAAAGCACATCTGTACATTCATTGTCCTCATCATTCTCAAAACATTTGCTCTCCACCTAAGCCCCTGGCATCAGCTCCTCATTTTTCCCCTCCCTCCCTGCTCCCCATTCCCTCATGACCCCATGATAATTTATAAATTATTATTTTGTCATATCTTGCCCTGTCTGACATTTCCCTTCACCCACTTTTCTGTTGTCCATACCCCAGGGAGGAGGTCACACGTAGATCCTTATAATCGGTTCCCCCTTTTCAGCCCACCCTCCCGCCATCCTGCCAGTGTCGCCACTCACACCACTGTTCCTGAACGGATCATCTGTCCTGGATTCCCTGTGTTTCCAGTTCCTATTTATACCAGTGTACATCCTCTGATCTAGCCAGATTTGTAAGGTAGAATTGGGATCATGATAGTGGGGGAGGAGGAAGTATTTAGGAACTAGAGGAAAGTTGTATGTTTCATTGTTGCTACATCGCACCCTGACTGGCTGGTCTCCTCCCCAAGACCCTTCTGTAAGGGGATGTCCAGTGGCCTACAAATGGGCTTTGAGTCTCCATTTTGCACTCCCTCCCTCATTCACTATGATAAGATTTTTTGTTCTGATGATGCCTGACACCTGATCCTATCAATACTTCATGATCACACAGGCTGGTGTGCTTCTTCCATGTGGCTTTTGTTGCTTCTGAGCTAGATGGCCGCTTGTTTACCTTCAAGCCTTTAAGACCCCAGGTGTTTTCTCTTTTGGTAGCTGGGCACCATCAGCTTTCTTCGCCACATTTGCTTATGCACCCAATTTTCTTCAGTAATTGTATTATGGAGGTGAGCACACAATGATATGATTTTTTGTTCTTTGATGCCTGATAACTGATCCCTTCGGCACCTCGTGATCACACAGGCTGGTATGCTTCTTCCATGTGGGCTTTATTGATTCTGAGCTAGATGGCCGCTTGTTTACCTTCAAGCCTTTAAGACCCCAGATGCTATCTCTTTTGATAGCCGGGCACCATCAGCTTTCTTCACCACATTTGCTTATTTACCCACTTTGTCTTCAGTGGTTGTGTCGGAAAGGTTAGCATCATAGAATACCAATTTAATAGAAGAAGTATTCTTTCATTGAGGGAGTACTTGAGTGGAGGCCCAATGTCCTTCTCTTGCCTTAGTGCTAAACCTATAAATATATGCACATAGATCTATTTTCCCATCCTCATATATATTTGCATATGTACATGCCTTTATTTAGACTTCTATAAATTCACTTTGCCTCCTAGCTCTTTCCTCTGTTTCCTTTGACGTTCTTCTTGTCCCACTATCATGCTCACTCTTCATTCGGGGTTCAGTAATTCCTCTTGGTTACATTACCCTTGATCATGCCCTACCAGGCCTCCTACACCGTCCTTACTTCTTGTTCCCTTGTCCCTGGATTTGTTAACACCACTACTTCCCCCCCCCCCCCAACCTCCCTCTCCCATTCCCCCCTGGAACTGTCAGTCTCGTTGTTTTCTCCTCCAGATTGTTCATCCAGCCTATCTTATTTAGACAGACCTGGAAAATATAAGATTTTATGACTCATTATCAATTAAACTCTAGAAATGTTTATATCCAATTGAAGTTATTTTAGGTTGTTAAATGTTTGCTCAATGTTTTGAGAATGATGAGGGCAACAAGTGTACAAATGTGCTTGACACAATGGAAGTATGTATGGATTGTGATAAGAGTTGTATGACACCCCCAATAAAATGATTTAAGGGAAAAAATGTTTGCTCCTAGAAATTCTTGACTATCACTACTGTCTACTTTGATTAAGATTATAATAGTTGATTGTGGACAGCGAAGGAGAAAATAATATTTCATGATTAAACAATCATAAACACCTTAGTTACTAGTCTCATTAAAAACTGCTAGAAACCCTCCTCCACTAGAATGTGACCTTAGACACTAGTCAGCCTGGGATTGAACTCCACCCCAGGGATCAGCTTCTATCTAGACACTAGGCTTGTAAAGTGAATAGAAACACCAGGAAGGCACATACACCTCATGAAGGGGAAGGAAAGAAGGATGGATTGAAATGAACAACTCAGGGAAGAAGTGGGAAGAATGCTGTTTACATGGAGGGAATGTAGTCAATGTCCAAAACATAATGATGGGGAAACTTAACTTGCTCAGGAAACTTCCACCCAAATTGTAATATCAAAGTCCACTGCCACCCAGTTGATTTTGTCTTAGAGCGATGGGGTACAGGGTTTTGGAGGCTCTATCTATTTATGGGAGCAAAGAAATTCATCTGTCTTCCACAGAACAGCTGGTAGGCATGCGCTGATGACTTCGAGGTTAGCAGTCTAGTGCTTCCCCAGCAGTATCACCAGGGCTCATACAATAAGAAGTTAAAAAGAAAGAGAGAAACGTATTATCTGTGAGCCGGGAAGTTAAACGAAAGATAACGTGCTGTAGCAGCATTTTCAACATTTGTGATGATTGGTTCTCCCTCCACAGGGCAAGGTGGAAAGCTGGTTGATCAAGGAGATAATACTTACGGAGGAAAGTGGGTCATTAATCCGAGTGGTGGCTTGATTTCAAAAGGACACCCACTGGGTGCTACAGGTAATGCTACTAACAGATTTCATACGTTTTCTGTCATCCTTTTTTGCATAAATGTAAATGATTTAGGCATTGATTTGAAAGAAGACTCTGAACTTAGCAGTTGGTGTTTTAAATGGTTGTTTAGCCTCAGCATTTTCTATTTTCCTGTAAATATAAACACTTAAGTAATCCAGATTATTAAGTGAGAATTGAATTCATTGAAACTGTAAATTTAGCAATATATGTATATTTGAAAGTATGACTACTGTTTTGGGGACTCCATTCCCAAATATAATTTAAGGAGACCATTTATTAAGTCTTAAAAGGGACAAAAACACAGACATATCCAGATGGAGGGAGGCCAGTAGCACCAGGTCATAATGGTGCTCAAGGATTCACAGTCAGGATGCTGTTAAATTAGGCTTGGAACGAAGGAGACTGTCACAAATTAATGATTAGTGGCAGTTCAGTACATCACGGGGGCAATGGGGTCTAATTGGTTAGATAGAAGAACTTATAAGATTGGTCCAAGACCTTTTGAATAAGGCAGTCACAGCACGACTGATAGGGCCCTGCACGCCAGTCCCTAGGAGAGACTGCCCCTCCCTCTGCTGGCTAGAGAGGAGGGGAGGTAACCCACTTTCTGATACACTTTGCTGAAGGTGAGACTATTTATATCTGTGGTTAATGATCAGAACAAATGATCTGTGTGGGGACCCTGCAAGTGGCATTTGGGTTTTCACCGCCATCCAAATCCAGCGAACGGAGTGCTCAGAATTTAGGTTCTAGTACACTACTTTCAGACACGTGTGCAATTGAAGTCACAAGGTGCTGCCTAACAGAAATCTTGCCAGACCTGCTAGTTAAGAATCATTTGAGGTGAACACATTATTTATATGTAGTTGTTTATCTGGTTGATAGAGCGTTTTTTCTCTTTTTTTAATAAACCAGTTTTATTGGCACATAATCCACATATCAAACAATTGAGTTATTCAATCATATCAAGAAGTATTATCCAATCATTACCACAATCGATTTTGGAACATTTTCTTCTTTTTTGTACTGATTGCTATTAGCTCCCCATTTAATAATATTTTTTTCTCTTGAGATACTTGAACTTGAAGTTATGAAATTTGAATCTTTTAAAAAAATTTGAACCTTAGCTATTGATTCTGCTGCTTTGTGACTGACTATATCTGTGAATTAGCAGTTAGTTATTACTCTGACTCTTTGCTTGTATCATTGTTAAATTAAGAAATTATATAAGGCAATTTCTACAATTACTTTTTAACAATAACATTCAAACTTATGTTTTCTAAAGATACGGGGATTTGGGGTTTTTTTCCTGCATGGTCTTCTAAAATTTTTTATTTTGAAGAAGCTGAAGGTTTTATTAACTGGTTTCTTCATTGTCTAAAAATAACACCAGCAAAAGCAAGTGTATTGCAAACTTAAAATAGGGTTGCTCCGCAGCTGATATTGTACCCCTAATAAAAACTTATCTCTACTCCTGGTCATTTCCAGCAGGAAGAGAATTAGGTATGCTGACCCAAACTCAGGTCTCACTATCAGCAGTAGCTACCTTATAGGAGGCTTAAGATAACAATGTGCCTTTTGAGTTGCATCAGTTTTGTGATGATTCTGACCACCGATCATTTCGTGACTTCTGAATATTATAACTAGATTCTAGTGTAAAAATCACAGGCTGTTGTGAAAAATGGTGTGGATTGTGTTTCTCGGCAGTCATTAGGAAGTTTAGGGGTACTTTCTTCCAATAGCATGGTTGCCCCAACTCGTTTCTGTGTTCCAGTGGTACTGCTAAAAGCGTCTTCAGTTCTTTCCACCACTAATTTAACTATTCTGTTCCTTAAACAGTTGAATACAAAATTACCATCTGACACTAAGTCTCTGCTTTCACTTACTTGGTTTTCTACCTTGGTTTGGAATTGCTGAGTCAGACGGTAATTGGTATCTACCAATCCGAGGTAGATAACAAAACAGTTGAAAGCAGAGACTCAAACAGACTTCCTAAACACTAATGTTATTCACAATAGTCCAAAGGTGCAAACAACCCAATCAATAGATGAATAGAAAAATAAAATGTAATGAGAATTTTATTTTTATTTAAATCATTTTATTGGGGCCTCGTACAACTGTTATCACAATCCATATATACATCTATTGTGCCAAGCACATTTGTATATTTGTTGCCCCTATCTTTCTGAAAACATTTGCTTTCCACTTGGGCCCTTAGAATCAGCTCCTCATTTTTTTCGAGAATTTATTATATAAAATTGCACACACTCATGAGCACCCATGGCACAATAGAATTCTATTAAACCATAAAAAGGAATGAAATTGTAATTCATGCCACAAGATGAATGAACCTTGAAAACATGAATGAAATAAACAAAATGACTTATATGAAATATATAGAACAGGCAAATGCATAGAGTCAGAAAGAAGATAGAGAGCTTATCAGGTCTGGGGGCGTGGGGAAAGGGGAGTTACTGCTTAATGGGTACAAACCAATGGTTATCTGGTTGGGGTGAGAAATAGCGTAGTGATAGTTGCATGGTAAGTAGCCTGGAAAACCAATAGTCCACAGTTAGGAGGGAACTGGCAGGCCATTCGCCAGTGAAGAGTCAGAATGCTGTTGACACTCTCTCAAAGCCCTGCTCCCAGAAAACCGACTTTATTTGACTTGGCTGGAAGTCTTCTGGAAAATCCCACCGGAAAGTTTTATCATTATTTAACTTGACTCCGAGCCCACCCAGTTCAGTCTTCTCCGGGGGTGGGGGGTGGGGGTGGGGTGTGTGCATTTGTTGTAAATGGTCAGTGACCATTTGATAACTGAACTGCCTGAAGTGGTGATAACAATTGAGACAAACAGATATTAGTAGAAAACTTCAGAGGAAACTATGTGGAATGAGATGTTTACAGGGAGCTCTGAAAGCCCTTGGCAGCCTCCTAGGAATCTAGAAGGCCACGTGCATTCATAGTGCTCTGTGCATGCTCAAGACCGACCCTCCGTAAGCGTTCATTTCTGACTTACCTTGAGGATCTGCACAAGCAGGACGTGAAGGCTGAGGTAGACTTGTAAACTTCCTAAATGTTCCATCTGAGGGTCCCAGCACTGGACCCCTGAGCAGACTGGCAGGTGTATTCATTCCAGGCAATTCAGGAAATCTCGTTCACTGATCACTATGCTACCTCAGCAGAAACCTCAGTGGCCATTCATGATAAAGAACATGACATTACAGAATTCATTGAAGTCCCTAAACAAACAATCAACAGCAACCAGAAACCTTGGGAAGGGAAGAATGGAATTTGTAGAGTTGCCAAATTATTTAAATCATGCAGTTTCCAACAAAATGAGACATTTTGAGACATTCAAAGAAACTAGCAAGGATAGTTTATCTAGAGGACAGAAAGCAGTCAATAGAAGCTGTCAGTGAGGAAGCCCAGACTTAGGAGTCACTAGAAGAAGATTTTAATCAGCTATTTAGATATGTTCAAAGAACTAAAAGACACCTGGTAAAAAGAATTAAAGTATGAGAGTGACGTTCCACCAGCAAAGAGATAGAAAAGAACCAAAGAGAATTCCGGAGTTGAAAAATACAAGTGCAATGGAAAAATCACTAGCAGGGCACGACAACCGACTGAGTAGGCAAAATAAGGACTCTGTGATTTTGAAGCCAGGTCAATTGATACCCAGTCCGAGAAACAAGAAAAATAAAAAGAGGAACAGTGAACAGTATTTCAGAGACCTGCGGGATGTCATTAGACATAAATGGCAGACCATGTAATGGTAGGCCAGAAGGGCAGGAGAGAAAGGGAGAGTAGAAAGAATATTCGAAGAAATGTGGCTGAAAACTCGCCAGTTTGAAGGAAAATATTAATGTAAACATCTAGGAAGTTAAACAACCTTCAGGTAGGAATCCCTGAAAGAGATCCACACCATTGGTTCTGCTATCTACTGAAACACTCAGGAACCACGCTTTCTGGTAACAACATAATTTTTCATATTGATTAGATCATCAGTTTAAAAAAAATGAAGTATAATTTTCATACATTAAAATGCAAAATATCAAGTGTTTTGTACATGAAGTTTTGAGGGTTATATATATCATGTAACCACTGACCAAAACAAAATACACAACATTTTTACCACAGTTCCATTGTGCATCTTTGTAGTTAGTTCCCTAACATCCCCACACACTTCTCTCTCTTTCAGTCAAAAAATTCTCTTTACCCCAGTGCCTTCCACCTCAACCTTATGTTTTCTGCTTTCTATCCCCATAGTTTGATTGTGTGTTTCTTAAAGCATCTGATAAATGGAATTGTACCATATGTCCTTATACTTTTGTGTCTGGCTTCTTTAGGATTCATCTGTTATTCTTGTATCAATAGATTCTTATATCAATATCAATACTATTATTATCCACTAGTGTTCAACTTTTTAAATATACCAGTTTATTGATCTCTTCTGTTGTTCATGAACATTTGAGTTGTTCCCTGATGAACTGTGATGAATAAGGCTGCTAGGAATGTTTTTGTACATGTCTAATTGTACACATACATTTTTATTTCTTTTGGGTTAATACCTAAGGGTAGAATTGCAGGGCCATGGGCAAATGTACCTTTAACCTTGTGAGGAACTTCTAAATCGTTATGCAAAGGGGTGTCATGTGCTCTCTAGTATTACAGCTACATAACAAAGTTGAGCATTTCTTAATAAGTGTTTGTCTTTGACCTTACCCTTAGTCCTATTTCTGTTTCAATATCTATTCACACTTTTTATGTATTTTTCCAAAACTTGTTATATGTTGTGCCAACACATATGAGAAGCTTCAAAAAGTTCCTAGAAAAATTCCATTATTGCTTAATTTTCTTTTTCCATGGGCTTTTTGAAGCCCCTCATATATACACTCACTCATGAATATGAAACAATTGTATAAACACACAGTACATATAATCTTTCTCATGCATGTGTGTTTGTAATAGGAATTTCAAAGATTTCATAAAAAATGGAATTAAATGATAATAGATTTTTTAAATTATCTCTTTGGCTGTCCTGTGTGTGTGTGTAGATTGTTTTTTCCCACATCTCAGAGATTTTTTTCTATATTATCCCTGAGAGACAGTGTTTATTATTTTTAATGCCTTCATAGTATTCCCAGTATAAGACAGATATTTACCTACTCATTCACTTGTTGGTAGGCATCTGGACTATTTAGGGTTGGTTTGCTATTACAACCCATGTTGCAGTAAGTATTCTCTGTCTCTGTTTCGTTTTACAAACATATTCATATGATAAACTCCAGACAGTGGATTCACTGTATCAGAGGGTCATAGATCTCTGAAAATTGATGAAGTACTGCCCCCCCCCCCGCAAAAAAATTGTTGCAGTGTATCCTCCCAACAAGAGAGAGTATACTCCCAAAGTAGAGTATGAGAGCATTTATTTTTTTTCTACAACTGTGTCAATTTTGTGTTCTTTTATCAACTCTTAGCCATCTTGGCAGGTCATCAAGTTCACTCTATTGAGTACTAAAAACTAACCCCAAACACCCAGGAATATAAAATGTACCCAATTTTAAAGGACTTTGAAGAGAGACTTACACTTTTGTACACTACTCTTAGATAACCCTCTCCAATATTTTAGACAACCTTGCTGGTAAGTTGGTCATTTTAAAAAATGTTTCTCCTTTTATCATCAGGTTTCGAAGGATTGTTTTAGGGAAAAACATATAAATCTTGGTAATTTGAGTGGTACTCTGAATAGAGCTGAGGAATTATTAAAGAATAAAAGTTTACTTGCTACATATGGAAGATTTGGATATGTTTCAAGTAAATCTGACACAGCCTTTAACTGTAGTACAGCCAAGAACAAATCCAGACTCCTGGAAAATCTATCATCAGGACAGTTCTGAGTAGTGTCAGTCATTTTACCTTGGCTGCTCGGATGGCACACTGCAGCAGGGCGATCCCAAGAGCATCGGAAAATGACCAAGGACGTGCTTCTCCAACGTGCTGCGTTCACGCTGGGGATTACAGAGGGGGAGGCTTCCTTCTCCAGACTTTCATGGTATTCGCTTAGTTGTAGAATAATACTATTCTGGTAGGAACTCAGTACTCTTGGAGAAGGAGCCTTAAAGATGAAGCTCTGTTGATTTTGCTGTAATAACAGCCACCCCAAAACGTGGGGGGTGGGGTGGGATGAGCAGATACTGATATGAATTCTCACTCAAAATCTCCCTGCTGTCTAGTCAGTTCTGATTCACAGGCCCTAATAGGAGAGGGTGTAACTGCCCCTGTGAGTTTTCAACTCTTAATCCCGAGGGACAGCTGCTGGTTTCAAACTGCTGACCTTGCAATTAGCAGCCCAACGGGTAACCACTGCACCACCAGGGCTCCTGCTGATACTAATGAGACATAAGCAATGACTTCATGAAATTACTTTTCTTGGTTTGGGGTTGGGGCTATAGCCTGTGGGACAAGCTAGTCAGTGGGCATAGCAGGGTTCTTACAGTCTGTGTTCTACGTGCTAGTATGGTGAGCAGTGTCTGGGGTCTTAAAAGCTGATGAGTGACCGCTTGCAATGCGATCGTTCTTCTTTATTTATCTGGAACAAGTAAAAAAGAAGAAAACTCAAGAATTAGAGAAGGGAATGGACATAGGGCCAAGTGTCTACACAAACCGCTGCCTCCCAGGCCCTGAGACCGAACCCTGAGACCAGAAGTAGTAGATGGTGCCAGCCAAGCTACTACTACTTAATGTTCTGTTCAGCAAAACAATAGATGACTTGAGAAGAGGGAAGAAAAATAGGGAACAAAACTTCAAATTCTTAAAGAATTGAGACTTACTTGACCTATTGAGATGGGGTGAGTTCCTGAGACTGTGCTCTTTAAACTTTAAATGGGAACTGTTCCCTGAAGTCACCTTTAAGAGGAAAGATTTTTCAACCTTGAGTACTGCCGTTAAAGAAGAAAGAACATTTTTTTTTACATAAGACCAAAAGGTCAATAAGTGCTTCAAATCATATATAAGAAAGTCGGGAGGCAGAGAGATATAGGTAAAGTTAGAAACAACAACAAAACATGGCAGCCATCTACCTGGAGCTTGCTGAATGAACTGTGTAAGAATCAAATGGACTCCATGTGTGTAAAGATGATAGTAAAACTCAATATTTTTATCAGTCGAAGCAAGACCAGAGATGACTGTGGCACAGACCATTAATTGCTCATATGCAAATTCAAGTTGAAGCTATAGGAAATTAAAACAAGTCTACAGACAGGCAAAATACAACTTTGATTATATCTCACCTGAATTTAGAGAACATATCAAGAGTAGATTTGATGTACTGAATACTAATGACCAAAAATCAGGTGATTCGGAGAATGACATCAAGGACATCATACATGGAGAAAGCAAGATGTTATGAAAAAGAGGACAAAAGGACCAAAATGGATGTCAGAAGAGTCTCTGAAATTTACTCTTGACTGTAGAGCAGTGGTTCTCAACCTTCCTAATGCCGCGACCCTTTATGTTGTGGTGCCCCCCCAACCATAACTTAGCTACTATTATGAATTAGGCAACCCCCGTGAAAGGGTTGTTCCACTCCACAGGGGTCACGACCCACAGGTTGAGAACTGTTGCTGTAGAGTAGCTAAGTAAAAGGGAGAAATAATGAACTAAAACCTGAACAAAAGGTTTCAAAGGGTTGCTTGAAAAGATAAAGTATTATAATAAAACGTGCAAATACTTGGAGTTTGAAAATCAATAGGGAAAAATAGACAGCATTTCCCAAGCAGAAAAAGCTGAAGAAAAAATTCAAGCCACAAGTTGAAATATTGAAGGATTCTATTGGCAAGATACTGAATGACCCAGGAAGCATCAGATGATGACCCTGTGAGGACTTGACCCACCCACAGTATTTTCAATCACCTAATATGCATGTGAAAGCTGGACAACGAATAAGGAAAACCAAAGAAGAATTTATGCCTTTGAATAATGGTGTTGGTGAAGACTATTAAATACACCACGGACTGCCAGAACAAACTTATCTTGGAAGAAGTACGACCGGAATGCTCCTTGGAAGCAAGAATGGCGAGATTATGCCTCACACTCTTTGCATCTTGGCAGAAGGGATCAGTCCCTAGTGAAGAACGTCTTGCTCGGCAGAGAAGGGGATCAACAAAAAAGAGGAAGATCCTCCAGAAGACAGATCGATACCGTGGCTTGGCTGCAACAATGGAATGATTGTGAGGGTGGTGCAGGACTAGGTAGGGTTTTGTTCTCTCGTACTTAGGGTCACTATTCAGTGGAAACAACTTGATGACACCTAACAGAAATCATGGAACCCATCCAGAAGAAAAGTGGCCCAACAGAATGCTCAAATTATAGAACAATATCATTGAGATCACTTTCAAGTAAAATTGTGCTGAAGATCAGTCAACACTGGTCGCAGCAGTACATTGACTAGGAGCTGCCAGAGATTTTGGCTGGCTTCAGAGGATGATGTGGAACAAGGGATATCATTGCTGATGTCAGATGGATCTTAATGGAAAGTAGAGAATATCAGAAAGATACTGTGTTTTATTGATTATGCCAAAGCATTCAACTGTAAGGATCACATACAAAAAACCTCTGGACAGTCTTAAGAATGGGAATTCTAGAACACTGCATTATGGTCCTGCCTAACCTGTATGTGGCTCAAGAGACAGTTGTACAAACAGAACAAGGGAATACTGTTTGGGTCGGGTCTGAACTAGGCAGCCCCCGTTTGGACTAAGCGGAAGCAGGTCCAGCCCTGCAGGAGCTTCCCTGCACATCCCCAAGGTCAGCAGCAGCCCCCAGATAAGATAACCAGTGAAACCAGATGTTATTGGCTCAAAGAAAGCAGCACGGAGTTCACCAGCAATTCTCCTGGTTTCTAAGCCTCATATGCTAATTACCCTAGATTCCTCACCACCCCTTTATAGTCCTCGCCCCCAGATGCTGAGCAAGACTTCCCTGACCTTGTTGGCCTAGGTCAGGGAACCTCATCCGGGAGCTCCCCCCCAATAAAGCTATTTCTGTTTCTGCTCTCCCTTGTCCTGTCATGTCCGTCTTCCTCCCTGTTCCTCAGTTTCGCCTTTACATGGTTTAAGATCAAGAAAGGTTTGCCATCAGGGTTGTATCCTCTCACCATAGTTATTCAGTCTGTATGCTGAGCAAATCATCAGAGAAGCTGGATTCTATGAAGAAGAATGCTGCATCAGGATTAGAGGAAAGCTTATTAACAACCTGTGATGTGCAGATGACACACTTTGCTTGCTGAAAACGAGGACTTGAAGCACTTGCTGATGAAGATCAAGGATTGTAGCCTGAATTATGGATTTACAATTCATTGTAAAGAAGACCCCAATCCTCACAACTGACCAATAGGTAAAGTAACATCATGATAAATGGAGAAGACTGCAGTTGTCTTGCTTGGACTGCAGTTGTCTTGCTTAAGGAAGTAGCAGTCAAGAAAGATCAAAAGACGCATTGCATTGGGCAAATCTATTGCACAAGACATCTGTAGAGTCGGAAGAAGGTGTACGGTGACCCTGACCCAAGCCTTGGTATTTTCAGTCATCTCATATGCATCTGCAAGTTGGACATTGAATAAGGAAGACTGAAGAAGATTCACTGCATTTGAATTATTTTGCTGGCAAAGATTATTGAAACCACACGGGTTGCCAAAGGAACCAACAAATCTGCCTCTGAAGAAGTACAGCCGGAATACTCCGCAGAGGTAAGGACGTGTCAGGAGAGACCAGTCCCTGGAGCAGGATATCATGCTTGGTAAAGTCGAGGGGCAGCAACATTGGCACAGACCCTTGACAAAATGAACTGGCACAGTGGCTGCAAGAATGGTCCCAGCATAAGAGCAATTGTGAGGCTCACTCAGGCCTGGCCAGTGTTTTGTTCTGTGTCTGTAGCATTGCTCTGATCTAATCAGGACAGCCGCAGAGAACTGTGGTTTTCTCTATCAACAAGTGCATAAGGAGGTGTATGTTTAAAGGCTTCAGGGAGCTTAAGGCAGCCACAAGGTCAACAGTTAGACTTTATCAGGGGCTCTTCCAGAGGAAAACGAGGTTTTCTGCTCTGCTTTGGAAGAACCAGAGGAAGAAGCACGAGGGTGAGCCCCACCCTACCGGACAGGATTGCCAACAATAAGATTCAGAACTGACTCCACACTGGCCGCCCGGGAGTTTGTTTGGTTTTGTAAAGAGCGATTAGTTGGGGATAGTTGGATTTTCAGTTTTGTCTTTAATGGGGAATTGGTTGAAAAACTCTTAGTGCTTTTAAGAAACGTTATTAAAACAAAAGGGGCCCGGCTACAGTCATAATTAAACGTTCGCCTGTACAGGCTTGGGAACACTGGTTGGAGCTGTCTCTACCCGTGCATCTGACTGTTCTGCATTCGACTTCTCAGGCCTGGCTCAGTGTGCCGAACTCTGCTGGCAGCTGAGAGGGGAAGCCGGAAAAAGGCAAGTGCCTGGTGCAAAGGTTGCGCTGCAGCACAATTTAGGCCTTGGAGGAGCCGTCGTCGTAACACTGTACAGGATGGGTTTTCCCGAAGCTGTCAGGTAAGTGGCGCTCTGGGTTTGGTCTGGCAATTAATCTTTATGGTTTTTCCCATTGAAGACCTTTTGCATGTAAAATGTCACTAGTTTTTTGTCTCAGTACTGCCAAGAGTTAGGCATCTCATTACATTCTCTTAAACTTTCAAGCTGTCCACTAGCTTTTAAACTTAACCAGAGAAGTTGCAGCTTTAGCTTTCGGTCATTTGCGATCAAAAAGGAGGCAGCATAAAGAGGGCGTTGGGTCCTTGTCCCAGCCTTGCCCCTGACTAATTTGGCCAGGTGGTTGGTCATTCTTGCTTACAGGCAGCTTTCACGGTCACTAGATTCCTGAGCTTCCCAAAGGAAAGAGGTTTGAAAATCATCGATTGAATGTGGTGATTGCAGCTTGATACATTTACGTTTCAGAATCCAGCTAAGCCCTCCCTGGTGAGAAAGCCCTTTCTATTTGTCTCTTCTTCCCTAGCCATCTCAGGATCGCACTCAGCCTTTCTGGCCCAACTCTGAGACCCTGAAGTTTCTCTTTCCCACAGGGGGCAAAGACAGACCCCCCCCTTCCTTTCTAAGACCCAGGTCTCCTCTTCACACATTGCCTCCAGCCACTTTTTGTAACTTCATTCCAAATAGTCTCGCTTTTCCTTCTTTTTTTTTAATTTCAAGATTTATTTCGTTCTAAAGGAATGAATTTCTAAAATAGACTTATAATATAGAAGGTTTCCTTTTAAAAAGCCATTTTTTCTTTGCAAAAGAACAAGATAAAATCACTTACTTTCCTATCCCTTTAACCAACCAGTACACATTAAAGTGCCTGATGTTAAAGGCACTAAATTTAGTAGCAAATTATTGATATCATATTAGTTAACTTCAAAACCAGAAGACTATATTTCATATTATTTTAACTCTTGCAAAAAGCAGTATACCTATATATGACAATCACATTTTATCATTTAGTTATTGATTGAGATCTCAATTGTTTTCTTTAAGGGTCCTAAAACTTTATTTTTCTAAGCTCTGTCTTAGGAAATCAAATCAAATAAAAAGTCTTGGTTATATTCCGCCAGCTTCCCTTCCTGACCATAATACTTGAGAACAATGCAAGAAAGTTAAACATTTCTTCTAAAGGCAAAAACTGAATGGATTAGATCTTTGGGTTTGGGTTCAGTTAAATTCAAGTATTTGCCACTGTCGCCACTGTTGAATTAATTATTTTTCCTCAGGCAAGAACAATAATTGTAGTCAAATATTAGAGAAAAATAAATAAAGGCAGTAGTAGCTAAATATACGATTCTACTGAGCCGAACAAACTAAAGCAACAGCAAGCACACGGACAAACAAAAAGAAGACAAACCAAAAAAGAGTCACCAGCCATTTACAGTCACAGACAGGTGACCTTTCTTTAGAGGCACCTTTGAAGGGGCTGGAATCTCCATTTCAGATAGCACCGCTTGCTCGATCCAGGGAGTCTGATTTGTGGGTTATAAATACATTTTAGCAAGTAGGGAAATTCACAAATACGGAAGCTGCAAAAAACGAAGATTGACTGAAATTTATTTTTCTTTCTTTTTTTTTGTGAATAAGAAAGAGGTTTATATACAAGAGCAGTTGAAAATTGAGAAAACATCCCAGCCCAGTCCAGTCCAAGCACTTAAGCTCAATATTAGCCCATCTGTCTGATACCAATCTATAAAGTCCTCTTCAGACTCGAAGCACATGCAATGACACTGAATGCATGATGATCACAGGCCAGTGGGTAGAAAATCTTTGGATCCAGAGGCGCTGTAAGCTTCTCAGCTCTGGCAGGGGTCTCCACGTGGCTTCTCTGGCTTCAGCGGTCTGGTTGCATCAGGGTAGCTGGCTTCTCCAGCTCAGGGCACTTAACATATTTCCATGTATCTTGTCAGCGGCAATGTCTCCCAGGGGGTGAGCAGAGAGAGTGGAATTTATTTTTCATAGAAAAAAGTGCCAGGGAGGTAGATAGGAACAGCAATGTTAAAGTGCTTTCCTTTATGACGCTCCTGTTGGCCTAAAGAGTGATATTATCAGCATGCATTTGAGAACTCATTCACCTCAGAGGGAGATTTATAGGCCTCTTCCTAAGCCTTACTATAAAATTAAAAGGCAGTAACTTGACACAATGCCTAAAACAGAAATAAGGAATGGATGTCGGGGCCGGGGGGGAGGGAAGCAAGTATTTTCCACAACGAACAAATCAGACTATGCAAATTAAACACTCCCCAAATAAGTAAAACACTTCATCATTAATAGATTCTTTACATGAAATGAAAATTACATCAATTCTGAGAAACAACCAAAAGAAATGACTGCCGTCCGGACAGTTCAGACTCACAGCATGAGACGACAGAGTAGACCTGCGCCTTGGCGATCCGAGGCTGGCTGTCTTCACGCGAGGAGCCAGTCTCGGCTTTCTCCATGGAGTGAGTGCCTGGTGGGTTCCCAGGTCCTACTTCACGGCTCACTGGACCATTCATAACGCACTATACTCCTTCACTGGTGAGAGTCTAAGAAAACTACATTTCAACAATGTACAAAGCAAGCTTTATACAGGTTTTGACAATCATGGAAAGAAAGGCGTACAGAGCAACAAAATGCTGAGAACTATTAATAAATTTTAAAAGCGGTTTTCTATTCTTGTAACAGAATTAATGATGTAAAACCGGTGTACTTTATTAGTATAGAGAAAAACACCAATGCAGATTAACAGGTTTCTGAAAAGATTCACCACTATATTTGTAAATTTTCATTTAAACCTTAGAATGCAGAAGAAAAAGCAGAAAGGAAATCTTGGAATAAAAACTGAATTTTAGTTTTACTTTGTAGAGTTAAAAAAAGATTCATGCTGAAACTCTGGATAACACTTATAATTAATAAAGTAACACAGGAACATGCCAAGATTTCATCCTATCAGCAGATATAAATGCCAGGTTGGAATGAAGTTTGCTTCCCTATCTCCCACTTTTAGTCAGTTTTTCCATTTTGAGGATGATTCTTGGCCTTTTCTTGTTGGATGGAGGAGACAACTGATGCATCCCTTCGTGATTTTGATCATCCACAAAACATTCATTACATCTAAGACAGCATAGGAAGAGATCCAGGATGTAAGGTTTTGTTCCGCACACCGAATGTATGAAGAAGTAGAAAGGAGGTATCACAGCAATCTTGACGATGAAAAACACCTGTGTCATGAGTATTCCATTGATGCCATTAGCTTTGGAAAACTTCGGATACTTCCGAGCTTCAAAGAACCACCGCTGGTTCACAAACAGGCTGGAGAGCTCTGCCAGCAGGCAAATGTTTCCAATGTACATATCCACACGTCAGGATAAAGTAGTATGCGTACAGCACTCTCCAAAGATGGATGACAAATATTTTGTCACCATTCACTCTCCAAAATAATAAGCAACAAATCAGAAATGAAGTAGCCTAAAGCAATAGAAATATTCACATTCACAAGTGATGAATCACCCCAAAGGGGATCATTTCGAGAAGGTTCATCAAAAATCAATATATACAGGCCAACGATTCCAACCACTAAAGAATGGCATGTAGACACTACCCTTGAGTTCCATTCGATCTTCTTTGCATAGCTGAGCCTCATAAAAGCTGGAGAAACGTTTGCTGAAAACCATGAACTGAGAAAGTAGAAAAGAAGCTGAAAGACGACAAAGCTGGTAAAAACAATGCATAGTTTAGTGATGGCATCTATATTTCTTCAACCTCAGCTCCTCTTGGTGGTCCACATGGAGGTGGGGGACAAGAGGGCAGGAGAGAGTGAGAGGGTTAGAGAGCCCAAATAATCTCTTTTCAATGTTTCCCACCCCCATGTTCAGGTCTTTTTTCTTTAAAAATCTCTCACACACACACCACCACCACCACCACCCACCCCCAATCCCACCCCACCCACCCCTCCCCCATCACCCCACCCCCTTTTCCTTTGTGCCTTAATCATCCCTTTTCATGATGAACCGGTTTTATTGCTTCACCTGATTTTCTGTGCTGCAATTCTGTGTACATTTTAGCTTTCTACCTCATCATGGAGGTCAGGTAAAGCTGCCAGTAGTGTGATTATGAAATTGAATGTCCTGGTCATTATTTTTCAGCTCTAGTTATTTCTAACCATGCTGTAGCTTTTACCACTAATTGGCTCCCTCATGCAGCCCCCGGAATTCTTGATGATTTAAAATCCATGTGTTCACCTTTCTTAGAATTCATTTGAGTCCACCCGGGCCTTTTCCCTTTCTATCCTCTCCCTCCTCTTTCTCGGCTGGTAATGTCGTTTCTGTTGTAAACATTCTTATGTTTAGGGCCCATCCCAGGTACTAGCTCCCCTTAAATATCACAGCACCCTGCCCTCTTAGGCCGCTGTCCAGGTCTGGTTTGGTTGTAATATACCCAGCTTGTGTTTATTCCCTTCACTATATGAAATCCATGAGGCCTCAGACGGTGACTGACTTTGTCCTGCCCTGAGATCTCCGATAATAAATAACACAACAGCTTCTATTGAAGAAGTAGAATTCTTCTAGCCCTTTTATTGCTGTGACTAAATAATTCAGTTCAATCAAATGAAAAAAAAAAGTAATGAATCTTATGTTTCTTACATCTGATTCTCTGCTTGTGCTGCCCTCTGGAATTCCGTCTAGTTCATATGCATGGTGCTCTCTGGTTAGCATGAGATAGCTGACCCCAAGGTCGGTGGTTCAAATGCACCAGCACCAGCCACCTCTCCAGAGAACGATGAGGCTATCTACTCCCATAAAGATTTACAACCTCAGAATTTGATCAGTAGCATATTAGTGTAGCTCTACAGTTTGCTCAGACTCGAAGGCTATGAATTTTTGACAACAGATTCTATTTAAAATGTGGGATTCTTTTGGTCTTTTTATTTTCAAGAAACTAAGTCATTGGAAGAAAAAAAAAAAAGTTCACATTAAGCCAAGGTTGCTATTCCTGAAAAGTCAGAAGCCCTGGGAAAATGTCCATCAGATCCATTAATAACTGATAAGACACTAACTTGAAATATTATTGCAGATATTATTGATGGCTGCAGTGATAGAGCATCACTTGCTCCAAAGTCAAAAGAATTCTAACACTGATGGTACAAATACCGTCTTAAAATGTTTTGGTTGTTTTGCTTTCAACAGTCATTTTCTGATATCATTGCACACGACCAGGTCTGCTCCGGTAGGGAATGAACCAGTGTCTCGGGCTGAGGTCTCCTATATGTGAGTTTCTGAGGTGCAGGGAAAACAGACATACTTTCTCCCTGATGCTGTGAAATCCCCGGGGAGCAATACTTATGAAGAAGGTAAATTAAAAAAAAATCATTTTATTAGGGGCTCATGCAACTCTTACCACAATCCATGCATACATCAATTGTGTAAAGCACATTTGTACATTCATTGCCCTCATCATTCTCAAAACATTTGCTCTCCACTTAAGCCCCTGGCATCAGCTCCTCATTTTTCCCTTCCCTCCCCGCTCCCCCTTCCCTCATTAACCCTTGATAATGTATAAATTATTATTTTGTCATATCTTACACTGTCCGATGTCTCCCTTCACCCACTGTTCTGTTGTCCATCCGCCAGGGAGGAGGTTATATGTAGATCCTTGTAATCATTTCCCCCTTTCTACCCCACCCTCCCTCCACCCTCCCAGTATTACCACTCTGACCACTGGTCCTGAAGGGATCATCCGCCTTGGATTCCCTGTGTTTTCAGTTCCTATTTATATCAGTGTACATCCTCTGGTCTAGCCAGATTTATAGGGTAGAATTGGGATCATGATAGTGGTGTGGGAGGAGGATGCATTTAGGAACTAGAGGAAAGTTGTATATTTCATCATTGCTATACTGCACCCTGACTGGCTCGTCTCCTCCCCGCGACCCTTCTGTAAGGGGATGTCCAATTGCCTACAGATGGGCTTTGGGTCTCCACTCTGCACTCCCCCTCATTCACAGTGATCTGATTTTTGTTCTGATGCTGCCTGATCCCTGATCCTGAAGAAGGTGAATCTGAGCTAGGATTCTGTAGTCGTATAAAAGGGCAGGGAGGGCATTCCAGGTCTATCCACAGGCATGGACATTTGAAACTTCACGGAGGTTTTCTGTGGGGTAGAGGGACAGAGCCAGTACTGTGTAGGTGACAGGAGCTACTTCTCTAATTGTATCACATGCTAGTTTGGATCATGCTATGAGACACTCCAGGTGCTGTGTCCAAGAACATGGAGTTTTGGCAGAAGACCAGGTGACTATGTTACACATCAGGAGGACCAGTCTGTATTGTTTTCTCTGGATAGTGGTGACACCAAAGGCCAGGAATCCTTAGGAGGCCACTGCAGAAGTGCAGGTAAGAGATATTCAGTGTGGCAACAAAACCAGAACACCAAATTCATTTGCCATCAAGTCCATTACGACGCACTGTGGCATGATAGATAGCACAGGGTAGAACATTCCCCAGGATGTGAATCTGTACAAAAGCAGACTGTTATATCTTTCTCTCATGGATCAGCCAGTGGGTTTGAACTTCTGACTTTTTGGATAACAGCTAAGCACGTAACCACTGCTCCATGAGAACACCCCAGAAATGGCAAGAGAAGTCACATTTAAATGCTGTGACCAATGGAAACAGAATGTGAATGAATTTTGAATGAGAAACTGGTTTGCTAGATCAACAGATAAACCCTCACCTAATTCGCAATAAGAAGCCAAAACAAAACCCAAACCCCTCAAGAATAAAAAACAGTGTCGATTGCAGTTGAAAGGGGAGGAGTTGGATTAATAAGGAGTCCTGAGGGTGTAGTAGGGTATGTCTTGTTCTGCTAACCACAAGGTCATTGGTTCCAGCCCACCAGCTGCTTCTCGGGAGGCAGATAAGACTTTTTCCTACCATACAGATTTGCAGTCTCAGCACCCAACAGGGGCAGTTGCCTCGGCCTTGTGGAGTTGTTATGAGTCGGAATTGACTGAAGGACAGCGAGTCTGGTTTTCTTGGTTTGGGTAGGTCACAGAGACTCTGATGCCACAGCAGGACAGGCTCGTGGGAGAACAGGCATTGTGCATCCTGCAGAGGGAAATGGCTCAGTGTCAGGTGGATCTGGAGTGAAGGCGATAGAGCCAGGGTGGAAATCTAGACCTCAGTGTCTGGGAATCAGAGTTCTCAGCACCTAGGTGTATTTGAAGCTATAGAGAGGGAAAAGCAAGCAAACAGCCCCAAGCCCCCCAAACCCACTGACTCCCAGCAATCCTACAGGACAGAATGGACCACTCCATAGGGTTTCCCAGGCCATGGCTGTATGGGAGCACCCAGTCTCAGCTTACTGTCATGGAGCAGCTAGTGGATTCGAACCACGAGTTGTGGTTATCAGCTGAGTGCTTAACCCACAGTGCCACCAGAGCACCTTTGAAGCTGTAGATTTGTGTAAAATTGCTCAGAGAGACAGACTGAGAGAAGGGACTTGCTGGGGGGAGGTGAAAATAGACTATAGCTATCGTCTTTTGCGTCCGTCACTGTTTCGTAGAAGGGCCTTTTGAGGGCCACCTGAGGTTCCCCATATACCCTCACCATTGTCCTTGGCAGCAGCTTCCACAGGCATGGCTCCAAAGGATGGGGAAAACAGGGCCTTAATAATAAAACATTCTTACAATCTCTGGGGCAGATTTTCTCCCATTTTAAGCTTAATGCCCCTGAATGTAAGGTAATACGTTCTCATCTTACCTTGTCCAATCACGATTGTGGGGTGGGGTGTGGCTTAAGTTTCTGTAGTTTAGCTTATGAAAAAGATAGGCATACCCAGCATGCTTTTTAAGACCAGCCATGCCTCCCACTTCCATTCTGCTGTAATACTTTAGGGCATGTTCTCCCCCTCCGAACTCTATGGAGAACTGATGCTTAGAGCGAGATTGGCAGACTTTGTCAAGGGCCAGGCAGCAGGGTTTGTGGGCCACATGGCCTGTCAAAACCCCTCGATTTTGCTGTGTTGAACCCAAGCAGCTTCAGGCAGAAGACAAAGAAGTGAACGTGGCTCTGTTTCAGTAAAGCTTTGTTTTCCAAAGCAAGAGGCAGTAGTCTCAGGAGGACAGATACTGTACGACCCCACTTGTATAGACTATCTAGAATAGACAGTGGTATGGAGACCAAAGTTCATTAGCAGTCACTGAGGGGGTGGGTTGGGAGAGGAGTCATTGCTTGGGAACATCTGATCAGATAGTGGTGGCATTTGTACAGCATGGTGCAATTGTACTTGTGATAAAATGTTGGCACAGAAAATGTTATGTACATTTCGCCACACAGAACAAACAAGTCATCTGGGTTTCACCCACAGGCTGCTGTTTGCTGACCCATGCTCTGCAGAGTCATGATTTCCTAGGGAAACTCGTCTTAAAATTTTTTTTAACCTTGGGAATATACTAGGGCTTCAAAAAATTCATGGAAAAACTCTGTTATGTTTTAAATCCATTTTCCACGACGTTTTGAAACCCTCGCGTATCTAAGTATACTTCTGGGATGATATGTCTAGTTGGTTAGACGTCATCAGGGTTAAATTCTGTCTCAGAGGTAAACTCAGTGCATCTGTGAACTTAACTGTGCTTTCATCAAGGGGAGAATCCACAAGAGTCAAGCTAAATATTTAGGATTTCTTTTCTCTACAAGTGTCTGCCGGTTCCGAGAGACGTAAATGAGAGACTCCCCTTGCCGGATAGCCGCGGCTCTTTCCTAGGAAGTGGCTGGTGGATTTGAACCACTGACCATGCAATTCACAGTCCAGTATTTATTTCATAGAGCAACCACAGCTCCTTTTACTTTGAAGCTCACAGGGTCCCTGCTTGGCCTGTGGGCCCCTCCAAGCCGACTTACCTGTCTTCATGATTCTTTCTGGAACTTACTATGGCAAGAGCTGTCCCTCCGTTCATCCTGCACTTTCCCTGCCTGGGAGCAGACAAAACCTCATGTTGAACGGAGCTGACAGCATCTTTAGCGAGCGACCCTGTTTCCCAACAAGGTCACCTTTTCCAGCTGAAAAAGTTTGGACTTCTACATACTGGGGAAAAGGAGAGAGACACAATTCAACCCATAGTTGTTTCTTTTAGCACATCACATACTAGGTTTATTTCCGAAGCCTTCCCACATTTAAAAATCAAAACCAAACCAGAATTTGCTTTCTACTAAGAGAACTTTGTCTAGAAAGATAGTAATGAGTGTCCTGTCGTGTGAACCATGTCTTTGGGGTCTATTTAAACTGGGATATTGTTCGGAGCAGACTGCATATGAAAGAAAGGTCCAAAATGAGCCCTGCTCAGAACACACTGGTAAACAGGACATCTTAGCTGGATGAGGAGATTGTTTTCTTAACTGGATGAAGAGATTAGCTAATCGGTAGCTTGATGTGCTTTTCAAAACAAGCAGAGTAAAGAGATAAACTTTGGCCTTTGGAAGCTTGTCTAGTTTCTGCCCCATAAAGTATCAAGAGGAGTTCTTTTTTTTTTCAAGAGGAGTTCTTATACACTGAAAAGCCTTGGGATCCATTACAGTCGTATCGTAGTTAATGGAGTGCCAAGACTGGAGGAGGGCATGGAGGCCTTGTGGAGCAGAACTCCTCGTGGTCATTTAATTTTGACCCCCGTTCAGACTTCTGAGGGGTGGTTACTGTGGATACCTTTGCTCTCAGTGGCATAGATTGAAAGCAGGCTCTAGATAAAGAAGTATCTAATGCAGTGTCAATTCCACTCATTAACAAAGACATAAATGGTGCCTGCTGTGCCTAAGCTAACACCTAGAGAGTGAAAAGGTTTCCGGTCATGAGCGCCCAGGTGGTGGTGGTGCCATCCCGTCATCTCCGACTCCGAGGGACCCGTGTTCTACAGACCGTGTCCCTGCCTGGGCCCGCGCCATCACATCATTGCTATGTGTGAGGCCCGAGCCTTCCTCCTTTTCTGAAGACACTGGTCTCCTGCTGCTAGCCCAAGTGTGTGGGGCAAAGTCCCACCAGCCTTGCTGCTAAGAAGCGTTCATGCTGTGCACCAAGTTCAATAACTGAATAGGCATTACGTGCAGTCACCGGTGACACAAAGTGGCACCCTTGGGGAGATGAGGAAAGATTGCTCAGAAAGCAGGCTCCTGGGCTCGGTTCTGAAGCCTAAAGGGGCACGTGCTGAGAGACAGCAGAGGTGTTCCGGGTACACAAAGCAGCAGCAGCAAAGGCCTAGGAGCATGAGACTGCCTGTCTTCCATATCCGGAGGGCCGGGCACATTCAGCCTGGTTGGCATGTAGGGCATGTGCCTCATGTGTGATACTAATAGCATTAACATGAACCACACTTTTCAGCTTTTCAGACTTCTTGAAGCAGCCTTCCACCCTCCTCAGCTGATGACTCTGCATTGCACTTGTTGAAGAAATAGAAGTCATTAGGCTCAAGCACCCTCATCTTTAATCCCCAGACCTAGAGTTCTAGAATGGCTCACATCTGATCCTCTCTCTGGCCTCCGCTCCTCCTCCTGCCCCAGGGCACACTCCACCCATCACCTGTCATCACCTTCTGAAGGCTCCAGCCCTTTGCCCTAGTTCTGGGCCAGTCTAGCAAATAGGCTCTAATATGTTATTTTCAAGTACAGCCAGATCTTCTCTGATAAGTACATTTTGTTCAGTCACCTCCCCGTTTCACTGTTCCCCTAGAAGTGTCTCAAGTGGGCGGTGCTCATCAATCTTGCCGAAATCCAGCTGCCACTTTCCACCACTTGGAAACCGCTTCTGTCAAGGTCATCCGTACTTTTGGGCCAGATCCAGTGGACGCTTTTCTCTTGTCACCTGGTCTTTGGGCAGCATTTGGCAGGGTATTTACCTCCCTCCTACATCTTAGCCACCATACCGTCCTGGTTTTCTGCCTCCAGTCCCAGGTCTGGAAATAATAGGGCTACGCAGGACATTGCCCTGGGCTCCCTTGACGTCTCTGTCCTTCCCTCAGGGAGAGCCTATTAGTTGTCACAGATGGGAATACTTCCACTGTGCTGATGATCACCTCATTTTCTCCCCAGCCTGGCTTCTGCTTGGGGCCCCAGATACTCATAGCCTCCTCGTCAGTTCACCAACATCTGAAACTTCATATGCCTAAAACACAACATTGACATACATGCCCCACCCCCTGACCTGCCCCCCACCGCCCAGCCCTTCTAATACATTCTTCCTTGCCTCTGTAAATGGTACACCCCCAACCACCCCCAAAGTTACTCAGGTCCCAAATCTATATGATCCTGGTCTTTCTTTTCCATGTTGTCGGTTGTCGTCAACATCCTCATTCGTGTGCGCAGAGTAGAACTTCCCCAGAGGATTTCCACACTGTTGCGAATTGCTGTGTTGACGAACAGTATTGAATGACCATGGATCTCTAGAAAACATACAGCTCTGTCTTGGAAAAAGTCCAGCCAGAATGCTCCTTGGAAGTGAGGATGGTGAGCCTTTGTCTCATACACTTCCGACATGTTATCAGAAGAGACCAGTCCCTGGAGAAGGACGTCTTGCTTGGTCAGCGATAAAGACCCTTAACTAGACGAGTTGACACAATGCTACAACAAGGGACTGAAACATAGCAACAGTTGTGAGCATGGTGTTTTGTTCTGTTGTGTGTGGGGCAGCTGTGGGGCAGAGGCTAACAGCCCCTAACCACCGCCACCTTTCAAAAGCACAGCACCAGGCCTGTTTCTGAGGGGCCTCTGGGTGAGTCTGAACTACCAAACTTTCCACCACTAGTGGAGTCACCCAGGGACTTTCCGATCCCCTTTGTACCTCCTTATCCCTAGCAGCCAGATGCTCTGATGGTGTAGTGGGTTATACATTGAGCTGTTAACCCCAAGGTCAGCAGTTTGAACCCAGCAGCCATTTCACAGGAGAAAGATGAGGCTGTCTAATTAATTCTGTAAAGTTTTGCAGTCCCAGAAACCCACAGGGGCAGTTCTGCCATGTCCTACAGGCTCGCTAGGAAGTCTGCATTGGCTCAGTGCCATCCCCAGCAGAAGTCCGTTGGATTTTGTTTCTGAAATCTGTTTGGATGTGCTTACTTCTCCCCGCCAGACTGCTTCCACTCTAGTGCAGACTACCACTCTGCCTTTCCTCGAGTACTCCCACTGGCTCCTGCTAGCTTCAGACCCCTCTTCTTGCCCTTCCCACATTGATCCTGCACCTGTTCTGAGAAGACTGACACACACCGAATGGTTTCCTGCCCTGCTTAAGCAATTCATGAGCTTCCCAAATGGCCTACCTGGACTTGCACCCTCTGGTCCCTGCCTAGCTCTCCAAATGTTCCACGAGTTCTTTCCTTTACTGCCCCTTCTGAAATAAGTAATTATGCCAGCACCACAGTTCATAATCTTTGGCTTTCCTACCTACCAATTGCTTTGAAAAAATGTTTTTAAAAAGCAACCAAAATAGCAGCTGCCACCAAGTCAATGCAAGTGTGGCAAAGAAGAGTTGGGCTCCTTGGAGCAGGCTTTCTTTCTTTTTCAATAGTTGTGCTTCACAGGGTTTTTAATGGCTGAGTTTGTACAAGTAGATCACCAGACCTTTCTTCCTAGGCATCTCTGGGTGAACTCCAGCCTCCAATCTCCAGATAGCAGCCATTTGCACACTGCAACCTACAGTTATTCTGTCTCTTTACTTCCTTTTCCCCGCCGGTGGAAGAATCAAACCTATGTGAGGGCAGGGCCTAGGTCTGGTTTATTCTCTCTTAAAGCCCCAGTGCCTCTGACCATGCCTGTGGCTTATGGAAAGCACTCGACTAGGTAGCTATGGAATTATTGGAAGAAGCAAAGGAGAAGTAGGTCTATCGAAGAAGGAAAGAGGGCGTGGGGGAGAGCATGTCACAGGGAAGAGACAGATTGATAAAGGAGCAGACGCTTCCTGGGTGCTGCTACACTCTTGCTCTTCGTAAGGTGTCCCTCCTCTGTCGTTCTGGGAGAACTTGGACTATACTTGTTCCCAGGCAGATTTGTATGTTCTTTTGACAGTCTGAGCAGTTTCAGTATTCTTTGCCAGCACCACAGTTCATAATTTTGAAAATGACTGTTATATAAGTGTTACCAATTTTAGTGCTAATGTGATTCCATGGATTGAAATGGATTTTTTTTTCCCTCCAGTTCTCTTAGAACTCATAACATCGAGGCTGCTTTGACCGGCTCTGCAACTGATGGTTTTAAGTCAGATCTTGTCTTTAAAGAGATTGAGAAGAAGCTTGAAGAGGTAAGATCTATGGGGTGTACTAAGGAGTGGACCTGGGGCTGGAGGAAGCAGACACGAGTTTCAGGTGTTTTGTCAAGTTGGTGTAACTCGAAAATTTATATCTTGCTGTCTTGGATGCAGTGTGTTTTATATGTCTGAGTGTCTTATTCAGGCTTACTTGTAGTTTTAGGTAGAGTATAATATAGAAATGTGTAAATCTCTAGATTTATGGTATTTAAAGAACTACCATAAAATCAGTAGAGAGACAAGGCTATCTATTCCTTCCCAGATGCAAAGTAGCAGAAACCCACCTGGACAGTTGTACTCTGTGCGTTAAGGCCATTGTAAGTCAGAATCAACTTGATGGTGGGGAGTTTGGAATAAGATGCTGTTAAAATCTTTCTTTGAGGTGGAGGAGGGGAAGGAAGTCTAAACTTTATCACTCTTTTCTGTTCAATCTTCGTCAAGGAGATACTCAGTTATAGACAAAATGAATAAGTGTTATTGATTGCATGTTCCCCCAAAATATGAATTATAAATGATAACCTCTGTGCAAATGGAATACAGTAGCTGGAAAATGTGGACTCAGTGATGGGAATGAAACTCGAGATTGCATGATAGAACTTTGCAAAGCCAACGACTGGCTCATAGCAAATCGCTTTTTTAATAACACAAAAGGTGACTATACACATGGTCTTACCCAGATGGAACACAGAAATAAAATTGGCTGCATGTGGTAAGACATAATAGACAAGCTCAGTACTAGCAGCTACTACCAGACTAGGGGCCAACTGTGGAACAGACTATCAACAGCTCATAGGTCAGTTCAGGATAAAACTGAAGAAAATTAAAACAAGTCCACGAAAGCCAAAATACAACCTGGAGTCTGTCCCACCTGAATTTCGAGACCATCTCAAGAACAGATTTGACACATTGAATACTAGTGACAGAAGACCTGATGAGTTGTGAGAGGACATGAAACCATCATTCATGAAGAAAGCAAAAGGCCATTTACAAGACAGGGCAGAAAGAAAGGATCAAAGGGTGTCAGAAGAGACCCTGAGACTTGCTCTAATTGTCGAGGAGCTAAAGCAATGGGGAGAAAGGATGAGGTGAAAGAGTTGAGTAGAAAACTCACAAGGGCGCCTTGAGAAGACAAAGCCAAATAGTCTATCAAAATGTGTGAATACCTAGAGGTAGAAAACCAAAAGGGAAGAATATGCTCAGCATATCTGAAATGGAAAGAACTCAGGGAAAATTTCAAGCCTCTAATTACAATCTTGAATGATTCTATGGGCAAAAGATTGAATTATGCAGAAAGCATCAAGGAAGATGGAAAGAATATGCAAAATCACTGTACCAAAAAGAACAAGTTGACGGTTCACCATTTTAGGAGGTGGTGTATGAGCAGGAACCAGTGGTGCTGAAGGCAGAAGTTCATGTGGCTTCCAGTGCTTCTTCAGCTTGTTGAAACTTTTCCATTGCAATTCCATCAATTCCTGGAGTCTGTCTTTGACTGAAAGCAGAGAAGACCAGAAAGGTGTTGACTTGTGTTTTATTGACTATGCAAAGGCATTTCACTGTACGGGCCATGATAAACTGTAACCTCGAGAAGAAAGGGAATACAAGAACACTTCATTGTGCTCATGTGAACCTTGTACATGGATCAAGAGGCAGTTTGTGCGGACAGAACAACGGAATATGCTGCGTGGTTTCAAATCAGGAACTGTGCGTCCAGGTTGGATCCTCTCACCTCACTTGGTCAATCTGTATGCTGAGCAACTCATCAGCAGAGTGGATTCTGTGAAGAAGAAGGTGGCATCAGGACGGGAGGAAGGCTTATTAGGATCCTGCAATATGCAAAGGACACAATCTTGCTTGCTGGTAACGAGGAGGACTTGCCTATGAGGAGCAAGGACCGCAGCCTTCACTGTGGGTGACAGCTCAATGTCAACAAGACCCAAGTCCTCACAACTAGACCGATGGGTGAGTTCATGGCAGTGGAGCAAAAGTTGGAGTGGTCAAGGATTTTGTCACAGAGCCACAGCCGTGCTCACGGAAGTGTCCGCACAGATCATAAGATGTGTTGATTGGGTAGCTGCTGCACACGGACTCTTTCAGAGTAGCGCAAAACAAGAGTGCTACTTTGAGGACTCAGGTGAACCTGAACCAAGCCGTGGCACTTTCCATGGCCTCATATGCACGTGACAGTTGGACATTGAATAAGAAAGCCCATTTGAATGGTGGGGCTGACGAATATTGAAAGTACCATGCACTGCCAAAACAAACCTGCTGTCTAGGAAGAAGCACAGCCAGAGTGCTCTGTAGAGGCAGCAACGGCATGGCTTCATCTTACACACTTTGGACATATTGTCCCACGAGGCCAGTCCCTGGAGAAGGGCATCATGCTTGGTAAAGTGGACGGCCAGCTCTCCAGGAGATGGACACAGTGGTGCAATAATTGGCTCTGATATTGAAACGATTGTGAGGATGGTGCAGGACCGGGCAGTGTTTCGTTCGGTTGTCCCGAGGGTTGATAAAGGTCAGCACTTTCTAGATGGCCCCTAACCATAACAACATTGCCTATGGTTATAATCTCATTTGGGAAAGAGTTGTCTTTATTAGTGAGAGAGGATTAAACTCAAAGCCCCAGTGTGATTGGGCCAATTCTGGCTCATAGTGACACTGTAGGGCAGAATAGAACTGTTCCCAAAGGTTTCTGAGGTTGTAAATCTACAGAAACAGAAAGGTGTATCTTTCTCCCATGGAGCAACTGGTGGATTCGAACTGCTGACCTTCTGGTTAGCAGCCTATCACTTAACCCAGTCTGCCACCAGGGATCCTTCTGAGATAAGATTGGTGTAGGGTGTGTTTGATTCCATCTCTTTTGAGTTATCAAAGAGATTAAATAAGCCAGCAAGTGAGCAGGGATGGGAAGAGAGGTGCTGCGCCACCTGAAGCTCGCCCAGAAGCAGAAGCTCATAAGGACCTTCCTTCCTCCAGAGCCCACAGAGAGAATGCCTTCGCCTTGAGCAGGCATGCAGAATTCAGGCCTCTTAGACTTCGAGAAAGTCAGTTTCTGTTTGTATTGCTGTTACAGCCTCCCTGGATAACTAAGTTGATCTATAGAAGTATTCTGCTCTATTTTTATTTTTTTTTTCTGCTCTATTTTGATGAAATTTTCTTCTGAAGTGAAAAATGATCCTACTTAAGATCATTCAAAGGAGTACGATTCTAAAAGGAACTTTTTAAGGTGCTAGATGTTAGAATTATTTTTTTAAATCATTTTATTGGGCGCTCTTAGAGCTTTTATCACAATCCATACATCCATCCATTGTGTCAAGCACATTAGTACATTTGTTGCCCTCATCATTCTCAAAACATTTGCTTTCTACTTGAGCCCTTGGTATCAGGTCCCCATTTTCCCCTCCTTCCCTGTACTCCCCTCCCTCATGACCCCTTGATAATTTATAAATTATTATTTTGTCATATCTTACACAGTCTGACGTCTCCCTTCACCCACTTTTCTGTTGTCCATTCCCCCAGGGAGGAGGTTATATGTGGATCCTTGTAATCAGTTCCCCCCTTTCCATTCCACCCTCCCCCAACCCTCTGGGGATGTTATAACTCTTCTTAAGACTTTGTGTTTTAATTTTTCCAGAGTGGTTGCTAATTTGTTTTTTTTGGTCTCACACTGGACTTGGATCTTACATAGACAGAGCTACTTTATGTAGAAAAATTAGGTTTTGGTAGATAATCATCCTACTAAGTCAAGCTAACCGTGGCTCTTTCTCCAAAAAAGAGAGTCATCCTCTTCAGTCAGAGTTACATATTCACTTCAGTGTTTTACATTGTGGGGATTTTAAGATTTCATTGTTTGCTTTGAGTTTTGAGACTCTACAGGGCTTAGTTATAGCCACAGTCACACAATTCAGATCAAACAGCAGCTGAGGGGATCCAAGTGCTTGGAAACAAACAAAGCTGGGTGTGTTCTTGGTAGAGCCCGCACTGGTAAGGCAAACATACCCCTTCTAGACACAGGATTTCTCGGGTGACTCGTGTGTCTTGTCAGGGACGTGCTGATGATGTGTCTAGGGTTTCCAGACGGATCAGCCACCTTCCGGAGGTAGGGAAGGGCCAGGACTCAGAACTCTGATGGCTGCTCTGGCCCTGGGCTCGTCCTCTGGGGATCCACCCACATGGGTCCACCTATTGAGTCGAACCTTTTCCTCTGGGCCACATGCCTCAGTACGGACCATTACTACCTGAGCTAGTGAAGGTGTGTTGTGCCAACCTGCCGATAAACACTTGTCATTCTGACTCAGCGTGACCCCATAGGCCACAGTAGAACTGCGCTTATCGGTTTGGGAGGCGGTAACTGTTTACAGGAGTAGAAAGCCTTGTCTTTCCCCTGAGCCACCAGGAAGAGGGAGCTAATGGACAGACTGCTCGTGACAGTGTCACACTCTTTCTCCAGTTGTGTTGGCCAATTGTTTTGTTAAAAAATCTTTGCTAAAAAAAAAAAAAATCTTTGCTAAAATAGCTTTTCGAAGATGTCTTTTATCAGTGTTCGCTTAAGGCAGCGGTTCTCAACCTGTGGGTCATGACCCCTTTGGGGCCCGAACGACCCTTTCACAGGGGTCGTTCTTAACAGCAAAATGACAGTGATGAAGTAGCAACAAGAATAATCTTATGGTTGGGGGTCACCACCACATGAGGAACTGTATGAAAGGGTTGCAGCATTAGGAAGGACGAGAACCACTGACTTCAAGTGAAGTTGAATTCTGTCAGCTTGAAAAATATTTTTTTTCGTGTCACTACTACTTGGGATAGTTGCTATGCCATGTTTCACTCCATTTTTCTCTGTCAAAAAACAAAAGAAAATTAAGAACCGAATCATATTTTAAAATTTAGAGATTATCTGTGATGACCATCTGATACGTGTGTATTTCTTCATGAAAAAACTTTGGGAAGAAATGGAATGAACAGAAAATAGAAATTTTTGATCCACTATTTGAAATACTCGCGTGTGCGCATGCGTGTGGGTGGGACTGGCGCAGTGCGTTACACATCCCGCCTCGGGAACCGGAACCGCGTGGGGCAGTTCTGCTCGGCCCTGTGAGGTTGCTGGGAGTCCCGATCAACCAGGGCAGCGGGTTTGGTTTTGCTTTAGGGATTCTTGCGATGAACAAGGCGGTGCTTTTTTATTTGGGCATTTTCAATTTGCTTTGCAAATGGATGCTTCTCACTGGCCCTTTCATTCTTTCCTCCTCCCGAACCTCCTCCCCACGGGCCTTGTCCCCTTGTTTCTCTGCTCCTTCCCACGACTGTCACTTTCCTAAATGTTTGCGGGACCAGAAAGGGAAAGTCTTGGGATCTTTTGTCAATTCATGCATTCTCTGCATTCACAAAGGGAACCTGGCCCGAGATTTTGTTTCCACCCTGCTGCCCTTTTGGTGAGTTGTCCCAGGTTATTTTTTACTGTTACGTTTAAGGCCAGACCTACTCCTTGACCTTGCCGACTCAGAAAGAAGAACTTTCTTTACCAGCGAGGCACTTAGAACTTTGAGTACCCATGTGCTCAGTTTCACAAGATAGGTGTTTCCTTTCCCTCTTCACTCTCCTCCTTGCTCAGTTCCTCAGCCCTCTCTCACGCCCACTTGAATTTAAAGCCTTCTGTCCACCAAAGGGATGTGATTGTATAGGAGGGTCCTTTGGCTCTCCAGAGAAAGAGCAGTGCAAATGAGGGTGCAGGGGCCTTCCGAGGTAAGAGGAGGAGCAGGAAGCTTGGAGGAGCTTCTCTCCAGGTTTGCAGACAGCAGCTCTACAGGTTCCCTGGTGCCTTCCTTCTTGGGCTCTCTGCGGTCTTGCTGAGGCGTGGTCTGAGCAGGCAGCAGGGATGCCCCGACCAGTGGTATCTCAGGGCCCCTGGCACACCAGCATGATTGCGATGGTCTGCCCCCTGCCCGGATGTTTGCACAGAACCTGGGCTTGTAAAGGGTTCCTGGGACCCGGGAGAGGACTTTTCAGTTGTCCTGTAATTCCTGTTCTGGTGGCAGAAACTGCTCAGCTGCCATAGACTAGAGTTTGGAGGTGTTGATGTGAGCCCCTTTGCAGTGGGGCAAGTACGCACGAGAAGAAGAGCGTGCATAGACTTTGAGTGGGCGCACACACCAGGAGCCATCCAGAGTATCTGGTTGTGACAGAGCAGCCTTTCCGGATGAGCCAGTGGGGGAGCTGAGGCGGAGCTGGGCGGAGAACCAGGCACAGATGTGGGTTCGTGGCTTAAAGCCTGAGAGGATAGAAGTGGTTGGAGATTGGGATGGACACAAACAGCCTTCAGACCATTGGAGGATGTTCGTTGTGATCTCTGAAAAGACAGATTGCTTCACTGCCCTCATTTGGGTGCTCGAAGTTCAAGCTGTCAGGTGGGTTGTGTTAGCGGGGTTATGTGAGCTAGATTAGAGTACTTCGGAGACCGGCGGAGGGTAGTTAGAGTGCTTCTACCAAAGGAGCTATTACTTCTGCCGGAAGAGAACTGTGAATAGGGTATTTGTGAAGATTAAAGAAACAAGAGGGTGAAAGTGTATGTAAATTTTTGTGGGTGGTAGTGTTAAGCACTATCATTCTTAATCAGAGCAACCCAGTGTCCATAGACTAAACCACTGCTTGGTCCTAGACCATCTTCATAATTGTATGTGGTAGCTGCTAGGTCAGCCCATGTCAGTTTTTGCTGACCTGCTTTATGATGTCCTTTCTCAGGGACTGGCCTCTCCTGAGAGCATGCCCAAAGCAGGTACGATGAGGTCTTGGTGCCTCATTCCTGAGGAACCGTGTTTGGAGCATCCCATGGTACTTCGAGTATTCGTCTCCACCTCCCTGACTCAAAGCAGCAAGTCTTCTATTGCCCTTATTCACTGTGTAGCTCTCTCATTCATACGAGGTGATTGAAAGTACGGTGGCTTGGGTCACCTTACTCCTCAAGACATGGCTTTGATTTTTACCACTTAAGAGAGTTCTTTTGTAGCACATTTCCCCGACATACCAGGTCATTTGATTCCTTGATTGCTGCTTCCCTGAGTGTTGATTGTGGATTCAAGTAAAATGAAATCCTAACGTCAGTCTTTTCTCGGTTTATCATGATGTTGTCTATGGGTCCAGCTGTGAAGGTTGTGGCTTTCTTTACATTGACTTGTACTCGTCATTAGGAAACATTTCAAGACCTCTTAGCTTTCAGGAGGCAAAGTTGTATAATTTGCATATCACAGGTTGATAATGAGTCCTCCTCCAATCCTGATGCTGCATTCTTTCTCATGTATCCCAGCTTCTTGGATTATTTACTCAACATACCACGGATTGAATGAGTGTGGTGGGAAAATACAATCCTGATACGCCCCTTTCCTGGTTGTAAATCATGCAGTGCTTCCTTGTTCTCTTTGAAGGACTGCCTTGAACAATGTTAAGTGGAATTCCCATTCTTTGCAATGCTACCACAATTTGTGTGCTCCATCCAGTTAATTCCTTTGTGTAGTTCAGAAAGCACAGGTAAACAAACATCTTTGGAATTGCCTGCTTTCATTCAAAATCCATCTGACATCAGCACTGATATTGCTCGTTCCCTATTCTCTTCTTAATCTAACTTGAATTTCTGGCAGCTCCCTGTTGATATACTGTTGCAACCAGTTGAATTATCCCTGGTAACATTTACTTTCATGTGATATAATGGTACAGTTCAGTAAATTTCCTGATTCTGTTGCATTACTTTTCTTTGGAATGGGTACAAATATGGGTCGCTTCCAGCTGGTTGGCCAGGTAGCTGTTTTTTTAAACTTCTTGGCGCGGATTAGTGAGCATTTCCAGTCTTGCATTCATTTGTTGAAATACCTCAATTGTTTTTCTTGCAATTCCCAAAGCCTTGTTTTTGCCAGTTCCTTCAGTGTAGATGTCTTCCTTCAGTATTGTTGGTTCTTGATCAAAGAGCACCTCCTGGATTAGTTGATCATCAAGCATGCAACCAAGATGCCTTGATAATACTCATGGTCAGGATGCAAATATTGGAAACGAAGAAGAATCAGTAGTTATAAAAGATGGCCTTGGTGATAGAAATGATGCTGGAGATTGCATGAGAGAATTTTGCAAGACCAATGACTTACTCATTGCAATGAGGTGAAGAAGCATTCAAACTGTTCTCTGTGCTCCTACATGTGCCACAATTTGTCGTAGCTCGTTTTCACGAACAGTTAATGGTGACCATGCACACGGACCTCTCCAGATAGAATGCCCAGAAATCAAATGGGCTCCATCTGTGTACAGAGCTGATGGAGGAACTCAGTGTCATCAGTTGGGTCAAGGCCACTTTTGGAACAGACCAGCAATTGCTCATGTGCAAGCTTAAGTTGAAGCTGAAGAGAATTAAATCCACAAGAGTTAAAGTACTACCTTGAAGATATCCTACTTGAATTTTTTTCTTTTTCTTAAAAAATATCATTTTATTGGGGCTCATACAACTCTTATCACAATCCATACATACACCAATTAAGTAAAGCACCCTTATACATTCGTTGCCCTCATAGCCTACTTGAATTTGTAGACCATCTCAAGAATAGATCTGGTGTACTGAACACTGGTGACTGAAGACCTGACCGCTGCAGGATGATATCACACATGAAGAAAGCCAAAAAAAAAAAAAAGGTCATTAAAAAGACAAGAAAGAATGAGAAGGCCAAAATGGATGTCATAAGAGGCTCTAAAAGTTGCTCTTGAATGTAGTGAAAGTGGCTAGAATAAATGATATGGTCAATACACTTGTGTTGGACAGGGTTCTCTAGAGAGACAAACCAGATTGCTAGCAATTATATAAAAATATATTTATAAATATAGATATATAATACAAGAAATGAACCGTTAAGTTATATACAGATAGATAATACAAGAAATTAACAGTTAAATTATAAAGCAGTGAGACACTAGCAGTCCTTCAAGACTTGAGAGCCGCCAGTTGCCAGTCCCCTTCTGTAGAGAGAGCTGGGCTATATATACCCAGGCAGCAAACAGCAAGGCAGGTCCCCAGTTGTCATCAACTGTTGGTCCCCAGCTCCAGAGATGAACATTCCAATCGTGTGGGCTTAAAGGGACCTCAACTTACAGCGACACAGTCCACAGGTAGTGTACCCCTTTAAACTGAGGCACAGAACAAGCAAGGCGAGGCTCACAGAGCCATTTATCCCTCTGCCCTTCAGTTAATCCTACTTGTGTTTATCGGCCAGGCTGGCACAACAGGCGGTGGGAACTCCGCAACCCTCAGTGAGCCCTGCTGGAATTATAATGTGGTGCAGCCACTGTGGGGAACAGGCAGTTCCTCAACAAGTTACACGCAAATACACAGAGGTACCATGGGACCCGGCAGTTCCACTGCTGGATTCTCTCAAGAGAAATGAAATCATATAATGCATGGACGTTCATAGCACCCTTATTCAGAATCATCAAAAAGTAGAAACAATCCAGATGTGTATCAGCTGAAGAACGGCTCAACAAAACATGGTCTCACCACCCAGTGGAATATTAGTCCACCGTAAAACAGGAGGGAATTTGGAGGCACGGTATAACATGGGCCGCCCTTGGAAACACTGTTCTAGGTCACCAAGAAGCCCATCAGAAAAGACCTCAAATTGAATGACTCCCTTTATATGCCTGGTCCACATTGACAAGTGAGGTAGTTTATTGTGCAACCTGGCCGATAAACACATGTGGGATTAATTGAAGGGCGGAGGGATAAATGGCTCCATGAACCTTGGGTCTCTTGCTTTGTGATGGTTGGACCAGGGTGTAGCTGCCTTAGCCAGTTCCCTGCTTCAGCTGGCAAGACTCACTTCCTCCAAGATATCCCTGAGAAGAAGCCACGTGGACCTACCCCAATGCAGCCCTGGGTGCTGGAGCAGCCGTGTGGAGACCCCTGCCAGCGCTGAGATGCTTACACATTCACTGATTCTGCTTTCCTCCTGCAGTCAGCGTCATTGTGTCTGTTTTGTGAGATGGACGACTTTGTGGATTGGTGTTGGACATATGGGTTAATGGGTTAGTGTTGGACTTGTGGGCTTGGGCAGCACTGGGTTGGGATGTTTTCTTGATGCACACTTAACCTTTATGTAAAACTCTCTCTTATACAAGAGTTTCTGTACATTTGTTTCTCTAATGTACCCAGACTCACACAGCAAATCTATACTGACTGCCAACAAGGGGCTTGGGGCGGGGAGGACAGACAGTGCCTGCTTGTGGTCACAGGCTTGATGAGAATGTTCTAACATTACGTAGTGGTGTTGGGCCCACAGTTCTGAGTCCATGAAAACCAACACCAACCCCACTCAGACGTACGCTTTACGAAGGTAAGTTTTACATGTATAAATTATATATCAATGAAGCTAAACTTTATAAAACAAACCACTACCAACAAAAAAAGGAGCTTAGGCTGGACTCTTGGCATACTAGCTGAAGCCAGTTTATAAAACCGCTGCGGGGCAATATTTATGTAAGTATTCTGATACACCGTGTCTGAACAGAACTTTAGTTAAAAGAATGAATATGGTGAGACCAAAGGGAAGGATCTTGGATATATATTCTTACGGAAATGTAAGACTGAAATAAAGAAGGTGGGAAACTCGCTGCCATCGAGTCAGTCCTATATCTTATGCAACGCCTTCTAAATCCAGTAGCATTTTCAAGGATTATAAAGTGTGTCCAAAGGAGAAAAAGTCTTCCCCAAATATGCAAGAAAAGTCAGGATTTGGAAGAGAATAATTATGAGGATTTCCATAGTAAAGAGTAATGTACATGAAGAAAAGCCAACATTGAACTGTCGGAGAAAGAAAACAACTCTGGCGAATAGGAACAACAGACAAGGAATAGAATAAGAAAACCGCAGACGTGGAGTGATACTGTTTTATGGGTATTTACATAATTCAGTCCTCATACAACTTTACAGGGTAGCTACTGCTAATATCCCCATTTAAGGAAAAGAATGAGCAGACTCAGAGGGTTAGCAGTTTTCCGGGTGATCTAAGTGTACGCACAAGGAGGCAGGTTCTCACACCTGTGCTATCTGAGTCCGGATTCAGCATTCTTAAAGGGTGAATTTTCATCCCAGGAATTTATCCGTAAGTGACTGAAGCTGTGATGATGCGCTCAGCATTGTTATAAGAGTCGGAAGTTAGGACTAAGCCATGTGAAGTAACGGAGGGATGTGGAACATGTTCCTATCAAACACTCCATGTTTAGCATGATGCCGAAGAATATTTACTGCCATAGAAATAAGGGCAATTATACGAAACATAAAAATAGACTCTAAAATCCTGTGCATAATGACATTATTTTAAAAATACATTGGTGAGGAAATTATGATCTATATTTTCCTATTTATCTAACTTTATTACGAGAATTACTCGTTAAGTTTTCCATAACAGAGTGCATTTCTTCTCGAAGGGGGAAAATTCAGTGCTGCTATTGTAGTGGTGTCTTTTCAAACTGGCCTACAGTGGGGCTGGCCCCACCAGCCCTGTGGGGCCCCTGCAGTCCCTGCACTCTCCTCTCACCCAGGGCTGGTCCCAGTGTGTTTATTGTCTCCACTTTCTCTCCGCACTCCTCCTTCTCCACTCTCAGAGCCTGGAACAATGCCTGGCTGACTACACGTTTCAGGAAGGAAAGATGGAAGAAGTCAGGGAGACCAGGGAGGGAGAAAGAGGCTATTTTTCTTGTTCTCCAGGATCCATCACTAACAGGAGGATGGCAGATTACTTGTATAATTCTTTATTTGAATCCAGAAAATCAGTAGAGCAGTAAAAGACCTTGATTCAGACCGCTTTTAAATTCTGATTGTGGGGAACAAAAAATATGTGGGAAAGACCTTGTGCTCCCCCCTTTTTTAATTAAGAAAATTTATTATATAACATAGTAGGGACTACATAGGATATTTTCCTCAGGTGGCAAATGAGGCAAAAGATAACATTTCTCTCTGCTTCCTAATGAGGACCTCGAAATCACCTGTCTTTGGGAGGATTTAATTTCTCACAACGTTGGTGCCACGGCCCCTGAGGGCATCATCGGTGCTCCGTAGTAAGGAACATTGTGCTAAGTTGTTCTAGCCCAGGCCTTTGCTCAAGGGGCTGACCCTTCACTTCTAGTCTAGTTTTCAGCACATGCCCATGTGTTTCTTTACTGTGAGGTATAGGATCTGGCTGAGGAATAGGTCTTGTATGTTCTTATGGAATGTCCACAGAAGGGCAGTGGCATACTACGTCCTGCCATCTGATGTCCAAGCAAGCGCCACCTTCCAATTATAGTCTTCTGGGAGAGACTGTGTAGATTGATGACAAACACTGTGTAAAACTCCATTTCTAGTTGGAGAGAAACGTTTGAGGACAGTTCTGTTTGGCAGTGCCCATGCGACCGCTGCTGCTGCCGTGGTGGACCAAGATGCGTGTGTCGGACGGTATGGCAAGCGATGTGGTAAAGAGGAACTTTAAAGCATCTGCTTCCAGGCACATCTATTTTCATCCCTTGACAGGTTCTCATGACAAAATGGTCCTCTGGTCTCCGTCCCCCTTCTAAAGAGGAGGTGTGCACTTTCTGGGTTTAGAGAGGACAGGGTGAATCTTTCAGAGCAGAGCCCAGGGAAGGCTGCTTCCTCAGGAAAGGCTGCCATGCCTCCCCATCCTCCCTTCCTTTCCTCCCGCTGTCTCCAGAATGCCCTTCTCCTCCTTCCGTCTGGCAGATGTGGACAGTGAGGCCTGGTTGCCTTTTAGCCGTTTCCAGCTAAAAGATCCCCAGGAAGCTTGGGGACAGACGACGTGCCAACCCTGCTGCTCCCAACCCTCATCTGTTCAAACCGTTCCTCTGTGTAGGGAAGTCAGAGAAACACACTTCATGCAGCACCAGTACTTGTTATGTTTCATTCTCTCTCTCTCTCTAGGAAGGAGAGCAGTTTGTGAAGAAGATCGGTGGTGTGTTTGCCTTCAAGGTGAAGGATGGCCCCGGGGGTAAAGAAGCCACCTGGGTGGTGGACGTGAAGAACGGCAAAGGCTCTGTGCACCTTAACTCAGGTGAGTCAGGGGCTGCTTCATCATCTGTAGTGCAGCACTGGGTGCTCACACTGGCCGGCAGCTGGGAAGAGGGGTCTGCCTGCTCTCTGGGTGGTGCTAACAGAAGGTGGGGGGCTCGGAGCCACACTGAGGTTCCTTGGAAGGTGATCTATTTTCAAAAAAACTGCCTGATAGAACCCTGTGCAGAATCTCCTCTTCTGACACACGTGGAGTCGCCGTGAGTCTTGGTTTCCCCCAAAGGGCTTCCTTTATAGGTGTGCGGGCGCCTCAGGGGCAGCTATTAAGCTCACTTTGTTGCTCTTCATTGCCCTTACTGTCCTCGGGTATCTCGTGTGACTCTTACTTATGTGCCCCCTGCCCGTGTTCCCCACTTGAACTCTCGGTTCCACGAAGACAGACTGTTGCCTGTGGGGTTCATTGCTCTCTATGTTCCCAGTACCAAGAGGAGTGGTACCTGGTGTATGGGAGGCCTTCATTGAAATAAACAAGTTCAAAATCAATCTCAGGCCCTTCATGAATGAATGGCACATAGTAAACACCCAGTAAGTAGTAGCTGTATTGTACCGTTAAGTTTTTGTTTGTTTGGTGGGGGGTGGTGGGGAGGGTAGGCAGAGAGTATGGTGAGGTTTAGGAATATGGAAGATGGGGACTAGCTTTTTAGGAAGGCTTAACATGCCACGCTGTGAACGCTGAGTGTATACCAGGCTGTGTCCAGGAGTGTCACCACCTGGGTTCCCGTTCATACGCACACAGGCTCATTCCAGACTAAATATGCATAAGCCTGCCTTGGAGACCAGTGGGTGACTCCAGACAAATGCCAGTCTTGTTAGAGTTCCTTCATTAAAGAGGGTACATTTTATGCCATGGGCAAAAACAATTCTGAGGTTAGGGCTAATAACAAATTTCTAGCAAAACCAAAGTGAACAGTTTTCCAAATCACTGAAGTTTTGCAGTAAGTTGGCGGGAATGCTGCCTCACATAAGGTAACTGTTTCCAGGTGGACCAAACCCTTTCAGGAAGGCCAGGAAGACCTCAAAGATAGGCAAGACAGCGTTCAGCTCATGAGGTGATAGCCACAATTTGGGGAGATTCCAGTGGTACAATCTTGATAGAATTTGTTGATGTGCACAGGCTGCTTGTGAGGGCTGATGGTGAAAAACTAAAGAAAGTGGATAACTGCATTGGTGAGAGAGAGTTGCACCGGGGGGGAATAATGTTTTCCATCATGACAATGCGCGTGCTCATTCTCAGAGGGCTGCAGGGCCGCCTGTCCTATGAGAACCGCATTGGGAAACCTGCCTCTGGCCGCCCTATAGCACTGATCTTGCCCCTTCAGACTTTTCTTTTTGCTTCTTGAAACTCAAAGAGCACTTACCAGGGACACGGTGAGCCCCTCGAAGCTGCCCCAAACTGTTCTTTTGACACGGTGCCCATCGATGAGCACAGACGTCTTCAGGGAGGCATTGCAGAGACAGATGCCCCTCCCTCAGAAGCGGAGGGACCTAATGGAGGAGGCATGGAGACAGCAGTAGCCTCACACTTTAGTCATTTTGTTTAATAGGTTTCTATCATTTTATAACTGGACTTTTTGACATGCTTATATAATCAATTCATTAGAGGTTTTTAAGTGGAAACTCTAAAAATCAGAGCTGTGTTTTAGAAGATGCAGCGGGTACCTTAGACCTGATGAGCTGGAAAGAGAGAGACAGAGGCCTGGAGAGCAAGGAGGAGGATGGAGGTTGCCAGCAGTCTCAAGTTTGCAGGTGCCACGGAGGGTCGGCCGTGAGAAAAGTCAGGCCGAGGTGAAGGATGGATGGCAGGGACACAGAAGGGTCATTGATGGGACCTGGAGGATGTGCAGGAGCAGGTGGTCCACCGGAGATAGTAGGGTTTTGCTGTGTATACCTTCTGAGTGACATTCTGCAGGACAGAGGAGCATCAGGTGCCAGGTGGAGGGGGATTAGCCTTTCGGAAGGAGAGGTAGGGGCCTCTGAGAGGGTAGATAACAAGTGGGCATTTGGAGGTGGAGAGGTTGGCAGAACCCTGGCATAGAGTTTCAAGCTAGGAAACAGAAAACCCTGAGCACCGCTAATTCACTGCTGAGTAAGGAGCCCATGAGTGAGGAAGGAGGAAAGCTGAGTAGTGGCCAGGGCGTCTGGTGAGGCCAGCATGGCTTTGCTGTGGAAGGTTCCTGGATGGTTTATAGAGAGTCTCCCTGCCTCCCTCCTCCCCTCCCAGCTGAGCAGAAAGTGACAAGATGTTAGCATTCTATGAGACTCCTTTGGTGCAGGAAGGAAAATGAAATGTCTCATCTAGATCCTAGCCTTTAGAAATGGGAAGTGCTTTTGGAAATACAGTCGTATGGCTGAAAGTTCATACACGGTGACTTCAGGATTATAGCCTAATAAGCCCAGGTAGGTGATTTTACCAACATTTTCCCTGTTTGCCTCCCATTTTTGTTTGTTTGTTGCCATACAATAGAATGGGCTGATGGAAAGCTGTGGAGTGGTTTCCGAAAAGGCTGGTCTCCTACAAATAGCTGGGGCTATGTTCTCTCCAAGTTAGGTGACCCATCCAGACCCGAAAGGACCTTGGCTCAGGGCAGGGCGATTTGCTGAAACACACACTCATTGGCAGCCAGGAGTAGCGTTGAAATAGGGACTTCTCCAGTAAAAGCCACCACGGGAAAATGCCAGCTCCGTTTACATGAACCCACAAATGCCCATTTGTTCGAAATCAGCTCAGTAAAGCATTAATAACCTGTCCTGGCTTGAACTGGCATCTGAGAGGGAACTTCTCCTTCTTCTCATAGGTTTGAGAGGTTTCCTTTGTGCCACCAGGTGATTGTGTATTTCACTCACGTGTACTCGGGTGGACTTGGCTATGCTTATCCAGATGGTTATATTAAGAGTTGAGATTTGGGGAATTTCCCATAACCTTGTTTTGTTGCCTGGAGGCCTTTTAGTGCCTTTGCCCCTAGTTCTGCCCCACCTGCCCCCCTTCACAGGACTCACGGAGCCTATCACCAGGAGGCCAGCCTTGATCAAGCCAATGCCACTCATTATTCCCGCAGTCCTTCATTCCCGCTCCGCACTTGCTTGAGTTCTGCACCCTGTCCTTGGGGAGGATCGTGATACAGAAAACCTCAGCCTCCCCCTCACCTGCCCCCACCCCCACCCCAGCTCCCGTCCCAAGGTGTAGTGGAAAGAGCGTACATAGCTTTGGGAGACACTCAAACCTGGGTTCAGATGGTAACCGTGTCACTTTCTGCATGTGTACCTTCCCTTATCCAATTGCCGCGTCGAGAAAATGGTGAGAGTAATTTCCATCCACACAGTTGTTATGCTGATTAATGAGATAACGACAGGAAAGCACCTGGCACAGTGCTCAGAAAAAAGAACCCAAGCCTCACTGCCATTGAGTTGATCCCAACTCATCAGGACCCTGTCGAAGAGGATGGAGCTACCCCTGTGGGTTTCTGAGACTATAACTCCGTACAGGGGTAGAAAGCCTCAGCTTTCTCTCCCTCGGAACAACTGGGGGTTTTGAACTTCTGACCTTATGGTTAGCAGCCAATGCATAATCACGATGCCTCCAGGGCTCCTTCCCGGCATAGTGAATGCTCAGTAAATCATTACTCTCTCCGCATCTCGCATATCACACATTATTTTTTTTATGTCTCTGACACAACAAAGGAGCTCTGGTGGTGTGGTGCTTCAGTGCTGTCTGGAAGGTCGGCATGTCAAGGCCACAGGCGGCTGCAGTGGGAGGAGCTGACAGCCTTGGAAGCCCTATGGGCAGTTCTCTGCCCTCAGGCTCACTGCCATTTGCAGCCTCCTCAGTAGGAACCAATTTATCACACAATTGTTGCCAAGTAAGCATAGCATTAACTTCACTTGCACACATTAGGCTTGTCCGTGACCCCTCAATAGGATGTGGGGGAATAGGAGAACAGCTGGGATTCTTTGGAGGCTGAGAAGCTGATGGAGCCCCCACTTGCAGCAGAGTTGAACGTGCCTGCTTCCTGGAACCAGAGGAGGCAGCAATGCACAGGGCACAGGAGGAGCGAGTGTGGCCTCAGGAGAAAGGAATCTGCATTCAGGCATAGCTCAGCCACTCACCAGCTCTGGGACCACGGGCAGGTTATCTGACGTCTCCATGCTTCATCCAGAAGAACCAAGCCCACTGCCAGCTAGGTGATTTCAGTTCATAGTTACCCCGACCTTCTGGAGAACAGCGGGTTTCTGAGGTTGACATCTTTACCGAAGTAGGTTGCCACAGCTTTCTTCCGCTCGCCCTCATGTTGCTTGTGTTGTTAAGTGCCAACAAGTGAGCTCTGACCCAGAGCGACCCTGTGTACAACACCGCTCGGTGCGGGGCCATCCTCACAATTGTTACAGCCCCGCTGTCAGCCCATCTCCGTGATTGTCTTCCTCTTTCCCCCTGACCCTCCACTTAAGCAAGCAGCAGGTCCTTTCCTGGGGACTGGTCTCTCTTAACATTGGCTTTCCTTGGCTCCGTCCAAGTCATTAAGGTCAGCTCTACTGAGAGGAGGCAGCTCTTCCCCAGGCATATTTTGGGTGCCTTCCACTCGGAGAGACTCGTCTTCTAGCACTGTCTCAGACCGCATTCCTGCTGTTCATAAGGCTTCTCCTGGCTCAGATCACCTATTCTTTCTCCATCGTCTTTGACTGGGAGCTCTACCGGAACCTGTTCCTCAGGGGTGATCATGCAAGTCACCATAGCACGGCAAGCTGACTTACAAGGGCGGCTGACCCTCATGGGGTTGTTTAAAGAACAGATGAGGTGAGTGTGTGAGGTGCTCAGTCAACACTCAATACTCCATCAGCAGCACGAGCAGCAGCAGGATCATTTCTGAAGTTGCCTTTAATAACTAAAAATCCCATTATGGAATATTAGGATCAAGCCCGACCACAAAGATCTCATCTTGGTAGCTTTTCTCCCTGTTCTTTCATGATCCATAGAGAAAACTAGATTGTTTACACTGTAGGCCCCAAAACTTAGTAGACCTGCCACCTCTTTTGAGGAAAAAAAAAAATTTGTTTCCCCTGGCAGTGAAACCTGTTGTACCATAGCTTGCCGCCCAGGTGTTGTTGTGGTTGTTAGGTGCTATCACATTGAGGCAGACCTCTAACAACCCAGAATGAAACACTGAGTGAACACACTGCCTGGTCTGCACACTCACAACACACACAATGAACACACCCACAACAGAATGAAACACTGCCTGGTCTGCACCATCCTCACAAGTGTTGCTACGCCTGAGCCCATTGAGGCAGCCTCTGTCAGTCCATCTCCTTGGGGACCTTCCTCTTTGTCGCCGCCCTTCCACTTCACCAAGCACGATGCCCTTCTCCAGAGGCTGGTCTCTCCTGACAACATGTCCAAAGTATGGATGACAAAGTCTTGCCATCCTTGCCTCCAAAGAACACTCTTCTGACCGTACTTCTTCCATGACAGACTCGTTTGTTTTTTTGGCAGTGCATGGTACTGTCAGTATTCTTCTCCAGCAACACAACTCAAATGTATCGATTCTTTTTGTCTTCCTTATTCAGTGTACAACTTTGACAGGTGTATGAGATGAGGAAAATGCCACGGCGTGGGTCAGGCCCACCTCAGCCCTCAAAGTAACCTTCCTGCTGTTCAGAGCTCCAAAGAGGTCTTGTGCAGCAGATTGACCTAACACTATGCATCGTTTGATCTCTTGCTGCTGCTTCCATGAGCATTGATTGTGGATCCACGCACGACAAAGTCCTTGACAGCTTCAACCTTTTGCCATTACTCTATGAGGTTACCTATTGATCCAGTTGTAAAGATGCTGATTTTCTTTACATTGAGTTGTCATCCACACTGAAGGCTGCAATCTTTGATCTTCATCAGCAAGGGCTTCAAGTCCTCCTCGCTCTAAGCAAGCAAGGTTGTGCCATCTGCACATTGAGGGTTGTTAATAAAGTTTCCTCCAATCCTGGTGCCAAATTCTTCTTCAATATCAGCTTCTCTGAGGATTTGCTCAGCATTCAGTTTGAGTCAGTATGATGAGAGGATACAACCCTGATACACACCTTTACTGTTTTGAGACCAGACAATAGTCCTTTGTTCGCACAACTGCCACTTGATCCTTGTACAGGTTCCTTGTGAGCACAAGGAAGCGTTCTGCAACTGCCGTTCTTCTCAAGGCGATCCATAGTTTGTGATGATCCACATAAAGTGTAGGTATCTGCTTTTGCAGCCCCCAGGGGGCAGTGTCGTCTATGTTAGGAATCACTGGTCTGTATGGTAAATCCCTTTGTTCCCCAGACTTCACACCTTTTACCTGGTAATACGAGGAAATGCTATTAGACGCAAAGGTAGGCGAGCTGTGCAATCTCAGTCTTTTTTTTAAATTTTAACAATTTATTAGGGGCTCATACAATTCTTTTCACAGTTCATACATATACATACATCAATTGTATAAAGCACATCTGTACAGTCTTTGCCCTAATCATTTTTTTCTCCTCTTTTCTTCTTTTACATTTTATTAGGGACTCATACAACTCTTATCACCATCCATACATATACATACATCAATTGTATAAAGCACATCCATACATTCCCTGCCCCAATCATTCTCAAGGCATTTGCTCTCCACTTAAGCCCCTTGTATCAGGTCTTCCGCAATCTCAGTCTTTTAAGGAAGATTGACACTGATTTCTAAGGCAAATAATTAAAAGAACCCAACTTATCTGGTCTTTTCTGTCTTCAGTTATTTAGTAATGTGGGCATGCTATAGCTTCATAGTTCACCCCATCTCTACTATGGAAGCATACACGCTCTGACCCGTGCAACGCTGTACAGTCTATCCGTTTATTCGTTATGAGCATGTCGAATACCTTCTGTGTGCAATACACCAAATTCTCTTCAAGACCTTGGAGCTATTTATTCTAGAGAACAGGCTGAAAAACATTTTTGGACAAATACACGGAAAGAAAACAGAGTAGGGGGATAGGCCAACTTTAATTTGTGCCAAAAGGAGAGAAGGCCCGTCTGTTAGAAATGTACTCTTGTTACATTGATTGCTCTAGAGCATGAGGGCTGAAAGCTCTTCTTTGTTTTATTGGCACTTCATTCACATATCATACAATTTAATAGTTCAGGCATGTTAAAAGGTTGTGCAATCATTACCACAATTTAGAACATTTTCTTTTTTCTTCTACTCATTGTTATTTTAAGATTATTCTATTGGGATATCTTACAGCTCTTATAATAATCCATACATCAATTATAACAGCATATTTTTCCAGCATATTTTTACATATGTTTCCTTTATTTTAATTGTGGCAAAAATATGTGTAACAAAACATTCTCCAATTCAATACCTTGTACATGTATAATTCATTGCTATTGATTATACTTTTTGTGTTGTGAAATCATTATTGATATCCTTTTCCAAATTTTACCACCACCATTAACAGAAACTCCATGTCTCTAAGCGAAAACTCTTCCTCCTTCACCCATAGTAACCATTGGTCAACTTTGGTTTCTTTGGGTGTTTTTAGTGGTTTTCTGGTTATAAAATTCTTTTATCAAACACTTCCATAGGTAAGTCACCTTTAAAAAGAGTTGTATGTACATCATCACAGTCAGGTCTAGTGCTCCCTCCCCGCTCCTGCATGCACTGTTTGCTCCCCAACTCCCCTCACCGTCCCCACCCCACCAACCTCTGCAGGGAAGCTTTCTTGGTGATTGTTTTCTTTCCCATTTGAACCTGTTATCAACATGGCCGATTTGGCAATGAGATAAAGTATTTTCAATTGATTTACTGTATACTTCTAAAAAATTATATTTTTAAAACTTTGTATTAGATGAGGGGGCTTCAAAAAGTTCATGAGAAATGGAATTAAAAAATAATGAATTTTTTCCATGACCCCTTTGAGGCCCTATCAAATAGGCAATATACACTCATTGTAGAAAAAGTAATAGCCAAAAAAAAAGATAAACAAAACCAAAATATGATTCCTTCATAACGTGACCCTTCAGGTCAGGAATTGCAGACTGTGGGCCAAACCCAGGTCATAAACCTCGTTTTGTTTTTGGATTTTTTTTTTTTGGTAAAATGTTTTTGAAGGCTAGCCTATACCCTACAGCTCTCTTATCAGCATCTCTCTTATCCAGCATCTCACATTTTTGACAGTCGTGGGAAAAACCTTTCCCACTATTTTGGAGGCCCCTACCTTAAGAAGGGTCCCTGGGTGACCTCTAGGCTTTCCCCTGGACCTCTGCTCTCCCTGCCAGTGGGGCTGCCCCCGTCTGTGGCGGAGGCCTCCAGCGGGTGCCTATTCAGGGCTCCCAGCTCCCTTGGCAACCTGAGGCCCTGCAGCTCAACTTTGCTGTGGGGTGGAAGGAAAAGAAGAGGGGGGCATTAGAGACGTGTGCTGGAAGGAGTGAGTGGGCGTTTGATATCCCAAAGTGAGCAGAGCTGAGCCGAAGCCTCTGCCTCAGTGGGGCTAAGGGCTGGGCCAGGGCCAGAGCCAGGCGCCCAACACAGTTGCAGGAAGCCCTGAGCGTAGAGCAAACCCCTGGATCTGCACCCACACTTGCTGGGACCGGGAGGGCATCCTGAAAGTGGGTGCTCACCCACCGTGTTGTGTCTTTGCATTGTTTTTGTTGGGGCCTTTTGAGAAAAGTGCCATAAAGATTCTCATGTGTGTCTTCCAGAGGACACGCATGCTATTTAAAACTGTGTATATTAAACTCATTTTGTTGTTGAGACCCGTTCAGGTAGTCCCCAACTTAAAACACTCTTCCATGCTGAGGAGACTGACCTAAGTCAGTCCTAACATTAAGTCAAGTCAGTGTCTCATGTTTTGTTTTCAGTATCACTGCCTTTGATCTTTCTAAATCCTATCTTTATGTGTAGTCTGTCGGGTTTGGAAACATGACATATAAATGTCACAGACACATTTTCACTTACATGCACAAATCACGTGCAGACATTAAAAAGTACATAAATCATAAAAATACCCCCCGGAGATGAAGAAAAGGGTCAGCATTGGCATTTTGTCAGTGCCCCTGAGTTTGCCTTTTCCAGAATGTTCTGTAAGTGGGTCATCCAGTAGCCTTTTGAGCCGCTGATTTCACTGGGCAGAACGTGGCAATTAATGCTGTAGCCGCGGCTCTCAGCGGAGGTTTGTGCCTCTCTGTTTCTGAGCCGTTTATTCCGTCACCACTTGTGTACACTTGGGCTGTCTCCAGTTTTTCGCAGTTAGGAATAAGGCCGGGCAGGTGTGTGTGTGAGCACGTGTTTCCCTTGCACTCGGGCAAGCACCTCAGAGGGGGCTTGCGTGTGAGTGTACAAGAACGAGCCGACTGGTTTCCCGAGGGAGGACCCTTTTGCAGTCCCGCTGGCAGAGTGCTGCCAGTCATCCTAACCGCTGTGTACTGCCTCGTCATGGTTTTATTTGTATCTCTGGATGCCTAATGAAGTTGAACACCGTTTCATGGGCTTCTTGTGGCGCACTTGCAGTGTCTCAGTTATAACCTGCCTGTAGGTGTTACTGGCCCAGTCTTGTATTCGTAAACTCCTCATAAACTCCTCAAACCAAACTCACTGCCACTGAGTCAATTCTGACTCATAGCGAGTCTGTAAAACTAAAGGTCTTCCTATATTCTGCAGTCAAGGTTTTTGCCCGATCTATGTATTGTAAATATTTTCTCTCCATCTATCTGCTGCTACTTTTTTTGAAATTAGTTTATTTTTACTGATTTCGCCATCATCCAGTTCACATCTCATACATCTCAGTAGTTCCGGCCCACTCATCAGAGTCGTGCAGCATTGTCCAGTCAGTTCCAGGACGTTGCTGTCCTTGTCCTCCGGTGTTAGCTCTGCATTCTCTGCCAGCCTCCCACTCATGTCCCTTTGAGCTTGTTGATCCAGTTGCTATCTCTGTCTGCCTCCACTTTTTGAAAATAAAATGTGTTGAGAGATCATCTGTAGCTGCTTTCCAGCTACAAGGACTGAGTTGAGTAAGTACAGCAGAAACCAAATGGCCCTCAAAGCCTAAAATATTTAACCTCTGATCATTTACAGGATAAGTTCATTAATTAAAAGACTAATAATAGTCTTCTATTACTGCATAACAAAATGCCACAAATTTCCTGGCTTAAGACACATGCATTCGCTCATTTTCCCTGGAACAGAAGTTTCTGTGCATAGCTTAGTGATTTCTCTACACAGAGTCTCAGTCGAGGCTGAGTTCTCATCTGGAGGCTTTACCAGGGAAGGACCAGGTCTAAGCTTCTTTCGGGGGTCGCCAGGAGTTATTCTTCTGCGGCTGGGAGGACGACAGTTTCTTGGTTTTTGCTGACTCTTGGCAGTCCTGGCTTCCTGCCAAGGCAGTTCACAGCATCACCACTAGCTCCTCCAAAGCCAGTGGGAAAGTAGGAGTGTGTCTGCTGGCAAGATGGGGCCCATTGCCTGTGCTGCATTTTGTTGCTTAGGAGCGAGATTCACACTCAGGGCAGGGAGGCACACAGGCATGGACACCAGGAGGCAGGGACCATGGGCTGCCTTAGAGTGTGTCCACCACAGTGACTAGTATTGATATGTTGGCGTCTCTGTTTGCAGATGATTTTCCTATACATCATTGAGTATCTGCTTAAGCAAAAACGGGAACATACTGATAATTTGCTTTGTGATTGTTTAAGGTCAGTGTGTGTAGGTCTACGTCTTCTCTTGTACACTGTACCCCACTGACTTGAGTTCACCCATCCCATCTCATCAGAGATGGCCAGTGCTGGCTGGGATTCTGTTGCGGTCCACAGCTTGTGACTAAGGTGCTCTCGTCTCTCCCTCCCTTGGCCCCTCTCAGATAAGAAGGCTGACTGCACTGTCACGATCTCAGACTCGGACTTTCTGGCTCTAATGACGGGCAAGATGAATCCCCAGTCGGTAAGTACGAGAAACAGGTGTCCTTCTGGTAGGTGGGTCCTTTTAGCCCTTCCCACTTCATCAGCCTCAGGCCTTAAGTACCAAATAGTCAAGGCCAGCCCAAACGTGGTGTCCCCCAAGCTATGCACTTAATGGATGACAAGCCCCTGTGGAACGGATGACAAGCTCTGTTTCAGACACTGCTGTGGGTATTGGGCCTACCCCAATGAATAAGAAGCAATTCACATGCTCAGGGCAGCCACAATTTGGTGGGAGACAGATCTTTAGTGAGTCAGGTCAGCCAGGGGCCCAGGGCCCCATGCAAGGCTGGGGGAGGGGTCGGATGAGGGAAGGGCAGCGTGTCTTCCAGAGCCATCAGGGCAAGCCGGCCTGAAGAGGCGACCCACGAGCCGAGCCTCAAGGGTGGTCATACGGCAGTGATGGAAAGGAAGCACATTCCAGGTGGAGGCAGCCATGTGAACCAGCGTTACTTTTCAGACCTCTGTCCTTCGCTTTGCATTTCCCTCAACGATTTCCATCACACACCTCATCTTTGTCTTTCAAAACCCAGGAGCTTCGTCCAAGTGAGGGGGCAGTAGCCAGGCCTCTCCCGTGCCCGTTTCCGCCTCCATCAGTGTCAGCTCAGGAACCTCGGAGCGGTCCTCTTTGTCTTCCTCCAGCCTAGTTCTGTGCCTGCCGGGCCCAGGCTTTCAGGAGACAGTTGGTGGATTAAGCTTATTGACTAAGCAGTGGCACCTGGAGCAGGTGGCCCTGCCCCCAACATTTTCAGGGGGTCCCCGTGTACTCTCCAGTTGCACGGTGCCAAGCCAACGTCTTACGCTGACTCTCGGGGGACAGCCCCGGGTGACAGACAAAGAACCAAAGACGCTGCTTTCCATGTTGCGCCTTTATTTATTGGTCTCAAGCTGGTTCCTTGGCGTTCTTGGACATGTGGCGCCCTGTTCACACCCAAAGGCATCTGCAGGTTTGGCTCAGACGAATTCTTATGCCCACGGAAAATGCCTTTTCTGAGCTCGGGCATGTGCCGGCTGCTGCCAGGACGAGTCAGGGATCCGCACCTGTGACATGTTCAGTGGAATACGTTGGCGCGCTCTTTCCACTCAGAGCCTTTCCAGAAACTTGCACAGAACAGAGGCCACCAGTGTCGGCGCTGGCTGCCGTCCTTGTCTCCCTTCCCACTCACCGCTCCCCACTCCGGGGCCTCCACGCTCAGACACAGCACTGGCAGGAGGCCACACTCCACGCACATCAGCCTAGGCCCGCCCTTTTTGTTTTTGCTGGGTCTGGAGGAGGTGTGTCAAGATGCCAGCTTCTTTGTCTTGAACACCTGTGAACACCCAATGGAATTAAAGATCAAAAAGGGTGCAGATCTTTCAATTGATGTGCTAATGGTCTTCCCCTGGTGTTCAGTCCAGAGGATTTGACTGGAAGCCATTAAGTTGGTGGAAATTCTCATTCCAGTGTTTGGCTCCTGTGGAAACCAAGCCAAGCGCTCTCCACCAGAAAGCACAGACGCCCCTAGGGGCCAGTCCTTATGTTTGGATTCTCTCAAGAGAGGAGATCCATGCTTTCTCTATTAATAGTAAATAAATCAGTTTCTCTTTTCATAAATCCAAATCCTGGTCTCTTCTAACTTGAATGGGAAGGTGGTGACTTGTTGGTTACAGAGCGACGGGGCTGTTTTTAAAGAACATATGGTAAATAGCTTGTGTTCTGAGACATCTGACCTTTAAATCGTCAGACAGAAGGCTCCAGGCCATCTAGAAGGAAATCTTTAGCTTGTCCAGACGGGGGGCGGGATTAGTCACTCTTACCCGCAGGTGTCGAAAGGCAGAACGATCTGTGTATCCCTTGGAAGGCACAGGAGAGAAAGAGTCGCTGGCTTCTTACTGTGTCTGCTTGAACAGCCAGGGCTCCCAGAAGCTTCCCACCTGGCCCCTTCTGATTTTAAGAACAGAGCTCCCCATCGCAGGAAATCCTGCCATGTGCCCAATTTTGCTGTTCCTCTGGTTTTCCCGGGATTTGGTCGCACGGTGGGCCTAGCAAACACCACGTGCTCCGGTGTTAAAGTGCGGCAAATTGTGGCACTCACTTCAGATGCGCGTCTGCCTGTCTTGCGCCAGAGTAACTCGCGCCCTAGTCTGAGCGGCCCGGCAGCCTGCAGTAAGTAGGGGGAGGCCCTCCATCCTGTGGACCCCAAAAATGTCAGTGGCATTTAATACACATTGCACGGGAGCCCAAAAGTTGAGTAAGCACGTTTCACATGCACGCTTTCTCCTGGCAGACTGCTGAAAAGTTCAGTCTGTCTTCCTGACCCACGTGAATTGTTTTCACACAAAATAAATCTAGCATGTCTAATGTGTGGGAAATGCACCCCTCTGAGGGGTGCGGGTAAGAAGTGGGGGTAACGTGTGAGGGAAGACCCTGGGAAGGTGCTAAGCGTGGGCTTTACAGTCTTCCTCTTGAGGCACGGTGTGCCAATTCTCCTCAGAAAGCCAGGTTTCAGACTGAAGCAACCAACGGAAGGGATCTGAATAAAGAATGGTCTCCGGGCTGTACAGTCTAGAAATATCCGTCACTCTAACAACCCCCGTAACAGACTTCCTTCCTTCTTTCTCACAGGCCTTCTTTCAAGGCAAATTGAAAATCACCGGTAACATGGGGCTGGCTATGAAGTTACAGAATCTCCAGCTTCAGCCGGACAAAGCTAAGCTGTGAAGAGCCCCACCTCTGGCCGGCCGCCTTTGAAAATCAGCTTGAGATGCAAAAAAAGATAAAAAAAAAAAAAGAAAATCAGCCTGAGATGTATCGAAATAAATCCATGTACTTCCTTGTCAGAAATTAGACAGAAGCTAAGCATTGACAAATAACCCGGGGTAGGTTTCTTCTGAAATGAGTGTGACCGAAGCTGGTTGGTTGGTTGTTTTGGCTCCTCACTCTGGGTGGATGGAGTCCGGCCCCCGGCTTGCTGCTTTGCTCAACTGTGCGCAGCTGTGCAGTACAAAGTTAATATGGCAATTGTGGTGTGAGGTAACACTGAGCTGCAGGAAAAAAATCAGGGACAGTAACATCACAAAACTGGGTAAACAAAGGCTCTCAATTTGCTTACAAAGGATCTGTAAGGATCATCCTGCTGCAGATTCAGTTTCGGAGTTTTCCTTGGGAGAACTTGGGAAGAACCCCCCCACTCCCCACCCCCACTCCCCGTGTAGCTGCCCAGGAATGAGTGCTGAGCACTCCGGGACTGAATCTGTTTTTCAGCGACAGTTTTCAAAATTCTCAACTGGGGTTAAAAAATAATGATTTTAATATTGCAGTTCTGTGTACTCAAAATGATGTTTTTCTGCTCAGAGCTACTAAATATCAGTAGACCTTGGGAGGTGAGAAAACAAAAGAAATCTATAGCTTAGCATTGTCCTTTTGTTTAAATAAAGAAACTATTTTCAAGATGGTTTGATTTTTTAAAAACTCAGTGTATTTAAATCATGAAACAACCGTGGAGGGAAATCACTGCACAGAGGAAATTTCCTTTGAGATGCACAGTTTTCAAATGATAATCGGTTTGTTTAAACCTGTGAAGCTCTCAGCTCTTTGTTATAGTTTCCTATTTTCATCGACATTTCATTTAATTGATGATCCTCATTTAATTAATCTTTTCCCCTAATTTTTCTGATGCTGATATTACGATTTCTACAATGAGATATGGGGTAAAATAATGCTCTGGAAAGAATCTTTAATAAAAACTAAAACAGCTTCCCTGGACTGCCTTTGTCTCTGTTGGGCTGTGCCCCTCTTGCTCGGAGTTTTCTAGAAGGAGCCCTGGGGGGGTTACAGGCTGTGGGTCATCCAGACGTTCTCCACGAGCTCAGTTCACATCATCACCCGATCTTGCTTCGGGAGGCAGTGTGGTTCAGTGGGAAGAGCACGTGACCAACCACTGGGACACTTGTTCCCTTGGTCAAATAGATGCCAGCCTGCCTGCATCTGCCATCACAACCCGAACCAGACTGCCATCCAATTTCCACTCATAATGACATTTCGGACCGAGTTGACCGCCCTGTGGGTTTCCAAGTCTGTAACTTTATGGAAATAGAAAGCCTCATCTCTTCCCTCAGGGGTAGTGGGTGGTTTCAAACTGCTGACCTCATGGTTGAGGTCAACCCACAGGTTGAGAGCTACTCTAGATTGATGAGACCTCTGAGCAGTGTTTCCCTAAGTAGGCAATCCCACCCTGGGGTGGGGGTGCTGGAGCGGTCCAGGGGGTGCCTGCAGAAGCAGATGCCTACATCCTTTCCTGGACTGTGGGCTGTGTGTAGTACCAAAGATTTTACTCGCCAGGGGCACAGAGTGATTTTTTCTGAAAGGAGGGCCGCAGACCAATGATGGGAACTTGTTGCAAGGAGATAAATATATGTAACATCCCAAAGCCGTGTTGGGGGCACTGTTGACCGTCTGGTACATCTTAATTCCCTTACTCTTCCCTCTTGCCCCCACCCCCACCCCGCCACTGCGACCCGAGGTCTGCACGATTCTGCGCCACAATAAACTTTCTTCCCGATTGCTCACTTGTGCCCTTGGCTATTTTGGGGGCGTGGGTACAACACAGAGGCACAGTGCTAGATAGGAAAGAGCGTGCCGGGTCCCTCCAGCCTGGTGCGCACAAGCTAGTCAGAGAGACAGGTTTAATCGGAGACATGGCCACGCAGAGTGGCACGCCGTGGAGGAAGTGCTCACCGTACTGTGCCAGCGTCTCAGTGAGGGAGCCTTCTTGGATAAAGTAGACAAACGGAGTAAACGGAATTCACAATTTCATATCCACGGGGCCATTCCTCAGGATGGAGTGCTGTGACTGGCTGTTACATGGACGCTCCGGGACGTCGGAAGTTCCCCGTGGGCTGAGCTGGCTGGTTGTTTAAAAGTGTTTGCAGCTTCTCAGCACAGTCATCGAACCTCAGCCGGCCACCGCCCAAGGTCGGAAGAAAAGCCCGTTTATGTGTGGCTTTATTCATTCACTGCCACCGAGTCGGTTCTGACTCACACCAACCCTATAGGACAGGGTGGAGCTACCCCTGGGGGGTGGGGGGGGGGGTCTGAGACTGATTGTTTATGGGAGTAGAAAGCCCCGTCTTTCTCCCACGGAGCAGCTGGTGGTGTGGAGCTGCAGACCTTGCGGATCGCAACCTAACTCGTAGCCAGGGCTCCTTACTGCACACCCTTAAAAGGCCGCGTGACCTGTGGGTCCTGGTGTGTGTTTGTGCTCCTGCTGCACTCAGACTCCGATGGCTAGAATCCTTGTGGAGTGTGTAGAGGGACAGTCGTGGCGTGGGGACCGGGACGTCGGTGTGGAGGTGGGGATGGGAAGGAGTCGAGTCACTCCGGTGTGTCCAGGAGCATCTCCGAGCAGGACTCAGATGGATCCTGTCTCTGCCACTTGGAGATCTAGTTCCCAGAACCAGTTGCTGATGAGAGGGGTCCAACTCGGCTGGCCTCCTGTGGGTCAGGAGAGAACTGCGCTCCCAGGGGTGTCCCGTGCAGATAGGCAAGCCTTTCCCAGGCAGCTCTGGGGGTTCAAACCACTGCCCTTTCTGGTGGCGGTCAAGTGCTTCTGCCACCCAGGGCCTCCGGAAGCAAAGTGAGGGCAGGCCCCTGAAGCTTTGCCAGTCAGCCAAAGGAGGGGAGTGGTCCTCACCCGACAGTGGTTCTCAACCTTCCTTATGCCTCGACCCTTGAATACAGTTCCTCATGTGGTGGTGACCTCCCAACCATAACATTTTCGTTGCTGCTTCATCACTGTCATTTTGCTACTGTTAGGAATCGGGCGACCCCTGTGAAAGGAGGGGTCGCGACCCACAGGTTGAGAAGCACTGCCTTAGAACATGGCAAGGGGAGAAACTAGTTTTCCTCTCGGTGGCCAGCACGAGGTCCGCATCAGCCAGAGTAAGCCTTGGTAAATGAATGAACAGGGACTCAGCCGTTATCCTTGAAGTGATTTTTAAGTGGTAAACTACCTTGTCAAAGGGTTCCACCTAGGAAGATGAGCCCCTTCAGTTTCCCACATGCTTGCTCTCTCAGAGAAAAGAAATAAGTGACCAAACTCTACAACGAACACCTTTATCTTCTCAAACTCTTCGCTTCAGAAGCAACGCACATGGGGCAGCCTGGAAGGGAGGGTTAGCCGTGGGGTTGACTTCAGCTCTGGCATGCACACATCCGGGGGCTCTGGGCAAATAGTAAGGACGCTGAGCCCCTCTGCCCTTCTGTAAGACGGGGAAGAATGATTTCACTGACTGGCGTCATGAATAGCTAGTGGGGGCCCAACGGTTAGTGCGTCCTTTATGTGAAGATTGCTCCTAGCATGGAGAAATAAACATATGCATGGGAAGATCTGTGACCATCCTTTGAGATCACGTAAGCAACTGATTTCACAATGAAGGGCAATTTTGCCTTTTTCATTGACTGTTGCCATCCGTTCATTTCCTCAGGGACCAGTGAGGTTTAAGTCTCCCTAACGACCACATTTTATACAAGTAACGCACAAGACCTTTCTAAAGGCTTGAAAAGCAAGGCGGTCACTTTGAGGACTATGGTGCGCCTGACCCAAGTCATGATATTTTCACTCGCCTCGTGTGCATGTGAAAGTTGGACATTGACTAAGGAAGCCCAGAGAAAAACGGATGTATTTGAAGTGCAGTGCTGGCGAAGCATTTGGAAGCACCATGAACTGTCAGAAGAACAGATCTGTCTGGGAAGAAGTAAAGCCAGAGTGCCCCTTAGAAGCACAGATGCGGAGACTTCATCTCAAGCACGTGGAGAACGCTGCCAGAAGAAGCCAGTTCCTGAAAAAGGGAATGAGCAGATAAAAGACCCGTACAAAGTAAAAGACGAATGTACAGATGTGCTTTGCACAGCTGATGGATGTGTGGATTGTGATAAGAGTTGTATGAGCCCCCACTAAAATGATTTATAAAAAAAATAATAAAAGTCCCTCAACGCGATGGACTGACAAATGGCTGCGGCAATGGTTTCCAAGAACCAGGATGGGGATGGTGCAGGGCTGGAGAGTTTTTCCTTCCGTTGCTCACAGATTTCTGTGAGAACTGACCGGACAGCACCTGGCAACAGCAGCAGCCCCCCTCTTTTCGCTGCCCTGCCTCTTCAGCAAGCGTGGCGTCCTCCTCTAAGACTGGTCCCTCCTGACAGCGTGTCTAAAGGACTTGAGACCAACTCTCACCATCCTTGTCGCTAAGTAGCAGCCTGGCTTTACTTTTCCAAGACAGATTTCTTTGTCCCTTTGACAGTCCAGGACACTCTCAATAGTCTTTGCCAGCACCATACTCCAAAGACATTGATTCTTCTTCAATCTTCCTTTACTCGATGCCCAACGTTCACATGTCAATGAGGGTGATGGCTAGGTTTATTGTGCCAACTAGCCTCCCCCACCCCACCCTTGTGGACACGTGGGCAGAGTTTAACCAGGTTGCAGCTTGATTGGAGGGCGACCCAGATAAATGGCTCTGTGAAGTTAATGAGAGAAGTTAACCAAGACAGAATATTGCGAGATTGTAAAATCCTACAGTGTAAAAAGCTTGAAAGGCCATACAGCGTAATTGAGCCTGTAACCTTACTGGTAAACTTAGAGAAAAAAAATGTCTGTCTAGTAAGTTAGTTCAAGAACAGCTGAACAAATTTATTAAGAAATTTTTTCAGTCTTTCAAATCATCTTATGGTAAGACGTTCTCACAATTAGTCCGCTCTCTTTATTCACATTTACATAACAATGGAGTCTAACTAACAAGTTATACTGGTCCAAAACTGAGCAAGTTAACTGAGATTGCTAGCTATGCTTTAAAACCTGCATTGTTAAAACAGAAGGGGGTTCCCAACCCCTTCCCAAGAGGACGCTGGTCCCACAGCCCCTCTGGGCTCAGGGTCGGCTGGGAACATTTGTGGGTTTCATAAACAGGGTCCCCTTGCTGAGTCAGCTTCCACAAAGGCCTGGCTAGGGGCCCTGGGGCCAGTCAGTGACCTCAGCCCAGTCCCCTGAGCCTCTTTCTGGATTTAAGTGGTGGCCCATCTGGGAAAAATTGCAAGTGACTGTCACATCTCTCCTTCACTGTCTTTAACCAGCTGAGGGATTTAAAAATAAAGAATTGGAATGGGGAAAAACCAAACAAACCCAGAATGTGGAGAAGGGAAATCCTATGTGTGCCAAACTTAATTTAATAATTTTAACAAAACAACCTTTCTCCTTACTAAAAGCCTGTAGCAAAGTTAGGGCAGGTAAACACATTTTCACTTCGACACAGAAAGCTGATCCCAAGGAGTCCCAGGAAGATGGGCATTGCATTTGGGATCCAGGTCCATTTATCACCCAGAGAAAAGACTATACATTTATGGTTTTGACTATTACAGCAGACTGTTCTTTAGCTAAAAGATCAAGATTTTAAACTTATCTATTCATGCTAAAATGTGATGGGAATGTAACTGGTTTCTGTATAATTCCTTACCCATATAACAACACATTGCATGACTAGGATTTGATTTGGGAAACATTTTGTTAGATGTTCATCAACTGGAAAAGGATATTTTCTATACATTCAAATACAGACTCGAGGCGTCCCCTGGCTCTGACATGATTAAACAATTGGTGGGTAGCATGGAAGGATTGGACCCGCATACTTGGGTTCAAAGCATTTCTCATAGCCTGGGTTCCAGCCTAACACTGCGACTCATCATCACAATCATCATTTTTGTCCTGGCTGTCACCTGAAGATTCAATAGAAAGCTAAGGCATATGAAGGAAAATCATGTAGCCTCCACGGCTCTTGTGAATTTTATGCATAAAGCAAACGTTGTGGGGAGCAGAGAACAGGAAGAGAGTGTATACGGTGAGTCCTTTATCCTCATGCTAAGAAGCCTGGCAGGTTGGGTGTCTGGGGTGGAGGGAGGACTTCACCATTGTGAGATGGGGGTAAAGCCCAATCACATTCTCATGATGTTGTTCCCCACTTTACCCTCCAATATGGCGCTGACTTAAAGCACCTAGCTTATGGCTGTGTGGCCAGCAGCTTTAACCATAGAAGCAGACGTTCCTATTGGCTCTCTCTCTTCCCGCCGCGGCATCCACCTCCTCTCAGACCTTCCCCAATAGTAGATGGGCATAGGGGGGCTGTATCCCCCAACCCTGGATTCAAAATGCTTGCTATAAGCCTTAATTTTTTGGCCTGGCTACTTTAGTATTGTCATCAATTTTATCTTGACAGCTTTCAGTGTATAGAAATAACCATGTAGTCCCTGTAGCTCTTTTGAATTTAATATATAAAACAAAAGGGGGGAACTAAGGGAAACAGAAAGATTTCTCCCAAGTTGTCTCCCCCAAATATGTGCCAAACCCAAGATACTGCCTGCTACGCATGGTAAATGACTGTACACTAGGAGGTCAACGAAAGTAGGTCAAACGTTATTCTCCTTAAGGGTATCAGCCATCAGGAGCAACTGGACTGTAGGGCCCACTCCCTTCTGATACTGTTCCCTTAAAGGAGAGCCTGAAGGCAAGCTGGGACCACTCAAGGATGACTAAGGTTAGGCTACTAGATTGAGTCTAGGGTCCGCCCATCTTGCCATAGATCTACTCCTATTTCCTCCCTTTACTATTGCGTACAACTATTGTGTACAACTCCTAGTTCATCCCCCTCCTTTGCTTGTATTGCCTATGTTACAACCCCTTCCTATGACGGAGGTCGTTATCTGTAATCAGGGAGCTTGCATGTCCCAAAGATATATAATCTTTGGTCAGAAATAAAATCTCACGAGAGCTCTCTCCTATGCTCTTGTCTCACACCTCCACGTGGACCACCAAGAGCTGAGGTGAGCATGCTACTATGAAATGCGTCTGATTTCTTTATTTTACTCTCTCCTACTTCTCTATGACTTTACTATAATCTTTATATATCTTAACCGTACAATTGCGCCTATCGAACCCAAGATTAGTTGGGGGGTGGCTGGCTACCCCTACAGTTACTATGCTGGGGATGACACAATCAAGATGAATGGTGTTCATTGTCAAATGGACATTGGAAGATCTATCATGAAGCACAGTGTTGTCTGTGATAGGCTATTGTCTATCTGGATCCAAGGGAGTCCGATGAGCACAGCTGTAATGCAGAGTTAGGTGTCCACCACTAACGTTAGTGATGCAGGAATCGATTCTACCAATGTCTGTAGCACGAAATCGACTGAATGTGCAATTAAGGCACATTGATAATTATTGGTGATTGGAATGCAAAAATTGGAAACAAAAAGGAAGAAATAGTTGGAAAATATGGTCTTGGTGACAGGAACAGTTGGAAATCGAATGATCAAATTTTGGAGGACCAGCAACTTCACATTGCAAACACCTCTTGCAACAATGTACCAGGTGACTGTACACATGGACTTCTCCAGATAGAACACACCAAAATCAAGTTCCCTCTGTGGGAAGAGACCATGGAGAAGCTCAATGTCAGCAGCTAAAACCAAACCAGGGGCTGATTGCAGAAAAGACCATCAACTGCTCATACGTGAGTTCAGGTTGAGTTGAAGAAAACAAAAGCAAATCCACAAGAGCATATAACCTTGAGCGTGTCCCACATGAATTTTGAGAACATTCAAGAGCAGATTTGATGCACTAAACACTAATGACATGAGACCCAGTGAGCTGTGAGAGGCTATCAGGAACGTCATTCACGAAGAGAGCCAAACAAGGCATTAAAAAGACAAGAAGGACAGAAAAGGTCAGAGTAGATGTCAGAAGAGCCTGTGGAGCATGCTCTTAATTGGACAGTAGCTACAGCAAATAGACTAAATGATGAAGTAAAGACATGAACAGAAAATTTCAAAGGGCAGCTCAGGAAGACAAAGTAAAATATTATCATGAAATATGCAAAGACCTAGAGTTAAAAAAAACCAGAAAGGAAGAACACATTTAACATATCTTAAACTAAAAGGACTCAAGGAAAAATATCAAGCCTTGGCTTACAATATTGCAAGACTCCCTGGGCAGAATATTGAATGCTGCAGGAAACATCACAAGAAGATGGAAAGAATGCACAAGAGTCGCTGTACCCGAAAGAACTTATCAACACCCCACCGTGCCAAGAGGTAGAACCAGCGGTGCTGAAGGAAGAAGCTCGAATTGCATGCAAAGAATTAGCCGAAACCCCAGGCTCTAGGAATTCCTTGAACACCCATCGCAAAGTTTCAACAAGCTGGTGACGCTGGAGGGGTGCCCTCATCTAGGTCACAAGAGTCGCCCCTGATCCCACATCCTATCAAGAGCACACGTAGGCAAGTCCTGATGCTAGGCTGCCCTCTCTGGGCGGGCTAGGGTCATGGGAGCGCTCCACTTTGAAAGACACTCCACCCGAGAGCAAAGCTGTCCATATTGCAGGTCAATGGTCAGAAAGAATTCGATGGAAACGGAATCAGTGTGGAGGCTCAAAAAAAAGGATTTAGGGCGTTCACTGTAAACCATGTTAAAAGACAAACAAACGTACTGCCATCGAGTTGGTGCCCACCATATATAGTGACCCTTTAGGACAGGGTAGGACTGCCCCTGTGAGTTTCCGAGACTGTAAGAGACTGAAACCTTTAAGGGGGGAGCGAGTCCCTATCCTGCAGAGTGGGTGATGGTTTTGAACTGGTGACCTTGTGGCTCACAGCCCAGCATGTAACCCACCACGCCACCAAGACTTCCATGAGCCCAGGCTTCAGGATTGAAGCTCTCATCCAAGGCTCTGCACATTTTTTTGTAAACTGTGCACCCCCCAGAGTATTAGTTCCCTGTGCAGACTGTGCATGCGTGTACACAGGTGCATGATTTATATGGGCGTGTGATATGCAAAAATCTGATGAGTGAGAATGATTTCCCTTGACCTCCATAACTCTGGTGTTTCAACCGAAGATCGAAGTTCTAGTAGCTGCTTACAGCATGGTTGTTTTCTTGAGCACAACGAAGTTGCAGAACATTATTGCGTAGGCAAGAAAGGTGTTTAGACAGATTGTGCCTGTGGGTATAATACTCTGCGGGATTGAGTTCCGAGGCCGCGCTGATAGGAATGAGGACTGTGGAGTGTGGTATTAAGCCGCTGAAGGGGGGCTCAAGAGCTTCATGGGTGTTAGGAACCGCAGCCGCGTCTGGCCACATTGGAGGAGAGTTTTTCTCAAGAGAGAGTTAGCAGCTCTCCCTGGCAAGGCCCAGCAGTGGAGCTGGCTGCAAACAACAGCTCTTTAGTTCGTAGTAAGAAGAGAGAATTTGGGGCCAGATGTCTGTCCCTGATTCCATTTCGTAGGAAGGTTAGCCTGCTACCGAATTTTAGCCACACTTCTGGGAAGGAGAGAGGGAGAAAGAGAGGAGAGATGTCGGAGCCAAAGTTGACTGTGAGACAGTGATGCCAAGCCCTTCATTGATCCGCACTGCTAATGTCCATCGAAGTCCTTTGTACATACTCACGTGGCTGTTGTCAGCTGTGCATCGTCAGTGCGTGACCTTTTCATGCCTGAATTTGAAGCCACACGCACTTTTATGCAAACTGTTGTGGTGAGGACAGGGGGCAGGAATTCACGGCAGTGAATTCTGCTGCTTACTTAAATTGCAGGCAGATGGAAAACGCTATGTGGTTTTCTAGCCAACTAGCAAACAGCGACCGTGCTGCCTTTCCTTACACGTCCTCGTGGTGTCCAAAGGGCGCCTCTCAGAATCTGGCACCTTCTGCAGTGTGCAGGACACTCTTGGAGGAGGCAAGATGGGCTCCCTTGAACAGGCATACACCGAAAAGGAGTTCTGAGAGCAAGAAGCCGTGGCGGGCGAGGGAGGTTGACTCGAGAGATGGGCCGAGCGTGTTATCAGCTCCCAAAACTCGAGAGCGGAAACACCAACAGGGACGGGGTCCTCTGGCTGAGCGGCTCGCGTGCCGCGAGGGGAAGGATGTCCACAAGGACTGCTCAGACTGCAAACCATTGAAGTTGTTGTTGGTGCTGACTCATAGCGAGTCCGTGGGCAGCAGAAGGAAACACTGCCTGGTCCTGCAGGAGCCTTGTTTGTTCCGCGGTTTGCTATTGTTCCTTCGTTGGGCCCATTGTTGCAGCCACTGTATCAACCCCTCTTGTCCAAAATCTTGTTGTTGTTTTTCATGGTCTCTCTACTTTATCAAGCACGGTGTCTTTTTCTAGGGACTGGTCTCGCATGATAGCACGTCCAAAATCCGCGAGACACGGCCTTGCTGGCCTTGCTTCCAAGTTGCATCCAGGCTCTACTTCTTCTAGGATTGCCTTGTTTGTGCTCCTGGCAGCCTTCAATAGTCTTCCCAGCACCAGTTCAAATACATCGATTCTTCTTCGGCCTTCCTTCTCCGATGTCCAACTTCCACGTGCATATGAGGTGATTGAAAACACCATGGCTAAAATAATAATAATTTTAAAATAAAACAAAACAACAACAATATATAACAAGGGTTCCTGGGGAGGGGGTAGGGGGGAGAGAGGGGGTAAAGAGGAACTGATATCAAAGAGCAAAAGAAGAAACTGTTTTGAAACTGCTGGTGGCAGCCATTGTACAATTGTGCTTGATCTAATTGTTATGAGAGCTCTAAGAGTGCCCAATAAAATGAGTGATTAAAAAATGAAGAAGAAGAAAGAAAGAAAGAAGGAAAGAAAACACCAGGACTTAGGTCTTAGAATTACTGTCTCAGTCACCCTGAATTAGTCACTGGGTGAACTGAGGTGCCCATCACTGAGGTGTCCCTTAACCCAGAGGGCCGTTCATGGAGGGAGACAGCGCCAGAAGAGGTTCATGTGCAGGGGGTGTGCTATGGATTGAATGGTGTACCCCAAACCAGGTGCTGTGAAGCCGAGGGAGATGGCATCTTGTTGGCAGCCAAGTTTGAAGACTTCTCCTTTCGCCACCTTTAAAACCTCCTTTAAGTCCCCGAGGGACAACGTAATACTTGATTTACTTTTCAATTCTCTGGCTTGTTGCTAGACTTTCCACATACCTTCCTGTGAAACCGAAGGAAAGGAGCATTCGAAAGCATTCGGGCTTTCACAGAGTGAAAGCAGCGGGGCTACCCTTCTTGAAGCCCATTATTTCTTTGGCTCAGCACAGGCGACAGAAAACCCACTGGGGGTGGAGGTTAGAGGCCTGAGTTTGTATTCTGGCTCAAGCAGCCACTGGCTGGGTCACCTGGGTAAGTTACTGGACCACTGGGCACTAGACTCCTGGGAGGCGATTACTACTATGCTTGTGAAGATTAAATGAGTTAGTTTATGGGCAAGTGCGATACCGGTTTTAGTTATTCATGAATGTGCTCATTTCCCATGTGGCACAATTCCTACAATTTTGGTGGCTGAACACAACACAAATTTATTACCTCGCAGTTCTGAGAGTCGGGCGTCTGGGTGGGCTCTGCCAGTTTCTCTGGGCTAAGTCTCACATGGCCAGACTCAATGTGTCTGTTGGCCTGGGCGCCTGGCTGAGGCTCTGTGGAGAGAGTCTGCTTGCAGCCTCCTTGAGGATATTGGCAGGATTTCATCCCAGGCTACCATAGGGCAGAGGTTCCATGTTCTTGCTGGCTACCTGGAGGCCGGTTCGCCTTCTTAGGACATCCTCAGTCTCATAGCCCTCTTCTTCTTCAAAGCCTGCAGCAGCAAGTTGAGTAAACCTCCTTTTTCAGAGGCCCCATCTCTCTAGCCTCCCTTCTGCCTCACTGCCCCTGCCTCCAGCCAGAGAAACTTCTTGGCTTTTAAGGGATTGTCTAATTAGATTAGGCCCACCCAGGTAATCCAGGATAACCTCTCCAATTTTCAAGTCTGTAGCCTTAATTTCTGAGCACATAATAAGAGAGGCTGGATTATTTGAAGACGACTGTGACATCAGGATAGGAGGAAGGCTTATTAAGAACCTGTGATGTTCAGATGACACAACCTTGTTTGCTGAAAGTGAGGACTTGAAGCACCTGCTGGTGAAGATCAAGGATGACAGCCTGAAGTCTGCATTACAACTCAATGTAAAGAAGACCCGGATCCTCACAACCGGACCAACAGGTCACATCCCGATGAACAGAGAAAAGATTGACATTGTCAAGGTTCTGCCTTTCTTGGAGGCCCTATCAGTGCTCATGGAAGCAGCAGGCAAGAGATCAAATGATGCGCTGCATTGAATAAATCTACTGCACGAGACCTCTTTAGGGTGTTGAAAAGCAAGAATGTTACTTTCAGGACTAGGGAGCTCCTGGCCCAAGCCTTAGCCTCATATGTATGTGAAAGTTGCACATTGAATAACGAAGATTGTGGAGGAACTGGTGTATTTGAATTATGGTACTGGCAAAGAATCGTGCAAGTCCCGGGGACTCCCCAAAGGAGAAACAAATCTGTCTTGGGAGAAGTACAACCAGCTTGCTCCTGGGCACCGAAACGCGGACATTTCATCTCAAGCACTCTGGACATGCTGTCAGGGAGACCAGTCCCCGGAGCAGGACATCATGTTTGGCAAAGTGACGGGGCAGTGACAAAGAGGCAGGCCCTCAATGAGAGGATTGACACAACGCTGCACCAATGGGCTCCAATGTCAGAACAGTTGTGGGGCTGGTGCAGGACGCACGGCCGGGTGGTGTTTGCTTCTGTTGCACACACGTTGCTGTGAATCAGGACTGACTCGAGCACACGTGACAACGGCTTTAATTACACTGACACAGTCCGTTTGCCACCTAATGTAACATGTTTCCAGGTCCCAGGGATGAAGACGTGGACGTCTCGGGGGTGGGAGGCTCCGATCTAAGGACCCCAATGTTGTTATTTTAGAGCTAGAAGGGGGCTTGGTGAAACATGAGGTGAGTTTCTTTCCTGGGAAAGTTATAACAGAGAGCAATAATGCAGATTGCCCACCAGATACCTGACATCAAATATCACACCTATTTCCCGCCAGATGTCTCATCAGACTCTCCCAGGGATATTCTGCCAGTCTGGACTTCACACATGGCTATAGCTGGTGTCTAGAGCACGCCACAGGCACAGAGCATGTGTGGGCTTTGGTAAGGCCTTCTACAAAGCAGGGGTAGGGTCAGGTGTCCCGCAGCCAACCCCTGAAAGACCATAGCTCCTGCAGTCACCAGCTGTCATCAACATAGAGCAACGCGTCCCCACAGGAATGGGCCAGGACGCCTACAACACATATTTAAGGAGTTACATGGTAACTCCTGGCCCGGCCACCTAGTCTGTGCGGGGTCCTGTCGACCTTCTAGATTTTCTTTCGTTCATGGATATTTGAGCCTGTCGACTCCAGTTCTTCAGCGCCCATTGAATGTGGGCTCAATTTTCAGGAGATGAGATGCTTCTTAGTGTTGGCCCCTGTCCAGCCCTGTGAATCATACCCACTCTCCTAAGCTTGAGCTCAAAGAGAAGTGGAATTTGAGGCCAAAGAAGGCAAAATATTTCCCCTTCTCATCCTTGCTGTAATGGAAACAGTTCTGGGTTCAAATCTAGGCTCAGTTACCTGCCTGCTTCCTTCCTGGAAAGAACTTGGGCTGGGGAGAGAGCAAAGCCAGAAGGGCTGGGTGCTTATCTTCTCCAGCAGGAGTGGGGAATTCAGTATGCAAAGAGGTCTGGGGTTGCTACCCAGAGCCCTGGAGCTTCCGGTTGGACACGGCCCCCTACGTTTGGTCTGTTTCTTCTCTCTGTCCAGTGGGAGGGCAGCCAGGTAAGGTAGCAGGTATAGGGAACGGATTATTATGCGTCCTGAGTGCCAAGGACCCCCTCAAAGCAGCCCTTCCGCCCAACATTGCTGAAGCCCCTGGCGTCACACAGTGTTGCTTCAGCTGCTAGTAGTTAATGCTCTTTTACTTGGAACCGTTTTCAGCTCCTGGTGTCACCAGGGATCCCAGCTCACCGCCCCCCCACCCCGCCCCTTCCCCCATCTTGTCTCCTTGCAACTGGGACCCAAGTGACCATCATTCAAGGCTCACCAGGCTGTGGGCTCCGGCCCGAATTGGGGGCGGGGAAGCTTTTCCGGGAAGGGGCCCAGCAGGGTCTTGGCAGGCGGCCCCCCAGCCGCAGCCCGGGACCCAGCGTGCGAGAGCGAGCGCGAGCGCAGAGGTACTCGTGGCTGGAGCGCTCGCAAACTCCTGCCATGAGGGAGAAGCTGAGCTCGGCGGCTCCGGGCTGACGGGGCCGTGCCCCCGGCTCTCTTCTCAGGTGCTGGGGCCTAAAGGGGGCCCGGCCTGGCGGCGGAAGCCTGGGAACGAGGAAGCGGGTGCGGGCTAGACACCCCGCCTTCCCGGTTCCTAGGGTGGGGGCGTGGTGCGGCGGGTCCGCCCGGGCGGAGCGGGGTCGGTGCGGCGCCTCGGCCGCCCGGGCCGGTGGGGCCAGGCCAAGTGCAGCGCGGGGAGGGCGCACCCGCCGGCCCCTGCCCGGCCCCGCGCCCGCGGGGACCCGGCGCCCGTGTCCCGAGGCGGCCGGCGTCCAGCAGATGCGCGCGGGGGGGCGGGGGCGGGGGAGAGGCGGGGAGGAGAAACCCCACAACAAAACTGGCGTCGCCGAGCGCCCGGCTCGACTCGAATGGCAGGAGCCCGCGGCCGCGGAGCGCAGCCCAGACTCGGAGAGCGCGTTCGGCCGGCGGCGCGCGGCGCGGCGCGGGGGCGCGGCAGGTAGGGGCGCGGGCGGGGCGGGGGTGGGGGCCCGGGGCTGGGGCCACTCGGACTCCCCGCCTCGCTGCCCGCCCAGCCGCTGCCCGGGGCGGGGCCGCCGCCTCTCGCCCCCTCCCTCGGGCCCGGCACCGAGGGCGCGGCCCCTCCGGGCCACCCCTGCGCCTGGGGCGCCGGGCGGCGGGGCCTTCCCTGCTCTCGGGGCAGACGCCAGCCCCAGCCCCGGGCCCCTCCCGCTGCGCACATCTGGAAAGAATCTGAGGGCGGATGGGGTGGCGGGGGGCGGGGGAGGCGCTCATGGAAAGCCGCAGGCGGGGCGATGGAGAATGTGGGGGGCAGGTGGAACTGGGGAGGGGCGTGGACCCCTGCATTTAGCGCTCGGGCTCCAAGTTCCCGTCTTTCCACGTCAACTCCGCAGGGCTCCCACCAAGCCCAGCCTTTGGCCTCTTAGGAGACAGAGAAACTGAGGCCGGGAGAGAGGGGCAGAGCTCTGGCCCCAGGACGCGCAGGCAGGTGACAAAGCATCCCGCGCGTCCGCCGCGCTCCTGGGACCGCTGTGCCGCCCGAGCCCCGAGCCGCGCACTGGCTGGGCTCAAGCTCTCAGGTGGCGGCCCCGTGTGTCCGTCTGTCTGTCTACGCGGGCTGCCTCCAGGCGGGTCTCCCCAAACTTAGATATGGAGGACATGGTGGGGGCTTGGAGCGTCGCAGATCGGAGCTGGAGTCCTCCACCTCTCGCAGGGAAACCCCAGGTTCCAGGCCCCCGAACCGCTAGCCCAGGGCAGGGGTGGGGACGAGCAGGTGGCCGGCGCTGGAAGGCAGCTGCAGTGACAGGCGCTGCGGCCCAGGGTGCGCACGGCTGTCCTTGCAGCTCTAGGCGTGAATGACCAGCTTATAGAGGCCCGCGCCAGCCGAGAGTCTGGGCAAGCTATAGGCTACCTCGCTATAGGGGAAGGCTACCCCCAAAAGGCACAGTTGTGTGAACCAGGAGCGCTTGCTCCTCACTGGGAAGGCGATGGAGAGTGGGCGGGGCCAGCCAGACGCCTCCCACACCTCCACACCCCAGCTCCCACCGCACTTAAGTAGGTTACTCAGAAAAGCCTTTGTGATTGGGCCCACGGTCAGCCTTGGAACTCAAGAGGAAGCGTTAGGTTCACGTGACCATGGACGTGAGCTCCGTGGAACATGCCTGATTCCTTCTGGCTTCGGTTGAGTCGGGGGTCTAATGGTGGCAACCTTAGACACCGGTTAGCTCTGCCCCTGGGCTTGTTGGAACCTTGATGGCTCCCTATGAACCAACATCCTAGCAGAGTGACTGATGTCCTTGGAGACTTGATCCTACAGTCCCCGCCTCCGCCGCCTTGAACTGCCTGCCCCGCCCCTAACCACATCACCACACCATGCCTTGCACGTGCTCTTCTCTCTGCTAGGAGGGCCTTTCCTTGCCTTCGCCTGTGGCTTGGACAACTCCTCTTCTGCTGTCCAGACTCCAGGCAAGAGTCAGAAGGGCCCGATCGCCTGCAGGCCGGGTTTTACCACACTGACTGTGGATCTGAAACAGATTATGTTTCCATTCCGACAAACTCCACAGTAGTTCCTGAGCTTGGGGAGTCAGGGAAGGCTCAACTGAACCTTGGAGGATGGAGGGGACTTGCTGGGGCATGCCCCCCCGCCCCCCCCCCGAAGTCCCCTAACCTAGCCAAGGGGGCGGGAAAGACCTTGCAGAGAAACAGGCATTTGCTGGGATGGGCAGTGAGGGAGCCCTTTTATACGTGTTTCCTCATCCGCAGAATAGGAAGAATAACTGTTAGTTTTGAAATTTTTGTCAGAGCAGTTGACCAGCAAGGTTTGCTGAATTTGTCCATCCCTTGGCAATATAGAGGGAGCCTTGGCGGCTCAGTGGCTAAGCATTCAACTGCTAGCCTTGAGGTTGGTGGTTCAAACCCACCAGCCTCTCTGTAGGAGACTGCTGTGGCAGTCTGCTTCCGTAAAGTCTGGGGCAGTTCTACTCTGTTCGGTAGGGTCCCTAAGAGTTGGAATGATTGGATGGCTTTGCAGTGTACAGAGGAGGTGGCTGGTGCTACAGGCTCTCTGCCCCTGACCTGGACTCCCTTCCTCATCCGCCTCCTAGCCTGTGGCCCACCCCACTCAAGTTCTTCTAGGTCTCAGTGTTGGCTCTCAGGGTTGAGGTTGCTGGTCCATCTACTCCCTCAGTCGCACTCACCTGTGTTGGCTGCCCTTGCTGGTGCCAGAATCGGCTGACCTCACCAACAGCCTTTCATTCCATGCTCAAGAGATAGCGGCCATCTCCATTTGCTCGAAGGGGACTCCAGGCTCAGGGCAGTGAAGCCACTAGTCCAGGTGGGAAGAGCAGTCAGGTCGGCACCCTGGTCCTTCCATCACCAAAGCACTCCGTGAGCCCTCGCTGCCCGTCCCACCCAGCTCTTGCTGTCCCAAGGGTTGGAGCCGTTCCTTGCCAAGAGGACCCGAAGCTCCCAGAGACCAGGGACCTGCTCTCGCCGTGGCCCCTAGCCCACCTCCTACAGGATCGGCACACGGAGGTGCCCTGGGCACTTGTCTTGTTCCACTTTCTGAAGTACAGGTGGGAAATGTGAGACTCAGATGGGTCAGGAATCTCCCCACCAGCTCAGCACCCCCACCCCCATCACCTAAACCCGACTTTGTCATATTCTTGCTCTTCCATGGCTTTTCATCTTCCAGCCCCTTCCTCATCTAGTCCTGTGGTCACTGCTCACTGCCATCCTTGCTAGTTCCCAGCTGCCCCCGGCCACGCTGTGAGCCTGGTGTCGCGTTCCCCAGACACAGCATGGGCCCGCATCCGCAGGCCGGCGCACCCACTGCCCCCTGACTGGGCGCACTCTCCCCCTTTTTCCTGATATGCAAGCTGCGTGGCTAGGACAGGCATTGAAGACTGCTCTGGCCCCGGGCAGAGCCATAGCTCTCCTGGGCTCCTGTGGACGTCAAGCGTACTTATCACCCTGCGATTATAATAGCGGATACACAGTGCTCTAGACAGGAGCCGCCTTGTACAAACCCCTCCGTGGAAACAAGGAATGAAAAGACAATGACGTTTTCCTGCAGACCCACTGAAGCCTTCTTGTCTAACTAAAACATTTCCAGTAGTCACATTAGCAAAAGTAAAATGAATGAAGTAGATGAAGTTAGATTTAAATGGTTTGGCCGAGTGGATTATATGTTGGACTGCTAACCACAAGGTCAGCAGTGTGAATCCACCAGCTGCACTGCGGGAGAAAGGTGAGGCTTTCTGCTCCTGTAAAGATGTATGGCCCCACAAGGGCACTTCAACTCTGCCCTGGAGGGTCACTCTGAGTTAGAATTGACTCAATGGCAGTGAGTTTGAGAGTTTTTAGAGTTATATCCCAGAGACTGGAGCCTGTAGGTGGTGCCCAGTGAGTGCCCTGGGCTGCTAACCAGAATATTGGAAGTTCAAGTCCACTTAGAGGGCGCCTGGGAAGAGAGGCCTGGTGATGAACTCCCCCAAAATAAGCCACTGGAAACCCTAAGAACACATTCTACAGTGACTCGCTGGGGGTCTCTAGGGTTGGAGGTAACTGGGCAGAAATTGGGTAGCTAATATCAAATGATCCATATGAAAATTAATGAGATTTTATGAGATACTATTTATAGTCATAAGATACACATTTCCATTTTGCACTCAGTCTTGGAGATCCTGTAGACTCTGTTGGACACAGTGCAGCTCAGTTTGAATGAGCCAAGCTTCAAAGGCTCAGCAGCCCCGTGTGATAGGTGGCTACCACGCTGGGCAGGGCAGCTGTGAGCTTCCTGAGGGCAGGCTCCAGGCCTGCGTGTGCGGTGCCCAGCCATGCTTGGCCTTGGGGAGAGCAGGGTAACATGATGGCCAAGGCCCGGGCTGGACGCTGAGTGTTGCCATGTCACAGCTGTGTGACCTCGGTCAGCCTCTCTGGGTCTCTCTTTTCTGATCTATAAAATGATCACGAGGATGCATTCAATACAGTTCTCCATATGAGATACTTCAGTAGATCCAGTTGATAGACTTTTACAAAACTGAGGGTGAGAGAGAAAGAAGTCTTCCAAGTAAGCTCATGGGCCATGGCAGACCAGAGCCCCTGTCCTGCTTCCTGGCCTCCTGCCCTGACTGCATTTGGGGCCCGTACCCCTGCTTCGCCTCTCAGAGCCCCGGGCTGCAGTGGGGTCAGGTGAGCAGGGCGGGCCTGAGGCTTGCCCCGGTTTACTCCTGGTGGCCGCAGGGCCTTGCCAGGTCTGGAGGCAGCCTCAGCTCTGTGCCCTGATGCCGACTCTGGGCTCGGTTCTGCATGTAGACACACAGCGTTGCTAACCCATTCACAACCCTTGCTCAAAAAAACCAAACTCACTGACCTGGAGTCGAAGCAACCCTGTGGGACCGAGTGGATCTGCCCCTGAGGGTCCCCCCAGACTGTGACTCGTCTGGGACTGGAGCACCTGTCTCTCTCCGGAGGAGTGGTTAGTGGTTTCCAAAGGCCGAGCTTGCAGTTCGCAGCCCAACACATGGTGGCGACACCCCCTGGGCTCCCGTGCTAGGGAGTCGTTTCTACCAAGGCCTGAGCAGCACAGAGAGGAAGTACTTGCCTGGTGGGGTCATGGGTTAAGCCTTGGTCTGCTAACTGCCAGGTCAGCATTTCAAAACCAGCAGGCATGTTCAGGGAGAAAGATGAGGCTCTTTGCTCCTGTGAAGATTTATAGCCTCAGAAGCCTTGGTGTGCGGGATATTCACTGGAAGGCTGGGGGTTCAATCCTGCCCCCATGAATTCCTGCTCTCTGGTGACTGCGGAGGTAGGTTAGGTGCTGCTTCCCGGGCCTCACTGACTCAGCCCACTCTGAGGTCCCGCCATTGGGAACACGGGAGGTTGATAAAGTTCCTGTCCTGAAGCACCCGTGACTGAATGGGCTCAGTGGCAGGGGCCGGTTTATATCCTGTCTGACGCCACACCGCCACCAAGAGCCAGAACTGAGAGGGTGACCCTGGCTGTCAGGTCCAGAGCCTGTCACTTAACCTCACACTCTGGTTCTGCTGACTCTCCAAGGCCTTGCGCCCTGGCACGTCCAGGGACTCACTCTATGGGTTGAGGTGCCCCTCTGATGGTGAGGAGGGTGGGGTCCCCAATGCCCCTGTGCCTGCTGAACCGAGTGCGTGACTCTGTCCCCACCTTGGCCCTGGCAGGGACTCTCACTTACCTAGCAGGTGTCAGGCACGAGGTGCCTGCTTTCTATAGAGTCCTCCCAAGAGCAGCGTGAGCTCAGTGAGGCCAGAGCCTGTAAGCAGAGGACATGGGCCTTGAACACATGTCTGCAGGATTCAGAGGCAATGTACCTGAGCCATTACCTGTGACAAGAGAGCACAGGCTCCCCAGAGAGGTTTCCTACCCGATTCCCTGGAACTCCAGGGACCCATCCCTGAGCCACGCCAAGACTAGGGCACTGCCGGGCCATGGCAGCCCCAGTTTCTTCTTCATGGGCTGAGAGTATGTCCCTGTCCCCCTGCTCCCTAAGGGGCTCTGCTGGGGGCTGGGCCCCACAGGGTGGAGGGGTGGTAGTGGGAGCACATCAGGCTCGGGTGGGTGGGCAGGCATCAGGAACAGCACTCGGAGGCGGCAGCAGCAGGAGCAGCTCCAGTGGCTGATGCCTCTGCTGGGCCTGACTTGGGCCCCCAGAGCGTTGCGCCCAGCCCGTGGGGGACAAAGATGCTCACGCGTTCACAACCCAGCGCCTGCCGAGGCGGCAGTGTGTGCACAGTCCCATTGGACCGCAGTCACCAAGGACTCTGGGCCATCACCGAGCCCCCCAGGGGACCGGCATGGGAGTTGGTTCTTGGAGCAGAAGGAAATGCTGATTACACAAGAGGGGAAGGGCGCTTTGAGCCAAAGGAACAGCATAGGCGAAGGGTTGGAGGGAGAAACCCTTCAGAGCCGTGCATGACTAGGGGTGAGTGAGTGGGTGGGTGGGGACTTGGGTGAGTAGCAGAGACGTTCAAGTCCTGAAGATCCAGAATAATAGCAGAATGAAGACCCCCGACAAACCCTTCTGGCCCTGAGTGTCAGCCTTCCAGAGGAAGGAAGGCCTGGCCAGGCCGGACCCTAGTGACTGCTTTCCCCCAGCCTCGCTTCCCCCTCTGTGAATTGAAGGTGGGGATTCCCTGGGACCTGGCCCCGCAAGGTTGGGGAAGCCTTGCAGGCAGCCTTGATGGGGTGGGGAGAGGGCAGGCCCTCAGTAGGTCAGCTGGGTGCTGCCTGGAGCCCATGAGGTCTGTGTTATGACTTCCAGGGTCTCCTGTAGGCACTATGGCCCGGAGCAGGGTGCTGCTGCTCCTGCTGCTGCTGCTGCCGCCACAGCAACTGCACCTGGGATGGGTGCTCTCGGCGAGGACCCCTGCAGTAGGCCTAGCCAGCACCCCCAGCCCCAGCCCTGAGGAGAACGAGTTCTTGGAGGGGCCAGTGCTGATCCTGAGCCCAGAAGAACCAAAGCCCGGCCCAGCTACTGTCGACTGCCCCCGTGAATGTACCTGCTCCCAGGAGGGTGTTGTGGACTGCAGCGGCATTGACCTGCGAGAGTTCCCAGGGGACCTGCCCGAGCACACCAATCACCTGTCCCTGCAGGTGAGACCCTGGGGAGCTCATGGTCCCCCTGCCGGACCCCCACGCTCATGCTCCATTCTCCTGGCTGCTTTAATCTTCACACTTCCTGCCTGCCCTGCCCCCAACAGTCAGGGCTCACCAGGCCCTTGGAGTTCTGCCCCATCTGTGTGGCCTCCTTTCCTGGTGTCCCACCTAACACATCTCACTTGGAGGACATAGGCCAGCCCTGGTCCTCTGAATGGAGACGCCCTGGCAGGGTGGGGGAATAAGAGCAAAGTGGACCCCAGTGGCAGGGCTTTCGGGGTCGGGGGGTGGGTTGGGCAGAGGACAGCAAGCACCTCAGCCCGGACCCTGGGGTCTGAGAGGGTCTGGAGACAGGTTGCAGCCCCTGAGAAAGAAGAGACAAGAGTGCATTGGTGTGGCCAGAGGTGCCACCCAGTGGCCCTGGAGATGAGTCACACCAGATTCCAGAGGGCAGTCAGTCCCAGTGACCCTCCGGCTCATACAACATTGGCAGCTGGGTGGTGTGTGTGTGTGTGTGTGTGTGTGTGTGTGTGTGTGTGTGTGTGTGATGGGTGCCAATCCCTAGAAGCCGGTTGGGGAAGGGGCAAGTGCGTGATAGCATTACTGATGTTCACTTGTTCATTCAGTCATTAATGATTTCCTGGCTACATGTTCTATGTCTCTGTCCTGTGTTAGGGGTGGGGTGGGGGGATCCCAGGCTGTGAAGGGTCAGAGACGTCAGTAGAGTGGGCTTCTGGCTGAGCGGAGGGGACAGAGGGGCTGAGAGGGTAGAGCAGGCTCCTCTGGAAGAGCCTTCAGAGTCTCTGGTGCCGGGGACACGGGCCTCATGATGGAGGCAGGGTGGGCAATAAGAGCAAATCGGATCCCGGCCTCTGTGGGGCTCCCAGGGCCCTCGGACTGATGCTGCCCTTCCTGCCCCCACAGAACAACCAGCTAGAGAAGATCTACCCCAAGGAGCTCTCCCGCCTGCACCTGCTGGAGACCCTGAACCTCCAGAACAACCGGCTGACATCCCGAGGTGAGGGGTCCCCCACGCCCTGGGGCAGGGCATTGTGCTAGGGGGCCAGGCCACCAGGGTAGAGGTTGGCCCTGGGGGCCTGGGTGTGGGGAAGAGCAGGCCTGGCTAGGCTGGGGGTGAGGCCAGGCAGGGACCAGGTCCATGCAGGGCAGGGCTGCCGGAGTCAGTGTCCTGCCTCTCCTCTGCCTCCCTCAGGCCCGGGGCCTCAGAGTTGGGCAAGGAGAGAACCTCGGAGAAGCTGGGACCCCAGGGTCTTGGTCAGAGGACCAAAGCATTGTAGTCCTCAAAGTTGATGAGTTTATTTTCTTTGGATAAAAGGGTTATACGAATATGAGAGGGGAAAAAAAACAACCTTAAAAACATGACATTGTCATGTGTAGTCAATCCTGATTGGCATCTTGGCATCCTTTTTTCTTCCATTTAAAAAAACAAACAAACGCTTTATTGAGGTCTTATTTATACACCATCACGTGTAGTCCATCTTTGAGGTTGTGAACCCACGCAGACGTGTAGCCCCCACCAAAAGCCGATCCAGCCTCATGCAGTGCTGCAGACACCCCCACTCCCCACCCCCTCATGGCGACCGGCCGTGCTCCGCTCAGAAGTGGGCTCTCAGGAGCCATTGCTTTGGGAGGACAGCGGGGGTTCTGTGGAGAGGGTGCTCCGGTTTATGTAATTGTTCCCTCGTTAGAGATGTGGCTGAGGTCCAGTGTCAGAGGGTCTCAGAGCCAGGAACTGAGTGTCAGAGGCCAGGCTCCCAGCTGGCCGAGCTCCCAGCAACAGCTGGGCCCTGACCGGACATCTGCGTGGTGGGGCAGGGGCCTTCCAGGTGTCTGGGTGACTCAGGGCCAGAAACTCAGACCCCACCTGCCTGGGGATTGCGTGTGAAGTGAAGCCTGTGCCCCCACTTCCCCCCTGGGAGTAGTTCTTTTTTCCTGGCAGGACAGGGTTTGGCTGGGTCCCCTGTTCTGTGTCCTGATCTTTCCCAGCTCTGGCCCCACACTGGCTGCTCTGAGAGGGGCGAAGGGTCAGGAAGTTCCCCAACACACACTCCCTGCCCCCACCTCCCAGCATGGGCCCACCAAATGGGAAAGGAGGATGGTGTGAGCAGGCCCCTTGGGCCCGTGGGGAGGGCCCCCCCGCGGGCGGCTGGTGCCCCGTGAGCCCCTGGTAGCATCTCCTCCATTCAGGGCTCTGACTGCTGCCTGTCCTTTGAAGGGCTCCCGGAGGAGGCGTTTGAGCACCTGACCAGCCTCAATTACCTGTACCTGGCTAATAACAAGGTGAGGGGTCCAGGCAGGGCAGGCGGGGAGGGGGGCTGTCCTCCCAGGCTTTCTCTTCGGCTGAGTTCGTTAATTTTCCCCAGGCGTCTTCTCGGCTGCCCGTTGGGTCCCCATTGCTGCACTGACGTGGCCTCCTGGGGATGGACTCAGAGCCCTCCCCCAGCTAGTGGCCAGTGTGGTCAGGGAATGAGGACAGAAGCCAAGACCTGCAGGCGTGTAGGGGAGAGTGAGCTCCTCACCGGTTAGGGGGGGGCCCTCGGAGGGCTTCCCAAAGGAGGTGGCATTGAGAGTTGCCAGGCTTCAGCCTGTGGCCCTGAGCAGGGGGCACTGAAGTAGGGCGGCAGCAGGAGTGAAGGCTCGAAGGCACGGGGCCACCAAATATCTGATGCCCTAGGGCTGCATCTTGGCCCCTTGGCCCTCTGACATTGCCTGAGGCGGCTGGTCCTCCCTGTGGGCTTGTGTCCCCAACTCTCCCTCATGGGCACACCCTCACGCTAGTCTGCAGCTCTACCCACTCCTCTGGGCCTCAGAGACCTGGTGCCTTCTTGCCATTTCTCCTGAGCTGTCTGTCCACTGAAGCAAACCGAGTCCCCAGACCAGACCCCAAAGTTGCCCCAGTTCTTTGGGACCCTGGGTTCGAGGGACCAAGCCTGGGGGTGCTTCTGGATTCTGTGTTGTTTCCCGCCCTCTGCTCCCGTGGCTCTCTCGCTGTCCCGGCTCCCGGCTGCTGTGGAGCTCAGGATACATTGGCATAGAGCTGGGCTCCTGGTGTTGCCCCCAGACCTGAATTCCAAGGAGCCTCTGGGTCGACTTGAGGCGCTAGCCTTTCAGTTAGCAGCCGAGAGCATGCAGTGAATGCTGTTGACTGGATGGCAGGTGGGCATCGTGGGGTGTTGGGGACACCTGAATGGCTCACAGTGACTGGACAGAAGGGCTGGTGTCAGGAGCAGGGACCAGGCCCTGGAGAGTCTTGTTCCTGGATCAGGGTTTGATTGAGGACAGAGTTCTATTTGAGAAAGAGGGCCTTGCGCGCAGCACGGAGACGGGCTAGTCTCTGCCCTTCAGTCTGCCCATTTAACTCTTCTCTTCCCAGCTCACCTTGGCGCCCCGATTCCTGCCGAACACCCTGGTCAGTGTGGACTTTGCTGCCAACTATCTCACCAAGATCTACGGGCTCACCTTTGGCCAGAAACCAAACTTGAGGTCAGAGGTCAAAGGGGGTGATGGCCCTGGGCTCAGCCTAGGGATGTACCCTGTTAGGAAGAGAGGGGACCCAGAGAGGCCCCGAGGAGGAGTGTGCTGTGTAGGAGAGGCTGATCCCTGCAGCAATTGGGGGAACTGGGCCAGGGAAGAAAGACCTTACCTGCCCCTTGGAAACTGTCGTGCGTGTGTGTGTGTGTGTGTGTGTGTGTGTGTGTGTGTGTGTGTGGTGGGGGTGTGTGTGAGCAGGGCAGGGGGGCCCTTGGGGGTAGGAGGTTGCTATGTCCTTGGAGCTGCTTCTGCTTTGGAATCTATCATGCACCCCCAAGGAGCTGGCACCCCTCCGTGAGCCCTCATCCCACAGAGAAGAGCCCTCATCCCCAAAAAGGCCACCCAGCACAGCAAGACTTTTGTGTGTGGATCTGGTTCCTTGTCCCCACCCCTCCCCGTAGGACAGCTCCAGGGGGCAGGGTCTTGATACTTGGGTTCAGACCAGGGCTGGCACATCATGGTAGTCACTGAATATCCGTTGAATGAATGAGGACTCATCCCCTCTGGGCCAGGCCCTGTGCAGGGTGCCCTGGAGACAGAGGTGGGTAGGGACAGACCTGCCTTCTCACTGCCATCAAACCCATGTTGACTCCCAGCGACCCTGTGGGACGGGGTGGGTCTGCCTCTGTGGGTTTCTGAGACTGCAGCTCTTTAACAGAGTAGAAAGCCCTGCCTTTCTCCTGCAGAGTAGCTGGTGGTTTTGAACTACTGACCTTGTGATGAGCAGTCCCACTTGCAGCCACTACCTCACTGGGGCCTGTCTTTGGGAAGTCCCACAGAGCTTAGAGCCAGAGTGTGTGGTTGACAGGCAGGGGTGCCAGAATGGAGGAGGCAGGGATTTCAGGGCCAGGGCCAGCAGGGGGGACTTTGAAGGATGTGGAAGTCGATCCCATTGGGGTCATTGAAGCTGCCCTGCCTTGGGGGGTGGGGGGGCTCTGGTGGTCTCTGCCCCTCCTAGTCCTTGGTCTCCTCTCTCTGAGACTCTGCTAACTCCGCATCCTTGACTTGGATGGGCTGAGGAGGACACCAAGTGGCCTAATCCCGGACGTGGAGGCTCCCAGGGTAAGGGGCTGAGAGGCTGCACCTGCTCCCCAGGTCCGTGTACCTGCACAACAACAAGCTGGCCGACGCGGGGCTGCCAGACAACATGTTCAACGGCTCCAGCAACGTGGAGGTCCTCATCCTGTCCAGCAACTTCCTGCGCCATGTGCCCAAACACCTGCCGCCTGCCCTCTACAAGCTGCACCTCAAGGTGGGCAGAGAAGGCCCCCAGCTGGGGACCTGCAGTGGGGGCAGCGGCACCTGCAGGAAAGCAGGCCAGCGCCTGGGCTCTGTGTTATAGAGCCACTGATGCCAGGCGGGAGCCCCGCTCCATCCCCAGCTCCTCCTCCTCATGCCCAGACCCTCTTGGCAGACACAGTCCTCAGACCCTCTCTCCCCGCCCCCGCAGAATAACAAGCTGGAGAAGATCCCACCAGGGGCCTTCAGCGAGCTGAGCCACCTGCGCGAGCTGTACCTGCAGAACAACCACCTGACTGATGAGAGCCTGGACAACGAGACCTTCTGGTGAGCCCGCCCCCCCTGCCCAGCTCCTCCCAGACAGACCCAGCCAGGCCCCCCATCTTCCACTGCCCCTGACAAGACTGTCTGGAGAAAAACTGTGAGGATTTCGGAAACAGGTGGACAGGCCTATGCCCAAAGCCAGGTGAGGGACAGAGATAGGTAAGGCCGGCCAGGTTCCAACAGAGCAAGGAAGCCTTTGCCAAGACCCACCTCTCGGCAGGAAATGCAAACTTATGTTTTCTTGCAAAAAGCAACTGGGTTTTTATTTTTTAGGACCAGGAGGTGATTGTATGTAAGCGACGGGTTTTCAAACAAACCTCTGTGTGCCAAAAAATGGTGTCAGGAGTGCCCTAAGCTAATGTGCAGGCTGATCACCTCAGGGGGACCGCAAGCTCTACTCCATTCCAGACCACAGCAATAAAGCCAGTCAGGTTACCCCCACCCCAGCTTTAAAAAAATGTCCTAGTACATATGAAAGGAGCCTGGTGGTGTAGTGGTTATGCATTGGGCTGCTAACCTCAAGTCAGTAGTTCGAAACCACCAGTGGCTCCAAGAGAAAAAGATGAGGCTTTCTGCTCTCGTGAAGAGTTACAGTCTCAGAAACTCACAGGGGCAGGCAGTTCTACCCTGTCCTGCGGGGTCGCAATGCATCAGCCTCCCCTCCCTCCATGGCAGTGAGGTGGTCTTTAGTACCTATGCCAGTCATGTTTATCCTACTGAGGAGCCCGGGGGTGTAGTGGTGGCACCTTGGGTAGCAGGTCAAACCCACCAGCCACTCCTTGGGAGAGGGGCGCAGTCTTTGGCTCCGGTAAAGATGTCCAGCCTCAGAAGCCCTCAGGCGCAGCTCCTCCCAGTCCCTAGAGCGAGAGTCTCCTGGACGGCCACACTTGGGCTCTCTTTTCGCATGCCAGAGGATTATGAAAAAGTGCGAACTCTTGTAAGAAAGACCGCAGTGTGACACGGGGACATGACGCGATGGTGTTGAGTGACGGGTTCGACCCAGGGGTGCCACACTTCAGTTTGTAAAAGTCCGAAGTATGTGCGAAGCCCAGCGAAGCAAAATGCACTAAAACCAGGTGGAATCAACTGCGATGACACAGAGGCCCCCGGAGGACCCCTGCCAGAGAGTGGCAGAGCAGGGGTGCATTCAGGCCCTTCCCATTACAACCCCCTTGGGGACAGGGGAGGGGACAGGTGCCATGCAGGCTCCTGGCAACCGCCTTAAGCCCCTCCTCCTCCCTCCCCCAGGAAGCTCTCCAGCCTGGAGTACCTGGATCTGTCCAGCAACAACCTGTCGCGCGTGCCAGCGGGGCTGCCGCGCAGCCTGGTGCTGCTGCACCTGGAGAAGAACGCCATCCGGAGCGTGGACGCCGACGTGCTCACCCCCATCCGCAGCCTCGAGTACCTGCTGCTGCACAGCAACCAGCTGCGGGCGCACGGCATCCACCCGCTGGCCTTCCAGGGCCTCAAGAAGCTGCACACGGTGCACCTGTACAACAACGCGCTGGAGCGCGTGCCCCGCGGGCTGCCCCGCCGCGTGCGCACGCTCATGATCCTGCACAACCAGATCGCCGGCATCGGCCGCGACGACTTCGCCACCACCTACTTCCTGGAGGAGCTCAACCTCAGCTACAACCGCATCACCAGCGCGCAGGTGCACCGCGACGCCTTCCGCAAGCTGCGGCTCCTGCGCTCGCTGGACCTGTCCGGCAATCGCCTGCAGACGCTGCCGCAGGGCCTGCCCCGCAACGTGCACGTGCTGAAGGTCAAGCGCAACGAGCTGGTCGCCCTGGCGCGGGGGGCGCTGGCTGGCATGGCCCAGCTGTCCGAACTCTACCTCACGGGCAACCGGCTGCGCAGCCGGGCCCTGGGTCCGCGCGCCTGGGCGGACCTGGCTCATCTGCAGGTATGAGGAGTGGACGGAGGGCTAGGGGACTCTGTGGGTGCAGTGACTACTGGTCTGGCTGCCCCATGCCCACCCACCCACGGGAGAGGATGGGATCACAGGGGTGGGGGTGGGGGTGGTGACAGGCAGGGGGAGGTTCAGCTGGTAAGGTCAAGCTGAGTTCGTTTACCCACAAGGACCTGGGAACCAGCAACACCCCTGGGTAGGGAGATGCTGGGGCAGGAAGGGGTGTGGGAGGCAATGCCTAGGTTAGTGGGTACTCCTTTCAGAAGGGCCTGCCAGGACAGGCCTCTGAGCAGAGTGCAGTCAGTGTGGCCAGGCTGGGCTCCCTGCCTGCAGCTGCAGCCTACTGAGCATTAGGGGGCGGGGTAAAGGTGAAGGTGATGGGGTCATGGTGTCAGGGGACATGTGGCCACAGCAGTGTCAAGCTCAGGAGCAGGGATGAGGACTTGGAGAAGGCTGGACCTGGACAGCGCATGGCCCAGGTCACTGGAGTTCTCGTGGAGGATTCTGGTCCAGGCTTTCTGGGGGTGACCATGGACATAGCCCACCAGGCTCGTTAAAAGTGAAACCACACAACTCATTCAGGGTAGATTAGAGACACCGGGGAGGGCCAGGGCCATCACCTCTACTACCAGCCTTCACCACCACACCTATGCCAAGGCTATCCCGCTTCCCCCAGCTGTTGCCCCCAGGACTCTTGTTCCTCCTCCTTAGGGCTCTGCTCACATGCCCCCTCCCCAGGGCTGCCTCTCCCACCGCCCACTGCCTTCTCTGCTTGACTTTGTTCCTTCTTGAACAGCTTTATCGGCATAAAATTCACATAGTATTCAAGTCAGTTGTTCATTTACATTAAGAAGAGTTGTAAAATTATCACCACAATCAATTTTGGAATATCTTCTTCTTTCTTATACTCATTAGCTCCCATTGTCCCCCCTCCCCAAACCTTCTCTGCCACACTCCTAAGAACCATTGATCCAGGTACTGTCCTATAGGCTTACCTATTCCGGATTTCTTAACACAGCACTGATTCTCAACCTTCCAGTGCCGCCACCCTTTCATACAGTTCCTCATGTTGTGGTGACCCCCAACCACAAAATTATTTTTGTTGCTATTTCACCACTGTCATTTTGCTATTGTTATGAATCGGGCGACCCCTGTGAAAGGGTCATTTGACCCCCAATGGTGGAGGCATAACAGGGAACTTTACAGGTTATTTCACATCAAGATCAAGAAACAGTAGGGACACAGCCTTGGTCCACAGCGACACCTCTCCTCAGCCAGCAGCTACGTCTCTCTAGTCTTCAGCTCTCAGCCATGTGCTCTCTCAGCCCCTGCCTCCCTGAGGCAGGAAGCCAGCCTGCTGCTCTGCCTCCCAGTGCCATATCTTAACACTGCCTCTCTGTTCTGCCTCGTGTTCTCCTTGCCTTGGCCTCTAGCCTTGGCCCGGCTCCTTTGCTCTGTCCGATAATCGCCATGCCACCGCCTCTGGTGCCACCACCTCCTTCTGCTGGTCCACGATTCTGTTTCTGAGATGCCTCTTAGCCCTACTTTGCACTGTCCATCCTCACTGGCTTTTAGGTCATTTATCGGTGGGTTAGGAGCCCTGGTGGCATAGTGGTTACTAGTTGGGCTGCCAACCACAAGGTTAGCAGTTTGAAACCACTAGCCACTCCACAGAGAAAAGAGGAGGCCTTCTACTCCCATAAAGAGTAGCAGTCTCAGAAATCCCCAGTGGCAGAGGGCAGTCCTACCCTGACCTATAGGGACATCATGAGTTTGGTTTGGGTTTATTGGTTGGCTGCTGGCCCCGCCCACTAGGATAGGGCAGGGCCGCAGCACACCTACTCAGCACCCCTGAGCTCCAAATGAATGTTCTGCTGGGGGATGATTGGATGAGTACCAGGGCTGGGGGAGAGCTGGTAGGATTGGGTGGGCAGATTGAAGGGGTGGAGTGGGGTAGCGGCAGTCCTAGCTTGGAGGCTGGAGGAGGCTCCTGCCAGGAGGGACCCTGCAAGAGCCGCAGACATGACACTCCCTCAGACCTCCCCACAGAAAGCCCGCCACCAGGATCCAGCCGCCATTGCCTGTTCACTGGTAAACCAGTTGCCCTCAAGCCAGCTCTGACCCAGGGCGATGCATGCGTTTTCAGAGGAGCACTGCGCTCCGCAGGGTTTCCACGGCTGTGTCATAAAAGAGCCCATCACCGGGCCTTCCTCCGAGGCGCCTCTGGGTGGACCCCAGCCTCCAACTCTTGGCTAGCAGCTGAGGGCTTTGACTTTGGGCCACCACCTGGGGGTGCAATGACACCCATTCTCAAGGGGTCCCAATCACCTCCACCTGTGCCCACCCCCACCCCCCCCCCCCGCTGCATTTCCTAACTTGCGGAAGAGGTGGCATCCACCCAGCTGCTCCGAGTTTCCCTTTCTCTCAGCCCGCTGCCCATCCTCACCCAGCCCTGGCCTGCTGCCCTCCCCTCTCCCCATTGCTGTCGTCTCTCCACCCTGCTGCCCACACTGAGGCTTGGCCACCCCCAGGTCCTGCCTGCTCTGCGGTGCCTCAGGAGCTGCCCCCTCCTGCGCTCCATATGCCATCGGGGCTATTTTGAAAAGCCTCTGTCCATCTCATGCTCCGGCGCTGGGGCTCCACGGCCCATCCTTGTCATGAGAATCCCGGCCAGAGCCCTTTTTCTGGCTTCAGCTCTGTCCCGGCTGCCACCACCCGGACACACGCGTTTGCTCATTCAGGCCTCTCCTTCACGCCTGCCCCAAGCCCTTTGCGCTGGACACTGCTCTAAAACGATAGTCGGTGGGATCAAGACTCCTCCTGGTGCTTGTTCTTAGGCTTAGCTCAGTGTCACCTCCTTTCAGGATCCCCTGCCCCCCACAGTGGTGATTGCTGAACTGCATCCCAGTGCCTGGGTGAGCTGGTCTGGGCTGGGGTGTCTCCCTGCTCCCTCTGCTTCAAAGTTTCGCATGCCCCCCACCCCCAGCTGCCTTCTCTTCAAGCATCTCCTCCAGCTCTATTCCCCCACCAGGCTAGCTCTCTCCCTCCCAGTGCAGTGGCACTGGGCTGCTGCAGTCAGTCTGGATTCCTGGGCTTGAAGGGCGTTCTCAGTGGGTCCCACCCTCAGGCACCGCAAAGTTGCAGTGAATGCAGACATGCTGGCCTAGAGTTGTCCCCCGTCCCCACATGCTGTGGGAACACAGCGGGGGACAGGAACCCTGCTGGAAAGGGAATGTCCAGAGACCTTCCCAGAAGAGGGAAAGCTGGAGCTCCCCATGACTCCTAACTCTTGGGGGTCATGTCCCCCTGTGTCCTGACCCTGGACCCAGCCAGCCAGGCAAGGAAGGGGCTTGGAGAGTACAGAGGCTGTCCCAAGGTGGCAGAGGGGTGTGCGTGGTGGGGGTACCGACAGCTGAGGCACTCTGGAGCTGGCAGCAGAGCCAGGCACTATTTTGGGAAACACATGCCCATGTTTTCCTGCACTCTGGGCAGGTGGTGGTTGATGAGCCTGCATCCTGGCTGCCACACCAGGGTCATGGGGGGTGGGGCTTCCACCCCTACTGCCCACCCACTCTGGCTCCTGCCCACGTGTCCCTGAGCTCCTCAGGTGACCCCTGCACCCACGCTTCTCTAGGGCCAGTGGGGTGAAAGTCGAAGGCTGGAGGTCTGCAGTCTGATGGGGTGACAGGCATGTATGAAGACAGAAGGGTGACCCTGCAGGCAGGAGAGGCTGGGGAGCCCACGCACCAATCAGAAAGCAGGGTTTCGAGTCAGACCACTGGTTTCCAGCCCCTTCCAGGTGTGTGACCCCTTTGAGCCTGCTTCCCCTCTCTGGGACCTGGTGGTAACTAGAGACCACCTTCTCTTAGGACCACCCTGAGGTTTAGACCAGAGGCTGCAAGGGGTTGTGCAAGCTGTTGAGTGCTTTGCACAGGTGGGAGTCCCTGACCCTGCTCCCCGCCCCACATCACCCCTGCAGCTGCTGGACATCGCGGGGAACCAGCTCACGGAGATCCCCGAGGGGCTCCCGGAGTCGCTGGAATACCTGTACCTGCAGAACAACAGGATCAGCACTGTCCCTGCCAACGCCTTTGATGCCACACCCAACCTCAAGGGGATCTTTCTCAGGTAGGAACCCCCTGCACACACCTTGGGGCCCTCGGGGCTCCAGGGGAGCGGTCCACAGGTTGGGAAGAGTCTCTGTAGCCTGACTCTTGTGTGTGGCCCTGGTATGGCACAGGCGCCCCCACCCCCCACCCCCGAGTCACCATCTCCTCAGCTCACAAACCTCGGGGCAGCCTGGTGGCTCAAATGGCTAAGCACATGACTACCAACCCATTTCCCCCCTGCCAGAGGCACCTCAGAAGACAGGTCTGGCGGTCACCGCCTTGCAAACCCCGGGGGAAGTTCCGCTCTGCACAGGAAGCTGGCTGCTGTTGGGAGCATTACTAGCGTTCTCGTGGCAGGAAAGGGCTCCCAAGTTGCAGCTGGGAAAACGGAGGCCAGCAACTGCTGTGCCTCAGGCTCCTGCAGAGAGGCTGAGGTTGGCATCCAGTGTCCTCCCCACACCCAGTGTGCCTCTGCCTGGCCTGGGTGCTAGGCTGCCCAGCCAGGAGCCCTGGATGCTGGGTGTCAGGTCTGCAAGTAGGCAGAGGGTGGCCAGCATGCTGCTGGCCTACCCACCATCATGGGCAGTGTATGTGGAGGGGCCTGTGCACCTTCCTGAACCAGGAAGAGCAGGACAGGGCTTGGGAGTGGGGACGAGGGTGGCGCAGCTGGCTTGTGCCCTGAGGAACTTTGCTTTCTGAGACTCTAGCATTTGGCACCTGCTGTCCCCTCCCCCTCCCCTTTGACCTTCTGGAGGGATGGGGGCGGGGCTCTGGGCAGTGACCCATGGATGTGTCCCAGGTTCAACAAGCTGGCTGTGGGCTCTGTGGTGGATAGCGCCTTCCGGAGGCTGAAACACCTGCAGGTCCTGGACATTGAAGGCAGCTTCGAGTTTGGGGACATTTCCAAGGACCATGGCCACGTGAAGGAAGAAGAAGAGGAGGAGGAGGAAGAGGAAGAAGAGGAGGAGGAGGAAGATGAATCGAGATAGTGACGAGGTAACATGGATCTGACCCAGGTAGATCATCAGTGGGGGTGGGGGCCTGTCCTAGCCCCCACCTGGGTGCTTTCTGGCTCCCCTGCTTCATCCCTTCATTCTGCAGATGAACAGGAGTTCTTGGTGTATGTGGGCACTGGGTGAGGGTAGGGGGAATAGCAGCAGGGCTGTGGGCAGCCACCCAGGGTCTGGGCTCTCTGCCAATGCCATACCACCAGCGTCCCTCTCCTCCAGGCAGTGGGGGTGCCCCACCCCACTGACCAGGGAGGGTGTGACGGTGTGCAGGTGGGTGGGACAGAGTGGGAGGTTGGGTGTCTGGGCAAGAGAATGGCTGGTACTGAGGGGGTGGGGCAGGCTGGCAGGGACAGGAAACAACCAGGAGGGGCTGGTGGGAAGGGGCACGGTGGTGGCAAGGCTGAGTCAGGCTGGCTCTCAGAGAATGAGCTTCCAGTGGTCACAGGGCTGGGCTGTGTGGCTGTGGGAGGGGGCCTCTGGGCCACCCCATGAGAAGTTTGAATTGAAGTAGAGACTGGGGCAAACAGGGCCTGAGGTGGGTGCCCAGTAGGCATGTGCGCCATGGGGTCTACAGCAGGAAGCTCCATCCTCCCTGCCAGGTGGGTGAAGGCAGAGCCAGGGGGCTATGCAGGGGCAACTGGCCATCCTGTGGGGTGTCCCTGCCTTCCTTTGGGGACTGTGGGGTCATGGTGTGGGGGTACAGGGATCTATCCCACTGGGCATGATGAAATCTAACAGACACTCCCAGAGTGACCAGTGGCCATGCTGAGGCTCCAGGAGCAAGGTCTATTTCCAGGACCCAAAGGCCTTCACAGCCCCTCCCCACCCCCCGGGTCATCAGGACTCCGGGGTCAGCCTCTGCCCTGTCCCTGTGGCCTGGCCTTGCAGAGCTCCTTCCAGCAGGGGCAGCCTCCTCTGGACTCTGCCTCCGAAGGCTGGAGGTGGGTGGGCCTGCCCTGACTGTCTGTGTGTTCTGCAGGACAGTGGACCGCCGGACTCCTCTGCAGCGAGCCATGTGCCCCGGGAGCCCTCTGTTGGCCACGCTCACAGATGCTATCAGATGCCCCGGTGCTGCACCCAGGGGCGTCCCTACAGAGGCAGGCTGAACACACCCGCCCCCTCCTGCAGCGGGCTGCGCCCCAGACACTCACGGGCTGGACCACATGCACACGCCTCCTGCTACCCTGAGTCCCGGCCGGCCCCACCCTGGCACACACATGCACCCGCTCCCATGGACAAATGCCTCTCCCTCTGCCGGAAGTGTCCGCAGCAAGCTCACCCTCTGTCCCATCCCTCTGTCCGTCTGTCCCCTGGAGAAGACACCAGGCGACCTCTGTGCTCTTTGGGGTCAGGTGCCTGCCGCCCTCTGGGACTCACAAAAGCTGGCTTTTGTCTCCCCCCTCCCCCACTTGTGGACAAGAACCTTTGGGATAGCTGCCTGTCCCCTCACCCCCTGTCCGGCTGCTAGAGGCTTCCATCCTGAGGAGTGCTCCTCTGCTGGCACCCCACTGGAGGCCTGACAGGAGGGCCTGGGGCGGTCAGCAGCCTGGGTGCCCGGCCGGGCCGGCTGTGGGGCTGGGCCAGAGAGCGTCAGGAGGGGACCGGCCACTGCCGCTTACCCCACACCAGCTTCATTCTGTGGGAAAGTTCTGGGTGCCTTTAGTTTTTATTCTTTTTTAAGAAGAAGAAAAAAAAGATAAAAATCTCAAAGCAGATTTTTCTTGTTACAGAAAAACTAATATAAAAGCATGATCCCTGTCCCTGCAGCCTGTGGCCATGTGCGTGTTTCCCGCCTGGTGCCGGGTGGTGTGGGGTGGGCCGGGGAGGGGACCGACCCCTGGCTTCCTCCCGAGCATCAGGGATGGAGGCGGAGCTCTGCTCTGGGTCTCCTGGCTCTGGGAGACGGGGTCTGGTCCAGGTGAGGAGAGAGATGTGGACATGTGTGCAGACCACTGGCTCAGAGGGATTCGGCGGGGTCCTGGTGTCCTGGCCACAGGCTTGCCAGCTTCAGGTAGCACACGTTCCCCATGGAGGGCCGTCATTTCCTCCGGGGTCTGTGCTGTAGAAGATGCTGGGTGGGAAGGGGGCCTGCCTGGATGCAGGAACAGAGCTGACTTGCGGACCCAGGTCTTTACAGATTCTCAGGACGAGGCAACAGACATCCCTGGAAGCCTACCACCCAACAGACAGTGTGGGGGGTCAGTTCCCAGACCAGAAAGAGATGGCTGTGACGAGCATCCAGGAGTGAGGGCATCCAGGAGTGGGCTCCCTCCTACTGGATGTGTCTCAGCACGGGCTGGCAGGCCTCCCGTCAGTCCTGGAAGGAGCTGCAGTGCAGTGGGGTAGACAGCACAGGGAAGGGTAAAGAGACCACGTGTGACCCATCGCTTGATGTCTGGCCTCTCCGGGGAGGCTCTGCCTTAGCAAGGTTGGCTGCCTTCCAGGCGGCCCTCATGGTCCCAGCCCCGAGGTGCGAGGGAGGGTCCTGGGTGAGGGCCTTCCTGGGCCCCTCCGGCTGTAGCTCTCAGCAGTGGCTCCCTGGCAGTCCTGGGGGCCGGGGCGGGGATGACTTCATTCGGGAGCCGGCAGCTGAAACAGGTGCCTTCTTGGCTCCCTGAGTGAATTGACGGAAGCTCCTCCCCTCCTGCACCTGAGGGTCTTCCTGGGCTCTGTGGTGCTAGACCCTTCCCCAGTCCGGTGTTGTGTCCTCTCCCCCAGGCCTGGAGAGTGGGCTGTGTGGCCCAGGCCGTGCTCCTGCAGGATTCTGGAGGAGCCCTGAGGGGTGATGGGAGTGGGGAGACAGTCTGGAAACGCCCTGGGCACATCTTACTGCAGCAAGGGAGCCAGATTGGCTGAGGACACTGTATTGCGGTGGGGACTTGCGCCTGCAAAGTGGTCGGGCACCTGGAGCAGGCCGGGCCATGCGGTGGGTGCTGAGACAGGCCCTGGGCAGGCCTGTGTGCCCCCTGCCCCCTCTTGCACATGACAGCTCAGACGAGACTGTCTTCCCTCCAGGCACCGGGGCCGGCTGATGTGCACTCGGGCTTTGCAGCCAGGCGGCCCCCTCTGGCCCCGTGGCCCAGCCCCTGTGTATCCTGTTGCTGCAAAGGCAGCGGGAGCCCTGGCTGCCCGTTGTCCTTCAGGGTAGGCCACGAGGCACTGCAAAAAGCTCAGACTTTAGAAGCAAAATATCTTTATTTGGCCACCCTTGGGTTGGGTTTGCAAACACAGGAAAGAATAGAAAACCTGGCTCTGACTTGCCAGGTAGGCATTCGGGAGGCAACCCAGGGCTGCACAGGCAACTGGCTCACAGTGTCCCAGGCTGGGCTTCCCTGCCTGGGGCCCAGCTTGCCCCGCTGTCCAGCGGGAGGCTGACTGAGTGTGTCAAGGGCCCCTGCCAGCTCCAGCCAAGGCATCGGTCTCCGCATGTGAAAAGCTGTCCTGGGGGAGAGCTGGGTGGTTGAGGCCACGTGATGGAGTGGGGGTGGGCTGCCTGAGAGGGACAGAAGCCAGGGCATTGCACTTCGCTTTAGCAAAGTGAGAGCCATGGTGGTGTGGGCCTCATGGAGAGAGGCAGAGCCTCTCCTGTCTTCTGGGGTGGACTGTGAGAGTTTGGAATGGGGTTCTGACCCTGCTTGCTCTGAGGCTTCACTTCACGCATTGCGGTGCTGGCTCCTGCGTCCCTGAGAGCCGGAGTCCAGGGAGTCCCGTTGGGTGGAATGGGGCCGCTCTCGGGGGAAGACTGGGAGCTTGACCTGTGGCAACTGCCCAGGGAGTGCTGGCAGGAGGGGCTGAGCCCCCTGGGCTCAGACATTGGTCTCCAGCTCCTTGATCTCAATGGTGCAGTGGTCCAGACAGGCGGGGGCTGGCTCCTCGCCCTCCTCCACCTGCACGGGGGCGTGGTGGGGGCAGGCAGGCCCCAGCGTCAGCTCCGAGGCCTGGGCCACGCTCTTCACACAGCCGTTGGGCTGGGCCACCAGGATCTCCCGGAGGCTCACCGGCTTGGTCTCCAAGGTCAGCAGTTTCTGCGGAGGGAAGACGGGCCTTGGCAGTAGCAGCAGGGACCCATAGACACTGGGGAGGACTGGAGGCCGCGGGGAACCCCAGGACTGGTTTTGCTACGCATGTGCTGGGGGATCCCCTGGTTGCTCACAGGCCCTTTCTGGGCCCCAGTCCCAAAGGTCTCTTGCCCCCCTCTCATTGAGGAGGTGGGGGGGCGGTGACCTACAGGTACCCCTCCCTGAGCCTCAGCTGCCCTCTCCAGGAAGTCGGGGCAGCCTTTGCAAGAGCTTAGTGCAGCAGGGCTGTTAACAGGGCATCCCTCCGTAGTATGGCTTCTGTTTGTGTAGCTCACCTTCCCCGCTGTCCCTCCTGTGTCTAGACCAGGGACGCTACCCTGGCGCTCAGTATATAGGGGTAAAGAAATTCTTTACAGAGGAGGAGCTGAGGCCCAGAGGCAAAGATGATCTGCTGCCCTGCCCGCCTCACCCCGGCTCCCACTCAGCCCCCCCCCCCCAGCTTGGGGGACACTGCTCTCACCTCAGTGCCCAAGTTCCGGACAAAATCCTTCCTGCAGATGTGGGCCATGATCCCTGCGGCCAGAGCGTCACCTAGCACGTTGATCATGGTGCGGAAACGGTCCCTGGCGGGCAGAGGGGTGGTTAACGGCCCGGGGGACTTTTAACAGGCAGGGGTCAGATGGCCAGTGCTTAACCCAAAGGAACGAGGCCACCACAGCTGCCCCACAGCTGCGGTCAGTGGGGAAGTGGTGCCCTGCCACCTTTGCAGCCCCTAGGAGCGGTCTCAAGGCAGGCAGATGCAGGGCTGGCCAGCTGTTACAGCCCTCCTGCAGCTCGTCAGAGCTTCTAAACCAGAGCCCGGCCCTTTCATATGTGTGCTCAGAAACCAAAGCCCAATTCACTGCCATCAAGTTGGTTCCAGCCCACAGTGGCCTTACAGGACAGAGGGGCAGGGCCCCTGGGCGTTTCTGAGGCTGCAAAATCTTTCCAGGGAACTGAACGCTTCATTTTCCTCCTTTCCACTAGCCGCTGGATTCCAAGTGCTGGCCGGTGGGGAACGCACGACACCCCCAGGGCTCACTAGGGGCCTCCACAAGTTATGCAGCCAGTTCTGAGCCACTTGGCAGAATCTCCCCTGACCCCTACGCCCCTACTTCTCCGGAGAAGCCCCCCACTCAGCTCCCCGTGCACAGTGGGGCAGTGCCCGGTGTCTCAGAAGTGTGTGTGTGTGTGTGTGTGTGTGTGCGTGTGTGAGACATCGCTCTCCACTCACAGAGCCCAGTCAATGGCGATGATGAGGGTGATATCATCGGTGGGCAGCCCCACGGAGGTGAGCACGATGACCATGGTAACCAGCCCAGCCTGGGGGATGCCGGCCGCCCCGATGCTGGCTGCGGTTGCGGTGATGCTGCAGGGGCCACAGGGGAGACGCAGTACAGTGTCAGGCGGGAAGACCACGGCCTTGGGACAACCAGATGGGGTAGGTGGTTTCATAGGGATATCAACATCCCCGCTCAGGGTCCTGCAGCCCCCACAGATCCTCAGGAGTTGGTGGAACCCCGTGTCTGAAGCTGCTGACTTGAGGTTCCCAGGAAGCTGTGTTTTCAGCACTTTACTGAGACTGGGCCTCCACTGGCTGGGCAATGCCTTGGGGTTCCTCTGAGCTGCAATGTTCAGCCTTCCCTGCAGCCTCTGCCCGTTCCCAGTCCCCCACCTCCAGTGCCCGCTCTCCCGCCAGCCCCAAGTACAGCACCCCCCAGCCCTGCCTCTGGGAGCTCCTCACCCTCAGCTCTGCCCACTCACAGGTTCCAGGGCCACCCCGGAAGGAGCCCTGTGCCGGGGGCCATGGAGGCCAGGGTCCACTCTTGGCCCCTGTGCTGATGTGCTGTGTGTCCTGGGGTGTGCCCCTGTGACCACTCTAGACCACTCCCAGTACCATCAGTCCCAGGAACCTGAGAATCCTGACGGCCTCCCTGGACCGGGCCCTGTCACCTGATGGTGATGAGCTGGCCGAAGTCCAGCTCGTAGTTGTTGACCTGGGCAATGAAGATGGCGGCCACGGCCTCGTAGAGCGCAGTGCCATCCATGTTGATGGTGGCCCCCACGGGCAGCACGAAGCGGGCAATGCGCCGGTCGATGTGGTTGTTCTCCAGCAGGCACTTGAAGGTGATGGGCAGCGTGGCGGAGCTGTGGGCAGAGGGGCCAGGGTCTGCCCACCACTTCCTCCAGGATGGACAAGGCCTTGGGCTGTCCACCTGCTGGCCTATGGCAGGGGAGTCACGGGCTGAGAGGGCTTTGAGAAAGGTCACGGGTGGTCCCTGACAGCAGTGGGTAGTCAGGCCGGTGCCTCTGAGAAGCCCCTCCCCAGCCCAGACCTACGGGGGCTGGCTCAGGTTGGGCAGAGGGAATCCCCTGGAGGAGCTCCCCTGTGCTCACAGTGTGGGAGAGGCCGCTGCCGTCTGCATGGCTAACAGCAGGGCTCTGTGCCCAGATGGTCACTGTGATTCCGACTTACAGAGACCCTCTAGGCCAGTAGTTCTCAACCGTCCTCATGCCGTGACCCTTGAACACAGTTCCTCATGCTGTGGTGACCCCCGACCATAAAATTATTTTCGTTGCCACTTCATAATTGTAATTTTGCTACTGTTATGAATCGTCATGTAAATATCTGATAGGCAGAACATGTTTTCATTGTTACAAATCGAACATAAATAAAGCATGGTGATTCATCACAAAACCAATATGTAATTATAATTCATAAAGTGTTGTTTTACCCCCAATACTTCTGCTTTCAACACGGTAGCCACTTTTAACAGAGTAGTTGCTTTCAACACAGCAGCTGCTCTCTACACAGTAGCTGCTCTCTACACATGTGTGACTGGTCCACATAAGCACATTATGGCGCCAACCCTGTCACATACACCTATCTTTGTACAGGGTGTATGTGATGGGTTTGCACGATGATGTCATCACGCGGGTACTCGTATGTGGGCATATCTTCATGTGGGCGGCACGCCTGGAGACGAATAGAGGAGTAGTGTCTCGGTTCCTAAGACCATCGGAAATATGTGTTTTCTGATGGTCTTAGGCGACCCCTGTGAAAGGGGTCGCAACCCACAGGTTGAGAACCGCTGCTCTAGGTAGAAGTGCTCCACAGGGTTTATTAGGTGGCAATCTGGACAGGAACAGATCCCCGGTGCTTTCCCCGGCAGTGTGGGGTGGGCTCATACTGGCAGCCTTTCGGCTAGCAGCAAAACTTCACCACTGTGGCCCCAGAGCGTCTTGGGACCAGGCTGTCTGTCTCCGGCTTCCAGCATCCTGTGAGCATGTGGCCCTGTCAGCCTCCATGTGCCCAAGTGTTCCTTGCTAAGACGAGGCTGCTAACCGTGCCTAGGCTACAGCAGAGTCAGCAGGAGGGCTAAATGAGGAAGTACGTAGGACCGTGCCTAGCAGTCAAGGCTCTGAGCAGCTAGTGCTGGTTTGCTGGTCATTAGAGTTCTAGGCGCCCCGACTGGTGCAAACAGGTCATGTACTCTGCTAGCAAGAAGGTTGGGGTGTGACTTCCCTTGCAGGTGCCTCAGAAGAAAGGCCTGGTGACATACTTCTGAAAACCAGCCTCTGAAAACCCCTGCACATGTGAGATCGCCAACTCAACCCACTGGCAACTGACAAAAACAATTTATTGTAGTTCCTCCTGAGACCACCACCACTTGTCTGTCAGTTTGTCGTGTGTCTGGGGCTTAAGCTGCTGTGATGCTGGAAGCCATTTCCCTGGAATTGACCAGCAGCAGCAGGGTCACCCAAAGTGAACAGGCACGATCAAAACGAGGAGAAGCAGCTGCGCGCATCAATTATTAATCAGACTTGGAATGCACGGAATATGACTCTAAGGACATTGAAAGATCAGTGCTCTTGGTACTGGTGAGCTCAAGTGGACTGGTACCGGACATCTGGAGGCAGAAAATCATGTGGCTTCCTCTGCTGAGAATGACAGATTCAAGAGGAATGGCGTTGCATTTACCATTAAAAAATTTTTTTCAGGATCTATTTTGAAGCGCAATGCTGCCTGTGATAGAGTAATGTAGAATACTATCTATCAGAACTCAAGGAATTCAGAGCAGTAGAACTGTTATTCAAATGTATGCACCGACTACTAAAACTAGTGATGCAGAAATCGAAGAATCATACTAATGTCTTCAGTCTAAAGGTGACCAAACATGCAATCAAGAGGCAGCGATACTTCTTGGCAATTGGAATGCAAAAGTAGGAAACAGAGAGGAAGGCACAGTAGTTGGAAAACATGGCCTTGGAGATAGAAATGAAGCTGGAGACCTCACGATAGAATTTTGCAAGACCACCGGCGTCTTCGTTACAAATAACCTTTTTTCAACACGAAAGCAACTGTACGCATGGACTTCCTCAGATGGAAGGCACAGAAATCAAGTGGGCAGTATCTGTGGGAAGAGAAGCCGGGGAAGCTCAGGACCAGCAGCTAAAAGCAGGCCAGGCGCTGACTGTGGAACAGACCACCGATTCCTCAGGTGTAAATTCAGGTTGGAACTGAAGAAAATTAAAACAAAATATGACCTTGAGGGCAACCCGCCTGCGTTTCGAGGACGGAAGACCCAGTGAGTCATCCAGATCAGCATACACGAAGAGAGGAAGAGGCCATTAACAAGGCAGGAATGGAGCCAAGACCAAAGTGGGGCCGGAAGAGACGCTGAGACTTGCTCTTAATCTTTGAGTAGCTAAGGCACGGGGAAGGAATGACGAAGTCAAAGAGCTGAACAGAACATTTCAAAGGGCGGTTCGAGGAGACAAAGGCAGTGTTGTAATGAGAGATGCAAAGACCCGGAGTTAGAATTCCAAAATGGAACAACATGCTCGGCATATCCTACACTGAAAGAACGCCAGAAACATTCAAGCCGCCAGCCCCCAAATCGAATGCTTCTTTGGGAAAAGTAGCGAATGATTTCGTTGACATTGAAAGACTATGGGAAGAATACAGAGAGTCTCTGTACCAAAAAGGACGAGTCGACCTTCAGCCACGTTAAGCAGTAGCATATAAGCAAGACCAATAACACTGAAGGAAGAAGTCCAAGCTGTACTGAAAGCGTTAGCTGAAAACAAGGTGCCAGGAATTGATGGACCGCCAATTGCGATGTTTCAACAAGCTCATGAAGCACTGGAAGCGCTCACTGGTTTATACTAGGCAATTTGGCAGACAGCTACTTGGCCAACTGACTGGAAGAGACCCATATTCGTGACCCAACAGAATGCTCAAATTCTAGAACAGTATCACTGATATCACATGCACGTAAAACTTGACTGAAGATCGTTCAACAGGGGTTGCAGCAGTACGTTGACAGGGGTTCAGGCTGGATTCAGAAGAGGACGTGGAACAAGGGATGTCATTGCTGAGTTCAGATGGGCCTTGGCCGAGAGCCAAGAAAGGTGTCTCTTGTGTTTTTTTACTGTGCCAAGACAGTCAACTGTGCGGAGTGTAAGCCATTGCAGAGAGCCTTGAGGAGAAAGACGGGAATTCCAGGAAGTGGGATTGTTTCCCGCGCGAACAACAAGGGGATACGACATGGTTTAAAATCAAGAAAGGTGTGCATCAGGGTTGTATCCTCTCATCGTATTGTGTGCTAAACAAACAACCAGAGAAGAGGATTGTATGACTGACTGGGCATCAGGATCAGAGGAAGGTTATTCACAACCTGTGCTGTGCAGATGTCACAACCTTGCTTGCTGGAAGTGAGGGGCCTTGAAGGACTTCTGAGGAGGATGAAGGATCGCAGTCTTGAGTATGGATTTTGACTCAATGTCGAGGAAATCCGAATGCTCACCATCGGACCAACGGGCAACGCCATGGCAGACAGAGCAAAGACCGACGTCATCAAAGGTTGCTTCTGGCTTGGATTCACACACGCCGCTCCTGGAAGCAGCAGTGCGGAATCAAACAGCACCGAGCACTGGATGACTGCTGCGCAAGACCTCGGGGAAGTACCGACGACCCAGGATGGTCCTTTGAGGACTGAGGTGAGCCCGACCCAAGCCATAGCATTTCCCATGGCTTCGTATGCATGTGCAAGTTGTCCATCAAGTAAGGAAGACCGAAGAAACATCGAGGCATTGGAATGGGAGGTACCGTGGACTGCTGTAAGAGCCAACACGCCTGCCCTGGAAGAACACAGCCAGAGCACCCTTCAGCGGCAAGGCTGGTGTGGCTTCCTCTCAAGTACTTGGACATGTTGTCGGGAGAGACTAGCCCTGGAGCAGGACATCCTGCCTGGGCAAGTAGGGGCAATGAACAAGAGGAAGGCCTTCGAGAAGAGGGACTGACCCAGTGGCAGAAACCATGGGCTCGAACCTAAAAACAGTTGTGAGGAAGGCGCAGGACCGGGCAGCGCTCCACTCTCTGTAGACAGGGTCACTGTGAGTTGGAATCGACTTGGTGGCACCCACCGACAACTGGCACTAAAACTCAAGTTGGTGTGGCCCCAGTGCCCTCCCCTCTCGCCAGAGGTCACTTCCTGGGGCCCTCAGTTCCGCTGCCAGAGGCTTTCACATGCGGACCTTTCTACTCCTGTGAAGAGCGACAGTGTTGGAAAGCCGCCGGGGCAGTTCCACCCCGTGCCAGGGCCCCTGTGAAGCGGCCCTGACTCGGTGGCAGTGAGCATGGCGAGTGTTTTCGGGAGTGGAAGACCTCAGGGAAAGATGAGGGCGTTGCATGACAGTTTTCAGAGTAAGTCTTATTCCCACAGAGACCCCACACGTGTGCCCTTCCGGTGACTCTGTGACTAAGGATGGCTGGGCGGTGGACAGAGTTCAGGCCCCACCACCTTGTCCTGCCACTGCCCGGGGCTACCTGGAGGAGGTGGCCAGCGCGATGAGCAGGGCCTGGAGGATGCCCCGGATGAAGACGATGGGGTTCTTCTTGGTGATGGAGAAGTAGAGCAGGGGCAGGATGAGGAGCCCGTGGACCACCAGCCCGGACACCACAGTGATGGCGTAGAAGCCCAGCTTCTTCCTCACGGCCGAGGGGTCGTCCATCTCCACGATCTTGCCGGCGATAAGGAACACAATGCCGAAGGGGAAGTACCTGGGCGGGCAAGCAGTCCAGGCTCAGGGGCCCGCCAGGCAAGCCTCCCGGCCCTACCTGGTCAGTGCAGGCCGCAGCCTTTCTGAGCCCTACAGGGCTCACACAAGAGCCTGTCCAGAGGGGCCAGCCCAGGGTCAGGCACCACAGACAAGCTCTCGCTCCCCCTCTGAGAGCACCCTGCCTTCAGGAGGCCCAGGTCCCAGCCCCAGCCAAGCCACGGCTGTGGGTGACCCAAATGGCCTCCCTCCGTACCTCCCCGGTGGAACTGTGCCAGGTTCCTGAGGTTTGAACTCTGAACCTGGGAGAGGGGGCTGGTTCTCATGCTAACGATTGCTTCCTCCCAAAGCTGAGCTGATGAGGCACCCTGTGATGGGGAAACTGAGGCCCAGGAGCAGCTTGGGCCTGCCCCTGGGCCTGGCTGGACCCATAACCGGATTGGGCCAGCGGAGGCAGGGACAGGGATACTGAGGAATGTGTATGGCTCTGGCCTCCCGGGGCCTGTTCTCAACCTCAAGTGGAGCTTTCTCCTGGGAGGATGGGCCACGTGTCCGCATCCCTCCATCCTCCCAGGCAGGGTCTGGCGGGGCATGGGCAGGGAGTGCAGGACTCCCACAGGAGGCTTACCACACGGCCACCGCCACGATCTTCATGACGGACTCGTTGAGACACTGGCAGAAGCTGACCAGGGGGGCTCCGCTGTCACCCATGCGGCCCAGCATGATGCCTGCAGGGTGGCGCGTGAGCACTGCCATATGGGGGAGGGGGAGGGGGAGGGGGAGGGGGGGCAGGCCCGGCACGCGAGCCTGCATGTGCAGAAGCACGCGGACCCGCGCACAGGCGCTCCGCCCTGGCTGGCTGCCCAGGCCACTAGTTGCCCCTCCACTTTCCTTAGCCTCTGAGTGGTTTGACTCAGCGACCTCCCAGGAGGCCTGCGGCTCATGGTCCTCTTACCCGTTCCACATTTCCCACAAATGTCTTCTTAAAATAAAACTGCCCACCACCCCGGCGGGCTTCCTGGGCACTTAGCCAAGGGCCCCTCCCCCCACCCTTCCCCCAGCACCAGGCCCCGCCCTACCATGCTCCAGGGTTACTGGCCTTTCTGGAGTTTCCAGAACCCTGCAATCTGCCCAGGTGCCCTGGTGGTGGAGTGATTCACGTGTTGGGTTGCTTACCTCAAGGTCAACAGTTCAAAACCATCAGCTGCTCTGTGGGAGAAAGCTGAGGCTTTCTGCTCCCAGAAAGAGCTAGTCTTGGAAACCCACAGAAGCAGGTTCTGCAGGGTTATTGTGAGTGAGCCTTGGCTTGCTGGCTGTGAGCTCTGTTTGTCATGCCGCCGGCAGCACTGACTACAACCCCTGTGCTGCCTTCTCTGCCCGGAGGTCGGACATGCTGGCCTCCACTCCTTTGATCCTCGGCCTGCTTATTTTATTCTTCCCCGCCTCTGGCTGATGCTTCCCAGCACTTACAAAAGCGTCACCATCACTGCTGAGCTAATCCTGACAGTCTATGGCATAGTGGTGATGCATTGGGTTGCAAACTTCATGGTCATCAGTTCGAAACCATGAGCCACTCCTCAGGAGAAAGACGGGGCTTTCTCCTCCGTACAGTGACAGTCTCAGAAAGGTGCAGGGGCAGTCCTAGCCTGTCCTATAGGGTCGCTATGTCTTGGCATCGGTGTGATGGCGGCGAGTTTTGTGGTTGCTGTTTTTGATTTATGTAAGGTTAAGGAGCCCCGATGGTGTAGTGGTGACAAGCTAGGCCGCTGATCTCAAGGTCAGCAGAGCAAAACTGCCAGCTGTTGGGGGCAGGGGGGAGGGGCGGGAAAGACAGGGCTTCCTACTCCCGTAAAGAGTGACAGTCTTGGAAACGCCCAGGGGCAGTTCTACCCTGTCCTGTAGGGTCGCTGTGAAGTGGCATCGACTGCATGGCAGTGAGTTTGGTTTCTCGCTGTGGTGGCGTAGTGGGTAATGGATTGGCCTGCTGATTTGAATGGATTGGGTAAGTGGTTTGAACCCACCCTTCACTCGGAGGGACAACGGTGAGGCTGTCCGCTCCCGTCAGGAGTTCCAGCCTCGGAATCCCACGGGCACTTCCCAGCCCACAGGGTCGCCGTGCGTCAGAATCCACTCAGTGGCAGTGAGCTGATCGGGATTGTGGAGGAAGGGACGGCCCGCCCAGCAGATTGGAAAACCTCAGGCTACCTAGCTTATTGGGTTGGGGTGAGGTAAGGAAGCCGAGGGGCCCAAAGGCTGGGTGTGGGAGGCTGGAGGCTCAGGATCTGGCTGGGCTGGGTGGCGACAGCACATACCCATGGTGGCAGAGAAGATGACGATGCCCAGCACGTTCATGCCTTCGCTGGTGCCAGGCTCTGACTTGTAAATGACCTCGGGTGGCGGGGTCAGGTCCAGGGCAAAATTCTGCACGCGGGAGCTGTTCTCCTCCTGCACCCCATAGATGAGAACTCGCCGGGGAGGCGCCTCCCCTGCAGCCACCTTGGGAGACTTCACCACTGGGGTGGTCTTGGTGCGGTACTGGTGGGCGACACCCAGACCAGGAGAGCAGTCAGGGTCCCGTGGGATGAATACCCACCCCCATCGTACCCTAGCCCCGGGCAGCCTGCCGGCAGGGCAGGGCAAAGGTTTACTAACCAGAAAACTAAGATTCCATCCTCCATTCACACACTCCCTGGATTCCCACCTCCTCTCCCTCCCCCACTTCCGTTCCCACATCCGTTCACCTGCACCCCCACCCCTTCTAACCACCCATCACATGCTTCATCTCCCCATGTGAGTTTCCAGTCACCATCGACCCAGCCAGTTGGCTCCGCCTGTCCACGGACAGAAATATGGGCTCTCCGGAGCCACCTAGGCCGGCTCCTCTGCCGCCAGCCGTATCCCCAGGTCTCCCCGCCACTCATTCCCGGCCCAAGCAAGGCAGCCTTCTAGTTTCCCAAGCCCGCATCGCCAGTAAGACAAGCCTCCTAAAAAGGGATTGGAGAGCTACTGGGGCTCCTTGCTTCCGGTCCTCATCTGTAAGATGGGCGTCATGACAGCAGCTCCCTCCCTGGACGGAGTCAACCTATGCCAAGGGCATATGCCAGAGCCTACCACATGGCAGGCCCTACGGTACCATTGCTGTTATCACCGTCGCCATGCCTGGCAACGGCACCATCACAATCTAGTGTTGGCTGCACCAGGCTGGGTGCTGCACTGAGCACATGGGGATACAAAACTGAAGAAGGTGCCATTGCCGTTCCTGCTGTGTGAGAGGGAGTCAACTCGGAAGGAATCAGAGACGCTTCTCAAAGGAGGGGGCATTTGAGCGGGGTGGAGTTTGCCAAAAGGAGAAGGGTGTACAAGAACTCACGTGGCTGCAAAATGTCGTGTATGAGGCTACTCACGACCACGTTACAAAAGGATGATTTTTAAAAGAAAGAGAAAACCGGCGTAGAAGCCAGCCCCACCTGGGTTTACCTGCAGGCGCTGACATGTCCTGGTGGCACATCCTTGGGTACAGCGTGTCATCCTTCTCAGCCCCTGCTTCCCCCATCCCGGAAATGGGCCCACCACCACCCCCGTGTAGGGACATTGTGAGATGATGGCGTGGCAGCCAGAGGAGGCACTCAGTAAAGACCTCCTTCCACCGCCTTCATGAAGACCTAGGACCCAGGGCAGGGGTGTGGCCGTGGGCGGTTGGCAGGGCTGAGGTCCCACCTCCCTCAGCAGACAGGCTAGGAGAAGAGCTGAGAACCTGGGGCCTCCGGGACACACCTGGCTCCTCCCAGGTAGGCCCCCAGGCCAGCCCCTTCTCTCCATTACTCAGAGACCCACTCACCTGCTTGAATGTGGCTTCCACGAGGTTGGCTGGGAACATGTTCCTGGAAGAGAATCCATAATTGAAGGATTCTGGTCCCTGGGGAATTCAGACTGGGCACTTAGGGTTCTTTGGAGGTCCCTGTAGACAGTGGAAGGCTCCCACACTCCAGCCCCTCACCCCCGTACTGTGACCTCCCTGCACTTCCAGCTACCTCCCTCCCGCCGTACTTAGAGCTCCAACATCTGTTGCTTACAGTTCCCTAAATATGCCCTACACCCGCTCAGCTCCATGCTTTTGTCCACACTCCTGCCCCTCTGCCTGACAGACTCCTACACACACCCAGCTCAAGCCAAGTACAGGCCTCCTGTCGCTTCCTCTACCTGGTCTTCCCCGAGAGTTCCGGGCAGGCACTCTCCTGGACTTCCCCGTTCCCTGTTGCGCACCCCCCCTGCCCCCCCGCCATGCTGCAGTGTGCCCACTGGTTGACATGCTGGCTTCCCCCATAGGTGGTCCCCTTGAAATCAGGAACTTTGTTGTTTATATGTAATCTGTAGGACCCAGCTCAGGTCCTACCACATAATTGGGATCATCGTTCTTATTAATAGGAAGCTAAAGGTGGAGAGGCTCTTGATCCACCAGATATTAGAACATACTATAAAGATGTGACTATCAAAACCATGTGCTCCTAAGCCACCCAAGGGGAGGGCATTGTTTATATCTCCACAGGAAAAGAGGGACCAGACTTCAACCTGGTGCCCCAAGATATGAATGCAACATGCCAGCATGGAGTAGGGAACCATTGGAGAGGTCTGAGGGGCTGACCCCAATCCCAATATGTGGACAGCTGCCCCTCCCCCCAGAAGAATTTATTTCAGAGGACAGCACTGAAGCTGCAGCTCAGGGAGAGGGACGTGTCTGATCAGAGCACATGGGAGCAAATGAAGCGGGAGGGAGAGTGAGTGGAGCACCTCCTGGCCCACCAAGCCCTGACGACAATATTCCCGCTCAGAGCAGCCAATCCACACAGAAGATCATATAGCCAGCCCCACTATGACACACGACACCCCTCACTGACCCATAGCCCTACAGGAGACAACACTGAAGACACAGTGTGGGAATTGCACCCGATCTGATCCCACCACACCGAGGCAAAACACTAAGGGCTTACAACAGAACAGCAAGGGGAACAGAGCAATGAAGTCCACAGGGTATACCAAAAATACACTTTGGGGCCAGGTCTTGGCACCCCATCAGACTCGACCAGAAAACACTCCTAAAGGCCAACAGACAGTCCTTGAACTAACTACAAGCTTTTCTTTTTTGGTTGTTGTTGTGTTGTGTGTTTTTTTTGTCATTGGCTTTTTGTTGTTGTTTTGTTGTATATTGTTGCTTGGTTTTGCTCTGTCTTGTTCTTGTGCATGTTATTATCTCCGCAGGTCTGTCTAAATAAGACAGGCTGGATGAACAATCTGGAGGAAAAAATAACAGGACTGACAATTCCGGGGGGGCATGGGAGAGGGGGAGGTGGGGGAAAGGAACTGGTGTTGACAAACCCAGGGACAAGAGAACAACAAGTGATCCAAAATCGGTGGTGAGGAGGGTGTAGGAGGCCTGGTAGGGTGTGATCGAGGGTAATGTAACTGAGAGGAATTACTGAAACCCAAATGAAGGCTGAGCATGATAGTGGGACAAGAAGAAAGTAAAAGGAAATAGAGGAAAGAACTAGGAGGCAAAAAGCATTTATATAGGGCCAAATAAAGGCATGTACACATGTATATATATATTTTTATATGAAGATGAGGAAATAGGTTTATGTGCATATATTTATAGGTTTAGTATTAAGGTAGCAGATGGGCATTGGGCCTCCACTCAAGTACTCCCTCAATGCAAGAATACTTTGTTTTATTTAACTGACATTCCATGATGCTCACCTTCCTGACACAATCACTAAAGACAAAATGGGTGCATAAGCAAATGTGGTGAAGAAATCTGATGGTGCCTGGCTATCAAAAGATATAGCGTCTGGGATCTTAAAGGCTTGAAGGTAAACAAGTGGCATCTAGCTCAGAAGCAACAAAGCCCACATGGAGGAATCACACCAGCCTGTGAGATCATGACATGTTAGGATCAGATATCAGGCATCAAAGAACCAAAAAAATCATATAATTGTAAATGAGGGGGAGTGCAGAGTGGGGACCCAAAGCCAATCTGTAAGCAACTGGACTTTCCCTTACGGAAGGCTTGCGGGGAGGAGACCAGCCAATTAGGGTGCAGTATAGCACTGATGAAACATACTACCTTCCTCTAGTTCCTAAATGCTTCCTCCCCACCCTCCAGACCGCCTCCACCCCCACCCCCCACCCCCGCTATCATTATCTCAATTCTACCTTACAAATCTGGTTAGACCAGAGGATGTACACTGGTACAGATAGGAACTGGATAAACAGGGAATCCAGGATGGATGATCCCTGTGGGATCAGTGGTGAGAGAGGTGACACCGGGTGAGTGGAGGGAGGGTGGGGTAGAGAGGGGCAACCGATTACAAGGATCTACATGTGACCTCCTCCCTGGGGAACGGACAACAGAAAAGTGGGTGAAGGGAGACGTTGGACAGTGTAAGAGATGACAGAATAATAATTTATAAAGTATCAAGGGTTCATGAGGGAGGGGAGAGTGGAGAGGGAGGGGAAAAATGAAGAGCTGATGCCAGGGGCTTAAGTGAAGAGCAAATTTTTTGAGAATGATGAGGGTAATGAGTGTACGAATGTGTTTTATACAATTGATGTATGAGCTCCCAATAAAATGCTTTAAAAACAACAGCCGTGTGCTCCTCAGTGGAACACTACACATTGCTACTGCATCGTGACAGAGCCGGGAGGCACCCACGGCAGGGGCACTGCGTGAGGTTAGTCAGTCACAAAAGAACAAGTGGTGTATGAGATCGCTGTTAGAAAAGAGAAGAAAAATCAAGAGAAAGGTCTCCATATCAAGAGACACCGACTTCGATAGTTAGCAGGGGTGGGAAGAAGAAGGAGGGACTGGGAAGCGATAGGCTGGAGGGTCGACAGGTGTAGCCTGGGTGAAGGGGCAGGTAATATTCTACAAGCGGGAGAGGAGGCCTATGGGAGAGGCAGGCTCAGGATAAGCTATTGGGAGGTAAAATATGTTGTTGAATCCAAAAAAGAGTGATCTGAAATGTAAAACGCCGCCTAATCCACAGTAAAAAGTTAAAATCAACGTTTGGTTGTTTTAAAAAATAAAAACAAAACAATATGATACCGGCAAAGCAAACAATAGAAAATTCAGTGTTATATTCTGAACAACAAAATAAAAGAACTTATATTCCCCTCAAAAGAAAAATCAATGTAACCAAGCCTTCAACACCCAGACCCCAGAACATCTATTAATTTGTATTTGGTTATTTATTTTTATGTGGCCATCATTCTTCTCTAGACATTTATTTTCTAACGAGCTCCGGATGGCAGCCCTCTCCCCAACTCCCTCCCCAGTAAGTCGGATTTAATGCACGTTGTCTCAGGAATCAGCAGGACAAGAAAGGAATTCATCATCCTGCACCGCAGAGCAACTCTGGGCAGAAGTAACAGATCCTTCCTTCACACTTCACCCCCAAATAACTTCCAGATGGTTTAAAGAAACAATAATAATCATAAAAGAAACCATACAAAGTGAGGAGCAAATACAAGTTACTATCTTATCAGACCTTAGGACAGGAAAGGGCTTGTGAAGAACCCAGCCAGCAGAGAAAACTGAAAGATCGCATTACAACAAAATTAAGAATTTCCTAGATGCAACGTGGTATCCTGGATTGGGTCCTGGAACAAAAAACAAAACAAAACAAAAAAAATGACATTATCGGAAAAACTAGTGAACAAAGTCTGCAATTGAATTAATTGTGTCATACCAATGTAATGTCTTCGTTTTCAAATATGAACCACAGTTATGTAAGACCCGAGACCCGAGGATCTCGGGAGGCAGAGTACAGAGGAGGATACCTGGGAATTCTCAGTTGTCCTCCATTTGCAACTTTTCTGGAATTCTGAAATTCTTACTTAGACAAACAGCCAGAGAAGTAAAAATAAGACTGCTCTCTAAGCTAGATGAAAATACAAATAAAATCAGAGAGCCAATGACAAACTGAGGAAACAATATCAAAATGTTATCACCCTATATTCACAAAGAGCTTTTCAAGCCTGTGTTGTTTATGTGTCTTCCCTGAATAGCACCCGCTCCCTGGGGGCCTGTCTGTTCACTGCCATGTCCCCATCCATAGATGGGTCTCTGACACCCAGTGAATATTTATTTCATAAACAAATGGACCACCCAAAAAATTTACACTGCCAGTTAAAAAAAAAAAAAAGACCCTAAGACCTCAACAGGCACATGGTTACGCAAGAGAAGAGACACAAGGAGCTAAAAGAACTTTTCAAAAGCTCTGACTTCTTGTGAGCGGTCATCCAACCGACAACAATTGGTCTCTGGTTGCTGGGAACAGGAGAGGAAGGCAGAGACTCCGGATATGAGCCGGAGAAGAAGGAGGTGGTGCAATTGTCACCGTGCACTACAAAGGCAGAAGAAACGGAGGGTGCCCGTCGACCGTTACTGAACACTTTGAGCAGGGACCCAAGAGATGGGAAATTGAGGAACTGAGATTTAGAATCTTATTGGAAACCAGACTTAGTGGACACGTTGAGACCAGACAGACCCCCAAATCTTTGGAACGGAAAGCTGAAACGATGCCATGAAGTCATTGGGAGGCAAAGAACAATTTAGTCTGTCAACGTCCGCCTTGACCACGGTGCCTGGTTGACAGACCCTTTACACTAGGCTGACAGGGCAACAGACGTGGAGGCCCTGCCCAGGCCGAAGGGTCAGAGAGGAACACGAATGATAGGGGACACTGTGAAGGTGTTGATATAATATGAACTAGGAGGGGGACCCCCCCAAATGGATTTTTTTCAAAGCTATGTATTTAAAAAAATTTTTTTTTACAAAACAACCTTAACACCTTCAAAGTACACTCTATTACATTTAATACATTTGTCAAGTCTGCAATTCCATTCTTGGAAACATATTTTCAAACTTATCTGTTTAAATAGCTGACAGCGCCTCCTCCTTTCTCTCTCTTAAAAAAAATCATTTTACTGGGGGCTCGTACAACTCTTATCACAATCCATCCATCCATCCATTGTGTCATTGTGTCAAGCACATTTGTACATTTGTTGCCATCGTCATTCTCAAAACATTTTCTCTCTACTTGAGCCCTTGGAATCAGCGCCTCATTTTTCCCCTCCTTCCCCTCTCTCCCTCTCTCCCTCCCTCCTTTTTTCCGTCACCTCTTCTGCATCCTCAAATCGCTGTCTGAGCATGCCTTTCTTCATTCTCAGAAACAAAAAGAAGTCCCTCAGAGTGAGGTCAGGTGAGTCAGGTATGTGGGGCAAGAGGCGCGTGCTGCTTTTTGTAAAAACAGACACACTGAGATGGCTGCATGAGCAGGTGCATTGTCATGGTAGCAAGACCAGTCCCTCTTCTGCCACAATTCAGGCCTTTTTGTCACACGCGGTTAAGCAATCTTTTCAGAACCTCTAACTAGAAAGCCTGATTGACAGTCTGACCTGGTGGAACTAATATACCAAGAGTCAACATTTTTGTCCATTAGGGAAATTGGCAGATATCCAGAACGAGGTTTGTCATCAGTTGACATTTCAACTTTTTTGAAATGAGAAAATCCCCTGAAATGAGAAAATTCCCGCTAGCCTTGAGTTTTACCTATAGCACGGCTGTCCTTGGAAGCTGTGTTCAACAACACAACAGTTCCTTTGGCATTTTTCCTGAGCAGGAAACAGAATTTCACAGCCGCACGCTGTTCTCTTAAATCGGCCGTCACAAAAAACGAGGTTCTAGCGAAATTGCTAACACAAAAAAATTCACTGTGACCAGAGAGAACCTTCCCAGGTGACACCACTGGGTGCGCTAACTCAGAGTGAGTTGCTCAGTGCTCACTTACAGGGGAAAATGCAGGCTACGGAAGCTCTGCTCAGTGCAATTCCGTTTTATTGGGGGGGTACCCCTTTTACATAACCCCTGTCTCTGAACTGTCCTTGTAGAAATGTTAAGTGGGTCTCTGTTTTTTGTTTGCTTGTTTGTTTTTAATGATTTTTATTAGGAGCTCATACAGCTCTTATCACAATCCATCCATCCATTGTGTCAAGCACATTTTTACATTTGTTGATGCGGGTCTCTGTTTTGTTGGGTATATTTTCACCCCGAACCAAACAAAATATTCTATTTCATCACCAAGGAAACATTTTTGTTCCTTCCATGGACAAAGCATTTTTGAAGTGACGCTTCACGATGCTGGGGGACGTTTGGTGAGGTGGGCACTTGTGTGAGCTTCTGACAGCGCCTAGCCATTCATACCGAGAGCCTGAAGAGTGATTATAGCCGTACCTTTTAAATCCCTAAATCCCTGGGAGCAGCTGCTCTAAGGAATTTCGGGAGAAAGACGAGGTTTTCTGCTCCCTTAAAAAGTTGCCGTCTCAGACACCCACGGGGGCAGCGCTATCCTGTCCTATGGGCTCACTGCGCGTCTGCAGTGAGATTCTAAGGAACGGCCAGAGACCTGAGCACCGAGGGCTGCCCGTCCTCTAATGGCCCGGACTCTTCATGCCGTGTGCCTCCCCTACTGGGGCCTCCAGTCCTGCCACTCACTCTTGTTCTTGGCACATCTCGCCTCTTCCAAGCCGCACCTCTACACACAGAGTCACGCATGTGGTTACGAGCAGGCATCGTTTCTTAAGTAGACACCCAAGAGCCATGGTTGAAATGATCATTTTTTTAATGGCCGCTCCAATGTCAGGTTCGTGGTAGAATTCTCGCCTTCTGGGCCAGAGCCCTGTCCGTGGAGGTCCTGTGGTCCTGAACCAGTGTCAGCAGACCTTCCGGACTAAGGCCAGTGAGGAAGAAATCAACCAGTGAAAACCATCGGGGTCACCAGGGGCTGGTCCACAACCACTGACGGGATGGGGCAGGACTGGGCTGTGCACGAGGTCACCAAGGATTGGGGTCAATCCAGTGGCAGCCCCCACCAACCCTACCACCCCGATGCAGGGTCCGGGTAAACAGACAGCAGGGGGAGGAAGGCCTGGGATGAGGCAGCCCATTGGGAACGCGTGGCCACCGGTGTGTAGGGATTCAACCTTAATTTCCCATTAAGTTTAGTTTTGTTACAAGGGAGAGAGGCAGCAGAAGCCAGCAGCTGGGACCTCAGATGCTCACGTGAGGGAGTTTCGAGTGGCGTTCTGCCGTGACAATGGTCGCTGTGTGTAAGGCTGCTGACGTCACACAGACTCAAGTCCAGGAGCCAGCGGTGGTGCCTGCTGAGGGCTGGGTGCATGCTAGGCACACAGCTGGGAGGGAGGATGCGCATTCTGCCCGGACTATTCAATATTAAATAGCATCCAGAAACATCTCTCCTCAGTAGGAGCCCCAGAAGCTTCATGTGACTTACGGAGTTGTTTTCCAGGGAAACTCAGAGGGAGGGCTGCCTGTGGCTGAGTGGAAACGCAGAACATTGAAAGGGGCCCACGAAATCAAACGAACGAATGCCTGCGCCATGCAGTCCATCGCACTGCCCTTCGGATTAGAATAACGCAAAGACCGTGCCGGGACAGGCAGGGACGACTATTTTTGACCCAGTTTCCATTCTCCCCTCCTTCCTTCCCCACAGGGGTCCTGTGATGTTATGGGAGCAACTGGGTGTCAAGCCTCATTCCTCCCAGCCTCTCTGCCCACAGGGCTGGCCAACGAGTTGTTAACGCAACACATTGATTTCTCGGCCAACTTTTAAACAATGTGCCCATGCAAGCTGGGACCTTTGAGTTCTTTCCTGAAAAGTTCTCCTTCTGCCTGGACTGTGGACACCATAGCCGGTGCTCGAGCCACCTTCTTGGGCCAGGAGACCACACTACGAGTGAGAGCCGCGTTCTCAGCACGGCAGAGCTCAGAGTGGAGGGAGCATGGAACCCTGAGTGACCGTGCGCTGCCAGCTCCAGGGCGGCTGATCGAAGAAAATGAAGACTTTAATCTTAGGAAACCGCTTCTCTTTTGGAAGTCTCTTCATGTAACAGACAAAAGAGTCCAGCAGTGAACACACTTCGAGGTACCTTGGAAGAAAGGCCTGCCGATCCACGCCCCCAAGCAGTCACTGGGGACACAACCTGCTTTGACCCACATGAGGTCACCATGAATCGGGGTCAACTTGAGAGCAGCTGGATTTTTTTTTAACAGCCCAAGGACTTCCAGACTTATCCATGTGCCCAGACGGATGGTCAATGAGCGTATTCTGCAGGTTTCAATAAGGAATGACACCCTTCATTAGTCAATAGGTAGAAAAACCGCCCACATTTTCTCGGGGCGTTGGACACCTGTAAGGCTTTCTGGAGGAGCCGATACCAGGGGCTCAAGCAGAAGGCAAATGTTTTGAGAATGATGATGGCAACAAATGTACAAATGTGCCTGACACAATGGACGGATGTCTGGATTGTGATAAGAGCTCTATGAGCCACCGATAAAGTGATTAAAAAAAAAAAAAAGGCTTTCTGCTTGCCCCTTGCGGGCTGTGCTCCTGGTGACCACACTCCTTGCTGGAGAGTCAGTCTGAGGTCATAGTACCCCTGTAGGGCAGAGCAGGACTGCCCCACACATTCCCCAGGCTGTCCGTCTTCAGGAAGCAGCCTGCCACAGCGCTGTCCCTTGGAGAGGTTTGGGGGGGAGGGGTTCAAACTGCAGCCTAGGAAGTGCTTATCTTCTGCACCCCAGGCCCCCTTTTCCTGGTGCAGTGGGGGAAATACACACAGAGGGGGAAATACACACAGTGGGGGAAATACACGCAGTGGGCCTGAGAAAAAGACAGCCCTGTGTGTCAAGCCCACCTGCCCTCTGCCCATCTCCCTGGGCAGGGTTGGAGAATACCTCTCTGTGCCCTGGGACAGTCCCAAACTCAGCCCTCGTGTCTGCCCCAACCCACATCTCTTCAAAGTGTGAGGGATCCTGGGAACTTTGTCCAATCCCTGAGCAGGGACTGCGAGGTAAGCCGAGCCACGTCCCCGCCTACGCTCTCTGGTGTGTTAGTAGCATGGGAGGGAACGGATGCCCAGCTCTGATTGCCCATGGGGAGTCCTTGGCCGGCCTGCTGTGTCCCCCCCGGATGGAACATGACAGCACACCCTGAGGGGTGCCAGGAGGCCTGATTTCCCACACCTCTTTGACCGTCCATTTGCCACATCGTTGCCCCAGCTCCCAGACCTCTGCCCTGGTCATAGAAGCTCTCGTCTGGGCACCCGCTCTGTGCTAGAACATGCGTGAGGAGGCCCCTGGTGGCTCCCTGCCAGCCTCTCCCTTCAGCACAGCCTCTCGGACGGAGCCTCAGAATTGGACAGGGCTCCAGAGGACAGCTGTCCCGCCCACGCTTCTCACCTGGCTCTCTAAGGGCTTTATAGGCACGCCTCCAGTGCCAAGGATCCCCACCCCCATCACCGAGGGTGCTTCAGAAAGGTGAGCTGGATGGAAGGGGGAGGAGCCCTGGAGGCGTGGTACACACTGTCTGCTAATCGCAAGGTCAGCAGTTTGAAACCACCAGCTGCTTCTCGAGAGAAAGATGAGGCCCTCTACCCGTACAGAGATACAGTCTTGGGAAGCCACAGGGGCAGTTCTGCCTGCCCTTGGAGGAACAGCCCGGCGATCTGCTCCCACGGTTGCTGTGCGTCACACTCAACACCATGGCAGTGAGCTTGGCTTTGCTTTTGGATGACAGGAAGTCACCACACACCTCCCAGGCCCCCATCACCCTGTCCACTCCTCCCTGGCCTAGTCCATTCTGCCCAAACTCATCTGCTTCCCACGTCCCAATCCAGATGGCCGAGCACTCAGCTTGGCACTGGAGGTCTTCAAGCTGGGTCCTGCTCTGTCCTCCCGAGCTCCTCTTCTGAGCCCACCCCCATCCAGAAGCCCCTGATCATGAAGAAGCCTCAGCATGCCAGGTGCTGGAGGGGGTCTTCCCAGAGAGGGGAGCTGTCCACACAGAGATGTCCTGGCAGAGCTGAGCTGAGACCTCCATCCTCCTGGGATCTGGTTCTCTGCCCCCAGGTCCGGGGCCCTCTCCCTGCAGCTCTAGCCTCTGACCAAGAAACGGGGACCCTTGTCCAACCACTCACCAGACTGCCTCCATGCTGAGAGCGACCGAGGAAAAGCCTCAAACCCCGAGGGTCACTCTTCGCCACGTGGAAGAGCGTGGAAGGGCAGGCAGTGCCCCTGGAATGTGTGACTGCCACGTGTGATGTATGATGTCTAGTCGGCAAATCTTCGAATCGTGACTCTACTCAGGAGGCTTCTTGAAACACCTCTTTTGCACTAGCAGGTCAGCTGCGCTGCCCTCCCCGCCTGCCCGCTGGCTCCTGCCCCTCACTCAGCAGGCCCTCGTGTGGCTGGGTTGGCAAAGCTCATCTGAGGCTCTGGGCCACCACCCTGTGCACTTCTGTCCCCTCCTGGGGCTTCAGCCACCAGCTCTGCAGGCCCCACTTCCGAGTGTGTGCAGCAGACACTGGCAGGCACCTGCTTAGGGCCTGGCTCCAGGGCCACAGCAGGACACATGTTTTTAACCGGTGTTTAACTGGTTCATTCCAGTGGGGAAGTCAGACAAAGAAAGGAAGACACCCCCCCAACACACACACACACACACACACACACACACACACACACACACACACACACCCTCCCGCTGTCCACAGCAACCCCACAGGGCAGAGAAGAGCCGCTCCTCAGGGTCCTGAGCTTGACCATCTTGAGGGGACAAGGCTGCCTCCTCCTCCTCCTCCTCTTCCTGAGCAGAGGCTGGTGGGTGCAAACCCAGCCCGAGGCTCCACCGCCAGGCCACCAGGTCTGCTCAGATGCACGCACGCACAATGGCACTGGAGGCTAGGGAGGGGTCTCCAGTGGGGCAGAGGGGCAAATCCTCCACGAGGAACTGCAAGGTGGGCCCTCGGAAGCCCCAGGAAGTGCCTGAGAAGATGGGCTGGTGGCCTACCTTGGAGAGCCCCGCAGACATGCTCTGCTCGGCACCCACCGGGCCCCCAGGAGGGGAGGGTGCACTTGGCAGCAAAGGCCACCCCCACCCCCCAAGGCTGCCAGGAAAGAGAACTAGACAAGGAGAGGGTGACTCTGGAGAGGGAGCCCTGGCAGAGAGCAGGGCTCTCCAGAGGCGGGCAGGTCCAGGGGCTGTGCAGGCAGGGCCATCGGCAGGGAGGCAGCGGCTGAGAGGGCAGCCTGCAGGCTGGGGAGGCTGGAGAGAGCGGGGAGGGCGAGTGGGCTCAGAGCTCACAGAGGTCAGAGGCAAGGGTGCAGTGGTAGGGGTGGGGGCATCAGAAAGCACTGGGGGTGGGGGGGCGAGCACAGTGAAGACAGTCATTTGGGGTGAAATGTGATGGGTTTTCAGGAAGACCCCTCTGGTTATAACCTTGATGGGAGCAGACACCCTCACCTTTCTCCAAGGGAGCGGCTGGCAGGTTTGAACCGCTGACCTCCCCGTCATTTGGGTGAGCCTACTCAACTCACTTCCCCTCTGTGAGCCTCTGTTAACTTCAGTTGATCCCGACTCAGGGCGCCCTCCTGGGGGCAGTGGAACTGCCCGCCATTTCACCATGGGCTGGTGGTCTTTGCGGATCCAGTGGGGGGCTGGCGTGAGTCGGAATCAACTCAACAGGGATGGGATCTTGGTTTGTGTCCGATTTTCATCTTTACACAGCAGATTACCAGGCCTTTCTTGCGAGGTTCTGCTGAGTGGGTCCAAACCTCCCACTGTTAAGGTTAGTCATCAGGGACCCTATCTGTAAATGGGACCCATGAAGAAGACGGGACAATCGCTGCTGCTGTCCTTCTGCCGCGGGAGCTGTGGGGGAGGTCAGGGAAGCCTGCTGTGGGGCAGCCCTCCCAGGCTGGGACCGGCCGTGCAGGGCAAGGGACAGCAGGGCTGCCGGCACACAGAGCGGGCTCAGTAAATGTTGGCCGCTGCCCTGAACGCACCCGGCCAATCATGGCCTCTTAGTGACCTCCGTGGCTACCACCCTAGTTCCCAGATTCTCACCACCGCCCTCCCACTGCTTCCCTTTGCTCTGGGGGCCGCCCAGGCAGGGCACCCTGAGCAGGGTTACCGGATGAGGTCCAGCAGGGCGTCCGCCGAGCTCATGATGGCCTTGCCGCTGGGCTCTGTCATCTCCTTCTGGGCCGCACCACCTGGGTGGATGGTGGTGACCATGATGATGCCCACGATGACTGCCACGAAGGTGGTCCACAGGTAGTAGGCCACGGTGAGGATGCCCAGGCGACTGGAGGTCTTGGGATCCAGGGAGGCCAGGCCAGACATCAGGCTGGGAGAGTGGACAGGGTCAGAGTCGGGCGTGGAGAGGTCCGGGCCCCGCCCACTCTCATACCCTTCCTCCTGGCTGCACTGGGGCACCAGGCACGGGAGCCCTCCCTGTAGCTCCTTCAGCCTCTCTCAGCTCGGCAGCCCCCTCGCCCAGTCTCACAAGACCAGCAGCTTGGGGCCTCCCTCACCTCACTGGGCAAGACCAAGTTCAGAGACACCTCCTCTGTGAAGTGTCTTCAGAATGAAGAGCTTCTCTCCCAGGCTCAGAAGCCAGCCCTGGGCACCTCAGCACCCAGGCTCCTCTGTTAGGACGCTGGCTGCCTGTGTGGCTGCCTGTGGACTCTCATTAGGCTAAGGGCATGTGAAGAGTGGGTCAAGCTCGATGTCTCTGTGGATCCCCAGTACCCAGTGTGACTGACACCAAGCGGGGACTCATGGTGGGCTTGCTGAATGAGTGAGTGAGTGAGTGAGTGACTGAATGAGTGATTGACTGAGTGAATGACTGAGTGAGTGAGTGAATGACTGAGTGACCGAGTGAATGACTGAGTGAATGAGTGAGTGAGTGAGTGAATGACTGAGTGAGTGAATGACTGAGTGAGTGAATGACTGAGTGAGTAAGTGAATGAGTGAGTGAATGAGTAAATGACTGAATGAGTGATTGACTGAGTGAATGAATGAGTAAATGAGTGATTGACTGAGTGAGTGAATGAGTGAGTGAGTGAATGACTGAATGAGTGAGTGAATGAGTGAGTGAATGACTGAGTGAGTGAGTGAATGACAGTGAATGAATGAGTGAGTGAGTGAATGAGTGAATGAATGACTGACTGAGTGAGTGAATGAATGAGTGAGGGAGTCAGTCAGAGCACGGGGCTGGGGCTGTTGGCCCAGAAGCTCGCTCTGCCAACTCTGACTTTAGGCAGGCAAATCACTCCACGTGGCCTTTGGGCCTCATAACCCCACCCATGAAATGGGACCATGGCTTGCTGGTCCCTGAGAGGTGCCAGCCACGCTGTGGCCATCTTGGGATCATGGCTGGGCCCTGAGATCCCTTCATAGGAAGTTGTATTGAGAGGACCTGAGAGTCTTTCCTCTGACCTCAGCTCCCCCCTTCTCCCCTCCCCACATCCACTCCCAGCCCCAGGGAGGGGCCAGCCTTCTGCAGCCATGGGTGTGGGGGTGAAAGATTAATTAAGGAAATGCTTGTGTTTTGCCTCGCTGCCAAATGGATTTCCATCCCCCCCTCCCCGCTCCCCCCCCCCCCCCAAGTCCTTTCAGTCTCTCAGATAAGGGAGGTGTTTATCTGGCTTGGATTATGCAAGCAAGAGCGGTAATCCCTCTGAGCAGTGTGCAGCTTCCAGCACAGAGCTGGGCACAGAGGCCCTCCCGCCCTGGCTGTAACCCCCGGCACAGCACACAGACTACCCCCTCCATGAAGTCTTCGCTGACCCACAGCCTGGGCTCCCACTGCCCTCCTTCTGTGCCTGCTTTGCTGCTGACTGAACGTCCCAGGACCAGACCAAGGCCCCAGAGCTGGCCGGGCTGAACGGAGGATGGACTGAAGCAGCAGGCCATGTCACAGCGTAGGCTCACTCCTTGTCCGCGGGACACCGTATGTTTGTGATGGACTCAAACAAGGATGGGTCTTACACATAAATCCTGAAGGCTCATAATGGAATGTGCAGCTGGGGAGTGGGGTTCCCCATGAACATCCTCTGGGAGAGGGGTTATCCCAGATCAGGGCCCAACAGTCCTTGGACGGCAGAGGCGTCGCTGACGTCAGCCCTGCTGTCCCAGGAGAAGCGTGGCCTTGAAGGTGAGGGGAGCACCTGCCTGAAGGGACCCAGGTTACCACAGTGACACCTGGCCTACCCTCTTCCATCCAGCCTTCCATCCAGCACATTGACTTGTTTCATGCCCTGTGGCCACAGAGAGAAAGCAGAGAGTCCCTGGTCTGGCAGTGGGTGGGACAGGAGACAGGGATGGCAATTCAGACGTCATGGGCACAGAGGACAGGTGTATTGGACAAGGTAGACCCATCAGTACCTCAGGGGAGGGATCACTGCGGGAGGTGGCATTCATTCCTGGAGCATTTGGAAGTGAGGTGGTCATGCCAGGAAGGGGTCAGTGGAAGCAAGGAGGGGTGGGCTCTGGAGACTGGGAAGTGTGGGAGCTGTGGGCGGTTTACTGTGGTCAGCGCAGGTCCTGTCCGAAGAGCAGTGATGGATGGGAGGAGAGGGCAGACTGTGTGTCCCCAGACCACCCCAGAGTCTCTCTTTTTCTCTGCTCGCCGAAGCACAGCATTCCTTTCCAGGAGACACAGTTGAAGGGGCCCCTCCTCCAGGAAACTTTCCCTGATCCCCATGCTGGGTGAAGGCCCCTCCCTCATGCCCCCATATTTGGGCCTCCAAGTCACCATTCATGAAATGGAATCCTGGGCTTGCATGCCAGGCCCAGGACCCCTGGGGGCCACTGGTGGGCTGGTTCCTGGAGGTGCATTGGCACCGCTCATCGAGTGGAGGTTGCTGGACGTCCGAGGAGAGCTAAGAATTCCTCAGGTGCACAGGGTGGGAGCAAAGCTTACCGGGGCGGTCACGGATGCAGTGTTTGTAAGAACCACATCCTGGGGACAACCTGAACAGTCACTGATGAGGCTTAGACAGAAAGGGGCTACAGCTGATCCTTGCAATGGAGCTTGGTGCACGGTGGGCTTGCTGAGTGAGTGAGTGAGTGAATGAATGAGTGAGTGAGTGAATGAATGAGCGAGTGAGAATGAGTGAGTGAGTGAGTGAATGAGTGAGTGAGTAAATGAGTGAGTGAATGAATGAACAGGTGAGTGAGTAAATGAGTGAGTGACTGAGTGCATGAGTGAATGAATGACTGAGTGAGTGAGTAAATGAGTGAGTGTGTGTGAGTGAGTGAATGAGTGAGTGAGTGAATGAGTGACTGAGTGAGTGAGTGAGAGAATGAGTGAATGAGTGAGCGATTGAGAGAGTGAGTGGGTGAATGAGAGAGTGAGTGAATGAGTGAATGAGTGAGAGAATGAGTGAATGAGTGGGTGAATGAGAGAGTGAGTGAGTGAGTGAATGAGTGAGAGAATGAGTGAATGAGTGGGTGAATGAGTGAGTGAGTGAATGAGTGAGAGAATGAGTGAGAGAGTGAGTAAGTGAGTGAGTGAGAGAGTGAATGAATGAGTGAATGAATAGTCAGAGCACTGTGCTGGGGCTGTTGGCCCAGGGCTAACTCTGTCAACTCTGATTTTCGGCAAGCAAAGTGAGGGTGTCATTGGGAAGATGATCCTGACTTGAAGTTCAGTGGGACTGCGTGAGGCTCTTCAGGGAAACTTGGCATCTGTGGCCCAGGCATACAAGGGAGACCTCCCCCAAACAAAAACAGATTTTTTTCAAAGCTGTGTATTTAAATTTTTTTTTTTACAAAACAACCTTAACACCTTCAAAGTACTCTCCATGACACTTAATACATTTGTCAAATCTGCAATTCTATTCTTGAAAACATTTTTCAACCTCATCTATTTGGATGGATGACAGCACCTCCCTCGTCTTTTTCTTCCCCACTTCTACAGCGTCAAATCGCTGTCCTTTCCCAGAAAGAAGAAGAAGCCGCAGGAGTGAGGTCAGTTGAGTGGGGCAAGAGAGGCATGCTGGTTTTGGCTCAAACTGGCGCACTGAGATGGCTGCGTGAGCAGGTGTATTGTCATGGTGGCAAAACCAGTCCCCCGTCTTCCCCAAATCAGGTCTTTTTTGGTCGCACACTGTCACACAATCTTTTCAGAACCTCTAAACAGAAAGCTTGATTAACAGTCTGACCTGGTGGAACAAACTGCAAATGCGCCATCCCCCTCATATCAAAAAACAAATGAGCATCATCTTGATCTTTGATTTCACTTGACGAGCTTTTGGGGGCAAGGTGACCTTGGCGTCTTTCACTGGATTGATTGATATTTGCTTTGAGGGTTGTAAGTATAGCACCATGTGTCGTCACCAATCATGACCTTGGAAAAAAGTCTGGGTCACTTCAGAGCTGTTTTTCAAAGCACAACAAGTTTCCACTCAATGCTCTTTTTCCTGGTCAGTCAGAACCTGAGACAAATTCCACAGCGACCCTTCTCATTCCCAAAACTTCCATGAAAATTCGCGGAACCAAGCTCCAAGGTAATCCAGATAACTTCCCCATTTCTTCAATGGTCTGTAGTCGGTCTTTGATGACAAGTACGCAACTTTCGTGGGTGTTTTCATCCATTCGGGAAGTTGACGGATGTCCAGAACGAGGTTTGTCATCCACCAACATTTCACCTGTTTTGAAAACCACTCAGACACTTGACTTTTCCCCCTAGCGCTGTCCTTGTAAGCTGTGTTCAACATCACAGCAGTCTCTGCAGCATTTTTTCCAAGCAGGAAACAATTTCACAGCCGCACACTGTTCTCTTAAATCAGCCATCACAAAAGACAAGGTCTGAGTGAAACTGCTTCCATGGGAAATTTCACTGTGACCAGAGAGAACCTCCCCAGGGGATGCCACTGGCTGCACTCACTCAGAGTGAGTGGGTGGAATCTCGCCTAGTGGGGAAAACTGTGTACTATGAAAACTCTGGAAGTTCTTTCTGTCTTGGTGTTTTTTTAGGGTACCCCTCATATGAGTGTAAGTGAAAAAATACTGCTATGCAACTTGATAAATAAAAATATCAAAAAGTGAAGCTATAGTTTCTCAGCAAATCCTCCATGTCGGTGTCGACATTTGTGAAGGCCACGTTTTCATCTCTCTAACGGGAGGAGGCGCAGGGTGGCCCAGCCTGGCAGCGTTTCTTCCTGCTGTGGGTGGGTCACTATGGGTCAGAGCGGACTCGCTGGTACTGGACAACAAGGACAACCACAGGGGGAGGGCACTGAGCCCATCTTCTCCCCAAGCAACCGTGAGTCAGAATCGAGTTGGTGGCAGTGTTGGTTTGTTGGACCTTCCCTGAAGCATCCCACCCTCTTCCATCCGCATTGCTTCCCAGTGGCAGTTGTGGCCGCCCTGCGGGATTCAGATGGTGCCCCTTCACAATGGCCTTTGTCTTTCTCAGGGCACAGATCAGGGCCGCAGGGTGGAGGGGTAAGGTTTCCCAGTAACATTCTCGCAGGACCGCCCTCACTACTTTCCAAGAAGGAGAAAGTGTGTTGTCATGGCAGGAGAACAAAACAAGACAGGATTCCTCAGGACCATTTCCTGAGCCTTTTTCTCACCCGCACAGTGTTGGCTTTTCTTTGAGCGTCTTCGCTGTAATCCCTGTGGTCGTCCTGTGTCCTTTGAGGAAAACGATCAAGACAACTCCTTTAAAGTCCCCCCCCCACACACACACACAGCCCCCCATTGGCCATCACCTTCTGAACAGACCGCTCTGCCTGAATTGCTCTGACCGGGCAGTTCTCCTCAGAAGCGACAGTTTGAACCGCCCACGGTGCCCCCCCGCCCCCCAGCCCTCCAAGGCAATCTAACAGACGAAGACAAGTGTTTACTGAGAGCACTTGTCCGCAGAGCCCCTATGTAAGCACATTCGGGTTGGAAGAAGCCTGTGCTTGGATGAGCGAGAGCACCAGCAGCAGCCCTTCCTGACCCACCCTGGCGTCCGGGGTGCTTGAGGGATCGGGTGGGAGCAGGGTGCCGGTGAACAACAGGCTGCAGAAGGAGTCAAAGGCCCTACAGAAGAAGGCTCCCCGGGGAAGAGGTCCCACGCAGGGCTGGTTCCAGATGGGGAGATAGGAACTTGGCTCTTAACCCAAACCAAGCCCACTGCCGTCAAGCCTCATGCTTGTTCCAAGAGAGATTTGTTTGTTCTTTTGGCAGCCCCTGGTCCTTTCACTATGGGCCGGTCTGCCTGGAATCCAGGCCTCCTGCCCACCCTGACCTTAACGCCTGTTCTCTTGGCCTCCAACACTGCTCTGAGGGGCGATCTGCTGGGGTCACCAACTGCCCACCCCCCTCCCTGTCTCTGCTGCTCACCAATGGGGAAGCTCTTCCTATTGCTGAGGGGCGGCTCCCGAACAGAACTTTCCCTGTTATCCACAAGCCATCCTGCACCAGGCAGCTCCGGAAACCAGAATTCCCCAGACACCCTCCGAGTCAGTGCCTGCCCAAGAGCAGTGCAGTGTGCACCGCACTTGGACTTGCATGCATCTTAGCAGTGCTTAAAGACAGAATCAAGAAAGGTAAACAAGCGGCCATCTAGCTCAGAAGCAGCAGAGCCCACATGGAAGAAGCACACCAGCCTCTGTGACCACCAGGTGTCGATGGGATGAGGTATCAGGCATCAAAGAACAAAAAATCATATCATTGTGAATGAGGGGGGTTGTGCAGAGTGGGGACCCAAAGCCCAACTGTAGGCAAATGGACACCCCCTTATGGAAGGGTCGCGGAGAGGAGACGAGCCAGTCAGGGTGCGATGTAGCAATGATGAAACATACAACTTTCCTCTGGTTCCTAAATGCTTCCTGCCCCTCACTATCGTGATCCCATTTCTACCTTACAAATCTGGCTAGACCAGAGGATGTACACTGTTACAGACAGGACCTGGAAACAGGGAATCCAGGACGGATGATCCTTTCAGGACCAGTGATGAGAGTGGCGATACTGGGAGGGTGGAGGGAAGGTGGGCTGGAAAGGGGGAACCAATTGCAAGGATCTACCAATAACCTCCTCCCTGGGGGACAGATAACAGCAAAGTGGGTGAAGGGAGATGTTGGACACTGTACGATATGACAAAATGATAATAATTTATAAATTATCAAGGGATTGTGAGGGAAGGGGAGTGGGGAGGGAGGGGAAAAATGATGGAGCTGATACCAAGGGCTCAAGTAGAAAGCAAATGTTTTGAGAATGATGAGGGCAACAAATGTACAAATGTGCCTGACACAATGGATGGATGTATGGATTGTGATAAGAGTTGTATGAGCCCCCAATAAAATGAGTTTTTAAAAGATGGTATAAAGAAACCATGGAAAGGAAAATAATAAAGTATGCTTTAATAACACAGTGTACAGTCATCAAGTGTATAATCGTTTCAATGTGGAATCATCCTAAGAATTTTTTTACCATGCTTGAGTTTTATGTTTCAATTAATTAAATGATATTAAAAGTTGCTTCTCAGTTACACTGATGCTCTGTAGCTTGCCAAACCCCAGCTCGGTGCTGTCAAATCACTTCTGAGTCAGCGAGGCCTTACAGGGCAGAGTGGAGCTGCTCCCCGGGGGTCCCCCCCTGCAAGTCTGTAGAGACCACAGCCCTGCCTTTCTTGTGGCAGCTGGTGGATTCAAACCACTGATCTTTTGGTTAGCAGGCCGGCATGCAATATCCTGCTATTGTGGGAAATGTGGTTCCCAGTTATAGATCAGGATAATTATGCTCAGGGAAGTGGAAATATTTGGCCAAACTGGGTAGCATCAGAACAGGATTTCTGATTTAGACCCTGTGGAGTTCCCTGCTCTGCTACCATGGCTGTGGTGCAGACCTGACAACGTGTTGGTGGGAAAGGGAAACAGCAGGAGCAGGAGAAGAAGAAGAAGAAGAAGAAGGAGGAGGAGGAGGAGGAGGAAGAGGAGGAGGAGGAAGAAAAAAGCCTTCTGGTTTTCACTGACCATGATTTCTAATGTGATGCAGTTCTAATGTCTGGCAAGTTTAACTCTCAGCGTTCATGACCATGGTACAGGCCCTCAGATTTGTGGTGATGAGCTTCCCAGCTTTGGAAGTATCCAAGGGAAGCCTGGCTGGCCACCTGTCGAGGTGCTAGAGAGAGGCCCCCACATGGAGTGGCAGCTTATATGAGGTTGACCACGCGTGTCTCTTCTGGCTTTGAGACTTGGTAGTGGGGGGAGGACAGGGGTAGGTAGCACTGCCACCCCCTCTCTCAGGCCTGCCTGGGGGATACGAGAATCCCCTTAAGGAGCCCGAGCGTGTAACTCCTTCCATCGGGCCCTGGGGACTGGGGATCAAGATATTAGGGTGACTAGAAATATTAGACCAAGGAGGCAAGCAGTGGGGAGGTGCCTGAACTCCCAGAGTCCAGCCTGTTCCATTCCGGTCACTGGAGTAGGGGGCAAGGAAGTAGTGACCACCAGGTTACCTAGAAGGAAGAACATGGCCCCTCATCGGTCCTCACACCAACTGCTGAGGTGGGAATTGGAAGCCCATCTTGGCAGAGGAGGCTCTGGAAGCTTGGCCATGTTCTCCGCGCCTGGTTACAAAGCGATAGGGTGGGATTGGGAGAGAAGAAAGGGGGGATTCCTGGGACCCTGCCACAGCTTCGATGCTCTGAGCTGAGGAGCGACAACACACAGTGTTTTCCTTGTCTGTGTTGTACTCCACAAAGCAAAGGAGCAAACATACCCCAAAGGAATACAATAAAACGAGAAGAGTCACAGCCTTAAAGAGTCCCCAGATTCTGGGACGGAGGGCAACACCCGCCCCCCCCTCGCCCCCAGAAGCCGATACCAAGGGCTCGAGTGGAAAGAAAATGCTTTCAGAACGATGATGGTAACAAATGTACAAATGTTCTCGACACAATGGCCGTATGTATGGATTGTGATAAGAGCTGTATGAGCCCCCAATAAAAAGATTTAAAATAAGATGCTGCTCCTTGGTCGGGCTGGCATGCGTTCCTCTCCCACACCCACAGCACCTTCCTATAGACGCAAAGCCCCTTCAAAGTGCCAGTGCCAGACAGGGAAGGGGGGCTCAGGGAGCCAGGTAAGCTTGGGCTTACCTGTGCTTACTTGCGACCGTGTAATGTCTGTGATGAAACCCAGCGACATGCCCTGCTCACGGTACCATCTGTCTCAGCTCCCCAACCTGGCGAATCCCCTCTGCCCTCCCTCACATGGTCAGGTTAGCCAGGCCCTCCTCTGAGAAGCCCGGGCAGGCCTGCCACCTCTCTCCCAGCCCCCAGGGCAGTGGCGCCCCGAGCCAGACAGGCACCTGCCTCTCTTCCACTGCGTCTGCGGGCCCAGAGATGGAGCGCTGAGTGATGCAGTCCACGCTGAGGAAGCGAGCCCTCTCCCTCTCTGCCCTAGGACTTCTCCTGAGGAGCTCTGGTGGTGCAGTGTGTTAAGCACTAGATTAGGAACCACCAGGTGGGCAGCTGAAACCCATGTGCTTTCTCTGGAGAGAGACCGTCGGGGAGACTCGGAGGAACAGCTCTGCTCTGCCTGCAGGGTCCCCTGGGTGGGAATCACTTTTGCTGGCTTGTTTGTTTAGCAATCCTCCTCTAGTCTCAGCTCAGGCTCCTTCTGCCTCATGGGGTCTCTGGGGCCCCTGCTGGGCAGCTCCAGGGTGTGTCCCTCACGTGGGTAACTGACAGGGCTGGTGTGGGCCTCAGTTTCCTCTGGGGGACACAGCGGGGCTAACGACGGTCCCATCCCTGTGGGTGTGTTGCCAGGGTTAGCTCAGACTCAGACCAGGGCCTGGTGCATAGTTTCTGATCATTACTTCTACGTCGTCCCTGCCTGTTCTATGAGCAGCTTCCTGGGTGACTGTGAGTCCCCTTGGGCTGGGCTGCATCTGGTTCTCAGAGCGGAATCAGGCCCGGGCCCATGTGGCACCAGGAGCGGTGGCTCTGCAGCCATCGCCCCGGGAGAAAGGCAGGACTTGCCACTCCCTAAGAGTCACAGGCCCGGAAACCCACAGGGCCAGTTCTACCCTGTCTGATCGGGCCGCTATGCGTCAGTATTGACTCGATGGCAGTGACTTCATTTATTATTTTTTCATAGCCCTGCTGGTGTCATGGGCAAGATGGGCGGTTTGAACCCACCAGCCGCTCCGAGAGAGAAAGATGAGGCTCTGTTCTCCCTTACAGTTTACAATCTTAGAAACCCAAAAGGGCACTTGGATGATGTCTCACACGGTTGCTCTGAGGGGAAGCCCCCGAGCTGATTCGGTTTGGTTTGGCTTTTGAGCCATCGTCTGAAGCGCGCAGCAAATGATGAGGTGCGACCATGCAAGTGAGGTGGGAGAAACCTTCCCGGGGTCTGGCCCGTTCGGCCATCTTGCTGGACATCAAAGGAGCCACGTCAGCAGCAGAAACGGGGGCTTTCCTGACCACCAAGAGAAAAGAGCCAGGAGAAGAGGGTGTCCTTTGCACCCCAAGATCCTTGCATGAAGCTCCTCTGTGCAGGAGACAGAGTGCCATGAACCTGACTGGGGAACCCTGCCCAAGAAGCGGTGACCACAGAGGCAGCAACACCAAGAACCAGAGCCTGAGACAGAACCGAGTGGGGGGCTTCACGGCCGATGGAGGGGTGCAAACCTCACCTTCGGGCTGGAAGCTCACTAGCAGAGTGGGGTGGCTCCAGGTCCTTAATCTGAGGAGCCAGGAGCTTTGTGACCCTTGCTGAGCAGAGCAGAGGCCGCTGGCTGAGAAGCTGACAACCAGATGTGGGCTTGGCCCAGGGAGACGGATGACTACTTGTGGGCAGTGGGCTTTTTGAGTCAACAGAACCTTGCGGGGTCTCTAGAGGGGTGTTACGGGGCTCTGCTTTCAGCCCTTTCCCGTCGGGCCACTTGTTTTGATGGCTTGGCCAAGGCCCCCCGGCAGCGAGTGGATGAGGTCTGCAGAGGCCAGGATGTCCGGAGGGACTGCTGGGATCGGGGGCCAACTCTGACACTATGAAGCACAGACACGTGTTGGGCCGAACTTGGCTTTGAGCACTTGGAGAGTACAGACTCGGGGCGGGAGGGGAGGCCGTGCAGCAGCACGTGGAAGGGGGACTTGGGCTTTTGTTTGCTGCCAACTTGGTGAGTCATCTGGGGAATGGGGTCGCCAAAGGGCTGGTGGGCCTCCAACTGTGGGGCCTGAGCGGGGGGGGTGGGGTGGGGGCAGTCAGAAGGCCACAGACCTGCCCTGACATGGACACCTGCTGGAAACGCCTGGGAGGATGGGGTGCGGCAGCTAGGTGGCTGGTGGCAGAGAGTCAAGCCTGGGGGAGCAGCTGGGGCATTCTGGGGTCAGTGGGGAAGAAGCTCTCAGCTCCATGGCGAGGGCCATTTTCTAACACGGTTCTGCCAACCCCCTGGAGAGGGAGTGAAACCCTGGGCACCAGAGGTCCGCAACACATTTGCCAAAGTCACACAGTCCACTAGAGTCACAGCATCGAGAGTCACCACATCCTGGCACCGAGGAGGGCCGAACCATAGACCGTGGTTTAATGCAGTTGCCGGAAGGAGGTATCTGGAGTGGGGGGCAGCACACCTCACCCCACTCCCCAGACAGGCCACAGGCCCAGCGGCTGAGAGAAAGTGCCACGTTGGCCAAGCGACACATTCCAGATGATTCTGCCCCACGCCCTCCCCTAGCCGGCAGCCAACTCGCTCTTCACCTGTCAGTCACTGCAGCGCCTGCTGTTGGGCAGTGGAGGGACCCGCCTAGCTTGGCCCTGGGGCGGCGTGGGTTGGGCCATAGCACAAGGCTAGCTCTGCGGAGGGGGCAGGCAGGGTGGGCGATGGGTGGAGGGTGCGGGCTGGGCGGTGACACTGTACATCACCACACTTGGTGACATGACCCTAGTGGCCTCAGGTCTGACCAGCATTCATTCTCAGTCATCTCTCCCACGGCCATGGCTGCTTTTCCAAGTGTCCCAAGGGCCAGCCCCAAATCCCATCTACATGGAACGGGGACCCTTCCTCTCCCCGAGGCCAAGCCTCCCAGAGGCAAGGAGCAGAGTGCCCAGAGGTGGCTGGTGCTCTGTGTTACGGGTCCAGGCTGTTGTCACCATCCCTAGCAATGACTTCCTCCGGGCACCTGAGGAGACTCCATTAGGACCAGTGGCCACCGAACCTGCTTCTTCCGCAGGGAGGGGCAGACAAAGGGAGGGAGACAGGAGAAGACCCCTGAGTAGATGGGAACTTGGGTCTTTTGCCCTTCCTCCCCGGTCTCCTCCTGGCCAGCTCCTGACATCTGCTCTCACAAAGCTCAGGCTGAACCTGCTGTGTAGTCTCTCTGGATGGGCTGAGACAGGGCCAAGGATCTCTGCAGAGACGAGCCCAAGGGGCTTTGGAAGAACCACCCCAGGCCTGGCTAGGTCCCTTTCCTGCCTCTGCTGAGCCCGTCTTGGGGTCGCACGCAGTCCCAGAACTGAAGGAAGTAGGTTGTGGACCTCAAGGCACTCCCTTCCCAGTGGGCAGGAGACTGCCGATGGGCATATGGATCACGGTTGCTCTTGGGAAAGGGAATCAGGGTGGGCTTCCCAGAGGAGGTGGCGGCTGAACGGACCCTGGAAGGAAGAGTGGGAATGTCGTTTGAAGAGGACAGCATATGAGTCTGTGGTCAAGCCTGAGAGTTTGCCAGGGCCACTAGGCTGAAGGTCTGTCCCCACATGTGGCCCACAGCTGGACCATTTCCCATCCTGGTGAGTAAAGCGGTCGGTGGACCGGGCAAAAGGGCCGAAGACGGATGCCGGCTCCCACCAGGAGGTTCAGCAGAGCCTTGCCTAGGTATGGCTGCCCTGTGGCTTGGAGGGCAGGGCTTAGAAGCCCAGACTGCACTGACTCTGGTCCTCTGACTGCCTGCTCTTTCTGCCTCCTCCCTCCCTGTTGCCTGTCCTGGCCCTGCCCATTGTCTCCCAAACCAGACCCCATGGTCCAGGTCCAAGACTGTCTCCAATATGCTTGAACGTGGGTGTTTTCTGCCAAAGTTAGAGTTACTGGGGAAGGGGAGGGGGTGGTGGTGAAGGATGGGCTGAGTTTCTTTGGCCAAACATGATTTCCTGGTTCTAAGAAAAATCCGTTCAAAATGCTTGCAAGAACTAGAAAAGAAAACCATCTATTCTCAGAACATACATGGCACCTCCCCGCCCCCCCCCCCGTTCCCCTTCCCCCCCCCCTCCGGCTTGGCTATGCTGTGGAGCTTGCAAAACACCGCCATGCTCAACCTCAGTGACTCATAGACACATGGATCCCGTTTCCCTTGAGTGACGCCTGGTTTAAGAAAATCAAGAATGAGGGGAGCGGAGGGCTTGGCAAGGAGCAAGTGGGAACTGGAGGGCCTGGCTGGACCCAGATGTTGGCCTGATCCACCCCTGGCTCCGCATGTCGCTCGCTCTGGTCCAGGGATGTGTGAAAACAAGGCTCAGATGGCTTCCCGGGGCTAGAATTGGCGCCGGTCTCAACTCCATCCTGGGCCACATAGGCAGCGTCTTCCAGGAGCGGCTTTGTAAGTCTGCAGATGGCATCGTGTCCCCGTTGTGGCTGAGCTTACAGTGTGGTAACCAACAGGACTCGAGCTTCCTGCAGAGCCCTGGGGTACAGTGATGCCCCAACAGTGCAGGGCTGTGAACTCTGCTCCCCCCGCCCCCACCCTGAGGGACAGAACAAGACAGGCCCACAAGGGAGAGACTGGGAGACCGAGACAATCTCTGTGTCTTCATGGTCAGTGGACGCACCACTGAGGGCGCATCCTTTTTTCTGCAGAGGTAATAGTAAGGCAGGACCCCGGGGTGGGGCAAACGACTGAGCACTTGGCTATGAGTGAAGGGTTTGCGGTTCTAGTCCTCCCAGAGGCCCCATGGAAGAAGGAAGACACAACCACTGAAAACCCTCTGGGGTGTAGTTCTCCTCTGAAACACAGGGGGCGCCATACATCTGAATCCACTCAGGATAGGGTGTCCCTCCCGGTCCTAAAGGAACAGATGGTTGCTGATACCTCTTTGGGTTAGCCTCTAGAGCAGCAGTTCTCAACCTGTGGGTCGAGACCCCTTTGGGGGGTGGAATGGCCTTTTCACCCGATTCATAATAGTAGCAAAATTACAGTTATGAAGTGGCAACGAAAATCATTTTATGGTTGGGGGGGAGGGTCAGCACAACATGAAGAACTGTATTAAAGAGTCGAGGCATTGGGAAGGCCGAGAACCACTGCGCTAGATTAAAAGCTAAAGAGTAGCGTCAGGTGATGTTGCTAGGACCGAATGGGGAAGGAAGGTTCCCAGGTTTAAAAGACTCGATGTTCTGAAAGAAGATGTCATTGGTGTCAAGCACAGGAGTGAGTGCGTGCTCACACACACACACACACACACACACACACACACACACAGGGAGCCTGGTTCAAGAACAGGGCAGGTCCTGCCAGGTCATTCATTCCGACGCCCACGTCACATGAGGCAGCATTTTGTAAACATTTTCAGAGGTTTTATGTTCATAGATAGAGATATCACTGCCCCTTGTGGCCAATTTTTATTTGAGAAGAATTTCTAGCTGGCATGCCAGGGCAACCCCCAACGCCCCAGCCTGGCAGTCCACTGACACTCAGTGCCCTGGAGTTGATGCCACCTTCTGGCCACCTGTGAGTTTCAGAGACAGCGACTCTTCTTCCGAGGAGCGTCTGGTGGTTTCAAACTGCTAACCTTGTGGTTAGCAGCCCAGCATGCAATCACTGCTCCAGAAGGGCTCCTGGCCACCTTCTAGGGCAGAGTACTGGGAGCAGACAGCCTCATCTTTCTCCCAGTCGCAGGGCAAAGGACACTGTTGTGGCCAGATGGAAGCGTTCCTCCCTGAAGCTACAACGTTTGTAGGGTTATAGAAGGGCACAGCGTTTGCCTGAGGGCCCAAGGCCTTTTCAGAGGAGACTAAGACTCCAGTTGTACTCCTTATGACTTGAAGGGAGTGTCAGGGTACCCTAGAGGCCCGAGGCTCTCCAGGTCTCCAGGCTAATCCACCAGGAGGGAAAGGAGAGTTGGCTCACCCCCCAGCGAGTTCTGCTCCGAGGAGTGGCACTGAGGCTGATGAGGGGCAACCACTGAGCAGGGGGTCTGAGCTGGGGGCCTAGATCGGGGCATCTCTGTGACCCGAAAACAAGACTCATTGCCATTGAGTTGATTCCAACCCATAGGTACCCTGCAGGACACAGTAGAAATGCGAGGGGTCCTGAGACTGTGCGTCTTCACAGGAGCAGAAGCTTTATCTGCCTCCTGAGGAGCAATGGGGGTGGGGAGGGGGGGGATTCGAACTGCCCCCTACTGTGCAGAACCTGTGTTCCACAGCGACACCCCGGGGAAGGAGTCAGAGAGACAAAGCTAACTGACAAAACCCCTCACTGTTGATTTCCAACTCACAGTCATCCTGCAGGACACGGTAGAACTGGCTCCCTGGCCTTCTGAGAGTGAATCTCCGGGAGTAGAAAGGCTCACCTTTATCCCGTGGAGCCGCTGCCCATCGCTTAACCACTGCACCACCAGGGGAACCACCTGTTCCGAAACTCCCTCTGTCCACCTGGCTCCAGAAGCTTCCACCGACTGAACTCAGTTGACCATGGCCCATGGGTGAAGATGTCCAGAGGGCACACAGGACATTCTGCCTATGGAGGAGTAGGCCAGACTACAGGGAGCGGGAGCTCCGTGGTCAAATGCTGGGCTGCTGCGAAGACAGGCGGACAGAGCTGGAGATCTGCTCCTTCCAGGGTTAAAAACTCTATCACGACCCCAGTGCCGCTTCCCAATCTACACTAGACGGGGGCATGGACATAGGTCTAGGCAAGAGATAAAAGTCACAACACATGGACCCCGGGAACAGGAATGGGAATAGAGATACCCAAAGGGTAGGGGAAGGCGGGGAGAGGTGGGGAGGGAGGGAGGCACTGAACGCAATGAATGGCACATAACCATACCCCCCCAGCCAGGGGGAAGAACAACAGAAGCCAGAGGGAAGGGAGACAGAGGTCGGTGTGAGATTTGAAAATACTTAACAATCTATAATCTCTCGGTGGGCCACAAGGATTGGGGCGGGGGGTGGGGGGAGGAAGGGGAAAAAAGAGGAGCTGATCCCAAGGGCTCAATGGAAAGTAAATGTCTACCAAAAAACGATGGAATATACGTATGAATATGTCGGATACAATTGATGTATGGTTTGTAACACGGGTTGTAAGAGCCCCTAATAAAATGATTAAAAACAAACAAACAACAAAAACAATAGGGGAACTGATCACAAGGATTGATGTATAATCCACTACCCCCTCCATCCGCCCCAGGGGGATGAATAACAGAAATGTGGGGGAAGGGAGACAGCAGTGGGTGTAAGATATGGCAATAATAATAAACTATAACTTATCAAGGGGTCAGGAGGGTGGGAGGGCGGAAGAGGAGCTGATACCAAGGGCTCAAATAGAAAGTAAATGTTTAGAAAATAATGATGGCAACATATGTACAAATGCGCTTAATACAATTGGTGTACGTATTGTTATAAGAGCTGTAAGAGCCCCCAATAAAATACTCTTACAACAAAAATGTGCAGTCTCAGAAACCCTATGGAGCTGTTCTAGGATGTCCTATGGGGCCACTGTGAGTTGGAATGCACTTGAGGACAGTGGCGTGTTGTATGATTTAAAAAAAATCATTTTGTTGGGGGCTCTTGAGGAATATTGTGTGTTTTATTGGAGCTATACTGTACCCAGATTGACTCATCTCTTCCTGTGACCCTTCTGTGAGGGGATGTCCCATTGTCTACAGATGGGTTTTGCATCTCTGCTCTGACCCACCTCGTTCTCAATAATGTCTTTTGTTTGCTCATTTGTTTGTTTGTTTGGGGTCTTCTGATGACTGTTACCTGGTCCCGGCAACCTCTCATGATCGCACAGGCTTGTAATTTTCTTCCATGTGGGCTTGTTTCTTCTCTGCTAGATGGCCGCTTGTTTAACTCCAAGCCTTTAAGACCCCAGATGCTATCTTTTGATAACCGGACACCATCAGCTTTCTTCACCACAATTGCTTGTGGACCCGTTTTGTCTTCAGCGATCATGCCGGGATGGTGAGCATCACAGAATGCCAGGTTGTTAGAACAGAGTGTTCTTGCGTTGAGGGAAAGAGACTACATGTTTTCAGGAGCAGACGGCTTCTTCTTCCTAAGCAGCAGTGGATTTAAACCTCCTACCTTGTGATTAGCAGCCCAAGGCTTGATCCACGGAGCTATCCGGGACCCTCTCATAAAGAGCCAGCTTTCTTCCCAAGGAAAGACTTTACCCCAGGACGAAGCTCCGAAGGAAGGCTATGGGGCAGTTCTAGGAGCCCTGGTGGCAGAGTGGTTATGTGTTGGGCTCTGATCCACACGGTCAGCAGTTGGAAAACACCAGCTGCACTTCGGGAAGATGATGGGGTTTTCTAGCCCTGTAAATGGTTGCAGTCTGGACACTCACAGGGCCAGTTCTCCCCTGTCCCAATGGGTCATTAGGAGTCAAACTAGACTCCGGAACACACGGCAATCGGGACCACAGTCAGCCTAGCGAGGTCTCCTGTCGGTAAACCGCAGCAAAGCCAGCACAGGCCAATCACCTGTCACTGTCCTAAGATGGAAACACTGACGCTAGAGAGGCACCCACCTTAGAAGCATGATGGGGAGGGCTGCAGGGCAGGTCTGCATCCTGTTGATGGAGCGCCCAAATGTGCCCGGGTCCAGGGGGGCTTCCCAGAGGAGGTGACATGCAGACTTACCCAAGGACCAAGTTCAGAAGGGCAAAGGTGGAAGGAACAGAAGCAGGAAAGGCAGGGAGGACGCCGGATGAGTGACAGTCTGTTGAGGTGGCAGTGAATGAGATGAAACAGCTTGTGTACGAACTGCTGAGTGGAGAACTGAAGATCAGTTCTGAAAACCTCCATCCAGTTCACAATAAACTCTTTGAAAAGCCAGCCACAAGCTCCCTCAAATGGCCTGTAAAGTTCAGGAAGTGCTGTTGAAGCCCAGTCAAGACACTCCGAATCGGATCGCCTTCCTTCCAGCTTTGCAGTAAGCTGCTGTTTCTTGGCGGAACCCTGCACAGCGGGCGCCATGCCCCTGGCACCCCCTCGAGGACGGCCACCAGCCACTTTTAGAGGAGACTTGTGATGAAATGACAAGTGTGCCCCCACTGTAGGGCGGGCTTGGGGGCACTGGGTGGGGGTGGGCGTGCGGCATACAACCCTCTGAAGACCAGATTCTTGATTTATCTTAGTGGGTTAGGTGTCCGGCCGCTGACCGAAAGGTGATCAGTTTGTGGGAGAAAGATGAGGCGGTATCACTTCTGCCGTAAAGCTCGGCCATGTTGAAAAGCTGAGGGAGCCATCTGTGCCCTACAGGGACGCTCTGAGTCGGAGCCTACCAGTGGGCAGTGAGTTCGGTTCTTTTTCGAGTGATTGGATTCACTGAAATCAAAGGCACCTGTGAGGGGGCTTCATCACAAAGACAGGGGGCAGTCCCAGAAATGGCTAGCGCTAAGGGAGCCACGCTGGTCCTGCAGTTCAGTTGTCCTGCCAGCAAACAGATGCAGCAGAGGCTCCCCGCGGAGCCGCCTGGCTTCAGGGCACAGGGATGGTCGTTTGTTACGGCAGGGGACGGCAGGGGACTAAGACAGAGAAGCAGGAGGAGGCTGAAGACCTTCCAAAACGAACAAACCAAACTCGTTGCTAAGAAGGTGGCTCTGACTCATCAAGACCCCCCAGGGCAGAGTAGAAGGGCCTCATCTTTCTCCTGAGGAACGGAGGGTGGCTTGGAATTGCTGACCTTGGGGTTTCAAGGCCCCAGGTCTGATCCACCACGCTCCCCAGGCCTCCTTGGCTGAGGGACTGAACATTCCTAAATGCCATCCCTTCCTGTGATCTCCCTCCCTACTTGGTGAACTGACTACGTCTACAGAGGGCTTGAACCACGGGGGGGTCTGTGTGGCAGGGGAACTGGGGAGGCTGCGGCTGATGCTGCCTGGGGGGATACAAGAGCAGAGGGAAATGAGGCGGCAGGCACCAGATATTCATGGAAGATGAGGGATTTGACTGTCACCATCCAAGAGATAAAGAGCCCTATCGGCCCAGGGCTTAAACACCAGGCTGTTCACTGGAAGGTTGGTGGTTCGAACCCACCAGCCAGTCTGTGTAAGAGCGCTGTGTGAAGACTGCGATCCAGAACCCCTGTGGAGCAGTTCTGCTCTGTCCTGCAGGGGTCGCTGTGAGTGGGAATGGACTCGACGGGGTTTGTTCTGCACCCCGAGTGGCCCTGAGCACCACGTGACTGTGAGGTCTGTGGACATGGGCCGGGACCTGGTCCATGGGCCACTGGAGGCCACAGAGGCTCAGGAACGCACTGCTCGGATGAGGAGGGGCGCAGCGCAGATCTGCATCCTGTTGACGAAGCACGCAAATGTGCCTGGGTCCAGTGGGGCTTCCCAGAGGAGGTGCCATAGAAAAGCGAGACACCTGTCTGCTGAGCGGGGACAGAGACCAGGAAGACAGACAGAGGAGAGCCAGCAGGCGGCCGAAGGCCCCAGCCTTGTGTGTCCAGCACCACCACCACAGCGGAGACTGGAGAAGCCTGATGTGACCTTGATGTGGCACAGCCAGGCGCGATGATTGGGCTTCCGGTGCATTGTCTTAGTGATCCTCAGAATGGGCCCACAAGGAACAGAACCGGCGCATCAGCCCTGCACCCCAGTGCCAAGTGACTTGCTAAGGTTTGTGGTGCCAGTGAGAGACCAGGCACCTCTGTCTTTCCCCTGCACCCTCCTGCAGATGCCAGCCTCACCCACCTGTGCTGCCCACTCACTGTGACTGACCAGGTCACACGTGCCCAAGGGTCGGCTGACATAGAGAGACTGTGGTGTTGGAGGAGGTGGAAGTGGGCTCTAGAGGAACAGATAATGGGGAGACAGAGAGCCAGGCTCCCACCACTGGGGCTTCCCCTGTGGAACAAAGTGTCCCTGGAGGGTCTCTGCCAGAGGGGGTGGGCCTCCATGGCAGGCACCGGGGCTTGTCATTGCTCCCCCAATCCTCACTGTGACCACCCACGCTTGGCTTCACCAGATGTTCATTCTGCTACGGAACCATCACCCAGAGCACCAGGGAGAGGCGAGGGGGGGGAGGGGGCGGATAAACCTGCCCCTCTTGCTAGCCTTTCACATACAAACACCGTAACACCAACGCTCTCAGCGCTCTCTTTGCTCCAGCCAGCAGGCTGCCCCAACGCCATCCTTGGAAACAAGTGTGAGACTTTTAAAGCAAGCTCCTGCTTGGACTTCTTGTAGACCCTGGGTTAAGTAAACCCAGGGTGGATGCCAGTGAGGGCGTGGGAGGCAGTGGAGGAGGTCTGGACCGGAATGTTTCGCAAGCAGCTCTGGTGATCCGCTCTGCAGCCTTGACCAACAACCCCGAGGACACCCAGTGCCTGCTGCCAGGAGCAGAAGCTGAGAGAACAGAGGTGCAGGAGAGGCGAAGGGAAGGAGGGTCAGGGACTTCGAGTTAGGGACCCAGACGTGTGTCCCTCCCCACCCCCACAAAGGTCTCATTCTCTCGGGGTTGGAAATGTTTGAAAGTGCCACGGCTACTCTGCACCAGCCCAAACTCTGTCATAAACCAATGAAATGTATGCACACAGACCGGCTTTTCTCAAAGCCAGTGGAAATTCCATTTCCAGCCAGAAGAAGGGCCGTGAGTCTGGTGGGAAGAGAGGCCAGGCGATTTTGAGCCAGGGCTCAGGGTGCTGAGTCAACGGAGTGACTGAGTCACCTGGGGCAGGGGCCACTGACACGGGATCACAGGACGACCCACACCCCTGACTTCTGATCAGGTCGTTTTTAAGTTATGGGACTTGCCCAAGGCCACGCAGTTCATGTCTGGCAGGGCGGGGTGGGACGCCAGGTTTGTCTGACTGCAGGGTGCACTGTAGCAGTCTCCCTGCAAAGGTCCCTGTTCTGAGCGAGAAGTGTCACCCAGGTCAGTGGTTCGAAGGGTCCAAGCTGCAGGACAAGAGCCCCCACCGGTTTATGTTTACATACATTTTATTGTGCTTAAGGCGCATTCATGCACCGGGCAGTTCTACACAGGTTACTTAGTGGGCTGGGTTAAGTGTTTTCAGGGCACCTGTGTTCTTGTTGGTTCTCGGCTGGTCGAACCGTGTCCACCACTCTAGTTTCCCTGCCCTGGGGCCTTCTGTCTGTCCTGTAGAGTTGTTTCTGACTGCTTTGTCTCATACCGATGATTTTTAAAACGAGCTCCTTATTCTACACCAGAAAGTGAATCGTTGCAGGTATACTTAGTTTAAAATGCAACATCTTGTCCTTTGGTTACCTCATTCTTAATTTGTTCCTTTTTTTTGGGGGGGGGGTATTTTCTGATTCTTTTTTTTGGATTGAAAACAAAAGGTAACCATTGGACAAATTGTATAGGAATTGTTATATGAAATAACCCTAATCTGTGTAAACATTCACTGGAAACACAATAAAATTGAATTTTTTAAAAAAATGCTCATTATTCATGGGCAGTGTTTGTTATTTTATGAACCAACCTGTTATTTAGCCAAAGGGTAACCTCAGTGGGGAATTTCCATTTAAAGGGTAACAAGTATCTGAGGGCAAGGGTTTTGAAGAGACCTCTTGTCTCCACTCATCCCTAAGTCTGAGCTTATGAAAGAATGTGAGTGTGGTCTCACGTATTTCTCCTGCTGCCAGGCGCCATCTCTTGTGACCATGCCGTGACTTCACTCTCATGTAAGTATGTGTCTTGCCAGTCTCCTCCAACCCTGTGACCCCCCTGAGGGCAGGGACAGTGCCTCTTCCACCTCTGTGTCTGCGTGTCCAAGGCCAAGGAACCCGAAAGTGTCAGGGAGTGATGGCTGGAAACACCAATCCACGCATTGGCCAAGTATTGAGTACCTACTATGTGCCAGGCATTTGACTGGGTGCTGAGAACCCAGGGCTGCCTATCCACAGAGCCATGGCTCCGATTCTGTGGTGCTGTGGCCCCGGTGGAGCAGGGAGTGGTGGGTCCGTGGTACGATGCTCACTGCCCATGCAAAAGAAGGGCTCAACTCCCAGCCAATGCCCCTTGTGAGCAGCCCCCCCCCCCCATTGCTCAGGGGAGGCTTGCATGTCGCTGTGATGCAGATACGTTTCAGCGGCACTTCCAGACCAAGACAGACTAGGGAGAAAGGCCTGGCGGTCTCCCTTGGAAAAAATCAGCTGATGGAACACCCCCAAAATCGCAGCAGGGTGGTTGGTCCCATTGTGCACAGTGCTGTCACGAGTGGGGGCTGGCTTGACGGCTAACAGCATGGCCCCTCAGGAGATCAGCAAGTCAGCAAACGAACACTGCAGACGGATGGCTTATAGTACGTGCTGGGGGTGCAGTGAGAGGGAGGGGGTGGGATTGGTGAGTGGGGGAGGGGAGGAGAGCCTCCCGGGAGATCTGAAGGAAGAGGAGATATCAAGTGTTGAAGTGGGACATGTGGTGATGACCCTGAGGTGAGGCAGGGCTTTAGAGACTAGAAGGCCTGTGGGAGGGGAGTGGGTGCGGCGTGGTGAGGTCATGGGCTGAAGGGCAGGGGCATAGCCTCCTGAGCACGAGCAAGGAGATGACGACATACATCAAGTCGGTGCTGAGTCACGGCAACCCTTTAGGACCGGGAAGAACTGTCCCTGTGGGTTTCCGAGACTTCAACTCCTTTTATTTTAAAAATTATTTTAAAAAATCATTTTATCGGGGGCTCATACAACTCTTATCACAATCCATAATACATCAAGTGTATATAGCACATTTGTACATTCATTGCCCTCTTCATTCTCAAAACATTTGCTCATATATGACAAAATAATAATAATTTATGAATGATGAAGGGTTCATGAGGTAGGGGGAGTGGGGAGGGAGAGGGAAAATGAGCAGCAGATATTAAGGGCTCAAGTAGAAGGCAAATGTTTTGAGAATGATGATGGCAACAAATGTACATATGTTCTTTGCCTGGTCTTGGCAACAGGGACTCCATTTTGAATCTGGTGCCTTCAGTTTGGCTCTTAGAATTCACCTCTCATAGACCTCCCTTTCACTGATCTCCCTCTCTCACTGATCTCCCCCTCTCCTGCTCAACCTTCAGATTCCTGGAGCCAGCTCCTCCCTGAGCCAGAATGTTTTCTGAAGATATGTACACTCCCCTCTAGCTGTCCTTGGCATATAGATAAGTCAAAGACCTTCTCCCTTCTGAAGCACCTGTGTGCACAGATCCTCCCCAGCTTGGACCCTTCCCAGCTGTGCCTGCCAGCAGGAGTATAAAAACCACAGCCTAAATTTCCCAAAGCGCGGTTTCAAAGGCTCAATTCCCTGAGTTGCTGAATCCTCCCGCAAGCCTCCCAATAAAGCCTGCTTCTAAATTTTGCCAATTGGATCTTTGGTTCTGTTTCGTGCCCCAGAATCCCTTACATTCTTGGTGCCGAGACCCAGGATAGGGGTGCGGCTCCCCCCTCTTTTGGGAGTCCCCTGAGAGCCCCCTATCTCAAAAAATTCCTTACATTCTTGACACAATGGATGCATGTATGGATTGTGGTAAGAATTGTATGAGCCCCAAATAAAAGGATTAGCAAAACAAAAAAAAACATTTGCTCTCCACGTAAGCCCCTGGCATCAGCTCCTCATTTTTCCCTCTCCCTCCACTTTTCCCCTCCCTCATGAGCCCTTGGTAATTTATAAATTATTATTTTGTTATATCTTACACTGTCCCACATCTCCCTTCACCCACTTTTCTGTTGTCTATCCCCCAGGGAGGAGGTTATATGAAGATCCTTGTAATTGGGTCCCCTTTCTACCCCACCCTTCCTCTACCCTCCCGGTATCGCCACTCTCACCACTGGTCCTGCAGGAGTCATCTGTCCTGGATTCCCTGTATTTCCAGTTCCTCTCTGTACCAATGTACATCCTCTGGTCTAGCCAGATTTGTAAGGTAGAATTGGGATCATGATAGTGGTGGTGGTAGGGTGGGGGGAGCATTTAGGAACTAGAGGAAAGTTGTATGTTTCATTGTTGCTACACTGCACCCTGACTGGCTCATCTCCTCCCTGTGACCCTTCCACAAGGGGATGTCCAGTTGCCTACAGATGGGCTTTTTGACACCTCGTGATCGCACAGGCTGGTGTGCTTCTTCCATGTGGGCTTTGTTGCTTCTGAGCTAGATGGCCACTTGTTTACCTTCAAGTCTTTAAGACTCTAGACGACTTCAACTCTTTAAGGGAGTAGAAAGTTCCATCTTTCTACTGAGGAGTGGCTGGTGGTTTCAAACCGCTGACCTTGTAGATCACAGTCCAATGAGTAACCACTACACCACTAGGGGTCCTGACATAAACTAACAGCATGGCTCAATTCCATTTTCAAGAGTTCATTCAGGCCACCGGGTGGAGAGTCGGTAGGAGGAGAGGAACAGAAGCTCAGAGACCAGGTAGGTCCCGGCGTTCAGGGGCCTGTCCCCTGGAAGAGAGGTGGGGTGTCATGGTGTTCTCCTTAGGGGGAGGATCAGCTGTGGTTGACCGACTGGCTGTAAGGGTTGAGGGAGAGGGAATACGCGAGGTTTGGGAAGGTTCCGTTTGCGGGTGGTGCATGGAGGAGAGGCCCCTTGAGAGGGTCAGAGAAAGTGCAGTGCTCAGAGGTAGCGTCCAGAGAGCAAGCAGGATGCAGGGGCAGAGAGCAGGGGAGAAGCAAAGGGAAAGCAGGCCTGAAATCAAACCATAGTCTCTCCCATCAGACTGGTTCCCACCCACAGTGACCCTATAGGAGGGTAGAACTGCCCCTGTGAGTTTCTGAGATGGTAAAGCTTCATCTTTCTCCTGTGGAGAGGCTAGTGGTTTTGAACTACTGACCTTGGGGTTAGCAGCCCAGTGTGTAACCCACTTGCCAGCAGGGCTCATCAACTATATCACCACAGGCTATGGTGGGCAAGCACTGAAAGTGTCCTGTGGATTTAGAAATGGCGACCTCACCAGATTCTCTGACTCAGTGACTCAGAAGATGCATACAGAGGAGACAATAACCAGAGTGGCTTGAGGAGTCAGGGAAGGCTTCCTGAGGAAGGTGGCATTTCAGCAGAGCTTTCAAGGCTGAGTCCTGACAGACCTTGACATTGCCTGTAAGAAGCCAGCTGGTTCCCGACAAAGCCTCCTTGCAGGGAGCATGAAGTGCCCTCGGCTGATATCCTTGCGATTATCTCCGCCTCAGAAGGGGCAGCGGGTGGCGAGCAGCTGGGTGACTCCTCGCACAGGAGGCTGGAAGGCTGGAGACCCTCCCACAGGTGACAGAGCCCATGTACACCCAACCCCACCCGCCAGGACTCACAGGCTTGTCCGCTTCCTGCCCAGCAGAGGATTCCTGGCAAGGGAGGATTCCAAACCTCAGGTTCCAGGCCTCAGAGCAAAGGGCTCTTTAACACCACCCGGAACAGTCCGCTTGATCCATGGCGTCTAGAAGAAGTCGGAAGCTTGCCCAAGATCCCTCAGCACATCAGCGGACAGATCAAAGGAATCTTTCTATTGAGTTCCCATGGCTCCCACGCTCCTGGCTAAAATCAGGCACTCCAAGTCTTTCATATTTGGACAAGAGGCCACCTTCCAATTTCATCTCCCACCACCTCTTCCTCAAACCCATGATCCATGCCCTTGAATGCTTGGCATATGCAAATATATAATCTCTTAGAACCCTTACAAAGACTTTTGAATTAGATGTCATTATTCCCATTTTATTGATGAGAAAGCGAAGACTCAGAAAGATTTGATAACTTGTCTAAGGTTCTCTAAGGCTATACAGCCTTACAACTGAGCCATGATTTGGTCTCATGAGTATCTACAAAGCCATCTTTTCCCCATGCCAGGCTCATGATCGTGAGCCCCACTCTGGGGAGCAATCTCTGTCTCTGAGCTACCTGAGAGGAGTCTCTCTCATTGCCTCTGGGTTACATATCACAGTTAATTGTGTGCATATCTGCCTTCACCGTGGGTCTGTGAATGCTTCCAGGGAACTCAACCAACAGATGCATATTATCTGAAAGACATCAAAATGGGAATGAACTTGGCTATCAGGAAGAATAGCACCTGGCATCTTAAAGAATTGTCTTCAAACAAGCAGCCATCTAAGTATGTCACACCAAAGCTAAGTCCACACAGAAGAAGCACACTAGCCTGTGTGATCCAAGGATTATAAATAGTAAAATCCAAGACCAGAGGAGGGATTGGCAGTAGAGCTTAAATTCAGAGCACCTGGTATGCAGAAGGTGATGAATGATGGTGAAATCGCAAAATCCATTGACAGCATCCCTATGTGGAACAAGCCTCTGAAGAATCCCCTCTGACCATTGGCCAGGGATGTGATTAACCTTGTTATCAGACAGCATGCATTGCAAAGTGGATTCATGCTGAATGTGATTTAGCTAGGTCAAAATTTAACACCTAATCATTTGTTCTCCCTTTTGATCCGTCTTCAATTTGTTCAAGTTTTTATTATTGTCTACTTTCTTTGGAAAAAACAACCTGGGAATAAAGCAAGTTCCCTTCTACAGTGGGGAGGAAGCTGAGGTGCGAAGAAGTGAACTTGTTTGCCCAAGGTCCCACAGTGACAGTCACATCCTCTGGCTAACTCCACATCACTTGTTTAGCCCACTGGAAATGTCTACATGCATTGAATGGGACTGAAACAACTGGTGACCGTACTGCAGCCTACGTCCCGTAGAGACCCTATGACCATACCCCTGCTAGGGGCCACAGATGCAGTGCAGCTTCCCATAGCCAGAGCAGGAACCTGCAGAATCAATTCTCTGTCTCATCCACACCCGAGATGGGGTGGCCAACTCCCTGCCCCAGAGTGCCACTCCTCTCACCTGGAGACCACCAGCGGGAGGATCAGCATCTTCAGCATCCTCATCAAGAGCTCGCCAGGGAACTGGAAGTAACTAATCTCCTGAAAGCACAGCAAGAGCAGGCAAGGAAAACTTCTTAGCTACTTCATTCTTTACACCCTTCTCAACACTCTCCCTCCCCACGCTCCTGGCCCCGTGCCTAGCAGGTGGGCAGCAGTCAACAGAGAAGGCATTGGCTTTGGCATCAAACAAGCCTAGCTTCCAATCCTGATTCCCCTCATAATGAGCTGTGTGCCCTTAAGCACATTACTTGACTTCTCTGAGCTTGTTTTCCCACCTGTAACATCAGGGTAATAACTATCCTATAGGATCGTTAAGGAGCTCTGGTGTTGTCGTGGTTTTGCACTGGGCTGCTAACCACAAGGTCCTCAGTTTGAAACCACCAGCGGCTCCGCTGGGGAAAGATAGGGCTTTCTACTCTCATGAAGAATTAGTCTCAGAAATTCCTGCACGCAGTTTACTGTGCCCATCGGGTTGCTATGAGTTGGCATCAACTTGATGGCAGTGAGTTTGGTCTATACGATCATTGTTGTTCTGTGCCACTGAGTTGATTCTGATTCATAGCAACTCTATAAAAAACACCTCTCACTCCTACCTTGTCCAGGTCAATTTATAGCATCCCTGTAGGACAGCTGTTCTCAACCTGTGAGTCGCAACCCCTTTGGGGGTTGAATGACTCTTTCACAGGGGTCGCGCAATTCATAACAGTAACAAAATGACAGTGAAGAAGTAGCAAGGAAAATGATTTTATGGTTGGGGGGTCACCACCACATGAGGAGCTGTAAGAAAGGGTCGCAGCCTGAGGAAGGTGAGACCCACTGCTGTGGGACCATGTAGAACTGCCCCTGTGAGTTTCTGAGACTATCAATGGTTTATAGAAATAGAGTGTCCCTCTGGTGGCTGGGGGTTTCAAACTGCTGACAGAGTAAAACTGCGCTGTAACCCTGTGGAGCCCAGTCACCAGGGGGTTTTCCCATGGACTAGCTGGTGAGTTGAAATGCCAACCTTTCAGTTACCAGCCAAGTACGTATGCACTTCTTACAGGCTCATCAGGCTCAATGAGAGTGGACAAAGAGTGCTTAGCACAGGGCTGGGGTGAGAGTAACTGCCCAGTAACCACAGTAACAGTCCCCACCTCTTGCCTATCTTCCCCGCCCTCCTCCCTGCTATCACTAGCTACCTCATCTAGGAAATGGGGCGCAGCACATGGGCAGGATTGTGTACGGTCCACACACACTCCTTCAGTCCAACTTAAACAGATCATGGTATTCTTGTGCCTGGTTTCCCTAACTGGATCCGATCCACTTTCTCCTCACTTCGCACCGCACACTCTGCCTTTCCCCATCAGCCACTCTGTGGGGCCAGTGCCTGTGCGCCCCACTGCAGCAGAGACACCAGCAAGACGGCGGCAGTCTTCTTCCATAGCGCGTTCCGCCATGGAAGCCCTAGGAAGCAACCTGACTATGACCTATAAGGTCTTTAAGCAGTTGTATTGGCATCTAATTCACATACCACACAATCCAGTAGTTCAGTCACATCAAGAAGTGTTGTACAGTCATCACCACAATCAATTTTAGGTTGGTTTCTTCATTCTTGTACCCATCCTTATTAGCACCCCCTTTCCCCACCATGTTCCCTGCCAAATGGGGCTTTCTACTCAGTAAACAGGGACAGTCTCAGAAACCCACCGAGCGCTTCTATCCTGTCCTATAGGGTCGTCATGAGTCGCATCGACTTGCGGCAGGCTGGTTTTTGTTGTTGTTTCCCCTGTCATCCCCTTAAGAGCCATTACTTCATTTCCTGTTTCCATAGATTTACCTATCCTGCGGTGCCTATACAGAAAAACGTTTTTCAAAAGGACAAAAATCTAACAATAACAAAGTAAAACAGATTAAAATCTCCATCCAAATGAAAGCAGAAAATATTAAACACTAAAACAAATTTAAAATGAATAAAAAAGGGAGATCAAATGAGAAGGTGTTGAGTTTTAATGTAACTGCATCTGTAATCCTCCGCTCTCCAATGCTGATAGGCCGGTAGGATCTCCATCAGTCAACCTCAGAGCCATGAGAACCAGTTAGGATCAACCTCTCTCGTGGCATCACATTCAAACGTTGAGAGAGAGAGGATCGCACTGCATTGGGGAGACAGAGCTCCCAGTGCTCAGAGTTCTCCCGTCAAGCCTCCTTCGAGGCTGCTGATCTAGCCTGTCCACAAAGCCTTTGTAGAGTTCAAGGCCTAATAGAGTCATGACCAGAGCCCATTACCGAAGCATAACGAGATCGCTTAATTCCGTTCCACTCACATTTCAGAGAAATCACAAATAACTTTCTTATATAATCAAAGAACACACCATGTGTTGCTTCTCTGAAATTCAAATGTGACGGCATCCAGGGTGGGAGAGTTCGCTTTGTGAAATGGGGCACCTCAGCTGCTCCCCTCGGTAGACAAGGCTGTGCGTGAGGCAAGTGAAGATTCGGTCCTTGCCTGGTCTAGTTCAGTCTCCTTATGGATGAAGAAGCTGAGCTGGGAGAGGACTATGAGGGGCCTACACAACGAGCTGGCAGTACCACCAGACCACAGGCATGCTCCCTGGTCCCAGTCTAGGAGCCTCTTCATTGGCTTGGCTCTCAGAGAAGCCAGCCTAAGCCAAACATCTCTATTGAAAAACACCACCAATAGTATTTTCCATGTTCTCAAGTGTATGGGTTCATTTCCCTCACTCTTGGGACCTCATTCCAAGAACACTGCATTCTCCCGTTCCAATTTGGACACATTGCTCTCCAGATCTAGTTGTTTTTCACCGGTCTTTTCTTCACGATCATCCTGAATTTTAACCTGTACGGGAACTCAGAATTTCTGGACCATTGGGATTTTTGGTTTACTTCCTTGTTTTGCTGGAACATCTCCTTTGGTGGCTTCATGAGAGAGGGTTGGCAGGAGAGATGCTCTTTTCTGAGTCCTTACATGAGTAAAAATGCTTTTATTCCACTTGACCTCTGATTAATAATCTGACCTTGGTGGAATAATGTCTCCAAATTTTGAAAGCATTCTTGTAGTGTTGCTCAAGATGTCTAGTGACGTTTTTATTTCTGAATTCCACAAGAACAATTTTATCCTCTCAGAAGCATGTAAGGATCATCTGTTTTCTGTAATCTCATAATGATATGCCATGATGGGTTTTCTTGGTCTTCTTTTTAAAAATTCATAATGCTGCACATACCTTCCACCTCTGGGAGACCCTGCTGTATTCTCTGCCGACTCTCTCCTCCATTTTCATGCTGTCCTAAAACTAGAATGTCTACCATCCTACTTCTTCCTTATTTTGCTTTTGTTTTACTTTCCAGCAGATTGATTGTTGTCCTAGGTATTGAAATTTTCAGGTTGACACTCTTTTCTACTTTAAATTTCCAAGAAGTCTTTCTGGTTCTTGGATGGTACAGCTTTTACTTTTCTTTTCTTTTTAAAAAGCATCCTGTTCTGTTTTATGGTCACTGTCTCTTCTTGTAGATCTCTAAAGATCTTTAGGAAAGAGTTTCCATCATTGTAGTCGGTTCCCCCCTTCTCCCTCCATCTCCCCTCACCCTCCAGGTATCCACTAACTCTCATTATTGGTCCTGAGGGGTTTATCTGTCCTGGATTCCCTGTGTTGCAAGCTTTTATCTGTACCAGTGAACATGCTCTGGTCTAGCCGGATTTGTAAGGTAGGATTGGAGTCATGATAGTGGTTGGGGAGGAAGAATTAAAAAACTAGAGGAAAATTGTATGTTCCGCTCCCAGGGGGTCAGACAGCAGAAAAGTGGATGAAAGGGTTCATGAGGGAGGGAGGGAGGAAAGGGAGGAAGGAGAGGGGGAGAAATGGGTTGATACCAAGGGTTCAAGTAGAAAGAAAATGTTTTGAGAATGATGATGGCAACATATATACAAATATACAAATGTGCTCAACACAATTGGTGTATATTTGGATTGTGATATGAGTTATAAGAGCCCCTAATAAAATGATTTTTTTAATGTTTCAGAAGTTTTCTTCTCCTCCCTATGTTATTGCTGCTTCCTTAGAGACCCTCTTGCATTTGCTAGTCTCTGTCTTCTTCTTCGATGCTTTGTCCAGGGATATCCGGTGACCGTGGCTCTGTGCTCATCTGTAAACGGGAGGCAGAAGCTTCTGTCTGTAGGAGCAGCACTTGTTACCGATGTCCTCGGGACAGGCAGGGTGGTGGGGTAGGGGCACGCCTGGCCTTTCCCAGGGTGTGGGCAGGAATGGAATCCCCGTCCTAAGAAGCTGGAGAGCCTTTCTTGGATGACTCAGTGGGAGAAGTCCCGTGGAGGAGGGAGTGGGAGGTGACTGAGGCTGTGTCTGAGCCCAGGTCCCAGCAATCTTGAAGCTGTGCTGTGGATCCTGAATTCAGAGTGCAGGTGTTCACAAATTAGCAAGAGCCTGATATCTCACTACCGCCTCCCCCTTACACACACACACACACACACACACACACACACACACACACACCAAATCCAAAGCCAGCAATTCAGACTCATGTCGACTCCATGTGTTACAGGCTAGCATGGCTCTTAGGGTTTTCTTGGCTGTACTCTTATTGGAAGCAGATTGCCAGGTATTTCTTCTGTGGTACCACAGGGTAGGTCTGAATCATCAACCTTTTGGACAATAGCCAAGATGGGCTCCATATCCCTAAGGAGAGGTGGAAGAATGAGGAATGCCCTGGTTATGGGGACTGGAAGGGACCTGGGGATCTAACTGCTTCAGTTGCAACATTAACAACCAACATCCCCACCTTCAGCCCCCGTGCACACACCCATCCCTTCACCTTCTGCAAAACCTTGCACTCAATTCGAAGCCATCTGTCCTTCTCTAAGACAAGCCCAGCTTGACGTCGGCCTCCCCAAACTCTGTTCTCTTTGCTCTGCTAAATCAGCTCCTTCAACTCCGGAGATGCCGCGTCAGACGGAACTCTGTTCTAGCGGCTCAGCTTTGGTTGCCCCCTTTTGCATTTGCAGTCTCTTGGTTCTTGGGGACTTATATCTTTGAAACACTTTGATTCCAATTGTAGGGAGCTTCAGGAAGGCAGGCAACTCCAACCCTCGGTGGCTTCCCTGGAAGTTTTGAAGCAGTCTCCGGTTTTCAATGAGCGCCTTGTTCCCAAAGGTCAAATCTTGTGACTTTTAGTCATTCTTTTCAAAGTTAGGACACCTGGCCGTTTCCCAAATTGTTGATGTTTTTGCCTGTTACATAAGCTTACAAAACAAGAAGGGGGCGGTTTCTGAGTCCAGGCAAAGAGATCAAACAGAAATCCTGGGCTTCCAAGCAAGATGCTAAAAAAGCCAATTCATGTCAAGTAATTGTCCTCAGACTCCACATCCTTCCTTTAATTTATCTGGCAGGTTAATCCGGACCGGAATACATTTGCATTTCCAAACAGATGGGGGAAGGCAGCTTTGGCTAAGGAGGTCCCAGATGAGTCTGGCTTTTAATAACAGGCATTCCGATGTGTTTTCACAAAATAATCTCCCTGCAGGAAATATCTTTTTGTTACTGAGGGCAGTTAAAGAGAGTAGATTGTGCTGCGGCCAAGTCCATTCAACAAAGGGGTGAGGGTTCTTTCTGTGCTACTGCCGAGCGGGGCTCCAGTTTCCTCCAAGAAGGCCCGTCCAACACCTCCTGGCCATCGAGTCCAGGCGGACTCAGAGTATGTCCATAGCACAGAGCAGAACTGCCCCTGTGCGTGATGGGAGCAGAAAACCCTGTCTTTCTCCCGAGGAGTGGCTGGTGGGTTGAAACTGCTGATCTTGTGGATTAAAGTCCAGCTTGTGTCCACCGTGTCACCAGAAAGCCTGGCTTTTGAGGTCCCCAGAGCCGGAAACTGGTGGGAAGGAATCGATGCATCTGTGACTAGCAAGGCAGCCAGTGGGCTGGCAGAGGGGGACGGGCATGGGAGGAGAGTCCAGAAGCCCGTGAAGAAAGACGTGAAGCATGAGATGGCTCTGGATGGAGACGGCGCTTCAAGAGCAGATCAGGGAGGAAGAGATGAAGCAGCATTGATGAAACAACTGTTGTAAGACCAGCATCGGCGGATCCTTCCCGGTACTACCATGTTCAGAGACAGGCACTTCCACCTTCTCCACGTTATAGACAAGGAAACTGAAGCCCAGAGATGAGCTAGGATGGTCCTCAGGTCACAGGTCACTTTCTGGGAAGTATCGGAATTCCTCCCGAGTCCACAAGAAAAATACAGAGCCAACCCTGTGCTGGGGTCGCTCCCTTCTGACTGTGTGCGGCAGGGATCAGGGATTCACTGAGCTCTTCAGGCCACCGCCACTGCCACCTTGACGGAAGCAAACCACGGGCTCTGTTCCAGGGTGCTACCCTGGGTGTGTGTGTGTGTGTGTGTGTGTGTGTGTGTGTGTGTGTGTGTGTGTGTGTGTGTGTCAAACCAGGCCAACGGCTCAGCACGTGGTGAAAGAGCTGGGCTCAAACCTTTTCTCGAGCCCAGGGCCCCCGGGGGCCATGCTCCCCGCTGAAGAAGTGGCAGAGGCTCACCAGTGTTGTCCCGGTTGTGGCAACTGTCGTGAGAGTGGTCCCGTCCCCTCTAAAAGGAGGGGGCCTCTAACTTTTAACAGAGACCAAGTCTCCGCCCCCAGACCCTGCTGTGCAGGCAGTCCTGGGCTTCCGGGAGCTGTGGGAAGAGGCACTGTCTGGAGCTCATTTGAGTGTCTCCACACCCTTGAAGGAGGCCTGTGGCCTAGTGGTTATGCAAAGGGCTGATAACTGTAAGGTCCGTGGTTCAAGACCACCAACCGCTCCCTGGGGGAAAGATGGGGTTTTCTACTCCCATAGAGAGTTACAGCCTTGAAAATCCACAGCAGCGGGGCTACCCGTCCTCTGGGGTCGCCATGGCAGGGACTTGGGGTTTGGGTGATCGCTCCTGAGGAGTGAGGAGGAAAAGAGGTGACTCTCTGGGCAAGGCACCGTCACCCTTCCAAAAACCCAAACCGGAACTGTGTGTGGGAGTAGGAAGTCCCGTCTTTCTCCTGAGGAGTGGCTGGTGGTTTCGAACAGCAAACCTTGCGATTGCAGCCCAAGGCATAACCACAGCACCACCTCTGCAGTTACGCAAGCCAGAAATCTCTGTCCCCCAACTCCATATTCCATCCACCACCATTTCCTGAAGGTCCCTCTTTGACAAAATTCTCAAATTTGCCCCATTCCACCCCCAGGGCCATACCTCACCCCTACAGCTGCCTCCTCCCTCAGTCCCCTGCCTCACCCTTACATTGCACCCCACCCCCACCCCACTGCTCAAAAATCTGACCGCATTGCCCTCCTCTCGTGGTTGCCTCGAGTCCAGTTGGTGAAGTGGTGAGAGGCGTGTGTTCCGGCTCCTGCCTCGTGAGAAAGGTCTGCTTCCCACCCCCAGAGTCACACATGCGCCGGGCCTTTGCTCCTGCACCCCCTCGCCCAGCATGCCCTGCGGCCACAGCTCCAGACCCAGTAGTGGCGTCTCCCTCGGGTCCTGCAGGGCTTTTGTCACACCCATGCTCATTGCCAGGGAGCTAAGGAGTTGGAATGCAACCCCAACCCCACAGATAGGCAGCTCCCCTCCCAGCCGGCAACCCTGAAGCATGGGGGGAGGGGGGACTGACCTGAGGGGAGAGGCGCCGAGTTCTCAAGAAGAAGCCAAGGAGGCAGCCAATGATGACGGACAGCACCGACAGGATGAGCAGTCCGTTCCGCTTGCACACATCCCTCCCGCGCGCCAGGATGGCACCCGACACCATGGTGAGCCCAGCCCGCCGGCCTGGGGCACAGCACCATTCCATGCACTGGAGGCCAGCGGGGACACAGGCCCAGTGGGCTTTCTGTCTTCTTGGCAGGCAGATGGTCAGGGTCGCTAGGGACCAGTGGCCTGCCCCCAAGTCATGGCCTGTGTGGCCGCTCCAGAGAGAAGCCCCAATCCTATTACTGGTGGCATCATTAGAAGCCACGAGGAGATTAGTGCCTGGGAAATTAGAACAGGCCACGTGGTTTGGGGATTCCGCCTTCAATGCCCACTGCTTCTCTTCACCCCGGGAGGGGCCCTGTAGTGGTGGGAGGAGCTGTCAGTGGATTGGTTTGATTTTTACCTGCAGATTGTTCTAGAAAACATTGATGACAATGACATTCTAGTAGTTAACTCATTCACGTCCATGGAGTTGATTGCGCCTCCGTGACTGGCCCAATTGGACAAGGTAGAACTCCTCTGTGTGGGTTTCTTAGACTACAAACTCTGTACCGGAGTAGAAAGCCTCGTCTTTCTCCTGCGGAGCAGCTGGTGGTTTTGAGTTGCCGACCTTGCACTTATTGTGCTCTGCGTGCTATTCTAGAAGCACACTGAATCCTAACACCAGGCCCACAAAGTAGCGCCGTTTACAGAGGAGGAGGGAAGGCACAGAGAAACTGTGCTGGGCAGGCCACATGTGCCAGGCCTGCTCTGCTGCTTTGCCTCCACCAAATATGGGGACTCACCGGAAGAACACTTGCTCCCCAGCTTCTCTTTACTGAAAGGGAGAGACCGAATCTCTGGCAGCCAGAATCCCTTGGCCACATGGTCCCAGAACCAGGACATTTGGGGTTCCGTTGGTTTATATTCATCCGCATGAGCAGCTGGATGGGCGCTGGCATATGGGGGCAGAACCGTGGGAATGTGAGGTTTGAGCTCAGTAGACCTGAGTTTGAACTTGGCCTTTGCCACTCACTACAGAACAGAGAGAACGAGCTGTATCCTTCAGGCTGGTTGATGCCGAAAGCCCTGGGTACCCGACCGGTCCTCAGAGCCCACGCTTCTGAAAGACAGACACTGAGACCTTCTCTCATGTCCTCGCTCTGCCGCTCTGTGACCTGGAACAGCCACTGAAACGCCCCGTGCCTCAGCCCCCCCATCTGTAAAAGTAGATCATAAAGGCTAGGTAGCTTCTCCCTCACTAGGTTGGGTGCGGACTCCCAGGCAGGGGTATTTGTGAGCCGTGATGCACCCTACAGGGGAAGGTGTTAGTACCATCATCACACCGAGCATTCTTGGTGGAAGGTTTTCTGTCGGTTAATTCTTGTGGCCTGGCCTGCCCTTTAAAGCCAGAGGGAATTAACCCTCGCCCGCTTTACCGGCAATCTGTAATCTCATTAGGGGCAGTCAGGCTGCAGCAGGCAGCAGCTGGGATAGGGGTGGGACGTAAGGGTGACCGGGAGTGCAGGGACGGCTGCCACCTGGCTCCCAGGGGAGGACCAAGAAGCCAGGGGAGGAGGACTGGGTACAGGCAGAGTCCACAGACAGAGTCCCAAGTGGGAGGAGACACTGGGATCCTGGACCCCTTGGGGGTTCCCTCCCCTCTGCCCTCGGTCTTGCTCTCTTTGGAATGAGCTAGTGCATTCCGAGGATGCTGGTTTAATAAACCAGCCTTCTGCAGTCCCCAACCCCCTTTGTTAGACAGGGCAACTGCTGGAGATGCGGGTGGGGAGTCTGATGGTTCCATCCAATTCTGATTCTGTAAGTAAAGAGATTTCTGATGTACGCTCTGTGTCTAGAGGAAAGCAGTCAGTGACCCTCCTATATGGCTAAGAAGGGATTTTATGTCAAGAAGTAACTGAATATCAAGAAAGCATCCCAGCCTGGTCCAACTCAAGCTGGCGCCTTCTTCAGACCCCTTGGCCGAAGGCCGATGCCCCAGAGGGTGGAGCAGGAGGCAGGAAGCTCCCGGCTGGCAGGTGCAGTCATGGATCCAAGGTCGGTGGAAACATGCAGGGCACAGACTACTCGGAGGTTGGCTCCCTGGGTCCACCGCCCACCTGGGGCCACCCCGGGAGGCAGATCCCGAGTCCCAGCACAGATGAAGGTCAAGAGCAGGAGAATGGGGGTGTGGGGGTTCCACTGTCTCTCTTATCATAAGGCCACACCTCCCAGGAGGCATCATCAGGCTGTGACCTGATTGACAGGTTGGACTCCACCCCTTCCCAAGTGCAAGTTGACCTAAAAGCTAACCGCCACACAGTCTTTTCCCGCTAATGTCTCTGTTTCTGGTTACTGGGCAGTTGGTTTACCGTCTGGAAGAGACGGATGCCTTCCACTTTCTTTCCCTGCTCCCAGTCAACAGAGGAATCGCTCCACCATTCAAGCCGGGCTCTGGTGCACGGATCCTGGGCCCGGCCTCCTGGATTCCTCGAAGGACACGGACGCAGTGACTGCTCTCAGGGAGCCAATCAGAACACTTAACAAAGGGGACCCAAGAAAGGACTGCACTTCCCTGAGGATGCAAATGAGGAACACGCCTGGCTGGAGGTTTGAATCCACCCAGAAGGGCCTTGGAACAAATGGCTGGTGACCTAGTTCTGAAAAGCCAACCATTGTAAGATACCTTACGGAAGGAACATGGTTCTACATGACAGACATAGGTCACCATGCATCTGGAAGGACTTGGCTGTGGCTGGTTGGTTAAGAATGAACTAATCTCCACTACGGTGTAACGGACGGATACTGGATACATACAAATCAAATTGAAGGCCTCCAGGATCAGAGGTTTGGTTGTGTCCTGCCTAGAATGTTTCTATATGTTATGTGCAAATTTTCTAGAACAAAAAGCAAGGGTGGAAAATGCTAGAAGAAATAATATTCCACGGACTCTTTGTGCCAAGACTTGAGCTGTGTAGCCTTGGGAAGGCTTCTTAGCCTCTCTGAGACAACTTTCTTATCTATAAAATGAAGGTGGCACCGCAATAACAAAGGGTCCCTGGTGACACAGGGGTTAAGCACTTGGCTGCTAAGGCAAAGTTGATGGATTGAAGCCACCAGCCGCTCGGCTTCCATCAGGATCACAGCTTCAAAGCCCCCAGGGGCAGCCCTCTGTTCTGTCGGGTTGCGATGCGTCGGAATCGACCTGACTCCACGGCCATGGGTGTCACAGGACGCGGTTCAGAGGGTTGGTGCGTGACTCATACGGTGCTGCGTGCAGTGTGCTTAGATCAGTGCCTGGCCCTGCAGACACTCACAGACAGAAATCTGCAAGTGAGGCGCACAGAATCCCATCCTTCACTTTGAGAAGAGAATTCTTTGCAACTGCAAACGGGAACCACATTTGGAAAAGCCCAGTCTCCGAGGTCAAAGCCGCCTACTGAAGAGTCCGAAGCGCTCTGGCGTCCTGTCTTGGCTCACCTGCCTGTTCCACTCCCCCGGGCACTTGCTCATTGTCATATCTCAGACTCACAGTCAGTGCTCGCGATTATGGGCCTTTATTAGGGGAACTTCACACGTTACAAGTCAGATCAGAAAGCATTCAGGACACTGTCTTTTGTCCACACAGCTCCTCTTCTCAGGCAGCAGCCCCATCTTTCTCTGGTCCTCAGCCTTTGAGCCATGTGAGCCCTAGGATCTGCCTTGATTCATGGGCCAGGAAGCCTGCTGCTCTGCCTCAGCCTTGGTGTTGTCTCTCCGCTCTGTCTCACGGTCTTGGAGGCGTGGCCCCCGGGGCCTCTGACACTTCAGAAAGGGATCTTGCATGTGCTCTGCTGGGGGCTCTTCTTTCTTGATGATCACGGGACTCTTCCTCTTCCTGCTTCTGAGATGGCTCTTATACCCGGAGAAATGGAAAAACCTGACCAATCCCTGAGTTCGTCTTCCACCCCTTATTTGCATGTCCCCACCCAGTCACTGGATGGCAGGTAAAAAGATTACGGATGGAAGAGCCGTACCGAGCAATTTCCCTCCACTACACCACTCCCAATGCAACACCCCTTCTCCTACTGCACTCGGTGCACAGTCATCCGCTGAGATGGAGCCGAGTTCCTCTTCAAGTGAAGCCGACTCCTCACCTACAAGAATCAAATTTAGTTGCTCGCTGTTGATTACCACCTTGAGGAGCCCTGGTGGTGGATGGTTAAGCATTTGGACTGCAGTCCTCATGGTCGGCAGTTTGAACCACCAGCCACTCAGCGGTAAAAAGACTGGGTGTTCTACTCCCCTGAACAGTCAGTTTCAGAAACCCCCAGGGAGTCGCTGTGAGTCAGCATAGACTCAATGGCAGTGAGAGTCATTCCCACTGGGCTTGGAAACGTCTCAGTAGATTCTCCTCGCAGCTACAGGGCCTAGAAAGGGCCCAAAGGAACAAGCAGCCCGGCTTCCTGGTCCACAGCAGGAAGCCGAGAGATGCAGATACGAGCCAGTAGGGTCAGTATGGTTGATGCCGCCCAAGGCAGAACCCATGTCGTCACCCCCTCTCGGCCTCCTCTGGGCCCTCCTGCCTCTTCTCTTCCCTTTGCTTCTCCCCTCTGTGTGACCAAGGTCGAGACCTGGCTCTGTGTCCACCCTCCGCACCCGACTAGGGTGGTAAGTTACCGCACTGGGTGACAGGCGCCATCAGTCCTCGTGATGTCAGGGTCCCCTCCTCCTGTGGTGCCACGGACGCCCACGGATGTCATTGAAGCACCGTCCCCTCTGACTGTGACTCACACACCTGCGCCTCCCCCTCCCCACCCCCCATTGACACGGTTGACTCTGGCTGCCCATCATTAAGGTGCCACGGGCAGAGCAGAGAAATGATGCTTTAAAACCTGAGCCCTAAGTCACAAATCAGAAGCTAGTTTGCAGTGGACCTGCTTCTGATGGCGGCAGCTGGGTGTGGGCGGATGGCATCGGGGTGGAGAACAGCGGGGCCGGGCTTATGACGGATGAGGGACCAGTCTCTGATGGCGAGGGGATCTGCCTGGGAGAAAAGGTGAAGCTGCCAAGCGGTTTGTCTTGCTTGGATCCACAATGTCCTGGAAGCAGCAGTCAAGAGATCAAATGACTGGTTGCATTGGGTAAATCTGCCACATGAAACCTCTTCAGAGTATTGAAAAACAAGGATGTTACTTTGAGGATGAAGGTGGGCCTGACCCAAGCCGTGGTATTTTCAACGGCCTCAAATGCATGTGATAGTTGAACATTCAGTAAATGAAACTGAAGAAGAATCGGTGTATTTGAATCGTGGTGCTGGAGAAGGATACTGCTAACAGGACAAACCGATCTGCCTTGGGAGAAGTCTGGCCAGAGGCTCCTTAGAGGCCAGGGTGGCAAGACTTCGCCTTACATTCTTTGAACATGTGGTCGGGGGAGACCAGTCCCTGGAGAAGGACGTCAAGCACCGTAAAGTGGAGGGCCAGCAAAACAGAGGAAGGCCCTTGACGAGCTGGATCGACACGCTGCCTGGACACAGGCACAGGAACAATTGTGAGGACGGGGCAGGTCGGGCAGTGCTTGGCCCTGTTGTGAATGGGGTCGCTGTGGGTCAGAACCTACGTGATGGCATCAATGGCCCCTAGGTCCATCAAGGGGCCTGGTTGTGCATTGGGCAGCTAACCGAAAGCCCTGATGTTCGAAATCACGAGGCGCTCCGAGAAAGAAAGGCTTTCTTCTGCAAAGCGTTAGTCTGGGAAACTCACAGGGCAGTTCTACCCTGTCCTGTAGGGTCGTTAGGTGTTGGCATCGACTCCAGGGCAGTGCGTTTGAGGTTTGGGTGCGAGATACGTTCTGAACCCGAGGGACGTAGCAATGAGCAGACACAGACCCCGCGCCTGGCTCTCCCGGAGCTCACAGCACCACGGCGACTTTGGCTTTGGGTTGTTCTTTCTGTGCAACGGCTGTAAGTTCAACTGCCACCTGAAAGGCCGGCCATTTAAGCCACCCAGGGTCTCTGTGAGGACTAATAGCATTAATGTCACAGGCTAGGAAAATCTTGCTGAAGACAATTAGGAAACGAGCGTAGCAGCACACGGACAGGGAGCCGCCAGAAACCCACGCTGGATTCAAAGAGGACAGGGAACCAAGGATGCCCGTCTGAGTGTCAGCTGGGTCTTTGCGGAAAACAGAACGTTCCAGGAAGGCGTTTAGTCGTATTGGACCAACTGTGCAAAGCCATCTGACTGTGTGGGTCAGAACAAATACGGATACTGTTGTGAAGCATAGAGCTTCCAGAACTTTCCACCAGGCTCTCTGTACACAGACCGCACCTAACGGCAGCAGCGGCAGCAGCGTCTCGGCGGGTGAGAGGCCTGACGTGCTGCGTCTGGAATAATGAAAGGGGGAACAGAGCCCCATGAGGCGATTCTCTGTGCCCCGGAGCCCTTGGCTAGGTCTAAACAGCTCACCCGTAGGCTAGCAACCGATTGCAAGCCACCATGCTACCCAGGCTGCTTACAGAACTTGAGGCTCTATTATGAGGCTGATGCAAAGTGTGTGCAAATCAAAGTTCCTTATGATTTCCTCGTGTTGGCGTATGACTCCAACTACCTCTCGTCATTCCGCCCCCTCCCTTGACGTGTGTTTGTTCTGATCCTGACATCTGTCAGGGAGAAGGTGGTTCAGGGACCATGTACTTGAACGATCTGATCTAGTGAGATGAACAGTATCAGAAGCTTTACACAGCACTCCCCCGTCCCCCTCCAAGCCAGGCTCGAATGGCACCTTCTAGGCACAGCCCGGTTCCCCGCCACGCTTCTTGTTTAGTAGGCCTAGAATTGTGGTGACAGCCCGAAGTCCAACAGAACAAACTCCTGCACCCCCCTCATCACTGTCATTGGGTTTCAGACCATGGCTGCAGCCACTGTGTCCACCATCGCCAGGAGAGTCTGCCTCTTTCCCCTGACCTCCTGGCCTCTCCTGGTAGCATGTTCAGCGTCCGCGAGGCATCCTGCTAAGGAGATTCTGGATGTCTTCCTCCCAACACAGATTTGTTCCATCTTCTGGCAGTCCGTGCTTCCTTGCCTGTTCGTCACCAGCACCCTAGTCCAGTGCATCACTTCTCTGAGGTCTTCTTTATGCAGGGTCCAGCCTTCACACGTGGAGAAACGGCAACCGAAAAGACCAGTTTGTTCAGGCATGCTTTATGCCTCAGAGTAGCATCTTGGCTCTTGGATATTTTAGATAGGTCTTGTGCAGCAGACGTGCCCCATGCTATCCATTGTTTGATTTCTTGCTTCCAAGCGGGTTGATTGTGGAGCCAAGTAAAATGAAATCCTTGACCACTTCAGTCTTTTCTCTGTCTATCCTGATACTGTCTTGTGGTCCAGTTGTGAAAGGTTGGCTTTCCTGACCTGGAGCTGTGGTCCATGCTGAAGACTGCACTCATTGACCGTCATCCGCAAGCACAGTTGTGTTATCTGCGTAGTACAGGTTGCTCATTCATGTTGCAGAGATGGGTGGGGTTAGAAATTTTGCTTTTCTAACAGGAAACCAGGGATGCTGTGGTAGTCACCTAATGTGTCAATTTACGCATTAAGAGTGTAGGGGTGGAGTCTACGCTGTCAATCTGGAGATAGCCAATGAGACCTCTGTGTGGGCATGACCTTCTCCTGAGGATTCTGGGAGATCTGGTACTTCCTTCTTGGAGGCGGAAGACACCTCTCTCTCTGCTACTCCCTGGGAGACATTGCAGAAGACAAGCCACATGGATGCAAATAGACCTCGGAAGCCAGAGAAGCCACAGAGAGACCCCTGCCAGCACTGAGATGTTTCCAATGACACTGGACCCAAAGACTTTCTACCCACTGGCCTGTGATCATCTGCATTCGGCATCATTGCATGTGTTTTGTGAGTCTGAAGAGGACTTTATAGATTGGTATCGGAAAAATGGGCTAATATCAGACTTAAGGTCTTAGACTAGACTGGTTGGGATATTTTCTCGATGTTCAATACCTCTTGTATGTAAATCTCTTTCTTACACACATATGTATGTCCATGGATTTTTTTTTCTCTAGTCTACCCAGACTAACACAGGTGCTAATGCTACCAGTCAGGGGAACCACATTTTGAGACCTATTGGGCCAGAGAGTAGAGTAGATAGGACTAGAAGTTGGAATATATATGTATATATTTGAGTACCTATACACATTTTGAATATATAAGAGGGGGTAAAAAAAAATGGGGAAAAGCTCCACCCAGTAGAATTCGTAATATGAATGTTTCCCACTAGGCAAGCATCTAGCAACTCGCTCTGAGTTAGTGCACCCAGTGGCATCACCTGGGAAGGTTCTCTCTGGTCACAGTGAATTTTTCCATGGAAACAGTTTCGCTTAAACCTCACTTTTGTGTGTGTGTGATGGCCAATTTAAGAGAACAACAGGCAGCTGTGAAATTTTGTTTCCTGCTTGGGGAAAAGTGCTGCAGAAACTGTTGTGATGTTGAACACAGCGTTATGGGAAAAACTCAAGGGTATGAGTGGTTTTCTCATTTCAGAAAGGGTGAGATATCGATTGATGACTAATCTGGTTTTGGACATCTGTTAACTTCCCAAACAGATGAAAATGTTTGCAAAATTCGTGAACTTGAGCACAAAGACTGATGATGGACCATTGAAGAGACGAGGAAGTTATCTGGACTGTCTTGGAGCTCGGTTCAGTGAATTTTAAGGAAAGATCTGGGAAGGAGAAGGGTCGCTGTGAAATTTGTGCCTCGGGTTCTGATTGACCAGGAAAAACAGTGGAAACATGCAGGGCTTTGAAAGAACAGCTCCGAAGTGACCCAGACCATTTTTCCCAAGGTCATTACTGGTGAGGCGACATGGTGCTATTCTTATGACCCTGAAGGCAAACATCAATCAAGGCAGTGGAAGAGGCCATGGTCACCTCACCCCAAAAAAGCTCGTCAAGTGAAATCACAGATCGAGATGATGCTCACTTGTTGTTGTTTTTTGATGTGAGAGGGATAGTGCATTTGGAGTTTGTTCCACCGGGTCAGACCACTCATCAAGCTTTCTATTTAGAGGTTCTGAAGAGGCACAAATTTTGCATGCGGCAAAAAAGGTCTGATTTGTGGCAGATGGAGGACTGGTTTTGCCACCCTGATGATGCACCTGCTCACGCAGCCACCTCAGTGTGTTAGCTTTGAGAATAAAACAGCACACCTCTCTCACCTCCTTATTCACCTGACCTTGCTCCATGCGACTTCTTTTTGTTTCTGAGAATGAAGAGGGACATGAAAAGACAGCGATTTGAGGATGCAAAAGAGGTGACGAAAAAAAATGAGAGGGGTGCTGTCAGCAATTTAAACAGATGAGTTTGAAAACTGTTCTCAAGAATGGAATTGCAGATTTGACAAATGTATTAAGTGTAATGGAGCATACTTTGAAGATGATAAGGTTGTTTTATAAAAAAAGTTAAATACATAGCTTTGAAAAAAATCTGATTTTATTTGGTTCTCCCTCTTATATACATTTTGAATATAAAATTTTGAATATATAATCACTTTTATTTTTAAAGATGTGAATGTACTTAATGAATTTAAAGATGTGAATGTATAAACTGCTCAAAAATAATTTTTCATTTTAAAGAACATTGGTTTTTAAAAATACAAGTAAAAATACTCAATAGCATAGCCTGTTCTCTGTCACTCACTATCTCCTAAATTCATTTTACTTGCTACAATAATTATTATGTTATGCGTTGTGGCAGTTACATCATCTCCTGTCAACGTGTGGAGGGGTGGAATCTAGCCTGTCAATTGGGTCCCAGCTTGATGACTTCATTTGGAGGCAGGACAGAGATAAATTGCACACTGGAGGCCAGCCACACTTTCCCTGTGAGATATTCCCGTTGACAAGCCACATGGAGCTACGCTGATTGAGCCAGAGCCCTATAGCTGGAGGGGCCACATGGAGACCCACACCAGCCCTGGATCCATAAAACTTTCCACCTACTGGCTAGTGATCTTCCTATATTTGGTGTCATTGCATGGCTGCATGAGTCTAAAGAGGAATTTATGGACTAGTATTGACATAGGGGTAATATTGGACTTATGGACTTGATCTGGACTGGGTTGGGATGTTTTCTTAATGTACAATTTCTTAATGTACAATTGCTCTTTAATATAAAGTTCTCTCTTACGTACATATTTATCTCCTTGGATTTGTTTCTCTAGTCAACCCGGACTAACACATGTGTGTTATGTTATTTACTTTCGTGCCTGTCACAACTAGAGAGGGGTAAGGATGGACCCCCCTCTCTATCTCTAGTTATGTGTCTACCCCATAGTAGGTGTTCAAGAAGCAGCTATTGAATAAACAGCACACCTGCGGGATTATCTTAGTTGATAGTTAGTGGTTCTCAATCAGTTAACAGGGGGCTTGGTCAACATATCAACATCCTCATCACATCCCAGGTTTGGATTTAATCGCTTCAGGGTGGGGCCTCCCCTGGGGTGGGATCAATGGGAGCCACTGGTCTAACCCGGAGCAATGCAGACCCTTGTGTCTTGGGGTGATGACTCCAGCATGCGGAGGCCTTGCTCTTGGGATGGGCTGTATGTTGCTCTTAGGATGGGTTCCAAGACCCTTTTTGCTCTGCCCTCTCTCGCATCTTCTCTCTTTCTCCTAAGTGGCCTACTCCAGATCTGGAAGTCCACTGCCCAAAGATCTCTTACCGGCCAAGCTCCTCTTTTTGGCAAGGACCAAGTCAGAGGTCAAAGGATGGAACACAAACATGCTCAGCACAGCACCTCAATGTCTCCAGGCGCATTTCCCCCATTGGGAGCAGGTGGGGCACTGAGTCTGGAGACTAAACCTCTGCCTGCCACGAGGTGCTTTCTTCTGCGATGAAGTCCTCGGGCCTGGGGACACAGGTAACACTGTGGTGCTTTTAAAAAAATTTGCAAACACTTATTAAATGCCCACTGGCCAGTGATCGTCCTGCATTCAGTGCCATTTCATGGCTGCATGAGTCTAAAGAGGAATTTATAGACTAGTATCAACATGTGGGGTAATATGAGACTTATGGACTTGATCTGGACTGGGCTGAGAAGTTTGCTTAATGTACAACTTCTTAATGTACAATTGCTCTTTGATATAAAGTTCATTTTCAAGATGGCCCCACGAAGTCCCCTGCGGAACAGATGGGGAGCGGAGGGTCAGAGAGCTGAGAATTCCCCACACACCAGCTCAGTCAAATGGTGGCAGAGTGGGGATTCCACAGGAAAGCCCAACGGTTGGTTTCTCTCCGGCAGTTTCGCAGCTAATTCCCAGGCTCTGCACTCTCGGGGCCTGTGTGGTGCCCTGCGGAGCATCTGTGTACAGTCTTGCCTCCTGGACAGAGCAAAGAGAGCTGGAGCCTGGGAACCACAGAGACGTGGCTTCCCCCTCCATTGTCACCCACCAGCTCCGTGACCTTCAGCATCTCAGAGCTTCGGTTTCCTCGCCTGTAGAATGGGGACGCTAATACCTCTCGAGGTTGCTGGGAGAATCGGATGCTATAATTTATTGCACCCAATAAGCATTAGTTATTTCTAGTCATTTTAGTTATTGCATCAGCTGTTTTCTTAGTGCCCTCACCCTTGGGCTTATTAGGTAAGCCCTGTTCAAGTTCACTGGTCACACGTTGGCCTGCACTCTTGTTTTCTTTGGCTCTCCTGTGTGTTCTAAAAGGCCGGCTTAATTGCAACATTTAAAACGAGGCATCTTATGTAACACTCTGGATTTGGTCTTCATTGGAAACACCTGCATGACCACCGTTAGCTAGAGATGAGTGCTAAGTTCTCTGTGTCATCCACAGTCCCCAAGGTCTCTGTGGCCTCACACCTGCTTTCTGCACCCCACCCACACCTTCCAGGACTCCCCAACAACAAGCTGCTATAGGCTTGACCTTCAAGCCTCAGGTTAGAAAGCACTTTCGCCCACCTCAGCTTGTTGAACCTTACCCCGTGGGCGGTGCTGCTTTCTCACTGCAGCAGAGAAACAAAGGCTGGGAGGCATGGCACCTCCAGGCTCAATAGTAACAAATGCTTGTCGCTAGCGCTGATCCGGGCATTTATAATTTACCAGGCATTATTCGAAGCACTTTACATGTTTTCATGAATTTAATTCTTTTTTTTGCTCGGGGGTTGCTTATTTTATTGCTGATCTTTGCCAGTAGACACATTTCAGGGGAATTTAATTCCTACAACAATAACTTTAGAGAGGGGTTTTCACTCTTAGTTTGTTGTTGCTGGCTGCCACAGTGACCCTGTGCACAACAGAACGGAACCGTGGCCCAGTCCTGCACCATCCCCACACTGATCCTCACCTGAGCCCACTGTCACAGCCCATTGCTGCCGAGCCATCTCGTAGAGGGTCTTCCCCCTCCACTTTACCCAACGGGATGTCCTTCTCCGGGGCCTGGTCTCGCCTGACAACATGTCCAACGTACGTAAGATGAAGTCTCACCATCTTCGCCTCCAAGGAGCCCTCTGGCTGCACTGCTTCCAGGACACATTTGTTTGTCCCTGGGACTTTCAATAGTCTTCTCCAGCGCAACGATTCAAAGGCATTGATTCTCCTTCCGTCTTCCTTATTCAAAGTCCGCCTTTCACATGCGGCTCAGGCCATGGGAAATGACCGGCTGGTGTTCAGATGAGGAAGCCGAAGCAGAGAGAAGGTCAAGGGTCTTCCTCAAGGTCCCACAACTAGAAAGCACAATAGACGCTCAGAAGCTCGGGCAGCGTTTACTGACAGCGCGCTGGATGTAATTGATATCACTACATTATAGTCCTGAAAAACAGGACATTGGCCAGTGTGGCGTTATACGTACTTTACCACCAGAACCAAAAAAACGCTATGTCTTTTCTTGGTTTTGAGGAAAGGGAGGGGTCATATGCAAACCCACCCAGAAGCACCTCAAAACACAGGCATGTCAATCTGCGTCCACTCCAAAGTTCATGGGCTTCAGAACCCTACGGAGCGCTCTCTGTACCCAATTGACCCAGCCGCCGCTGAGCGCCTGCTTCACTGATGAAACCGACTCCCTGGGACAGAAAGACCTGGAGTTTTCCAGCAAAGTTTCAGGATGAGAACCGGAGGCAGGGCAGGATTTGAAAGCATTTCCTGCTAAAACGCTCCCTTGAACTGGGACGGGCTCGCTGGGATCCAGCAGGAGATATTGAAACAGCACAGCCCATCCAAGTCTTTATGTCACCGCTTCCCTCTCTGGAGATTTCTGGCAAGAGCGGGTCTTCCTGAGGCAGGTGGGGATTAAAACAAACCAACCCGCTGCCACAGAGCCCATTCTCACTCAGAGACCCTGTGGGATCCGGTAGAGCCACTCCGGTGCGTTTCCAAGACTGTCGCTCCGTAAGGCAGTGGTTCTCAACCTTCCCAATGCCTCGACCCTTTAATACAGTTCCTCATGCTGTGGTGACCCCCCCCAACCATAAATTATTTTTCTTGCTACTTGATCACTGCCATTTTGCTACTGTTATGAATCGGACGACCCCAGTGAAAGGGTCGTTCACCCCCCAATGGGTCTCAACCTACAGGTTGAGAATCGCTGCTTTAAGGGTAGGAAGCCTCGTCTTTCTCCTGTAGAGCAGCTGGTAGTTTTGAACCCATGACCCTGCCATTAGCAGTTCAACTCGTAACCACTGCACCACCTGGGCTCCCTAGGTGGGGATGGTTCAAACTACAAAAGCTCAATCGTCCATTAAGTTAAAGTAATAGCTGTATCAGAGCACAGAAAGAAAGATCATAAAATACTTTTACATTTTTCTCACACATATCACGTATTTCATTAATCTTGCTAGTAATTGCTATTCATTGCCACTGTTCACTAGTCAGTCCCACTGTCTTGTTTAAATAGTATTTAACTTCACATAAACTTCTCTTATGTTGTTAATCACTATTTATTCTATGATCTGTTTTGCATTACGTTATTTCAATCATACTGTGTTGATGATACATTGTATACATACACATAACACATAGAATGGTGGTGTCCAGGGCTGGCTTTCTAGAACGCTGGTTGCCCTAGAAACATCTGTCTGCTTCCCGTCCCTGTTTTTCTTTTCCCAGCTCTCTGATCTCTCTCCCTCATTCCTTCTTTCTACGAACCCCACTATCTCCTCCCCACCCAACAGGAATCCTGCAAAGTAGGCTGGGTCAGGAGTCTCATCGCCATTGAATGAGGAAATTGAGAGTTGCAATGAGGTGAAATCACCCGCTTTGCTCACCTCCCACGCCCGCCTGCAGGGCTTCTGAACCCCAGGCCTGGGCCCTCGGGCTTCGCACAGCTTTATTTCCTTGTAGCGCCAGTTTCCAATTATCACATGACTTAGAAACAAGACCCCCAAATGCCCTAAATGTGTGACTCACTTCACCTCTGTTTTAGAAAGCCAGGTATCACGTGCCATGGTTGTCACAATAGCTGCGCACCCAGCTGCCAATGCCCGGCAAGCTCCGCCAAGCCAGAACCAACGGGCTCTGTCTCAGGTAGGAGATGGCTTCCGTTCAGTTCGCCCAAGGCTGGGCAGCAAAGTAGCAAAGCTGCTCAAAGCTCCCACTCTTCGCAGAAAACAGACCACCACAACCCTGTGCTACAGAGAGTGGACTCGTGAGAGTGTAGAGAAGGGATTCCATTGACAACCTGGTGGGTTAGGGAAGACTTCCTGGAGGTGGTGGCTGCTGAGCTGAGCTGAGTCTTATTGATGAGCAGATCCGGTTCAGGTAAAGAAAAAGAGGGAAAGTATCATATAGGCAAAAGGATAGGCGGTGATGAAATTCATGAGTGGACTTGTAACTCGTCCCAATTTGGTTCTGTGGGACTCCCTGGGCTTCGGTTGCTTGAATGGCCACCAGAGTGTGGTTAGGCTTTACATCCAGGAGGCTGGGGTCCCATCATGGATAACTGTGCTAGTTAATTTTTTTATGTGTGCCAACATGGCACCTTGTGGTTGTTCCATAATCTGGTATCAATTTTGAGGATTAAGAGTGAAGGGGTGGAGTCTAACCTGTCAATCAGGTCATAAGCCAATGAGGCCTCTGTGTGGGCATGGCCTTCTCGTCAGGATTCTGGGAACTCCTATATTTCCTCCTTGAGGTGGGAGATGCTCTCTCTCTGGGCTCACTCCCTTGGAAAGTTTTTTATTGACAAGCCTTACTCCCTGAGAGACATCCTGTAGAGAAGACACATGGAACGAGACTGATGGAGCCAGACCTCTGGAGCCGGAAAAGTCATGTGGAGACCCTTGCCAGTGCTGAGATGCTTCTACTGCCACTGGAGCCACAACACTTCCCACCCACTGGCCTGTGAGCTTCCTGCATTTGGTGTCATTGCGTGTTTCCTGAGTCTGAAAGGACTTTACAGATTGCTATCAGACATAGGGGTTAATATCAGACTGATGGACTTGATCAGGACTGGGCTGGGATGCTTTCTCAATATTCAACTGCTCTTGTATATAAATCTCTTTTTTATGCACATATGAGTGTCTATGAATTTGGTTCTCTAGTCAACCTAGACCAACACACACCTGTAAGAAGATATGGATGGAGCTTAGGCTGTGAATCAGGTCACAGCTTGATGACCTCGCTGAGACCTGCGCAAGCCCTATGAGGTGACCACTGCCCTCGGCTCACAGAACCCTGCACAGCAGCCTGTGGTCTTCCTGCATCTGCATCTCACTGCATGTGGCTGCGTGCGTCTGAAGAGGGACATCGGGACTTGAGTTGGACTGGGGTGGGATGTTTTATGGGTACATGATGACTTCTTGATATAAAGCTCTTTCTTATACATACCTGAGTGTCTCTGGATTTGTTTCTCTAGTCAACCCGGCCTACCACAGCCCCCAGCCACACGCACTGGCCAGGAGTGGGCCGGCCAGGTCACTTTATGCTCTCCTGCCCTCTCTCCTGTTTCCAACGGAAAATGCTGCAAGTAATACATGCTCGTTGGCAAAAAGTAAGAAAACACATGAAGAAAACACCCCCAAATTCAATCCCCAGAGCTAACTTCTTCATTTACACTTCCAAACATGTTTAAATATTTCTTTCATCAAAGCATACCTACTGTCCCTAACTTCATAAATTATGAACATGTCTTTATATGAATACATAAATTTCCCCTGTCCCTTTTTAGTGGTGGTTTATAGTACATTCTTTGGCTTTTCCTTAATTTAGTTGACCAATCCCTGATAGTCAGTCATTTGCTTTGTTTATAATGTTCTGCTATTATATACAATGCTAAAATAAATACCCTTGTGGATAAAATCTTGCATGCCTGCTGGATTATGAGCTTCAGATGCAGGAATAAACTCTAATAACTTTAGCTCTTTGGTACTCACTGCCGGGGCTTGTTAGAACCAACCATTTACACACACAGTACGCCTAAGGCTGAGGGGGCTGCTGCACAGACCCCACCTTCAAGAGCAGAGAGCACCTTGATATCCAGGTGTCCCGGTCTCCCCCCTGCCTGCCTGGCCCCACCCCTGCCGTATATCCACACAAATCTGCCTTGCTTTAGAGTTATTGATTGAGATACACGTAAAACCACGTAACGTGAGTTGTCTGGCAGGGACTTTACACAGGAACACCGGGCATTATCTTCCATTGCAGAATCATCTGGAACACAAGGCAGCTGGAGACATCCTAGACGCCTAACAATAGGGTCAGGGCTAAGTACCCTCCTACACTAGTATCAGTGAAATGGATGCGAATGTGATTAGGAAGACACTATATATAGCCACACGGGATAACGTCTCCAGTAGAAAGTTGAGTGAAAATAAAGACACGCAAATCCCAGCATCGCAATGTTCTAACATACAGTGTAAAAAAGAGAGAATATGAAAAACAATTGAAGCAATCAAGATGCTAAAAGAGAAGCAAAGGCAATATGAAAACTTCCTTTGGTGATTTTTCTTGTTGAAAATTAGCAACAGAACGCTGTTGGATTTGGTGCCAGAAGATGAGCCCTTTGGGTCAGAAGACATTCAAAATATGACCGAAGAAGAGCTGCCCTCTCAAATCAGCGTTGACCACGGTGACGTGGATGGAGGAGAATCTGCAGCAGTAAAGCCTTCGGATCCTTCATTTGCTGATTGGGCACCTCTCACACTGAGAAGAAACAGCTTCAAACATGTGTTAATAATTGGAACTTGGAATGTATGAAGTATGAATCTAGGAAAATTGGAAGTCATCAAAATGAAATGGAATGCATAAAGATTGATGTCCTAGGGGTTTGTGGTCGTTACCCAGTTTCATGTCAACTTGACAATAAGTGTAGGGGTGGAGTGCAGCCTGTCAATGGGGTCACAGCGCAATGATGCCTCCTTGTGGACGAGGCTTCTCATGAGGATTCTGGGAACTTCCTCTCTCCCTGTCTTCCTCTTCCTGCTGACAAGCCACGTGGAGCCCTGCTGAGAGCTGAGTGAGCAGTGCATGCAGAGCATTGGATCCACAAGACTCTTCATCCACCAGCCTGTGATCTTCCTGCATTCTGCTTCATTGCATGTGGCTGCGTGAGTGTGAAGAGAGATTTGTGGACTGTTATAGAACTTAGGGGCTAATATCAGACTTATAGACTTGATCTGGATTGGGCTGGGATGTTTTCTTGATATACAATTACTGTTTGATTTAAAGTTCTTCCTTATACTAAATGAGTGTCTCTGGATTTGTTTCTCTAGTCAACCTGGCCTAACACAGTGTTAGCGTGCTGAACTGAACTGGTTGGTGGGATTGGCCATTTTGAATCAGAAAATAATATAGCTTACTATGCTGTGAATGATTGAGTCAGGAGGATGGCATTGTATTCACCATGTACAAGCACATTCAAGATCCATTGAAATACGGTGCTGTCTGTGATGAGGTCATATCTATCCGCACCCAAGGAAATCCAGTCAATACAACTTTTATTCAAATTTATGCACCAACCACTAAAGCTAGCAAGGCAGGAATTGAAGAATTTGACCAGCATCTGCAGTGTGAAATTGATCAAACATGCATTCGAGATGCAATGATGTTTTTTGGCGATTGGAATGCAACAACTGGAAACAAAGGGGAAGGAAGACTAGTTGGAAACATGGCCTCCGGCCCCTAGGACATGTTATCAGGGGGACCAGTGTCTGTAGAAGGACATCATGCTCAGTAGCGCGTCTGTGAACGAGGAAGACCCTCAGTGACATGGGTGGACACAGTGGCTGCAACACTGAGCTCAAACACAGCAGCCGGTAGGATGGCACGGGGCCGACCAGGAAGCTTCCTTCTGTGGCGCACAGGGTCCCTGGGAGCTGGAATTGCTGCCCCACTACCTAACATCAACATAGGAGACATGACGTGCTAAAGCAGCGGTTCTCAACCTGCGGGTCGAGACCCCTTTGGGGGTCGAACGACCCTTTCACAGGGGTCGCCCGATTCATAACAGTGGCAAAATGACAGTGATGAAGTAGCAACGAAAATCATTTTATGGTTGGGGCAGGGTCACCACCACATGAGGAACTGTATTAAAGGATCGCAGCCTGAGGAAGGTTGAGAACCCCTGTCTACAACAATGTTACCACACAGATGAGCCTTGAGAACATTGTGCTAAGTGAAGTAAGTGAGGCACAAAGGACAAATGGTGTGTGTTCTCACCACATAAACTACTTAGAAACGCCAAGTGTGTAGCCACAGAAAGTCAGGCAGAGGTGACCAAGAGGTGCTGGGGGGCATGGATGATTGCTTCGTGGGGCAGAGTCTCTGTTTGGAATGATAAAGAAACCGTGGCTGCCCAACACTGTGAACGTATTTAGTGCACTGAATTGCGCACCTAGAAACGGTTGCAGATGTTTTGTCACATATGTATTTTACTACAAGAAGCAGCCTTGTTTCTAGAGGGGCCAGTATCAGTCTCCTGTGGTTGCTGTCACAAATCACAAACTCGGTGGCTTGAATCAGCAGCAGCGTACGCTCCTCCTCGTGAAGGGCGCAAGGCTGGGCTCCAGGCGCAGACAGGGCCACGCTCCCTGCGCAGCTCGGCACCGGGACCCACGCCTTCCCTCCCCCAGCGTCCGGTGGCTGCCACCATTCCTTCCTGTTCCCGGACTTGTGCCCCGTCGCTCCAGGTGTCCTGGTCTTACTTTATGCCCTGCTGGAAAAGAACCAGACACTGCATGCAGGAGGAACAGAGGGGAGTTCTGTGTCTGCACAGACAAGGGGTGTGTGAGGCCGCCTTGCCAGAAGACTGAGTGTCCCCAAATGGGGGCAACTGGACGCTACTCTTGCAGGCTTTGGGGATTCGTCTCCTTCCTGGCCCTCCCTGACCCCTAACTGACCTCTGTCTGTAAGTTGGGCAAGAGTGGTCTGGCCGATGAGTCATGTTCCCCCAGCTGTTCTCTGGATGCACTTACAAACGGGCTCAGAGAGGACATTGGCTCAGTTTCCAAGTGCCCTTCCAGTGATGCTTGTGTCCTGGGTGAGCTGGAGGACACTGAGGTGTGGACAGCGCTTTCTCTCAGACCCAGTCTAGACTGGGAGGATCGTGGGGCCATTCGTGGCAGAAGGGTCATGGATGGAATGCTGATGGCCAGGATTCATGTCATTGGATGTGGGGCTCGCCCATTTACTCCAGAGTGACCTATTCATCACAAGATCCTTAACTTAAATACATCTCCAAAGACCCCTTTTCCTCAGAAGGAGGCATTCGTAGATTGTGGCATCGGGCTGGGGATATATCATTTGGAGGGCCACCGTTTAACCCGATGCCCAGTTGGGGAATTCCAACACTAGAAAGAGGGAGATTTGGAAGCCCAGGGGAGGGAGACCAAGCTGAAACATTAAGAGAGATGATGGCCACTGGGGGAGAACGAGTAAAGGAAACAGAAGATGACTTTAAGGCATCATCAAACAAAAGTGTTTGCAAAGAATGAAGAAAATGTTCTAAAACAGTGTGGGGTTGTACACCCTTCTTGATGTGATCAAGCGATTAGATTGTACGATCTGTGAATTATATGACAATAAAAATGTTGGGAAATATACAAATCTCTGGCGATATGAGTCTATTTCTGATTAAGAAAAATATATAAACATACTTAAGAAAACTGTCAAATGAATGGAAGGGAATGGAGGCTGAGCCAGGCTGGACACCTGTCTGCCAGCCTCCTTACAAAGAGCATGGACTTAGTAAGTGTCTGATGTCTGCCGGTCACTGACGAATTCTCCTCCTCAGTCCTTGACCCAACCTTGGCTCTACCTTGTGTCCTACTTGATGCATTCTTAAAATAATGTGGAAATGAAAAGTCTGGGACGTCTGTGCGCTGAGAGATGGAGTATCCAAACGGACAGTGGCAGACACTACGTGACAATAGGAGTCTGACCCACAGCCTGAGCTCTGCAGTGATCAGCCCAGACTGATCAGGCCTTCATCATGGATGGCCTGGGGTTCAAGGTTACAAACAAACAAGAGTCACATGTGGGCAGCTCTTTATTCATGTGGAAGAGACAAAGCGGGTCAGCTTCCCATCCATGCTCAGCAAGTAGCTGCCCCGTAGCTAACACAGAGCATATGTGACGGGCGCATCTCTCTTGTGCAGGGGGCGAAGGACCCCATTCTCTCCCCATGGGATGAGAGTCAGGAGTGGGGTTGGCCAGGTGTCATCTCATGCCTGTGAATGAGTCAGGCAGAGAAAGTTACTGTGTAACCAGACCAAGAAGGGACCTTTTCCCTGATGAGGAGACGAAACCGTGAAACAGAGAGAAACCTCATTCCCAGCATCCTACTGGACCATGTTCTAGGTCTGGGGTAGAGGATGCCTTCCCATACTGCCAGCATCCTGATTTTTGACACCTACTTCCAACTCAGACCCAACCCAAGACGGCCCACATGCTTCTGCAAACCAATCGCCCGCTTGCAGGCAGCTCACCTCCAGCTTTCCCATGCCCATGACTTCCAATCAGAGCCCCCCCCCTAAGCCCCGCCTCCTTGCACGTGAAAGCTTTCCCATGCCCCTGTTTTCCTCCGAGCCTCTGCCAAGCACCACGATGGTGGCCAGCTCCCTGCCTGCAGAGCAAGAGCTGCCCCTGCCCTCATGGGGGTTCTCTTCCTGATGTCCTTTATGCAATCCTTCTGGCTCACTCCCGTGGAGCGCCCCTGGGCTCTCAGCCGTGTCTCCTGAATGTCGGCCACCCAGGAAGCCGATCCACAGCAACCCGTAGCGACTGACACATTGCTCTCACACGCACCACCATGGAGTCGATTCCAACGCACGGCGACCCCACAGGGCAGGATAGACTTGGTCTTACGGGTGTCCAAGGCTGTTGCTCTTGATAGAGTAGAAAGCCTCGTCTTTCCCCTGTGGCGCATCTGGTGGTCTCAAACTGCCCACTTTGTGACTGGCAGCCCCGTGGGAAACCCACCACTGCAGCCGGGCTTACGGTAGTGGGTAAGGAAATTCACAGCCCTCTCGGTTACAGGGGCACGTGTGGCTGCAGCTCTTAGCTCTTGAAGTCGGTCCAGGCCATGAGGTCTAGGGAGATCCCGGCACACTCCTGATGAATCTGAAGGCTTTGGAAACCGTTTTTCTGGTAACAGAACTTTGTGACTGGCTGACTAGCGCCATTCATGCAGAGGCCGTGCTCAGAGAGCCTGACTGCCCTCCAACATGCCCCTCATGGAAGGGGCCTGAACGCTTCTTAAACTGCAGAGAGCAACTCATCACCCCCAGGGTCCTTGCGGAAAGTCTCGACGCACACTGTGCAGAAGGCAGGGCCGACACCGTCCCTGGGCGAGCCTTGAACTAAGTGCCCAACAGGAGCTGGGTCCCTTCTGGGCTGCTCGCAGACTGACTTCAGCATCTTCTCATCCCCCCCCCCCCCCCCCCCCCCCCCGCACCACAGCCCCAAGCACTTCGCTTCTTCTGGCTGTTTGGATTGTGGGCAAACAGGCCACTGGGTGGCTCTTTGGAGGAAGGGGGGGGCGAGGGGGAGTAGGGGGAAGCAGGAAGCAGCCCGTGACACCCCTGAGCTGCTGGGACCACAGGCCTCCCCAGTTCTGCCAATGGCACGAGGTGGCAATTGCTCCTTCCAGAGCCCGGTGGAGACACTATTCCTGAACACTGCAAACGCTTCTTCTTACGACCGGCTGCCTGTTTCGTTTTCATTGAAACACCCTGCTCAAGCTCCGCGTGGGCCTTTTCATGGGCGTGTGCAGACGCCTGGACACCCGCTTCCGGGACACTTCAAACGCCAGCCTCTGGTTCATCACTTCCTCTTCTGGGTTTGGAATCACGTTTTGAATTTGCACATCAGCAAGAATTCGGCCGTGAAAATTTATGTTACCCCAAAGGCCCGAGGCAGCCGCCTGTCTGCGGCTCTCTGTGCCTCCTCCTTCCCCGCGGCGTTGCTGCCAGCAGGGCCAGCATCCCCAGCACACCCCGGCCCTGGCTTGTCTGAGCCGCCACACGTGTCTCCCGCTGCCCCTCCCCCGCCCAGCCGTGAACCAAATAACCCTGCCAGACGAAACTCCCATGTCCCGTCTTTTGTGAGGTCTTCACATACATCAAGTATGTGCCCAGAGCGTACATCCAGTCATCCTGTCCTCTGAGCGCGCGCACGGCCGCTCCCAGCTCCGCTCCGACGGCTCCAGCTCATGCTATGTCTCTTCCCTGCAAGCCTGTCAGCCCCTCGGCTCGGGAAGGTGCGAAGCACAGAGCAGTACCCCAAGTCGCTGAGGCTTTCCAAGCCTGTTTCTCCCGCTGTCAAGCCGGAGCTTTGGGAGGCTCGGTGGTCATGCTTAGCATGCTGCCAGCGGGAAGGGCGGAGGTTCAAGTCCACCAGGACACATTTACAGAAGGAGAGGCAGCAAGCTACTTGTGGACAGCGTGCCTTAGAAAATTCAGTGGAGCCCAGGTCTACTCTGATCCGTGAGGATCAACCTGACAGCATTCATAAAATAATTTAAAATAAAACATAAAGGACCCGTGGGTGGAGTCAGTGAGCTACACAGGGCTTGTGGTGGTGGCTCCTGCGGCTGGGTACAGCCAGTCGGTGCTGCCTCGTGGTTAACCCATGTCCAAGAATAAAGCCCTGCCTGGTCCCGCGTCCTCCTCTCAGTTGTTATGTGTGGGTCCAGCGTTGCGGCTGCTCATCCAGTGTCTTCCTCATTTTCGCTGCCCCTCTCTGTCACCAAGCACGATGTCCTTTCCCAGGGAGGGGTCTCTCCGACATACCGCATGTCCAAAGCAGGTGAGACGAAGTCTTGCCATCCTTGCTTCTAAGGAACCTCTGGCTGTACATGTTCCAAAGCAGATTTGTTTGTGCATCTAGGGTCCTGGTGGTGTTGTGTGATAAGCCTTGGATTGTTAGCATCAGCGTCAGGGGTTCAAACCCACCAGCCACTTTCCCGAAGAAAGATGAGGCTGTCTGCTACTGTAAAGATGGGCAGCCGTGCAAATAGTATGCAGGGTCAAGATGAGTTGGAATCCACTCGGTGGGCTGGCCTGCCAGAAGAACAAACTTGACGGTCAAACCTCTGCTAACTCCCCAGCTTTGGCCTCTACCGCCCCGACATGCGCCTCACACAATAGCCAAGCAGCATTCTCCCCACAATTGATATCTTCCATGCCCCTATCTTTTTCATTTATCTGATAAATTTCTAATAAAGAGTGAATGTGTGCACCCACTGCAAAGAAATGCCACCCAACGAATGTAGAAATCATAGAACAATATCACTGATCTCACATGCAAGTAAAATCTTGCTGAAGATCATTGGTGGTAGTTACATAATCTCACGTTAACTTGAGGCTATTAAGAGTGAAGGGGTGGAGTCTAGCCTGTCAATCAGGTCACAGCCTGATGACTCCTTGTGGACATGATCTTTTTCATGGGCATTCTGGGAACTTCCTCTCTTCCTCCCTCTAGTGGGACCCACTCTCTCTCTTCTTGACCATTTCTGTTGACAAGCCACATGGAGCCATACTGAAGGCAGCCAGAGCCCTGGAGGTGTTTCCACCACCACTGGGTCCACTTTTCACCCACTGGCCATTATCTTTCTGCATTGGGCATCATTATGAGGGGCTACATTTGTCTAAAGGGGACATTATGAACTAGTATTAGACTGATGGGCTAATATTAGACTTGTGGACTTGATCTGGACTGGGCTGGGATGTTTTCATAATATATAATTACTCTTGGTATAAAGCTCTTTCTTCTTTTTTTTCTTTTTAAAAATTTTGCATTAGGGGCTCATACAACTCTTATCACAATCCAGACATATCAATTGTGGAAAGCACATTTGTACATTCATTGCCCTCATCATTCTCACCTCATATCAAATTTGCTCTCCACTTAAGCCCTTGGCATCCGCTCCTCATTTTCCCCTCCCTCCCCGCTACCCCCTCCCTCGTGAGCCCTTGATAATTTATAAATTATTATTTCACCATATTTTGCCCTGTCTGACGTCTCCCTTCACCCGCTTTTCTTCTGTCAGTCCCCCAGGAGACTTTCCAGGTGGCAGCTGGGACCAGGTGCTGGGTGACTGGATGGGGCCGACAGGGAGAAGGCGATAAGCCTTATTCAAAAATTCTCCACAAGGTCGACCAGTACATCATCCGCTATGAGAACTGTAATAACATAATGAAGCAGACCATATCCAGTTTTATGGATGTCATACTGGAAGGGATGGTCTGTGGCTATAGGACTGGTGGAAAAGATTCTTGTAAAGGAGATTCTGGGGGACCCATGGTCTGTGAATATAACCACACCTGGGTGCAGGTGGGGATTGTGAGCTGGGGCATCGGCTGTGGTCGTCTTGGAACTCCTGGAATTTATACGGAAGTTAGCTTCTACAGGAACTGGATGGTGGCAGTGTTGAACCAGTCTACCTCACAGTATCCAGTGTTGACCAACATCTTGTTTCTGTTTGTGGTGTTGCCCCAAGCATCCTGGTGACCCTTTGACCATACCTTCCCTCCTGTTTTATAGTCTTGTACTTCACATCTCTTCCGGGCTCCCATTCCTTCTTAATACCCTGGCTTCAAATTCAAGTTGGGATCCATGAAACCTGTGGAGATTCACCCAGTCAAGGGTGACATAGAGGCTGGAACCCAGAAGGTGCCCTCGCCTGGTACACTGGACACCTGTGTAAGCTTTGGTTGTGGCCCTAAGCCCTTCACTAAGGGTCTGCCCACTGGGAAGAGCAGGGGTGACCAGTGAGGTAGAGCATGGTAGTTCTTTGATCTTTTGGAGAATATCAACCAGGCAGGGGAAGTTTGATTTGACGTCATCAGCAATGAAGCCAGCATTAGACCCTGTTCTGGTTTCGTAGCTCTCCCCTGAAACGTGTTCATATCAGTCAGTTTGGAATTGTCTAGAGAGAGAGCTATGGAGGCTTGATGGGCACTAGAACTGGGATATCCAAATCTTTTGCCACATAAGCTCTCCGGAGGCAACCCGATCTTGGAAGCCCTTCCTCAGTTCCCATAGCCACATCTCAAGTTGAGTTGAAGTATATGGAGTGTGGTGACTTATGATGATCTATTGAATAAATATTTGCTGCTCCTGGGTTTCCTGAAACGCCTGGGTGCCAGGGTCTGCCGGCGTCGCATGTAGATCCTTGTAATCGGTTCCCTCTTTCCAACCCACTCTCCCTCCACCCTCCCAGCATCGCCACTCACACCGCTGATCCTGAAGAGATCATCTGCCCTGGATTTCCCATGCTTCCAGTTCCTATCCGTACCAGTGTACATCCTCTGGTCTAACTAGACTTGCAAGGTAAAATTCGGATCATGACAGTCGGGGTGTGTGTGTGGGTGGGGGGGAGCATTTAGGAACTAGAGGAAAGTTGTATTTTTCCATCGGTGCTACATCACACCTTGACTGGCTCGTCTCCTCCCCTAGACCCCTCTGCAAGGGGATCTCCAGTGACCGACAAATGGGCTTTGGGTCTCCACTCTGCACTAACCCCCTCATTCACAATGATATGATTTTTTGTTCTGATGATGCCTTATACCTGATCCCTTTGACACCTCGTGATCACACAGACTGGTGTGCTTCTTCCATGTGGGTTTTGTTGCTTCTGAGCTAGATGGCCGCTTGTTTACCTTCAAGCCTTTAAGACCCCAGACACTATACCTTTTGATAGCCGGGCACCATCAGCTTTCTTTGCCACATTTGCTTATGCACCCGTTTGTCCTCAGCGATAGTATCGTGGAGGTGTACACCCAATGATATGATTTTTTTGTTCTTTGATGTCTGATCACTGATCTCTTTGGCACCTCGTGATCACACAGGCTGGTGTGTTATTCCATGTGGGCTTTGCTGCTTCTGAGCTAGATGGCCGCTTGTTTACCTTCAAGCTTTTAAGACCCCAGATGCTATATCTTTTGATATCTGGGCACCATCAGCTTTCTTCACCACATTTGCTTATTCACCCCCTTTGTCTTCAGCGGTTGTGTCAGGAAGGTTAGCATCATAGAATGTTAATTTAATAGAAGAAAGGATTCTTGCATTGAGGGAGTGCTTGAGTAGAGGCCCAATGTCCTTCTGCTACTTTAATACTAAACCTATAATATAGGCACATAGATATATCCCCCCATCCTCACATATAAATATATTTGCATATGTACATGTCTTTGTCTAGACCTCTATACATGCCCTTTGCCTCCCAGCTCTTTCCTCTTTTTCCCTTGACTTTCTTCCTGTCCCACTATCATGCTCAGTCCCCACCTGGGTTTCAGCAATACCTCTTCATTACATTACCCTTGATCATACCCTACCAGGCCTTCCACCAACCCACATCACCACCAATTTGGATCAGTTGTTGTTCCTTTGTCCCTGGTTTGTTAACATCACTTCCTTTCCCCCAACCTCCCACCTCTCCCATGTTCTCTCTGGAACTGTCGGTCCCGTTGTTTTCTCCTCCAGATTGTTCATCCAGCCAATCTTATTTAGACAGACCTGCGGAGATACTAACATGCACAAAAACAAGACAGAGGAAAACAAGCAACAATATACAACAAAGCAACAATAAACCACTGACAAAGAGTAAAACAAAACACAGCAAGAAAGAAAAGCTTGTACGTAGTTCAAGGATCATTTGTTGGCCTTTAGGAGTGTTTTCCAGTCCAGTCTGTTGGGGCACCACGCCCTGGCCCCAAATCCACTTTCAGCATTCCCTGGGGACCTTGCCGCTCCATTTCCTTGCTGTTCCGCTGCACTCCCCCAGTGCTTTGCCTCGGTGTGGCGGGATCAGGTCAGGCGCAATTCCCATACAGCTCTTTCTTATACACATATGAGTATCTATGAATTTGTTTCTCTAGTCAACCCAGCCTAACATCTCACCCAACAACCCTTGCAGCTATCAATTGACCGGGAGCTGTCAGAAGTTCAGGTTTCATTCAGAAGAGGACCTAGAACAAGGGATATAGAACGTGGATCAAAGCAAAAATACCAGAAAGATGTTTACTTGTTTCCTCAGCTATGCCAAGGCATCCGACTGTGTGGACAATAATACACTGTGGATAACCTTGGATGCAGTGGGGATTCCATAGCATTTTGTTTTGCTCATTAGGAACTTGTACACGAGGCAGTTGTGCAAACAGAACAAGGGCAAGCTGCACGGTTTAAAATCAGGAAAGTGTGCATCAGGGTTTCATCCTCTCGCCTTACTTGATCAATCTGTTTGCTGAGCAAATAGATCATCAGAGAAGCTGGATTGTGGGGGGAGGTCAGATGCTTACAGACATCCTCCCTGAAGACAGTCAGTCACCAGACTACTGTAGGCCCCCCCCCCCCATCCCTGCTGTTTAAAGACAATGGACAGGCCCAAAGTCATGGATTTGGCTCCTGTAGGTGGAGTTCACACCCTACTGATAATGGTCTCTATCAGTTGAGCCAGGGACCAAGTCAAACATGCTCTGTGACATCCAAAGTTAGGCTGCCATCCTGTATCTAGATGTGCCCATCTTGCCATGTGTATATCCCTAATCCCTCCTCTTCCTATTGCGTGGATACCCCTAGATCACCCCCTCCCATTACTGTATTACCTATAGCACAACCCCTTCCTGTGACGTATGACTTCACCAGTAATTAGGGGGCTTGCATGTCCCCAGAGAATATAAAAGCCTTGATTAGCATTAATTATCTCTCTCTCTCTCTCCAAATGGACCACCAAGTGAGGTTGAGGTGAGCATGCTACTATGAAATGTGTCTGACTCCATTATTTCTCTCTCTCTTCTCTCTCTCATGCTCTCTATGACTTTACTATAATCTTTACTTATTATCGCTGTACAATTGCACCTCCCAGACCTGTGATGGTGTGCTAGGGGTTGGCTTCCCCTTGCACTGGATGATAAGAAGAAGAATTCAATATCAGGATTGGAGGGAGGCTTCTAAATTATCTGTGATATGCAGATGACGCAACCTTGCTCCCTGGAAGCGAGGAGGGCTTGAAGCACTTGCTGCTGGAGGGCAAGGATTACAACCTTCGATACAGATTACAACTCAATGTCAAGAAGACCAAAAGCCTCACAGCTGGACCAATAGAGAACGACATGATAAACGGAGCCAGTTTTGGAGTTGTCAAGCTTGGTGTCTTGCTTGGCTCCACAATCAATGCTCACGGAAGCAGCAGTCACGAGAGCAAATGACGTATTGCACTGGGCACATCTGCTGCACAAGACCTCTTTAAGATGTTGGAAAGCAAGGATGTCACTTTGAGGACTAAGACGTGCCTTGCCCATCCCCGGATATTTTCAATCACCTCATATGCATGTGAAGCTGATCAGCGAATAAAGACCAAAGAAAAATCGATGCATCTGAACTATGATTTTGATGACAGTGCCATGGACTGCCAAAAGGACAAACCGATCTGTCTTACAAGAAGTGTAACCAGCATGCTCCTTAGAGGCAAGGATGGAGAGCCTTCATCTCGTGTACTTTAGACCTGAGAGACTAGTCCCTGGAGAAGGACGCCATGATGGGTGAAGGAAAATGTAGAAGGCAGGCCTTTGACAGGAGGGGTTGTCACAGTGGCTGGGACAATGAACTTGAACATGAGAACCATTGTGCGGCTGGCACAGGACCAGGCAGTGTTTCATTCTGTCATACAGAGGGCCCCTATGAGCTGGAACCAACTTGACGGCACCCAGAGACAATACCTGTCCAACGCTGAGCTGACAACACCGTTCCGGGTCTCGAAGAGCCCAGACTCTAAGGGAAAGACGGGTTAGAAACAGATCCGTGCAACAGGCTACGTTTGCCCAGAGAGGGGCTGGCCAGCCAAGGCAGGAGGTGTGGCGAAGCAATCCCTCTGCAGCCTGGTCCCTCGCACTGCTCCCCTTGTCAGCTTCTTATCCCTCCGCTCAGGACCACTCAGCTAGACAGCCTCTCTCTACTCCAAGCTGCAGTCATGGGCCCAAACAGACCAGCCATGGTGAGGCTGGTGCAGGAGCCGGCAGTGCTTGGTCCTGTGGTGCCTAGGATCCCTGGGAATTGGAACGGCGTCACCGGCACCAACAAGGGCAGCAACTCACTAGGAAGCACCGTAGCTATCCCTGCTCCCTGCAGAGAGCAGGAAGTGTCTCATCCCATGCCCCTGGCCTTTGCGGTTTACCGTTTGCCTTCGTCATCACGGCCGGTCACGCTCCTGGGAGTGCTCAGGAGTGTACACTCAGGACCCGTCAGGCCCCTGACCCATAGGGTGGCTGTAGGGTAAGCACAGGATTGGCACAGTTTACTGGCAATTTCCTTAACTCCTCGTTCTTCCTCCTCTCGTCCAGTTCTCTGAGGGTGTGCTCGGTGTACAGATTATGTAAATATGATACAAGGCTACAACCCTGACACACAGCCTCCCTGTGCGTCAACAAAACACAGGCAACAAAACACAAGTAAACATCTCTCTGGTGTTCTCTGCTTTGAGCCAAGGTCCATCTGACATCAGCAACGAGACCCCTTGTGCCACATCGTCTTCTGAATCTGACGTGAGCTTCGGGCAGCTCCCTGTCGATGTCCTGCTGCCACTCTAGCTTGAGGATCTTCAGCAAAATGTCGAATTTCCATTTCGTTCCTGTGGCAGCGCTGGGTTTGGCACACTGAGCAGAGTAGGAGGACATAAATGAGCCAGTTTTGTCAGGAAAGACTTCCAAAACGGAGGGAGGGCGTTTGTTTCTGATTTGCTCTCCCAGCCCTTTCCTGCTGCCTGGGGAGAGCCCCTCACAGGGACAGGCCACAGGATCTTGCTGCCACCAACTGGCCACAAGAAACTCTGCAGCTCAGGCGGTCTGTCCTCACGGAGAGAAGTCCTTCCCCTCCCTTCTGTGTGTGCCCCTGAGGTCTCTTCCACCAGAGTTGGTCCTGCACCGTGCCAAACACCCGAAGACGTTGGCCAACAGCTGGCTGAGTCTTCTGACTTCCTGTGACCTCATCCAAATGTGTTTCGAGGCTACCGGCTCTGGGATGGTGGTAATGCATGTGGTTCTGGGTCTGAAGGCATGGATTTCCCTGTCGCCATAACGCAGCCTTGCTTTGCAGCTAGGTGATGTCAAACCTGACTTTCCTTCACTGTAAGACAGGACTGGTGACCACTCCCACATCTCAGGGTTGTTATGAGGAGTCAGACATGCATGTGGGACACGTGTTTTAGCTGGGGTTCCAGATACAAACACGTGACAAACGTGTCAGTAACTCCAAGAAGCACGTTTCTCAAGCCACAGTGTCGTGGTACTGGAACCAGCAGGATGCCAGGATGTCTAGACAACCCAGTGTGTTTGTCTGAGTCCATAATGGAGACGTGATTGAGGCCAACATAGCATGGAAGCACCGGACCAGATTTGGTTCTTCGTAGAGGCAGAGTAGCCACCAGGATCTGGTGGCCCAGGGTCCGGAGGCAGATTTTGGAAATGAATCATGACCCCCAAATTTCTGTTTGCATAATCTTGGCACCGCTTCTTCAGTTATATAATGGGGGTGATAATCTCAACTCAACATCATCAATCACTCCCATGTAACTTTAAGGGGAAGCTTAAGAAATTAAAACAAGTTCACAAGACTCAGAGTATAATCTCAAATATAAAATTTAGAAACCATCTCAAGAATAGATTTGATATAACCTTAAACTAAGAAGAGTGAGCTCTTTGGCATGACCCTACTTGACACTTCCCCTCACGAGGAGATCACTGAAGGTATGGGGCCGGAAATGTGACTAGCGAGAGGCTGATTTCTTGGAGGGGAGTTGTGACATGGACATCCACTGATCATGGAGTTGTGACAGGCTTTCGACGGGGCGGACCATAATAAGCTGTGGATAACGTTGAGAAGAATGGAAATTCTGGAAATGTTTCACTATGTTCATGAGGAACTTGTATATGGCTCAGGAGGCAGTGTGCAAACAGAACAAGGGCCTGCTGCACGGTTTAAAATCAGATGTGCATCAGCGTTGTATCCTCTTGCCATACTTGTTCAGTCTGTATCCTGAGCAAAGCATCGGATGGATTATAGGTGGCATCAGGATTGCAGGAAGGTTTATTACCAACTTGAGATATGCAGATGGCCCAGCCTTGCTTGCTGGAATGAGGAGGAATTGAAGCCCTGGATGATGGAGATCAAGGATTGCAGCCTTCAGTGTGGATTACAACTCAATGTAGAGAAGACCCAGATCCTCACAGCCGGACCAAGAGGTGACATCACGATACATGGAGAAAAGGTTGACGTTGTCAGGGACTTTATCTTTCTTGGATCCACAATCGATGCTCATGGAAGCAGCAATCGACAGATCAAAAACTGTATTGTATTAGGTCAATCTGCTGCACAAGACTTCTTTAGAACATTGAAGAACAAGGCTGTTACTTTGAGGACTACGCCATAGTGTGTTCCATTGTGTCAGATGCATGGGAAAGTGGGACACTGAATCTGGAAGTCCAAAGAAGCGTAGATGGATTTGAATTGTGGCGCTGGGGAAGAATATTGAAAGTGCCATAGACTGCTGAGAAAAGCAAACCTATCTACACTGAAATAAGTGAGACCAGGCGCTCCTTAGCGGCAAGGATGTCAAAACCTCATCAAACGTACTTTGGATATATTGCTGGGCGAGACCAGTCCCTGCAGAAGGACATCATGTTTGGTACAGCGGAAGGACAGAGATAAGGAGGATGGCCCCTCCAGGAGGTGGGTTGGCATAGTGGCTGCGTCAGTGGGCTCAGGCCTCGCAGGCACAAGAGCAATGGAGAGGATGGTTCAGGGCAGTGTATGCTTCGTTCTGTTGTGCATAGGTTGCTGTGGGTCGGTGATGACGCGATGGCATCTAACAACAACAACAAAAGGGATTTACTGTTTGGATCATAACAAATTATGGAAGCTATAAAATGGAATTCCCCCAAAATGGGAATTCCACAACTCTTAATTATACTCGGGAGGAACTGGAACACAGTTCAAGAAGAAATTGTTTGAAAAGAGTGAGGATATACTGAGGTTATGTCCTTTCTTATATGTATCGAGGTTATGTCCTTTCTTACACGTATTCCATCTGGATGCTAGGTAGAACATCTGAGAAACTGAACTTATGAAGAAAAACGAGGCATCGGTATTGAATGCAGATGACACAATCCTGCTTCCTGAGTATCAAGTGCACTTGATGATGAAGATCAAAGACGACAACCTTCAGTATGAATTACACCTCAATGGGAGCACTACGCATCCGTGAAAGCAGCGATGAATGCGTGAAGCACATTGTCGCATGGGAAGAGTTGGAGGAAATCATGCCAAGTGAAGCAAGCTGAGCGCAAAAGGACAAGTACAACATGAGTCCACTGAGGGCAGCTTAAAAAGTATGAGGGACACTGGGGGAAAGCCACTAAAGGCATACATTCCCAGGATGAGCCCCAGGCTCTCTGGCAGGGGTCAGATACAATGCAGGCATGTAAATGGCAGCCAACTAAACAGGAGGGGAAAGAAAGAAAAAAAAAAAAAAGGACGTGGATTGTAGGGGAACAGGGCACTAAGCCACCCATGGGGAAGGTATTGTTTATGTCTCCATAGGAAAGGGAGAGAGGAACCAGACTTCAACCTGGTGCACCAAGCCTTGAGGACAGCATACTGTCAAGAAGCAGTGAACTAACAGAGAAGTCTGTGGGGCCAGTCCCAATCCCAGCTACGTGGACCCCCTTCCCAGAAGATTGCACTACAGAGACAGCGCTGAAGATACACCCTGGGGAGAATGGCGGGTCTGCCCAGACACATGGTAGCAAACTAAGGGCGGGGGGGGGGAGAGAGAGAGAGAGAGAGAGAACGAACCACTATCCTGGTCCACCAAGCCCCTATGACGACACTCCTGCTGGGAGCAGCCAAGGCACAGAGAGAACCGTAGAGCTGGTCTTGCCACCAGACACGATGTCCCCTCACTGACCCACAGCACTGCAGGGGACAGCACTGGAGACAGTGTGGGAAGTGTGCCCGTCTGACCCCCAACACCAGGGCGAAACATGAAGAGAGTGCAACAGAACAGCAAAGGAAACAAAGCAACCAAGTCCCAAGGAATCCCCAAAACGGACTTCAGACTCAGAGGGCAGACCTTGGCACCTCATCAGACTTGATCGGAAACCTACATAAGGGTCAGCAGACAGACCTGGACAACTTACAGGCTCTTTTTATTTTTTCATATCTATCTACATAAGATAGGCAAGATAAACAATCTGGAGGAGAAAGCAACAGGACTGACGATTCCAGGAGGACAGGGGAGAGGGGAAAGTGGGGGAAAGGGAGAGGGGAGCCCTGATACCAGGGGCTTTAGTGGAGAGCAAATGTTTTGAGAATGATGAGGGAAATGAATGTACAAATGTGCTTTACTCAATTGATGTATGTATGGATTATGATAAGAGTTGTATGAACCCCTAATAAAACAATTTTTAAAAAAGGGAGCGGGGAGCCAACAAACCCAGGGACAAGGGAACAACAAGAAATCTGAAATCAATGGTAAGGAAGGTGTAGAATGCCTGGTGGGGTTTGATCAAGTGCAATGTAGCCGAGAGGAATTCCTGAAAGTTGAATGAAGGTCGAACATGACAGTGGGACAGGAGGAAAGTAAAAGGAAATAGAGGAAATAGTTAGGAGGCAAAAGACATTTATAGAGCTATAAATATAGGCTTGTGTATATGAAAATATATTAATATAATGATATGGCTAAAGATCTATATACATATATTTATAGGTTAAGTATCAAGGTAGCAGATGGGCATTGGGTCTCTACTCAAGTCCTCCCTCAATGCAAGAACAATTTGTTCTAATAACCTGGCACTCTGTGATGCTTACATTCTCACCAGGATCTCTGAAGTCAAAATGGGTGCATAAGCAAATATGAAGAAAGCTGAAGGTGCCTGGCAATTAGAAGATCTCTTAAAGCCTTGCAAAAAGGGAAGCAACAAAGCCCACAGGGAAGAAGCACACCAGAACTCTGTCAACAGGATCAGGTATCAGGCGTCAGAGGACCCAAAACAAACAACCATAGCCATGTGAACGAAGAGGGCCAGAGTGGAGACACAAAGCCCATCTGTTGACAACTGGACATCCCCTCACAGAAGGGTCACAAGGAAGGAACAAGCCAGCCAAGCTGCAGTATAACACTGTCGAAACACACAACATTCCTCTAGACCAGGCGTCCTCAAACTATGGCCCATGGGCCACATGCGGCCCTCTGAGGACATTTATCCAGCCCGCTGGGTGTTTTTGCCCCCATTTGTTTTTTTACTTCAAAATAAGATATGTGCAGTGTGCATAGAAATTTGTTCATAGTTGGGTTTGGTTGTTTTTTTTTTTTGCTATAGTCCGGCCCTCCAACGGATCTGAGGGACAGTGAACTGGCCCCCTGTTTAAAAAATTTGAGGACCCGTGCGTCTAGTTCTTTAATGCTTCCCCCCACTATCATGATCCCAGTTCTACCTTACAAATCCAGCTGGACCAGTGCATGTACACCAGTGCAGATAAGAGCTCTGGACACACGGAATCCAGGACATATAAACTCCTCAGGAACAATCATGGGACTAGCAATACCATAAAGGGAGGAGGGGGTGGAGGGAAAGGGGTAAAAATGGGGAACCAATTGCAATGATTGATACATAAACACCCCCCCCCTCAGGGAACAACAGCAACCTGGGTGAAGGGAGACAGTGGATGGTGTAAGATATGAAAATAGTAATAATTTATAATTTATCAAGGACTCATGAGGGGGAGAGGGAGGGAAAAAGAGGAGCTGATATCAAGGGCCCAACTAGGAAGAAGCATATGTACAAACGTGCTTTATACAATTGATGTGTGGATTGTTATAAGAGTGATAAGACCCCCCTGTAAAATGATTTATAATAAAAAATACACCTCAATGTAAAGGGAAAAAATCCCTTCACAACTGGACCAAGAGACATCGTGATCAGTGGAGTAGATTGAAGGGGTCAAGGATTTTCTTTTGCTTAGATCCAGAGTCAATACTCATGGAAGCATCAGTCAGAAAGACCAAAGGATGTCTTGCATCTGGACAGATCTGTTGCATAAGAGGGCTTTCAAGTGGTAAAGGTACAGGTAGGAACTGGAAACACAGGGATCTTTACCTAGCCTGGATTTCCTGTAAAAATCACACGCAAAGAGAAACCCCAACAATGGTAAAACAAGAACCCTCAGTCCAAAAGGAAGCAGAAAATAAAAACTAGAACAAAATAAAAGTGGGTCAAAAAGAGAAACCTAAGATACTGAGCTTTAACCTCCTATAAAGAGTAACAGCGTATGAATCCCATAGTCACAGTTCTGCCCTGTCCTGTAGGGTCTCTGTGAGTCTGACTCAACTACAGGGCAGTGAGTTTGTCTTTTGTTCGTCTGAGATGAAGTTGTTTACTGATCACTAAAGACGCCAACTCCATTTCAAATTTACTCTCTCTTTTTAATGCCACTCAGGCCACTAATTAAGTTTGAGGGATAAGGAATCTGGGGGGTTCTTTGTTTTTTAACCGTGGTCTCATCCCATGCTTGTCCGTTTGGTTTGGACAAATTTCATGCAGCGCAGTGTCCTCCTGGTTCAGCCACATCATGAGGGGTTTCACCGCTTCGCTGTTATTTGTCAACCTTGCGGAGGGTTCCGTTGTGTGTGTGTGTCCCAGAGACTTTCCATCCTCCCTGCAGCGGGCAGTTGGGTTGTTTCCGTCTTTTTGCTATTGTGAATTGTGCTGCGATGAACGTGGGTGAGCATAGAGCTGTTTGTGTTACGGCTCGTACTGCTTTAGGGTGCATATCAAGTAGAACAATTGCTGGGTCATGTGGTATTTCCTTTTCTTTAATCCTTTTATTAGGGGTTCATACAACTCTTATCACAATCCATCCATCCCTCGTGTCAAGCACATTTGTACATTCATTGCCCTCATCATTATCAAAGCATTTGCTTTCCACTCAAGCCCTTGGTATCAGCTCATTTTTCCCCCTCCCTTCCCGCACCAGCCCTCATGAACCCTTGATAATTTAGAAATTATTATTATTTTGTCATATTTTACACTGTCCAACATCTCCCTTCACCCACTTTTCTGTTATCCATCCCACAGGGAGGGGGTTATATGTAGATCCTTGTAATTGGTTCCCCCTTTCCACCCCACCTTTGCTCCACCATCCCAGTATTGCCACTCTCTCCACTGGTCCTGAAGGGATCATCCGCCCTGGATTCCTGTGTTTCTGTTACATCTCTCGGGGGAGAGATATACCTCAGTCCTTGACTCCTCGTGAGAAAGAATTCCCTCTCAAGCCTGGTTTGTGATCTCAGTGGGTTTATAGAGAATAGAAGCAGTGTCAGGTTCTAGGTAAATGGAACACAAGCCAGACAGAGTCTGCGGTACAGTTGCATGACTGCGGCCTGGCCTGGACTGTGGCCGGCTGTGCTACATTGTGTAACAGCCGCTGGGAAAGAGAGAGAGCCTGGAGCAAAACTTCTGACCTTTTCAGGGGCCCTGCTGGGAGTACTGGTCGACCCCACTGGCTGAATCAAATTCACCTGGCTTAGATGGGCCAATCCAGGTGTAATGCCCACCTCGGTGTGCCACCCCTTCCTGGCATGCGCAATGGACGTCCCAGTCCCTATGCTAGCTACCTAACATTTCCCCTCTGAAGAGATATGGACCCAAATCTCTGGGGTACTGGGTGACGACATCTCTAGCTACTTCCTGCTGGCAAAAGGGGCAAAGTGAGGCTTTGGGCCCATACCCTTCCTACTCTTCTGGAAGGGGTTGTCCATTCAGGGCTAAGATGGATAAGATTGAGGTGGTCCAGGAGCTGGTGGGCCTGGAGCTGGCACACTTGGTTCAGAGACCTTGGTAACCTGGGAACTTCTGGAAAAACAAACAAACAAATGGATAAACAGGTGAACAGTTTAAGTGAGACTAGGATAAGCTTGTGAGGTGACAGTGCCCTAGAAGTTAAGTTAGTGTCACAGGAAATAAACAAAAAATCTTAGGATTAACAGGCATGAGTGTTTGTTTGCTGTAAACACAGGTATAGGGGGAGGCTCACAGCCATCCTCCCAGTTGCCAGACTGCAGTGGGCCCCACTCCCTGCTGTTAAAGACAATGGATGCCTGCAGTCATCTATTTGGTTCCAGTAGGTGGGGTTTACACCCTACTGATAATGGTTCCTATGGAGATCTAGGGAATAGGTCAAAGTTAAGCCACCATCCTAAACCTAGGATCTGCCCATCTTGTCACATGTATAACCCCAATCCCTCCCCTTCCTATTGCGTGTATGTCCCTAGACCACCCCCCTCTCATTACTGTATTGCCCATAGGACAGCCCCTTCCAGTGACGTATGTCCTCACCTGTAATTAGGGGGCTTGCACGTCCCCAGAGAATATAAAAGGCCTGGGCTAGCATTAAAGCTCTCTCTCTCTCTCCCTCCACATGGACCATCATGCGGGGCTGAGGTGAGCATGCTACCATGAATCGTGTCTGACTCCATTTATTTCAATACTTCTATCTCTCATGCTCTCTATGACTTTACTATGATCTTTACTTATTATCGCTGTACAATTGCGCCTACCGGACCCGTAGTGATGTGTTAGGGGCTGGCTTCCCCTGACACTGGCGCCCATTACGTGGGGCCCCGTAGGAAAAGAACTCTTTGAGTTCCATCCCGTGTAACAGTTGTACGGCCTCATCGGACAGTGAGGGTGAATCGGGACTTTTTTTTTAGTTTATTTTTTAAGTGTGTTTTAGTCTGAGTGAGATATGGGTCAGGCAAAGAGCAAGGATACAGAGTATGGTATCACTCTTTGCCACCTCTTGAAGAAACAAAATGTAGTGGTAAAGAATAAGAAAATGAAAGAGTTTCTTCAATTGGTAAAGACATTTAATCCTTCTTTTCGGGAGTCAGGAACCTTCGACATGGAGATCTGGGATAAGGTAGCCATTAACTTAAGAAAAGCTCTCAGGGAAGGACAGAGCATACCCATGGAGACCTGGGAGCTGTGGGTGCAGATTAAAGCAGTGTTGGAGCCGCTGCAGGGTGAGAGGGCGAAAGATGAAGACCAGCAGAGTAGTGAGAAAACTCTAAGCTACACAGACTTAAATCAGGTGAGAAGCAGGCAGAAGGAGTTTCAGGCAGATGAGAAAATTTTAGGTGTAGCTGAGAAAACAAAGTTTGAATCAGGAGATAGCAGAGTAGAAGCATCTTCCCCACCAGAGTATAGCGCAGGGAATTACAATACTACCAAGCAAGCCAGTGCTAGAGGAGAAGAGATTAGACCCAAAGGAATGCAAATAGAGAGATTTAACCTAGCAAGTGAGGCTGGGAAAGTGAGAGGCAAAGCACCTTTGCTTTCACGGGTGGAGAAGAGTATAGCTCAAGAAGCAGACTTAGAATTGAGAACAGTTTATCCCGTTAGAATTATAGACAGGGAGCCCTAGGAGCAGCACCCCGAAGGGAGTCAAGAAAGGCGACATACTGCCTTTCCCTTTAAGCTACTGAAAGATCTCAAGCAAGCAGTATCTAGTTATGGTCCAGATTCACCATTTGTCATTGGTATGGTCAGGAATATGGCAGATATGGAAAACTGGATCCCGGCAGACTGGAAAGTTTTGATGAAAGCGTGCCTTTCCTCTTCAGAATCTTTGCAATATCAGATGCTATGAGACGAGGCAGCCCTCGCACGAGCACGCAAAAATGCAGAAGAGGGCATAGATATAGGGATTCACCAGCTGCTGGGAGATGAGAATTATATCACAATTGAGGCACAATTAAACTTGAATGAGCAGACTTTTGCTCAAGTTAGAGAAGTCTGTCTTAAGGCCTGGGAGAGATTAATACCATTAGGAAGCAGACGGCCTAGTTACGCGACAGTCAAGCAAAGGAATGATGAGCCTTACATAGATTTTATATCCAGGTTGCAGGATGCTGTCCACAAGAATGTAACAGACAAAGGGGCGGCGGATAATCTTGTTCTTACATTAGCATTCGAGAACTCGAATACATCGTGTCAGGCTTCTATGCGCCCTTTCAAAGAACAGAGCACGCTCTTAGATTATATCAGGCTTTGCAAAGACGTGGGGACAGATGAGCATAGAGCCAACCTCATGGCTGCTGCTTTGGCAAGCTACGCCAGACCTAAAGGGAGATGCTTTACATGTGGAGCAGAGGGACGTTACCAGAGAGACTGCAAGCAGATAATGCAAAAGAACAGGGCAGTTTACAACAGAAGGGACCCAGGGAGAGGGCCGGAGATGAGCTCCAAGGAGCCCGACTCTGCCCCCACAGCAATAGAGGCAGGCACTGGGCAAAGAATTGTAATTGTCGCTTAAAGCTTAACAGTAAGGGACATGTACAAGGAGGTAACGACCAGCCAAAAAACGTGTAGTGGGCGTGCTCCGAGCCCCTCTGAACGGAGCACAGGAGGTAACCCTCTGATGCAGGGCCCCATTGGGAGTGCGACCGATCCTCAGTCCGATGTCCACTCCTTCCAGCGCCGATCAGACGTTTGGCTCTCCTCCTCAGTAAAGGGAACGTTTCGCTAAATTTGACCAGTCAGGAAAACATCTAGCTTTTACCAAATAATGAGCCTACTGCAGTCAAGACAGGAATCGGAGGTCCCTTACCCAAGGGCACTATTGGGCTTTTGTTAGGGAAATCTGATCTAAATGCACTCAGTGGACAAGCTATCACAGACATATTGATCAGAATCATGATGGAGAAATTAAAGCAATGGTTAGATCCAGCGTGCCCTGGGCCATAAGGAAGGGAGACAGCTTAGGGCAGCTATTACTACTCCCTTATGCTCCCCAAAATGAAAGTAATATTGCTGAGGGAGGGACAGTTGTCTCCAGGAGTCAGGAGGTATTTTGGAGCACTGTTCTGGATAAGCAGGAGCGCCCATTCATGGAGCTAACAATTGAAAGAAAGAAATTCTCAGGACTCTTGGACTCGGGGGCCGATGTCTCTGTCATGAGCTATCAGCAGTGGCCAAAAGCCTGGCCGCTGAGCTCCCCAGACTTTGCCGTGGGAGGAATAGGAGAGGTAGGTCAGGAGAAGGTGTGGCAGAGCAGGAAAATCTTGAGGTGCATAGGCCCCGAAGGACAATCTGGGCTCATGAAACCGGTAGTAACTCTCACCCCCATTAACCTGTGGGGACAAGATCTATTACAGCAGTGGGGGGCTAGACTATATACCCCTCCACAAGGTTCAGTAGCACAGAAGATCATGAGGCATATGAGTACAAAAGGTAATGGACTTGGAAAGGATGAGCAGGGAGATCCATGGCCCATTAAAGTGACTCCCAAAAATGACCGCTATGGCCTCGGGTATCCAAATTTTCAGTCAGGGCCGCTGTCGTGAAGCCTGCACCCCTCAAGCTGACTTGGAAATCTGATGACCCAATATGGGTAGAGCAGTGGTCCCTTAATAAATTGCAGGCTCTGCATGACCTAGTACAAGAGCAACTGAAAGAGGGTCATATTGCGGAGACTCTTAGCCCCTGGAACTTCCCTGTCTTTGTAATTAGAAAGAAATCAGGCAGATGGAGGATGCTCATAGACTTGAGAGCTATTAATTCTATTATACAGCCTATGGGGTCTCTGCAGCCAGGCCTCCCTTCGCCTAGCATGATTCCAAAAAACTGGGATATGATTGTGATAGACCTGAAAGATTGTTTTTACACTATTCAATTAGATCCTGCTGTTTATGAAAGATTTGCTTTCACTGTACCTGAACTAAACCATAAAGCTCTGAATAAGAGATACCACCTTAAAACTCTGGCTCAAGGCATGGTAAACAGTGCTATTATGTGTCAGTTCTTCTTAGGGAAGGTGTTGGAGCCGGTCAGAGGACTATTCTCTGAGGCGTACATAATACACTATATGGATGATATTTTAATAGCTGCGCCCAGTAGCCACATGTTGCGGCAGACTTAGATGCGCGTCAGTGAAGCAGTCTCTCAGGCGGGATTGGTGATTGCTCCTGATAAGATTCAAACCATCAGTCCCCACACCAAGATAGTTGGGGCAGTGATAGATTGGATCACTGTCAAGCCACAAAGACTTGAGATTAGAAAAGACCACCTTAGAACATTGAATGATTTCCAAAAGCTTTTAGGGGAGATAAACTGGGTAAGGCCTTACCTAGGAATCCCCACAGAAGAACTTAAACACTTATTTGACGTATTAAAGGGGGACTCTCAGCTGAACAGTCCCAGAGAGCTCACCCCTGAGGCTCGCCGGGAGCTACTGTTGGTGGAGGAGAGGCTCAGCCAGGGGAAGGTCTATGGGGTCGATCCTGACAAGAGCATATACCTTATCACCTTTCATACTCCAGTCACTCCCACTGCTACTTTGGCCCAAGAGGACAAGCCTCTCGAGTGGATACATTTGGGGAACACAGGTCCTAAGGTCATCTGGCCTTATTGGGAGCAAGCAGCCAAGCTAGTGTCCAAAGGCAGGCTCTGCTGCCAGCAGCTGTGTGGTTTTGATCTGGCTGTCATAATTCTGCCTTACACTCCCACTCAAGTGAGGAACCTTTTAGAACTTGCCACAGATTTTCAGATAGCCTTAGCCGAATTTTATGGTAAGCTAGACTGTCACTATCCTCCAGGGAAGCTTTGGAGCTTTCTAAAGCAGACTCCCTGGACCCTCAGCAAAGTGTTCTCACACAAGCTGATTACAGGAGCCCCACTTACTTCACAGACGGCTCCAGCAATGGCATGACAGCCTACTGGGGTCCCTCCTCTCATGCTTTTCAAACTTGCTACACCTCTGCTCAGAAAACAGAGATCTTTGCTATCATTTTATTACTTAAGGACGTAAAGCAACCTATCAACATAATCAGTGACTCTGCTTACACAGTGCAGGTCTGTTCCTTTATTGAGACAGCAAAGTTGAAGGTAGATCCACACTCTGACATTGGCAAACTTTTCCTCACTTTACAGAGCCAGGTAAGAACATGCTCTCATCGCTTCTTCATAGGACATACGCGAGCACACACGCGACTGCCAGGACCGATTTCCCTGGGAAACGCCAACGCAGACATGCTAACACAAAAGGCATTCACTACCCCAGAGCCTCCGCAAGCAGAACACTGAAGGTTACACAACAATGCTGCCAGCCCTAGGGGCAGACATCACCTGGCATGGGCACAGGCCCGGCAGATGGTCAGAGCATGCCCTCACTGCCAACACGCCTCACTCAGAGAGGGACCTGACGGAGTCAACCCACGTGGTGGCCAGGCAAACGCTATCTGGCAGATGGACGTCACTCACACACCTTCATTCGGACGTCTAGGAGCTGTGCATGTTACTTACTGTAGACACCTTCTCAGGATTTTTATGGGCATCAGCCATGGCCGGCGAGTCCGCAAAATACGTCGTCAGCCACTTGGTAGCCTGTTTCGCCATGATGGGCTCTCCCACACACTTAAAGACAGACAATGGCCCTGCCTACACCAGCAAGAGATTTCACAATTTCTGCAAAGATTGGAACATCCATTACAACCCCCAAGGCCAAGCCCTCGTTGAACGGGCACATGGCACGCTGAAAACTCAATTGTCTAAACAGAAGGGGGAAATGAAAGGTGAGACAGCGCACAATAGACTCCATTTGACCCTATTGACTCTAAATTTCTTCTCATTTCCAAAGGACTCTAATGTAACTAGGGCAGAGAAACACTTTTCTACCCCCACAGAGAGAACCGACCCGGAGAAAATCTGGTGGAAGAATGACGACGGGGTGTGGAAACCAGGTTTGCTGGTGACCAGGGGCAAGGGCTATGCTTATATTCTTTCAGATGGCGGAGAAAATAGATGGATTCCCCTCAGAAGAGTCCGACCACAGATTGAGAAAGACAAAGAAAAGGAAGGGCCCACCAAGCCACGCTGACCCTGATCTATTCCTCGTCAAGGGCATGGCGGCCCTGTCCATTAGGAAGAAACCCCGCCTCAAAGAGAAAGAGGCTGAGCGCATGCCCGTCATGCCTCCCAGCTGGGCACCGGTGAAACTGATGAAACACCGAGCGCAGGCAACTCTGGCGAGCACTGGCAGACCAATGACCTATGAAAACATGTTCCTAGTGATCATTGCTGTCCTATCTGTCACCACCGAGGAAGGTGCTAGTCACTCTTACTGGGCTTATGTACCCCACCCCCCTCTACTAGAAGTCGTGGAGTGGGCCCAGATTGGCCCCGTCGTGTTTGTAAATGATTCAGTATGGATCCCAGCGCCTTGGGGAGATGGAATAGCCAGTCACCCCGATGAAGAGGGCGGAGATTTTAACTTCACTCTGGGATTCGAAACTCTGCCTTTATGTGTGGGTGCCAGCCCTAGCTGCTTAACCGTTAACTCTCAGGCATGGAATAACTGGCTGACCTTTAATAAAAGCAGCTATGGCTTCTATATGATAATGGGTGAAGCGTTTGCAGAATATGAAGACTTCACTACCATGGAGGGGAGAGGAGATATGGAAACCTGACAAGATACGAGTTACCGGCATGTCGTTGCTGACAGACTCAAATGGCTCAAATGTCAGGGGCCACACGGAAAAGTGTTAAGGAATGACCCTGTGACTATTATTGACTGGGGCCCTCACGGCAAGTTTCTTACTGATTGCTCAGAGGAATCCAACGTCACCTCGTGTGATTATGTACGTAATTGTGAGTGGCAGAAGACTTCCGATGGCTTTGCCACTACCAGGGCAGAGCTGATGGCGTGGCATGAAGGAGGCCCCGTGCCTCCCCGCCCCAGGTTACTGAAGCCTGTGACCGGACCTGAACAGTGGGACCTGTGGAAATTACCACTTGCCACTAAGCCTTTAACAGGCTCTACAGGAAACTTTACAGGCACCAGTCAGTCTGGCTATACTTATACTTTCCACAAAAATGAGACGCAATACATAGTCTCCTGCTTGCCGTAGGAAACAGCCTCATCAATGAAACTGCTCGCAGTGCCATAATTGTAAATTGTTCACTTGCATTAACCGTGCTCTGCTTATAAACCTTTCAAAAGACAGCATCCTCATCCTAAAGAGCAGGATGGGGTGTGGATCCTGGTGGAGATGAAACGCAGATGGGAGAGCAGTCCAGAATCATCCTTCTTGATGCAAGTGGTGTCGGAGATGCTGAGGAGACCTCGCCGATTCGTGGGAATGCTGGTCGCAGCCATATTCAGACTCATAGCCATTGCCACCACTGCTGCCGTCGCTGGGGGAGCGCTACAGGAGTCCATCAAGACTGAACATTTCGTGCAGAAGTGGCAAGTGGACTCGCATCAGCTCTGGGCCACTCAGGCAAAGGCGGACGATGAACTGGGCAGGGGCAGTGGGGGGGGCGAGTAGCGGAGCTGGAGCAAACTGTCCAGTGGCTGGGAGATCAAATCATGGACTTGCAACATCAGTTAATGCTGAAATGTGATTGGAATGTAACTGACTTCTGTATAATCCCTTATCCTTATAATAAGACATTGCATGATTGGGATTTGATTAGGAAACATTTGCAAGGGTTTAAGGGAAACATTTCATTAGATGTTGATCGGCTTAAAAAAGATATTTTCTATACATTCAAAGAGAGGCTTAAGGCATCTCCAGTGGCTCTGATATAATTAAGCAATTGGTGAATGGCATGGAAGGATTGGACCCTCGAGCTTGGGTTCAAAGTATCTCCCATAACCTGGGGTCCAGCCTAACAGTGCTGCTCATTATCACAATTTTCGTCCTGGCTGTCACGTGTTGCTTCTATAGAAAGCAAAGGCATATGAAGGAGAATCACACGGCCTCTATGGCACTTTTGAAGTTCGCGCACAAGGCAAATACCATGAGGAACAGTGAACGGGAAGAGAGTGTTTAAGGACGAATCCTTCAGTCTCGCAAAGGAGCCTGGAAGGCTAGGTTTCTAGTGGTGGAGGGGGACCTCCACCCTTGTGAGTAATAGGTAAGTCCGAATCACATTCTCGTGACATTGTTCCTCAGTTTACCTTCCTATATGGTGCTGATCTGAGGTTGTCTCCTACAAGCGCATAGCTGGTTGCTGTGTGGCCGGCGGCTTTGACTAGAGAAGCAGACGTTTACATTTGGCTGATCCCTCCCGCCGCGGCATCCAGCCCCTCTCATGCCTTCCCCCAATAGCAGGTGGACATAGGGGGACTTTATCCTCCATGCATGGATTAAAAATGTTGCTATTAAGCCTGAATTTTTGGCTATATTAATTGGATCATGAAGTTTTGCCTTGACAGCTTTTAATGTATAGACAATAACCATGTTGCCCGTGTGGCTTTTGAATTTTATATGTAAAGTAAAGGGGGGACTTGTGGGGGGAGGCTCACAGCCATCCTCCCAGTTGCCAGACTGCAGTGGGCCCCACTCCCTGCTGTAAAAGACAATGGACCCCTGCAGTCATCTATTTGGTTCCAGTAGGTGGGGTCTACACCCTACTGATAATGGTTCCTATGGAGATCTAGGGAATAGGTCAAAGTTAAGCCCCCATCCTAAACCTAGGATCTGCCCATCTTGTCACATGTATAACCCCAATCCCTCCCCTTCCTATTGCGTGTATGTCCCTAGATCACCCCCTCTCATTACTGTATTGCCCATAGGACAGCCCCTTCCAGTGACGTATGTCCTCACCTGTAATTAGGGGGCTTACACATCCCCAGAGAATATAAAAGGCCTGGGCTAGCATTAGAGCTCTCTCTCTCGCTCCCTCCACGTGGACCATCATGTGGGGCAGAGGTGAGCATGCTACCATGAAATGTGTCTGACTCCATTTATTTCAATACTTCTATCTCTCATGCTCTCTATAACTTTACTATGATCTTTACTTATTATCGCTGTACAATTGTGCCTACTGGACCCGTAATGATGTGTTAGGGGCTGGCTTCCCCTGACACACAGGAATAGGGTAAAAGCATTCACAATTTCCCCAAGGAGGGCACAGGGGTTTGGCACTACTGGGTGCACTGGGATCACTGCTTCATCTATTATCCTGAGGTCTTGGACCAGCTGACAAGACCCATCTTTCTTTTTAACTGGTAATATGGGGTGTTACAGGGGGAGTTAACAGGGAGCAAAAGTCCATGTTAGAGGAACTTAGTAATAAGGGGTTGTAACCCTTTGATGGCTTCAGGTTTCAAGGGATACTGTCATCGATGGGGAAACGGTAGGTTCTTTTAGAAAAATCCTTACAGGGGTAGCATACTTAGCTTTGCCGGGGACTCTTGTGTCCCAAACTTTAGGGGTTATGACTTGTTCCCATGGTTCCTGCAGGGGAATCTGTGGCTCCTCCACCGTGAGGAGCATTTGGAAAGCTGTAGAGGGACGAGGATGAGGCCCGATGACTATGCAGGTGTGTAGCTTGGGCAGTGTATCTCGGCCTAGGAGAGGAGCTGGACATGCAGGGATCACTAGGAAGCTATGAGAAAAATAGAAGTTATCTCATAGGCACCTGAGAGGTTCAATAAAATGTTTAACTACAGGTTTTCCTGACACTCCCAGGATGGAGCAGGTACAGGGTGCCAGGAGTCCAGGGAAGGAGGTAAGGACAGAATAGGTCGCCCCAGTATCTAAAAGGAAATTTACTGACCTACCTGCCACGTCGATGCTCACACTAGGCTCCAGACCAGTAACAGCTTTCTCTTGCTGCTGGGCCGTCCGGACCAAGCGCCTTCAATCATTAGCAGCTGCACGTTGGCCTGTGGGCGCCCCTCCTCCAGGTTTTTGGCCTTAGGACAGAGGCCAGCCCAGTGGCTGGTCTGTTTGCAATGGAAACATGGTGTCTGTGGAGGCTTGTTCTGGTTAGGGCAGTTCCTAGCTCAATGACTCAGCCGCTGGCAAATGTATCACTTAGTACCTGGTTCAATGGTGTGAGAAACCTGGGAGGCATTTGACAGGCATCGGTTATTAAGTGCAGCCGATACCTGGGCATGCTGGATAACCTTCTCCTGGGCCTGAGCCTCCCCTTCCTCCTCCCTGTTGTAAAAGGCCGTGTTAGCACAAGCAACCATCTCCTCTAGGGCAGCTCCTTCAGGTTTCTGCACTAGTTTTTGGAGCTTGTTGCGAATGTCCAGTGCAGCTTGTGTGAGAAACTCATCCCTGATTGACGTGTCCCTTATAGGATTCTATATCTATAGCAGTATGATTCTTCAGGCCTCCTTTAGCCACTTTCAAAAGCCTATAGGAGGCTTTGCAGGTCCCTGGTGAACTGCTGTCACTTTGGCATAATTAATGGCCTTTTGCCTGCCTGATTTAGAGCATTTGTGATGCACACCAGGAAATGTCCCGTGCCCATTTGTCCTGAGGCTCACTGTGATCCCAAGCACGGTCAGTTAAAGGCACAGCTGTACAGGGAGTACAGGGTACTTTTCATTCATCACATGTAAAACTCCTCTGCAAACTTCCTACCACCTTTGAGCACTCGTTCTTCTCAAAGTCTGTCACAGTCTGTCCCAGTATGACCATTACATCCTTCCAGGTTAAATCACAGGCTAGGGTGAGGTGCTGGAAGTGTCCTATGTACTGTTCGGGTGTGTTAGAGTAACTGCCCAAGCCATTTTTAATTTGCTTGAGTTCAATTAGAGTAAAAGGCTTGTAAACTGCCTGGGGACCACATTCCCTTGCTGCCTCTACTACGGGTAGAATATTCAGGGCTGTTTTAGGGCTGGAGTAATAGTTGCCCCTAAGCCCATGGTCCCTTAGGAGGTCTTGGGTGCACTGGGAATGAAGATCTTTGCTGTTCCTAAAAAGGAAAAACGCCCTAGCATAAGGGCTCTCCGCCCACCTCCCCATCGTTCCACAAAAATGTTCTAGCTGGATCAGGGTTGGAAGGGAAAGTGTACCACTGGCTGGCCACGATTCTCCTTTCTCTAAAAGATACTGAGGCCAAATAGAGTTGCAAAGCAAAATCAGCTTCTCTTTGTCCAGCCTTTCCAGACCAAATCTATCCCAATTGGGCAAGATCTATCCGAGGGGGAAATTGCTGGGTATTGAGCTGGTAAGTCCCATCTAGAAAACACAACAAAAGGAGATTATTGAGAGCTTGATGCCTCAAGGTCAATAACCACAGCTGAGCATGCGCCTCTGGGGTGCCGTGAATCTGAGGCCTCCGGCAGGTGCTCCTGCCTGAGGGAAGGGGTCAAAGACCAGTTGCTGCAGCCGATGTTAGGTCTCACTGTGTTCTAGACCACAAGCTAGGAGGACCCCTGCTTGGTGTGGCCCCATGGCCTTCAAAGGAGCAGACTCTCTGAAGGGATGGGACGTCTATCTGGCAGCTCGGGGAACCTTTAGGGAAATTGGATTTTCTGGCTGGGACATCATGGCAGTGGAGCTGTATTAAGAGCTGTCCCCAAAAGTGCCGGAAGCAGCATCACTAAAAGGCGAAAGTTAACAGTTACTCTGGCTTGGCTTCCGAATGCCTTTGGCCTACGCCTGGGCCACGGAAACCAGCCGGTAGCAAGGAACAAGCCCACACTGGGAGAACACTAAAGCAGCTTGTTTGTAAAACCAGGAAAAAGCTAAAGGGAATGGAGGGGGAGAGGGAAACACTTGACTCCCAGAACTAGAGCAAGGGCTAACTCCCGGGCCTAAGCAACCCCTCCACATGTTTGGAGCAGTGGGCACCATCTTGCCAGGGAGCAGAGTCACGTGACTGGGAAAATGGCGGCCACAGCTTTCAGCCTAGCAGGGGGCCGGCCACCAGAGCCAGAGTCCTGCAGAAACCAACAGGGCTTACACGGGCGCATCCAGCCATCCAGCTGCTGGAGCACACAGCAGCCCACTGAGACTCGAAAAGGCTTTGGCAATTGCAATCCTCCCACCCTGCAGGCAACAGCGTCCCAGTCCCTCCCAGAAATCCAGCCTGGGGAAGGCAGGCACAGAAAGGCAGATGTAAAATTAGGTACACCGGTAAGAATAGGTGAAAAGTTAGACACAAGCGGATGGGGCTGCGGTAATACATTACGAGTGTCCCTGTGAGTCGGTTCGAGGAGCCATCCGCCTCCACGGTGGTGTGGAAGGAGTTCAGCCCAGCTTCCTTTCCAACTACGAGGGTGTAAGGTGAAAAAGAGTCTGGAAAGTGCCTGTAAGACCAGGATGTGAGGGCCTGCTCCAGGAAAGTGTCTGGAGCCAGCCTAAGATATATATATCTCCAAGTCACACGGCACCGAATTATGTTAGATCTCCCGGGGGAGAGATATACCTCGGTCCTTGGCTCTTCGCGAGAAAGAATTCCCTCAGAAGCCTGGTTTGTGGTCCCAGTGGGTCTGTAATGAATAGAAGCACTTTCAGGTTCCACAGTAAGTGGAACACAAGCCAGACAGCATCTGCGGCTCAGTTGTGGGACTGTGACCTGGCCGCTCTGGGACTGAGGCCCGGCTGTGCTGCATTGTGTAGTGTCCACTGGGAGAGAAAGCGCCCAGAGCAAAACCTCTGGCCTTTTCAGGGGCCCCACTGGGAGGTGTGGACTGGTCGACCCCAGTGGCTGAATCAAATTCACCTGGCTTAGATGGGCCAATCAGGTGTAATGTCCACCTTGGTGTGCCACCCCTTCCTGGCTGGATGCTCCAACCTCTGAGCATGCGCAATGGATGCCCCAGTCCCTACGCTAGCTACCTAACATTTCCCGTTCCTGTCTGTTACAGTGTACATCCTCTGGCCTAGCCAGATTTGTAAGGTAGAACTGGGATCATGATAGTGGCGGGGAGGAAGCATTTAAGAACTGGAGGAAAGTTGATTGGGTCACATGATATTTCTATCCCCGGTCTGCCGTTAGCAGAACATAAGTTCTGGCTTTACATTTTGCTAGGCCATGTAGACCAGCTAAGGGTCCTTTGGACGTCTTTTCCAAAGCATCCCCTTCAATGAACATACCTTTCTGTTCACACCTTTTCTCTGACTCTGGTCTGAATTCTGTCCCTCGTCTGAAATCTGTCTTGGAGGAGTGGAGAGGCTTGAAACAATGCGCCTCCTCCTAGTAATAAGGGGGACCGCCAGCTGAGGCCACGACGGTGTCTGAGGGTTGGCAGAAACATGGGCACTTCCATGCATGCGAGTACAAGGAGCCTCTCCCTAAAGCATGCCTCGTGGCAGAGCCATGCCTGTGGCAGCTGCAGACAGGACCACAGAAGGGGGAACGAGAGAGGGAAAAATCAATGCTAGAAATGATTAAAGATTTAGTTTGTTTAAAAATATGAGCTGTAACAGTCCCCTTCCTTACAGGAAAAATTCCTTTTAAGCTTCACCGGCAGAAACGCTCCAACCTGGGAGGACGTCTAAGAAGGTCATTCAGAGACGTAGCCAGACACAATGCATCACCCCAATTTAGATAAAAGGGGTGCATGGAACTTTAGGTGGGGGTATTAATGGCCCCTGGAGAAATGTAGATATAAGTAATTGCCTAATGATTATTGAAAAACATGCTTTCTTAGAGTATCAACTGTATCCTTTGATATTGTGGAAAAATAAACAAACACCTTGCTTATCTCTTCATTATGAAACCTATTTCTTGTCTGTTAACTCGTGGGGTCCGGACTGAACTCTGAAACTGCTCAGAGGAGAAACCTGGCTTTCCTGCTGTGAGCACTTGCAGAAATAAACTTGGAATCTCTTGAACCAACCCGGACTCTATTGTCGGCTACGGTGACAGGCTCTGCCGGACCCCTGACAGGCCGACAACAAACGGGACCGTGCTTGGAGCAAATACACTGTTCTACATGGAGAAGCGGACAAGCAGTTCAGGGACCTTTGGCCAAGGCAGTTAGGCTGTGACTCCGGATCAGGAACCCCTAGCCCCCCAATCCATCCAGGGCACACCCAGGCAAGTCTTTAAGGGCTCGCTGCCCCTCCCTAACACACTGCCTGAGGGCACAGCTATTCCCATTGGGGGCTAAGGTCTGAAGGGTTTCAATGTGGGGACCCACTGTAAACGTAGCCTTCCACACACTCGGGGCTCAGAATGTACGCTCTGATACAAAGCAAAGGCAATGTGTGCTGTTTTCCAATTTGCAAAATCACCTCGAACCTTTTCCACCCTTTTGTTTTTTTCATGCTGAAATATATTTATTTGTTTATTGTATACAGGTTTACTGGGACCTAATCCACAGAGCACATAATTCAATAGTCTAATCATATCAATAAAAGCTGTACAATCATTGCCACAACCAATGTTAGGACATTTTCTTCTCGCTCCTTGTTATTAGCTCCCCAGTCCCCAGCCTCTCCTGCCGTGCCACCAAGAAACCATGAGTCCAGCTATTGTCTCTGTAGATTCACCACCCTGAGTCTCGTTGACTGGAAACGTACAAAAACCAGGGGCGCGGGGCGGGGTGTGTCGAGCAACATAAAATAGAGAAAACCCTCCATTGAAGAAAAAGCAGAAAATCATAAAAACTCAAACAACTTTAATATACAGAATGCTTTGATTTTTAAAAACTTTTTTTGTGAATTAGGTGCAGGTTTACAAAGCCTATCATCGGTGCGACTTTCAGCAATTCTTGCCCATTTTGTTTCAGCTGATCCAGTGCAACCGCTCACGGCACCATCGCTTGCCCCACTTCCTCCTCCTTCCCACCTCCTGACCCTGGAAGGAGTAGGACACCGCAAGGCTTTGAGGAGCGCAGTGCACAGGTCCTGCAGGAAGAAACACTCCAGGCAGAGAGAGAGAGAGAGCAGGAGGAAAGGCTGAGCAGGGCCGGTCCTTGGGGAGGATCTTGGAAAAACAAGGAGGCCAGTGGGGAGCGGGGCGGAGGTCAGGGATACGAAAGGGATGCTTTCAAAGGTGTGGCTGCTGCGATGGCTGCGTGCTTGACTAACCGAGGGGTTTCCACCTGCCAGGGGTGCCCTGGACGAGAGGCCTGGGGAGCTGCTCTGGAAGATCACGGCCATGAGCACACGCATGGGTCTCAGAGTCAACGTGAGCACATGCACGGGGTCACAGAGTCACTGTGAGCACACGCACGCACGGGGTCACAGTCACTGTGAGCACACGCGTGGGGTCACAGAGTCACCGTGAGCACACGCACGCACACGGGGTCACAGAGTCACCATAAGCACACGCACGCACACGGGGTCACAGTCACCATAAGCACACGCACGCACACGGGGTCACAGAGTCACCATAAGCACACGCTCGCACGGGGTCACAGAGTCACCATGAGCACACGCACGCACGGGGTCACAGAGTCATCGTGAGCACACGCTCGCACGGGGTCACAGAGTCACCATAAGTACACGCACGCATGGGGTCACAGAGTCACCATAAGCACACGCACGCACACGGGGTCACAGTCTCCATAAGCACACGCACGCACACGGGGTCACAGAGTCACCATAAGCACACGCTCGCACGGGGTCACAGAGTCACCATAAGCACACGCACGCACACGGGGTCACAGAGTCACCATAAGCACACGCACGCATGGGGTCACAGAGTCACCATAAGCACACACACGCACGGGGTCACAGAGTCACCATAAGCACATGCACGCACGGGGTCACAGAGTCACCGTGAGCACACGCTCGCACGGGGTCACAGAATCACCATAAGCACACACTCGCACGGGGTCACAGGGTCACCATAAGCACACGCTCGCACGGGGTCACAGGGTCACCGTGAGCACACGCACGGGGTCACAGAGTCACCATAAGCACACGCTCGCACGGGGTCACAGGGTCACTGTGAGCACACGCATGGGGTCACAGAGTCACCATAAGCACACGCACGCACGGTGTCACAGAGTCACCGTGAGCACACGCACGGGGCCACAGAGTCACCATAAGCACACGCTCGCACGGGGTCACAGAGTCACCGTGAGCACACACGCATGCACGGGGTCACAGAGTCACCGTGAGCACACGCTCGCACGGGGTCACAGAATCACCATAAGCACACACTCGCACGGGGTCACAGGGTCACCATAAGCACACGCTCGCACGGGGTCACAGGGTCACCGTGAGCACACGCACGGGGTCACAGAGTCACCATAAGCACACGCTCGCACGGGGTCACAGGGTCACTGTGAGCACACGCATGGGGTCACAGAGTCACCATAAGCACACGCACGCACGGTGTCACAGAGTCACCGTGAGCACACGCACGGGGCCACAGAGTCACCATAAGCACACGCTCGCACGGGGTCACAGAGTCACCGTGAGCACACACGCATGCACGGGGTCACAGAGTCACCGTGAGCACATGCTCGCACGGGGTCACAGGGTCACCGTGAGCACAGGCACAGGGTCACAGAGTCACCGTGAGCACACACACGCACAGTGTCACAGAGTCACCGTGAGCACATGCTCGCATGGGGTCACAGGGTCACTGTGAGCACACGCACGGGGTCACAGGGTCACTGTGAGCACATGCACGGGCTCACAGAGTCACCGTGAGCACACACACGCACGGTGTCACAGAGTCACCGTGAGCACACGCACACATGGGGTCACAGAGTCACCATGAGCACACACACACACGGGGTCACAGGGTCACCGTGAGTACACGCACGGGGTCACAGAGTCACCGTGAGCACATGCACGGGGTCACAGAGTCACCATAAGCACACGCTCGCACGGGGTCACAGGGTCACTGTGAGCACACGCATGGGGTCACAGAGTCACCATAAGCACACTCACGCACGGTGTCACAGAGTCACCGTGAGCACACGCACGGGGTCACAGGGTCACCGTGAGCACACGCACGGGGTCGCAGAGTCACCGTGAGCACACACACACGGGGTCACAGGGTCACCGTGAGCACACGCACGGGGTCGCAGAGTCACCGTGAGCACACACACACGGGGTCGCAGAGTCACCGTGAGCACACACACACGGGGTCACACAGTCACCGTGAGCACAGGCACACACGGGGTATCAGAGTCACCGTGCGGTGGGATTGCCTGGAACGCTACTAACCACCGTTGGTTGACTCGTGCCCTCCGAACCTCGTGTCGCCACCTTGCCTCTAAAGGTGAAGCCAAACAAAACATGACCCCCTCCCGCGCCAACCACACTGTCTTTGGAACGGGGGTCTTGGCCGTGTAAACTGCTAAAGGACCTTGAGATGCAGCCGTCTGGGCTCCAGGGTGGTAACTGGCGACCCTGTAAGAAGAGGAGAACACAGAGATGGCGGTGTGAGGAGAGTGGCATTAAAGCGGCACAAGCAAGGGGGGCCAGGAGCATGCAGCTCTTCAGACCCGGCAAGGAAGGACATCCCCCCAGAACCTTCAAAGCGGATGACCCGCAAGGCCTTTGATTTGCGGTGTCTGCCTCCAGAATTGTGAGAGACTAAATTACAGTTGTCTTTGCCCCCAAGTTCATAATGTGTTCCCACGGCCCTGGGACACCAGTAGAATGAGCAACCCAGGTGCGGCTGGGGCTTAGCCAGTATTGCAAGCCTTAGGGAGGTTGCCGGGTCCCGGCCTCACCGTGGTTCCCAGGCCTGAGCCCACTGAGGAAGCCACTGTGTCCGTCCATCTCGTTGAGGGCTTTCCTCTTTTTTGCTGCCCCTCTACTTTCTCCTTCTCCAGGGACTGGTCTCTCCTGACAACATGTCCAAAGTACACCAGGCCTAACATTCCTACTGAAGGCTGCAGTCCTTGATCTTCCTCAGCAAGGGCTTCAAGTCCTCCTCATTTCAGCAAGCAAAGTTGGGTCATCTGCATATCTCAGATTGTGTATAAGCCTTCCTCCCATCTTGATGCTGAATTCTTCTTCATATCAGCCATCTTCTCTGACGATTTGCTGAGCACCCAGATCGAACGAGTGGGGTGAGAGGACACAAGCCTGAGGCACCCCTGTCCTGATGGTAAACGCTGCCGTGTGCCCAGGTTCTGTTTGCACGGCTGCTTCTCCATCCATGCACGAGTCCCGCATGAGCACACATGTTATGGCATCCCGCTCTCCTCCACGCTATCCGTAGTTTAGTACAGTGCTGTCTGGGCACAGTCCGTGAAAACTAGTTGACATCTCTCTGGTGTTCTCTGCTTTGAGCCAAGGTGCATCTGACGTCAGCAACGAGGCCCCTCGTGCCACGTCCTCTTCTGAATCTGGCATGAGCTTCGGGCAGCTCCCTGTCGATGTGCTGGTAGGGTTTTAGGAAGACTCAACGTGCCTGGCAAGTAGTAAACTCTCAGTCACTGTCTTTGTTGTCCCTGTTCTGTTATGATTGCTGTCGTTGTCAGGCTGGTGTTCTAGAAAGATCATATTGACGGTGCAATAGAGAATGGGCTTGTGGGGGCGGGCCCGGAAGCAGGGAAATAGCTACAGCTATTGCAGTGGTCCCATTGGTGGATGGAAAAGCTGCAAGGATGACAGACGTTCTCAGACAGAGAAGACTTGGCTCCCGCTGTCATTTAGCAGCACACCCGAGAGTGAAGCAGTCTGCAAAGGACCTTCCCATAACTGTACCCTGACTAGGTGTTCAGCCACCAGCCGCTGCCGTCAATCACAGAGGCGGCGTGAGAGTCCGCGTGGCCTTGCCTACCCTTGCGCAGTCCAGGCTCCGATGCTCTCTTGGTACCGGCACCTTTGTCTCGGCACAACCTTTCTCGGAGGCTAATTGCTTCCCTGTCCTGATGGACAGTCTGCGTTTTCCCTGGGGGTCAGAACACTGGCTCTGTTATGTGCCTCCCTTCCAGGGGAAGGGCCTTTCCCATCTGGGAGTGCAGTCTGCATCGAAAGGTTTGCATCTCACCCTCGGATGAGCATAACTGCAATACCCATCAGGGCACAGACCTGGGAGAAGATGGCACAGGTGGTGTTGACAGTGGTGTGAATTACCCTTACCTTCTCCAGTTTAAAAACATCCCTCCCCTCCAAGCCAATCCCCTCCTATTTCTCCTAGAAACTTCCCCATCTCTGCCTTTCTACAGCTTCCTTCCATCTTTACAAAAGGTAAAGGAGCTTTCCCACTTCGACCATATTCTCAAACCCTCCAGAGTCCCTTAACACCATCTGTCCCCCAGGCTTCGCAGAACATCTGTGAAAAGAGATTTCCATCTGGCCTTCCCCTTTGTCAGATGACCAGATTGTATGGCTCCTCTCTGAAAACTGATCATGGTTTACAAACCAATCTCTATAACCACACTTCTGTTTATCTAATGTTTCATGGACCATTGTTGGGGTCTCGTCCAGCGAGACCCCCTCACACGGTGACCCAGAGGGGCAACGAACCTGGATGGAAAAAAGACACAGAGATGTGGGGCAAGACAAGTGCTGATCAAGTCCGTTTATTTTGCCAAAACTCGGGGTATATATTTACAACAGAGAAGGAAGTGGGAGGCACATATTTTACTGTGTAACAACCAATTGGCTACATGTTCCCAATAAGGTACAAAGGGTGCGCAACAGTACTCAAAGACGTCCGTGGTGACGTCCGCATGCAAATCAAGGCTTACCGGGTGAACTTCTCACGATGTTCCTAAAACGGTATATCTGCAGTTCAATGGGTGCTCAGTACTTTGACTAATGGCAACAAGGTCAGTTATCGGAACTGCTCATGCTACAGTAGCGAAGTTGGGCAGGAAGCAAAGCCTTGCTGTTAGAAAGCGGCCAAGTTTCTGCTACGTGTCTGAAGCCAAGGTCTTAATGGCTTTCAGCTCCCAACAGGTCCTCCTTTTTTGTTTTATGTATTTAGAAAATGAGAGATACCTTTAGGGAGTTGTGCCTGTCTTAGGTTGCCAGGTGCCGCTCTGACCCTTACCCGTCTTCGGCTTCTGTGAACGCATCTTATCCACCTTGGGTGGAGGTGAGCAAAGGCCTGTCTTAGGTTGGTGTCAGGGGCACCCAGTCTTACCCGTCATTGGCTATCCAACTCATCTCATAAGGGCGGAGGGTCTTACCGGTGACGCATACTCATCGTCAGATACCGAACCACCCCGACTAATCATCTCAAGGTGATGGTAATGGACCTGTATGGGCTTGGCCTGGATGGCCTCTATTTGTTGTTTGATAAAAGACATAAGTTTGTTAAAGATGACGGGCCCCAATGAAATTACAACAAGCAAAACAATTACCGGCCCTATGAAGGGGGCAAGAAACGAAAATAACTGCGAAGACCACCAATTCATTGAGTTGAGCGAACTTGGGGGCAGGCGTCCGAAATTAAGTAATTCCTTACTGATCTTATTGAGATTGTTCACCCGTTCCTCAACCAATCCAGATTCATTAATAAAGTAACAACATTCTTCTTGTAAAAACAGACAAGTACCCCCCTTTTCGGCTGTAATAAGGTCAAGCGCACGCTGGTTTTGAAGAACAACTTGCGTTGATTTGTCGTTGGAGAGACGCCAGAGACTGTGCAGAGTCATCCAGAGCTTCTTGAAGGCGGGCGGCCAGATCAGTGGTGGCGGTGATAGAATGTCCAAGTGCTCCTCCTCCAAAACCAACAGCGAAGACAGAGGAGGCCAATGAAAGGCCCATTAGGACAGGGAGAAAAATAGCTCTTTTTGACTTGGAAAGGGGGTGAGGGGAAATTTTAGATTGAAATTCAGCGGTGGTATAAACAGTTAATTGGGGCACCAGAGTAACAGGCATACACCATAAGGAAGACGGAAGGGAAGCATTCAAATGTTTTGTGAGGGTATGATTACACCAAAAGAAAAAGCCATTGGGCACAACTGCTTCTGTTGTGAGTGTGAGAGAGTTATACAAAGGGATGAGGACGGCGCGGAGTAAGAAACGGAACTCGGGTTGTGCCAGGAGGTAAATAAAGGGGAACATCATTGACAATTATAGGAGTTTGGGGAGGCGGGGTGTTATTGGTATTATTAGAAATAGGGTTGGAGGTTGGGACTGCAGCAACAGGGGGGCGATTGCTGCGATTCTGATTCCAAAACAGGAGGTGAAGGTCCACATCTGTGAGTAGAAGGGTCTTCGGGCTACTATAAATTTGTTGAACCTGTAAAAACACAAAAAGAGAACTATCTCCCAGGGGGTTGACTCCTCCCTGGAGGGCATTGCTTCAGGTTTATGGCCCATTGGTCTGACCAGTCTTTCTGGTAACCATCTTGCTTCATTGTGCTCTTGAGAATAGACACAAACGGAGCCTCTTCCCCAGGTAAGTACCGGGTCTGGTCCGTGCCATGAATTGTTTATAAGATCTTTCCATTTTGCCACGGCAAACTGTGAGTTAGATTTAGGGTGCCAAAACCGGTCTGCAGCTGATTCTCCCGAGTCATCAAGGCGTAAGAAATTGAGTATAAATAAGGCATGATTAAGAAGGTTCCGGGGGGTGCCTTTTGTAGGGTACCATTGTCTTGTTTTTATTTTTTCAATAGTAAGTTTTAATGTTAGATTTGATCTTTCCACTACCCCCTGGCCTTGGGGGTTGTACGGGATGCCAGTGACATGCTTTATAAAGAGTTTGCAACAGAAATCTCGAAAAGCTGCCGATGTGTAACCAGGGCCATTGTCTGTTTTTATTTGCTTAGGGGCCCCAAGTATAGAGAGACAGTGTAAGAGGTGAGCTATAACATGTTTGGTGGCTTCTCCTGTTTGGAGAGAGGCCACTATGAATCCACTAAAGGTGTCCACGCACACGTGAACATATTTTAAATTACCAAACTCAGAAAGATGCGTTACATCCATTTGCCAGATATCATTTGGCACCAATCCTTTAGGGTTGACTCCCAAGTGTGGTACTGGGAGATGGGTTACACAGTTGGAGCATTGTTTCACTATTTGTCTAGCTTGTTCCCTGGTTATTTTATACATTAGGCGTAAAGTTCGAGCATTAATATGATGTAAGGAATGGGTGGCGCGAGCCTTTTCAACGTTATCTGTGGAGGCAAAGGCGACAAAGCGGGTGGCCGCATCAACAACCCCGTTGCCTTGGGATAAGCGACTGGGGAGGCCTGAATGGGCTCTAATATGACCAATGAAAAAGGGGGCTGTCCTGGCATGAATTGTTTTTGATACTCCAGGAACAGGACCGAAGTTTCAGCAGTCTTTTATTTGAGGAACGGTTTCCAGCAAAGGGATGGAATGTGCCAAGTAAGTGCTATCAGTGTATATATTAAGGGGTTTGTCTGCAAATTGTGATAAAACGCACATGATACCCTTGAGCTCAACCAACTGAGCTGAAGCTCAGTCAGTTGGAATTTTTGTAATTATGGCATTTACACAAAAGGCCGCAATCCCTGTTGAGGACCCATTAGTAAAAACTAAAAATGCGTTGTTAAGAGGGTGTATTAACTACTTGGGTGCCTTGTTTAGGAGTTAATACTGTGTGGGAGGAGCAACAGAGGTCCAGTCCTGCACTGCCTGCTGTTGCTCTTGAAAGGGAGGCAAGGCTTATGGGTGCGATGCCAGGCGCTGGGTCTGAGGGAGTTGGTGGCCTGGAGGAACAAACGTGATAGCCCCAGGGGTTTGTCTCGCAAAGGGCGCCGGGGCTGGCCCCGCTCGGAGTTTCCTGTACCGCAGAGTGAGGGGACAAAGGACTTCCTTGAAAATCGGCCCTGGATCTGCATTCAGAAGCCCAGTGAAAACCACGTTTGCAGCGAGGGCAGGCGGTGGACGGTCTCGGCCTTTCAGGGAGGAGCCCTAGGCGCTGGGCAGTCTCGGGAGATATGACCAGGCTGTTTACAGTTAAAGCAGGTTTTTTGAGCAAGCGCAGCAGGGCTATGGATTAGACCTTGAAGAGCAGCTCATATGGCTAGTCCAAGGTTATGTGAGGGACCAACTCCTGCGCAGTATTTTATAAAGTCAGAAATATCACCAGTGCGGCGGTGTGGGCGGAGAACATCCTGACAAATAGGGTTTGCATTTTCATAAGCAAGGTGTTTGATAAATTCACTTTCATTTTCATCCTTGCCAACAAGTCGCTCGGCCGCGGCCATTAAACGGCTAATAAAATCACTATAGGGCTCCTCAGGCCCCTGCCGAATTTTTGCCAAAGAAGTGGTGGCGGAGCCCTTGGGGGGCAAGCGACGCCAGGCCTTGAGGCCGGCCGTTTGAATTTGGGCAAGCAATCCGGGGGAGAATCGAGCCTGTTTGTTATTGGTGTCATAAGGAGCAAGGCCCTTTAATGTTTGAATGGTCCAATGCTTTGCCGTCCCCTTAGCCTCGGCATTGCGGCGTGCAACCTCCTTGCAGGTTTCTGTATATTCTGATTTCCAAAGAACAAAATCTCCTCCTGAGAGAACAGCACGGGCTAACATATACCAATCATTTGGAGTAAGCCACTTTTCAGTGAGGGACTCAAGGAGGGACATGGTATAAGGGGCTGTGGGGCCATAAAGGCACACGGCAGATTTTAATTCTTTTATGTACTTGAGGCTAGTGTGGCGATATTGCTGATCTTTAGTGCTAGCCTCTTGCGGATTGTTAGTACTAACCTCCTCCTCCCCATCTCCACTATCTGTGCCTGATTGCTCATCAGAGTGATTTCCTTGTGTATCTGCGGCAGGTGAGTCATCACCATCTGGGTCACTATCAGCGCCTGTAGTTTCACTTTCGGCAGGCGCCCGCGATTTAGAGCGGGTGACTGGGAACGCAAGCGTAGTTTTAGAGGGCTTAATTTTGCCAAGCCTTGGAGCCCCAGAGGCGGGCGTTCTTTCTAACAGGGGGGCGGCGGCTCCCTGAGTACCAGGGCTCACAGGTCTAATTTCCAGCTGTTGCAAAGCATTTTGTAAAGACTGGAAACCGTCGCAACACGTTTTCGTGGCTTCATTTAAAAGTGCCCAATTATGAGGGGTGTGCGTGATAGGAGCTGAGGCGGTAGTGGCAGGAACAGGGGCATGCTTTCCCGGGATATTGTACGGCGGTGGCCGGCCAGAGAATCCCGATAAGGGAGGCCAATCGGGGTTATGATAACGCGCCACCGCTTCTTCTAAATCATCCCAATTAATTTCTGGGTCGGCGTTTCGTAGCGGATTTTGCAGGGCTGGAGTTTGTAAGGGCGCCTGCAAGGGCGCTTGAGGGTTATTAGAAGGAGGGTGATTTTTGTGTTCAGCGAGGGACGGGTAAAGTAATTTTGGAGGAGTTGTCTCTGTCTCGGAAACAATAGAAAGGGAATCCCGTTCTCTGGGTTTTTCTGGGGGAGGAGTAGAAGGTGGAGGTGACAAACAGATGGAGCTCGGGAGGAAGGTTTACTGCTCTTATATCCAGTTTTTAAATAATCATGCGACTGGGACACAACCTTAGAAATATCAGGGTGATAATGGCGAATTTGCAAAATTTTCCGTATCAAAGACCAGAGATTGTAGGCATAAACAGGCACTTTAGAAGGCCCAAAAGAACGATAATAATCTTATAAACAACCCCCTACCCATAACCAACGTTTTTCGTCGATGGTTCCTTCCTGGGGGAACCAAGGACACACATCTTCCAGCAAAAGAAAAAACTTTACTAAATCTTTCTTTTTAACCCGAGTCCCACGTGTCTTAAAAGATGCTTTTAGTCCCTCAATAAATTGCTCGTGTGCGGACAATGTTTGTCCCATGATGTGATGCGCTGCTTTGCTTACCTTACGAGTGTTGATATCGCAGTCGGGCTGCCTGCGTTGACCTCAATGCGAGTCATCTTTCTGTGGCTCCGGCAGGGAGTGGGAGGGAACCGCAGCGGACTCAAACTGATCTCCGGTGCTTCTCAGGAGACAGAGATTTCACTGCTCAGAACAGCTGTTCTTCGGGCCGTTCATCGGAACTCACTGTATGATTCATTGGCAAATATGAGCAACAAAGACACTGCCACAAGAGTTACAAGAAGTAATGAAAAGCGTCATAGGTTCTGTCAATTTTGTAAAGGCGAGCACTTTAAACAGTCGACTGTTTTCACAACTGTGCAATGAGTTGCATGCGCTGAATAATGCTCTGCTATTTCACACCGAAGTGAGATGGTTGTCGAGAGGAAAAGTTTTAAATGTGTTTTTACCCTTTGTGATGAATTCAAAACGTTTTTAATCAGAAAGAAAGACCACAGTTCGAAGTACTTTTCAGCGATAAAAGTGAACTGCAGAAAATAGCTTACTTGGTTGACATCTTTGCCATCTTGAATGAGTTAAATTTATCACTGCAAGTACCAAATGCAATATGCCTTGATTTGTCTGAAAAGATCCCATCATTCCAAATGAAACTTCAGCTTTGGAAAAAAAAAAAGGATGAAAATAAAATTTGCATGTTGCCTACCTTATCTACTTTCTTTGAGGACAACATGACATTGAGCCAGACAAAAGGATTACGATGATAATTTCTTTGAAAGAACACTTGCACACACTTGCAGGCGAAATTTCATCATACCTTCCAAATCTGCTTGATATCGCATTTACACTTGCCAGAAGCCCATTCATGGTCAAAGTTGAAGATGTTCCTGAGACAGCACAAGAGGAGTTTATTGACCTTATTAACAGCGATGCAGTGAGAACTGATTTCTCTACAATGCCAGTTACAAAATTCTGGATCAAGTGTTTGCAGTCACATCCTGTTCTGTCTGAGACTGTGTTGCGCCTTCTTCTTCCATTTCCAACAACATATCTTTGTGAAACAGGGTTTTCCAGCTTGTTGGTTATCAAGTCTAAGTACATAAATATACCTGTTATGGAAGATGATCTTCGTGTGCTCTTTCAAAGACTGCCCTGAGAATTTCTGATCTGGTGAGAAAGAAGCTATCTCAACCTTCCCACTGACGTTGGCTTTTCATGCATACTGTCGCAAAATGTAGCAATGTAGTTTACTGCTGTTATATTAAGACTGTTACCCATGCTACACCATGCTTCAATACAAAATTTCATTTATTTGTAATTAGAAATAAATATTTCACAATATATAATTACATATGGTTTTGCGATTAATCACTATGCTTTAATTATGTTTAATTTGTAACAATGAAAACACATCCTGTCTATCAGATATTTACATGACGATCCATAACAGTAGCACAAGTACAGTTATGAAGTAGCAAGGAAAATGATTTTATGGTTGGGGTCACCACAACATGAGGAACTGTATTAAAGGGTCACGGCATGAGGAAGGTTGAGAACCACTGAACTAGGGAATTAAAATCAACATTGAGGAGGACCTCGAGCTCCTGGAGGTGTTGGAGCAACAGCAGTCAAGCTGAGAGGAAGTACTAAGAGGCGGAATAGCGAGCATGATGGTGGGGCAGAAGGAAGGTAAAAGGAAACAGGAAAGATCTAGGAAGCAAAGCCACAGATAGAGATATAAACATAGGTGTGTACATATGTAAATACATTAATTCATAAAAATAGAGGTATTGGTCTATGTACATATACTTATATGGCAACACACTGAGATAGTGGATGGTGGACTTTGGGCCTCTGCTCAAGCTCTTCCTCAACGCAAGCATGTTTTAACAACCTAGCATTCTGTGATGCTCACCCTCCCTGCACAATCACTGAAGACAAAACGGGTGCATAAGCAAATGTGGTGGAGAAAGTGGCTATACAAAGATGTAACATCTGGGGTCTTAAAGGCTTGAAGTTAAACCAGCGGCCATCTAGCAGAGAAGCAACAAGCCCACATGGAAGAAGCACACCAACTTATATGACCATGCGGTGTTGATGGGAATCAAGTAACAGGCATCAGAAGACCACAAACAAACAAACAAAAACCATATTATTGAGCATGAGGGGGGTCAGAGCAGAGACCCAAAACCCATCTGTAGACAATGGGGCATCCCCTTACAGAAGGGTGACAAGGAAGGGATGAGTCAATTAGGGTGAGTGAAGCACCGATGAAATACACAATCTTCCTCTGGTTCCTTGAGGCTTGCTCACCCCCCACTAGCATACCCCCAGTCGTGCCTTTCACTTCGGGTAGACCTGAGCATGTACAGCAGGTACAGATAAGAGATAAGAGCTCACGACACAAAGAATCCAGGAACAGGAATGGGATATCGGTACCATGAAGTAGGATGAAGGTGGGGGAAGAAGGGGAGGAAGGGGAAACCAACAGCGATGATCGACACATAACCACCCCAAGCCCCATCCCAGGGGGAATGAACACCAGGGACAGTGGGAAAAGGGAGACAGCTGTGATAATAATAATAATAATCTATAAGTTATCAAAGGGCCACGAGGGTGGGAGGGAGAGAGAAAGGGAAAAAAGAGGAGCTGATACCAAGGCTCAAATAGAAAGTAATTGTTTAGAAAATAATGATGGCAACATGTGTACAAATATGCTTGATGCAATTGATGTGTGGATTGTTATAAGAGCTGTAAAATCCCCAATACATGATCTTTTAATAAAAACATTTTTTAAAGTTTGGGGCACAGTTTTTACTTTGATTTCATGTTTTGGAATTTAAATGTTTTCTCATTTAAATGAGGAAACATACTCATTTCCTTTTGAAAGGTTTGGAATTCATTGAACAAGCAGTACTAAATAGTCATTTTTCAAGGCAGCTTGACCCTTGAAAAGTTTCCTTATTTCAAGCAATATCTGGCCCGGGTAAGACCCAGTACAACCTGAGAAGCTGGGACTGCTAGGCTAACTCTAGTTACTTGACCTTGACAATATTGGGCTATTTGGGGTGTTCCCGTTTGTTGCCTTTGGTTAGACACTTACCCAGTCGAGTCTCTCTGGGATGTGAATCCTTCTGCTTGCATTTGAAGCCTGTGGTTTCAATGAACTTAGATTTTTAATAAGAATATTAACTTGACTTGTTGTTAGGTGCCATGACATCAGATCTGACTCATTGCAACCCTGTCTATGTACAACAGATGGTGCCCAGTCCTGCACCATCCTCCATTGTCCTGTGTGAGCCCATTGTTGCCACCACGGTGTCAATCCACCTTGTTGAAGGCCTTCCTCTTCTTCTCGGCCCTGCTCCTTTGCCACGCATGATGTCCTTCTCCAGGGACTGGGCTCTCCTGACAACATGGCTAAAGTTGATGCAAGGAAGTCTCGTCCTCCTCGCCTCCAAGGAGCACCCTGGCGGTGCTGCTCCTAAGACAGGTTGTATTGTTCTTTGGGCAGTCCACAGGACTTGCAACATTCTTCTCCAGCACCACAATTCAAAGGCATCCATTCTTCTTTGGTCTTCCTTAACCAATGCACGACGTGACGTGGCGTGTTCTATTTTTTCCTAGCTAATCTGAAACAGAAGAAATCTGGGATTCTTTAATGACAATTCAGAAGTTTTTTTCTAAGTAGAAGGTCTTTCTGACTTCTTATGCATGGTTCCGGTTCTCCCAGAAGACTCAAGGCTTTCTGGTCATCCTTAATGTGGTACAAGATAGGCATCAATGACCCGTGACGTTTCTCCACTCACCGGGTCTATAAATGAAAACAAGCCTTTGCCTTAGAGAACCTCAAGGTTTCTTGTGACAGCAGAACTGATAATTAAGTCAGTCATCATACGTAATATACAAGGCGTTATAGAATCACAGAGGGAAGTAGTCATTCTTAAGGCAGAAGAAAGGGTGACATTCGAGGAAGGTTTCATAGAGGACGTAAGTTTTGAAATAGGCTTTGAAAGATGAAAGCAGTTTATTAGGTAGAAATGTATGCGTGTGTGTGCATGTGTGCGTGTGTGTGTGGGGGGAATTATAAAACAGCAGGAGCCAGAGTCACAGGGATGCAAGCAGTCAGGACAAGTCTGGTCATCGTGAGTCATTTCATGTGGATGAAGCATAGGGCATCCCAGGTGAGATGATGTCAGGATCGAGAAGCAAATGGGGTTCAGAAGGCCTTGGACAGCGGAGGGGCATAGGTTTGCTCCTGTCAGCCCTGGGCTCCTCTTTCAGTTAGTAGACTGGGTGGCAAACTCCTTCAGGCCCATGCCATTTCCTGAAGAGGATTCATTCAGCACAGGGCCTCTAAGTCTAGAATTGGCCCATTGATCTTCTATTGGGTCATCCATTTCTTCCTAGTCCTCTCGATCTCTTTAACTTGATACAAACACTTGCAGCAGGTTTCAAGGTTCTGAGAACCGACTGGATTTGACACTGAATGATCCTTTTCAGAAAGGGGTTGATATTCTCTGGAACTATGCCCTGTCAGTGAGTGGGCATTGATGTTCGGGGTTTTCATTTCATACTTAGTTCTTAAGCATTCACAATTGCCAGCGAACATGTGGTTACTAATCTTCCTTTTCTGAGAGAGTTGAGACAAAACCCAGGTCTTCTGGCTCTCAATCCAGTGCTTTCCTTTCTGTTTCAAATCAAGCATTTTATTGTGATTGGGGGAAGGTTGACTGTGCAAAACAACTTCACATCTCGTTTCATGTCATTGATTACAATTCCCACGATGTGACATCACTTAGCCCATGTCCTCCTTGTGTTTTGTATTTCCATTCCTCCCCCTTTTCTAACTCTTTTGAACTTTGTCCTTGGTCAAACGCTGCTCTTTTGCTCTCAAATCCTTGATTATTCCAAGAAGTACATACCTTCTAGTGCTTTGGCTCACTTTATAGAGCTATTGTTTGGCTGAAAATTGAGCCATGAGAGTGAGTTCAACTACATGCCTAAAGAGACTTGAGTGGTTCCACCGATCTCTATCCAATCAGTAAGCTGGATCATTTTTATGATTTTGAGGGTTTTTCCCATATTTTTCTCCAGTTTTACCCAGGACCTTCTAATGTTAGCTCCATTCAGAGTAGCTGGAAGAGGGAACCCTACCTCATCTCCTCCTTCTGGTCTCAGGGTCATGGACTAATTGTTTCCATGCGGCTTTGATTTCCTTCTCCAACGCTCTTCCCAGTGCACTCTAGCTTCTGGGAATACTTAGCCAGCTGGGGAGCCAACAGAATGTACTTGGCTACCTCAAACCCACATTATCACAGGGGACAGCTGGAGCTGAAGAAGCTGTGTTCCCCAATGGAATTATATTGTGTCTCAAATCCGACAGAGTGGTGGTGTGATGTCTTTTGATATCTTTTTCTTCTTCCGTAAAGTGGGAGTGGTGCCCACCTGATCCTTCAGCCACAGCAGCGGCTTGGGCCTGGGTGGGGTGCGTTTTCCGTTGCTGCTGCACGGTGGTCTTGTTAGGATGGCTGAAGCTGTGAATGGAGCTCCGTTCAAGTTACATAATCTCAGAGTCCGAAAGACCAGGGGGATCTCGGAGATGTTCTGTGGTCCTGAGGCAGATGAGCAAAAGAAACTCCATTTTTGTCAGCTGCTAAGTGACTTGCCCGTTCCTCCCTCCCATCTCAGAAAGGTGCCTGCTAGTTGACCTGCCCATTCTTCCTCCCCTTAAGGGAAAGTCTGCTGGTGATTCATTTTAGAATGTACTCCCATGTGCCCAGGTTCTGAACACTGCAATTAGTTTCAACTATTCTTCAACATATTGTTTGTTCTGATTCAATATTATTCCCTTTGATGTAATCTGAATGGTGTAGTTAATTTTGTCATAATAACCGGGATGCTACAATATAATCTTGTTATGGTAACTAGGATGTTATAGTCAATTTGGGCATATTTTTTCTTTTATGATAAGGAATGTATCTTGAAAGGCATGCTTCCTCTTCTTGAAGTTACAATTAAACTATTAATTTTGCTTTCTGCATCTCTTCACGCTTGCTTGAACCCTGACAGGTGATAAATGAGTTTTTTGACCTTAAAGATGGACTGAGAAACTCACTCAGGACTGCTTTGAAGGGAAACATCTTTGGTTTCTTGGTGGCCCAGCTAGCTGAATTTAAGAGACTCTTCTAAATGTCAAGACATCACAGTGGTTGTCCTTTATTTGAGCCACAGCCTAGGTGTGGTCTGCTGAGCAGGGAAGACCCTCAAAGCCAGAGGACAACGGTTTCCTCTCAGCAACGAGTGTTCCCGTCTTTGGAAATGGTCCAGCTGAGAAAGGATGCTCCGGAAGAGCGGCTCTTGCTGTCAAAAGGACAGAAAAGGTGTCTGGGTGGAAATGCCCTGGTCTCTGGCTCCTGCTGGGGAGCTGTGCAGTTTCAACCGGGCAGACGTTGAGGGAACAACTGCCACCATCTAGAGGGGGCGTCATTTAAAATAAGCTCTTATCAGATTCCAAAAGCTTTCTTTTCTTCCAGTTTCCATCCTGCTCAAAAAAAGGGAGTTCCGTGCTCCCTTTCCTAACTAAGGACGGTGTTACGGAGGCGGGGCCGGGGCCGGGGGCGGGGCGGGGCCGGGCCGGAGCCGGAGCCGGGGGCGGGGCGGGGGCGGAGCCGGGGCGGGGCGGGGGCGGGGCCGGGCCGGAGCCGGAGGCGGGGCCGGAGCCGGAGCCGGGGGCGGAGGCGGGGCGGGGCCAAAGGAACTTTTACAAGCCCGACGCCACCCAACCCCTTCCGGCCCGGGCGGCGGCCGGCGGGGCCGGGGGCGGGGCCGGTTGTGGGCGGGGCAGGAGGGCGCCCACGGGCCGGAAGTGGCTCGGCGGGCGGGGACGGACTTGTCATTAAGTCGCTAACGTTGCGACCCGGGACCTTGAGGGCGGCGGCCTGGTCTGTTTACACGACAGCCCACCCTCCCAGTCTTCAGTCGCTGCCGTCGCTCCTACCGCGACTATGGTGCCCCGCTTCCTGCTGCGCGTCCGGCCCCGAGGGCCTGCCCTTGGCCTTGGGGCCGCTTGCCGTCGTCTGAGCGCCGCCTCGGGGCCCAGCCAGTACCTGCAGCTCAGCATCGTGCCCACCATGCACTATCAGGACAGTCTGCCCAGGTGAGCCGGCCCCCCTCCCCCACACCCCGCCAGCCCGGGATCGGCCCCCATCTGACTTCAGGCACTGGACCTACCCCGCACACCTAACCCAAGCCCCGGCCTGGCGAGGCTGCGCCCGTCCTCCAGTATTTCCACCCAGCTACCTCAGATTTGCTTCCAGAGCTCCCCTGCACCCTCAGATTCTCTCTTGAATAGTTCAAACCCTTCTCCAACCCCCTTTCGCGTACCGCGCTCCCTTCAAGCATCTCTCTCTCTCTCTCTCTCTCTCTCTCTCTCTGGAAAAATGTTCGACCTGCATATTTGTGACTCCAACCTAAATCCTTGAATTTAGGTGTTCCCTGAAATAAGATTGTCCCCGAATTTTGATAGGCCCATTTTGGGGCCCATGTGAGGGACTTTGCTGAAGTTCTTCCAACATGCCATCCTGCCCAATCTTCTCAATCCCGGTGACAAAGAAACCATGGCCTGACTCCCCATTCTGCCTATAACTCGTTGCTCTTTTAGCACCCCATCAGCCCAGTGCCCCTTTCAAGTGCTCACTCCCACCCTCAGCTCCCCAAAACACCCAGACTCCCTGCCATTGAGTCAATGCTGACGAAGAGCAACCCCGAGCTTCCAAACCTGTACCTGTGTCCAGGAGGAGACATGGCCGTCTTTCTCCTGCCCAGTGGCTGATGATTAGGGACTGCTGACCTTGCAGATTGCTGTCCCCATGTGGAGCCCTATGCTACCTGGGCTCTGTCATCCTCAGCGTACGCCCCGCTAAATCCTCCTCAGAGTTGTCAGACCAGTCTTCACCTGAAAGCTTCCCAAGCCCTGCACAGCCTCTTGAATGCAATCCCGGGCATGCGCCTTTCTTATAATCTCCCTCACCCGCATCGTACGGCTGGACCCTCAGCCCACGCCCATAGAAGTCTGCACGCCACCATCTTACTCACATTACATCCAGAGCACCCCCAGATTACATCTGCTCCTCACCACAGACACCCACCTGTACCTTCCTCAACACTTCACCCAGAACCCACTTCCTCTCCAAAAACAGAGCCAGAGCCTTTCCTCTTTCTTTTCTCTCATCTGATATTGCTAAAAAATCAACCCCACCCTGGCCTGTTTTCCCAGCCTGTGGACTCCCAGCCTGCATCTTAGTTGGGAGGACTCCCTCTCCCTCAGTTCCTTCACTCACACCTGACTTCTCTGTTCACTTACCGTTCCTAGGGACAAACTCCAAATTTGTCTCAAAGGCCCTTCTCCTTTCCCTTCTCACTAAACTGCCTTCAGAAACCAGCCCACAAGGGAAGGGAGTCAGGCTAATCAGCTATTTTCTCTCAGAAATTTGGATATTGAACTGAGGAATAAAATGACTGAAAAAAGATTTAAAATGAACAAACAAAAAAAACAACTGGAGGTTAGCACTCCCGCTGACATGAGTAGGGAGGGAAATATTGTGTTACAGGCATTGTCCTCTGCCACCACCCCCCTCTCTCTTTTCTCTCCACACCGAGGCACTGTTTAATTACCATGTAGCATCACTGCCCACTCCTCCCTGTCTCAAGACCAACTAAAATGAGATTAGTCCCAACCAGACACTTTAAATGTGGCAAAAGGAACGAGGAAGAGAAAGGTTCTCTGTTTGGGACAGGCCTGGTGCCTGCCGGCTGCCCACACAGCAGCTCAGGGTGCCCGCTGGGCCGGGCCAGTATGTAGGTGAAAGGTGAGAGCGTTCACTTGCCAATCAATCCCAGGCCTGGTCCCACTGGGAGATGAGATCAGAGTGAGTTTCTACATTTTCCCCACGGGAATAAGCCTCCACTTTCCACCGCAGAGAAAGCTGTAGGGATCCCGGTTGCATACAATCTGGTTCTCCACCCATGAATAATCTTCAACAACCAGGCCAGTGACCCTCAGGCCTCTGTGGCCTCAGCTATGAATGGAGAGCTAGACCAGGTGAGGGTGCTGGTTCTGAGCGTTGAGGAGGGTAATGTGTTAACCTTTACTGTACATTTTGGTGTCCTACTCGGTGAAAGGCCTGAGCTGCAGCCCCGTTTCAGATGCCGGATTGGCAACTCTCTAACCTCTGGTGGCTCAGTTCTGCCTTTGAGCCTGGTTCTCTGGGAAGCAGACAAAGCAATGCATAGTTCCCAGGTTCCCTGCCTTGTGCACAACATCAGGAAACCCTGCCTGGCCCCGTGCTGGCTTCACCGTTGTTGGTATATCTGAGCCCATTGTTGCAGCCCCCATGCCAGTCCATCTTCTGGGGGGTCTTCCTCTTCCCTCTGACTTCCCACTCCTTTTCCAGAGACTGTGCTCCCATGTTCACATGTCCGGAGTACATGAAACGAAGGCTTGATATCTTTGCTTATAATCTTACTTTGGCTGAACTTCCAAGACAGACTTGTTTTTCTGACAGGTGCTTTCAATATTGTGCGGATAGAGGGAAATAAGATATCAGAGATCTTTTTCAGTATATAAAACCCAGGATTGATGAACCTATAGAGACAGCAAGTAGAATAAGGGTTCTTGGAGGGGTAAAGGGGGGGAGTGTGGGCAGTAAAGGGGAGCTGGTATCAAGGAGTTCAAGAAGAAAGAAAATGTTTTGAAACTGATGGTGGTGGCAGTTGTACAGTGCCGCTGGCTGAGACTGAACTATAGAATGATACGATACCTTTATCACCTCCCAATCAAAGGTTTTGGAATAAAGGAATAAATTCTAACAATAGATAAGTAAATGAACGCTATCAGAGAGAAGGAACAGGCAGTCATAATCATGTGCCTTTGTAGTAATGAAAATCACAGAACACTTCATTGTGCTTATGTGAAACGTGTGCATAGGCCACGCACCAGCCAGTCCTGCAAACCCAACACAGAGATACGGAGTGGTTTCACACCAGGAAAAGTATGTGTCAGGGTTTGATCCTTCCACTGTACTCACGCTGCGCTGTGCTGAACAAGGACTCTGTGCAGCTGGTCTGAGTGCAGACCGCGGCAGCACGAGTGGAGGAAGATGCACTACCCGCTTGTGGTACACAGATGACACCACCTTGCTCGCTGAACGTGAGGAGGGCTTGGAGCACTTACTGATGAAGATCAAAGACTGTAGTCTTCAGTGTGGATGAAATCTCCATCAAGAAAGCAAAAATCATCAAAACTGGACCACAAGACATCATGGTAAACAGAGGAAGGATGGAAATGGTCAAGGATTTCACTTTACTTGAGTCCGCCATCAGTCAACTCCTGTAAGAAGCAGCAGTCAGGAAAGCGAACGACTCACTGCATTGGGCAAACCCACTGCACAGGTTTCTTTAAAGTGGTAACCCCACAGTGTCACTGTGGAGGCTGCACCCGACCTGAGCCATGGCACTGTTGCTCAGCTCATACGCATGTGGGAGGAAGGCTGAAGAAGACTATGGATGCATTTGAATGAAGGCTTCAGGAAGAAGGTTGACCAGCCCGGGCCAGACGTGTGCCGCGGGACACACAGCAAGCAAACAGATGGTCCCAGCACCAGTCCAGCCAGCGTGCTCCCGAGATGCAAGACTTAGTTTCAGGTTATCAGGAGGCATCGATCCATCCCCAGGGAAGGACAGAACAAGAGGAGGACCCTCCACGAGAAGGACAGGCACAGTGGCTGCCGACAAGGGACTCACCCAGCAGTGACTGTGGGGACCGTGCAGGCCCAGGCAGTGGTTCCCTTCGAGCATCCATGGGCTCCCTATGGATCAGCATGAACTCAGTGGCGCCTAACACAACCCACTTCAATACAAAGAGCCCTTGTGGCTCAGGTGGTTAATTGTCCGGCTGCCAACCACAAAGTTGGCAGTTCAACCCCCCCAGTAGTCGGTTTCTGTAAAGATGATTGGCTTGGAAATCCTGGGGAACAGTTCCACTCTGTCCTGTGGGGCCACTATGAGTCAGAGACACTCGGCAGCATAGGACAACTGTGTAGATAGACTGCACCGTTAACCACAGACTATGAAACCACACACCCCGAGGAGACCAAGGGTGGGTGAGCGCACACACTCCTCTGTATTGTGGGTGGATTTGATATGTGAACAAATAGCTGTAATGTAATCGGTGGTGGTGGTTAAAAGGACAGGATGGGAAGGAGTGGGGAGACCCCGCTTGAACCCTCACTTCTAACCTCTCTGATGCTGTTTCCTGATCTGGGCAGGAGAACAGGAACGGACCGTTCCGCTCGGAAGTGTTTGGTACAGTGAACCTGTGGGTCTCTCGTCCATCTTCTGTTGCTGAGTGCATCGTTCAATATTTTGCCCACGGACTCCTTCCACATGGAAATGCGAAGCAGGCGTTTTTCTTCCGTTCCTTCAGTTTGAAGTATGCTGAGCACATTCCTCCCCTGTGGTTGGCTTGTGCACATTACATTAGAATGCTTTGCTGTTTTGTCTTTGAGTTTTTCTCCTCGGGCACTGGTTGAGAACCGCTGTCCTAAGGGATCAAAATCCAGTTGTTCTAACTAAGGGTAGAACTCAGTCAGTGTCGATAGAGTCTTACGGAGCCCTGGTGGCCCACCTGATAAGCACCCAGTGGTTGTTGAGTCACGGTCACCTGCACGCTGCCCAACAGGAGCAAGAGCGCTGCACCACCAGCAAGCATCCGATCTGGGCAACTTTGCTTTTTGTCCATGTTCAGTGAGTTAGCAGAGGTCCTAATTTAGGATATGGACTTGATCTTTTTTTTTAAAAAATTTTTTATTGGGGCTCGCACAATTCTTACCACAATCTATACATACATCCGTTGTGTCAAGCACATATGTACATTTGTTGCCATCATCATTCTCAAAACATTTGCCTTCTACTAGAGCCCTTAATATCTACTGCTCATTTTCCCCCGCCCTCCCCACTGCCCCCTACTTCATGAACCCTTCATAACTCATAAATTATTATTATTTTGTCATGTGTTACACTGTCCAACATCTCCCCCCGCCCTCTTCTCTGCTGTCCATCCCCCAAGGAGGAGGCTATATGTAGATTCTTGTAATCGATTCCCCCTTTCTACCCCACAGTCTCTTCACCCTCCAGGCATTGCCACTCTCACTACTGTACCTGAAGGAGTCATCTGTCCTGGATTCCTTCTGTTTCCAGTTGCTATTTGTACCAATGTATATCCTCTGGTCTAGCCAGATTTGTAAGGTAGAATTGCAATCATGATAGTGGGGAGGAGGAAGCATTTAAGAACTAGAGGAAAGTTATATGTTTCATCATTGCTACCCTGCACCCTGACTAGCTCATCTGCTCCCCACAACCCTTCAGTAAGGGGTGTCCGATTGGCTACCGATGGGCTTTGAGTGTCCACTCTGCACTCACCTACATTCACAATGATAATGATTTTTGTTCCTTGATGCTTGATACCTGATCCCTTCGACAGCTCGTGGTCACACAGGCTGGTGTGTTTCTTCCATGTGGGCTTTGTTGCTTCTGAACTAGATGGCCACTTGTTTATCTTCAAGCCTTTAATACCCCAGATGCTATATCTTTTGATGGCTGGACACCGTCAGCTTTCTTCACCACATTTGCTTATGCACACATTTTTCTTCAGCAGTCATGTTAGGAAGGTGTGTATCCTGGAATGCCAATTTAATAGAACATGTTCTTGCATTGAGTGAGTGCTTGAGTGGAGGCCCAATGTCTATCTGCTGCCTTAATACTAAACCTATAAATATATGCACATAGATCTGTTTCCCCACACTCTTATATAAATATATTTACATATGTACCTTCCAGTCTTTATACCTCTATAAATACCCTTTGTCACCTAGTTCTTTCCTCTATTTCCTTTTACTTTCCTCTCGTCCCACTATCATGCTCAGCCTTCATTTGAGTCTCAGTAATTTCTTTCAGTTACCTTCCCTTTGCTGAATCCCTACCAGGCCTCTCACACCTTCCTTGCCACAGATTTTGGATGATTTATTGCTCCCTTGTCTCTGGGTTGGTTAGCACCACCTCCTTGCCCTCTCCTCCCCCTCTTCTGTGTACCTTGGAACCATTGGTCCCATTGTTTTCTCCTCCAGACTATTCATCTAGTCTATCTTATCTAGCTAGGTCTGTAGAGATAATAATATGCACCACAATCAAGCCATAGCAAGATAGGCGATGGGTGAGAACACAGCAATGACAACAAAAAAGGAAACCAATTACCCATAGAAGAATAAATTAATTAAAAGAAAAAAATTTAAAGAAAGAAAAACCAGTAAATAGATCAAGGTCTGATTTTTGATCTCTAGGCGTGTCCTTCAGTCAGGTCCCATGGGGTACCATGCTTTGGCCCCAGAGTCTGTCCTTTGTACTGCGCTGCCACACGCTTTTAGTGGTTTGCCTTATTGTCACGGGGTCAGTCTGGGCCAGTCCTGGCCCTGAGTCTCCAGTGTTGTCCACCTTAGGGCTCTGGGCCATCAAGGGATGGCTTGTCTCGCAGTGGGATCAGCCATATGGTCCACTCTGTCCATTGGCTGTTCAGAGCGGGGATATTGTCCTCCAGGCCTGATGGGCCAGGATGTGCTCCACTCTTATCTTCCTCCACCTTCATTTGCTCCCATGTGCTCTGATCAGACATGTCCCTCTCCCCTAGCTGCAGCTTCAGTGCCGTCCTCTCAAGTAAATTCTTCTGGGGTGAGCGGCAGTTGTCCACGTAGCTGGAATGGGGGCTGAGCCCTCGGCCCCCTCCACTGGTCCCCCACTCCTTGCCGGCACACTGCATTTGTCTGGCACTGGCGTTATATCTGGTCCCTCTTTCCCCGTAGAGACAAACTATACCCTCCCCTTGGGTGGGTCAGTGCCTTATTACCCCACCACACATCTTTAGTTTTTTTCTTTCCCCTTTCCTCCCTCCACCCCTGTTTTAGTTGGCTACCATATGTACCCCTAGATTTGGTCTGGACCCTGACATACTACCTGGACTTGATCTTTAATTAATTAAAAAACATTTTTTGCCTTTTTTAATTAAAAGATCATTTTGTTGGGGGCTCTTACTACTCTAAACAATCCACACATCAATTGTATCAAGCACATTTGTACATATGTTGCCATCGTTCTTTTCTAGACATTTACTTTCTGTTGAGCCCTTGGTATCAGCCCCTCTTTTTTCCTTCCCTCCTCAATGCATTGAAAATTATGTTTTTGCTCTAAAATAGAGTGCTCATGGGCATTGAGAGAAGTAATACATTGGCTCTGATTTGTCACTGGCTTCCTGTTGTTGTTGGGGGGGGCGGTGTTCATTCTCTAGGAACCTGCATTTGTTTGCCTTTGAAGCTAATGAACCTCCACAGACCACACCTGGTGCTGACTTTGACTTTGCTTTTTTCCGCAGGCTTCCCATCCCCAAACTTGAAGACACCCTTAGGAGATACCTCTTGGCACAGAAGCCACTCCTGGATGATGAGCAGTTCAGGTAAACACGGAGGGGAACCTGCTTGACCACAGTTGGGGTGGTTCAGGAGAGGAAGGCAGGCGTGGTGGCCCACGAGCCTGGGTGACTGGATTGGATCTTTAGGGACCTGGAGTTCTGTGTCTAGACCTTGCCTTTGTACCCACTAACCGTATGCGAGTTCAGGAGACAGATTTTCGCTCCTCGTGAAAGGCAGACCAAGTCGTAGCCAGGCTTAACAGGAGACACGCATCTCCCGGGAGGCTAGCTTTGTGCTCCACATGGGCAGAGAAGGCCCATTGAGGAGATCGGATGGTAGCCCAGAAGTCTGAGCACAGAATTAGAAATTGACCTTGGAGAGTCTCAAGAGAGGATTGTATTAAGCCTTCCCAGCCTCCTGGTCTGTCAGGGGGCTTCTTGGCACAGATAACTGACTTGTGATTAGAATTGCAAAAGCCTTCCCAGGACAGTGATGGGAAAATATAGATGAACTGTTCATAATCTAGCTCTCTGCTCTTAAATCCACCCCCACCCCCCCCCCCCCAAGCAGGCATCTGAAACCTCCCTTGATATGGCCCTGAAGGAATAGCCGCCATTGTGAAGTAAATGAGCCCCTGTGGTGCAGTGGGCTAAGCATGGGGCTGCTAACCTCAAGGTCTGTGGTTCAGGCCTCCCAGCCGCTTCATGGGAGAAAGATGAGGCGGTCTGCTTCTGTAAATGGAAAGCCTCTGAGTCCCTTCTGTGCTGCCCTGTAGGGTCGCTGTGGGTCTGAACTGAATGATGGCAGTGGGCTGCGTCTGGGTTTTACTGTCAAGTGAGTACTGTGTTTCAGACGGCCCTCAGCCCTCAGTTTTATAACTGTTCGTCTCACCATGTAAGGCGGTCTGAGCTCTAGTTTGCACGTAAACCCCGGCGGCCCGGCGACATCCAGCACCGTGCCCAGGCACAAACAGCTCCTTTGATTCTCAAACGCATGCCCTCTCCTCCGTTTCAGCAGCTTCTCAGGCTAAAGATTGTTTTGGGAGGTGTTGATTGATCTTCCTGAAGATGTTCTAGGTATTGGTCACCTTAGTGGTTCTGATTGATGGCACCTTCCAGATGTTAGGGCTCTGCTCTTGGGCATCGCTCGCCTATCATATTGTGTCTGCCCCACCTTAACCTGTCTCTCCGTGGACGCTGTAGGAAAACAGAACAGATTTGCAGGCATTTTGAACGTGGGAGTGGAAAAGAACTGCATGAGCAGCTGGTTGCCCAGGACAAGAAGAATAAACACACAAGCTACATCTCAGGTAGGTCGGGCTATGGGCGAAGGAGCTGGTGGCCTGTGGGTTAAGCATTGGGCTGCTAACCGGAAGGTCAGCAGTTCAAACCCACTAGCTTCTTTACAGGAGAGAGATGAGGCCGTCGCCTCTTATGAAAGATACCCTGTGGAGCAGGTCTACCCTGCCTTACAGAGTCACTGTCAGTCGGAATGGACTTCGCAGCCGTGGGTGGGCTGTGGGTGTGATCCCCCCACCCCCAGAGTTTTCCATAATGGAAATTCTCATGTGTTTGGTCTCAAAAGTATTTCTGACGAGCCCAGCATTGAAGTAATGTATCATCTTCTCTTCTTGAAGTCAATATTAAAGCCGAGTGAGTTCCCCTGTTAAGATGTGGGCTGGTGTTCATCCGAAAGAACACTGGATCGCCTTCTCCGGAGGCAGACCAAAAGTGTTCTCTGATCGGGAATCCTATCAGCTGCTCTCTGTGGGACGGACGCAGGGTTGAGACCGACGTCCTGTGCATGCATCATTCTCGCTCCTTCACAATTGCCCACTGTCCTCTGTAGCCCCCCACCCCCCGACACACCCTGGCCTTCAACAAAACCCAGTTCTTCCCCGTTCCTTGAACTCAGAATTTCACATTCGTCCTTGAAACCTGGGCAGGCGGGTTGTTCTAGGAACGGGTGGTTTGCGCTGCTCTCACAGGACGTCTTTGACGTGCCTACTGGCCGTGTGGCTCTGCACGGTTTGAACCAGCGCTTCTCAGCCTTCCGCACGCCACCGCCCTTTCACACAGGCCCTCATGGTGACCCCCAACCATAACATTATTTCATTGCTACTTCACCGCTGTCATTTTGCTACTGTTAGGAATCGGGTGACCCACAGGTTGAGAACCGCTGGTTTAAATGGTCCTAGTCAACACATGTGACTGCTAGCAAGCTACTCAGTTTTGTCACATGAGCACACGCAGAGCACACTCATGGCTAGTGTGCTTTTGCAAAGACCACTGCGAGGGCGACTGCCGTGAAGGAAAAGCCGAGTGTCTTCTTAGAAGACCAAGGCGCACGCGGGATCTTCGTTGTTTTGTTTTGGAGTTTTATTGGCACCGTCCACACTGCGTACAGTTCAGTAATTCAACTCTATCACGAAGATGTGCAGTCATTGGCTTGGCTCGAGAGCATTTTCTCCTCCTTGTGCTTGTTGTCATTCAGGTAATTCTAAAAGTGGCCAAAATATGCACGACACAATCGTCTGCAGGCCCATGACTTCTACAGTGTAATTCAGCACCATCGATTATACAGTTCCTGTTGTATGACTATATTGATTTCTTTTTCCAAATGATTCCATCACCACATAGGGTTTTCAGTGTGTGACTTTTTTTTTTTTTTTGCTAGTAGGTCACCAGTGCGTGGAATCTTCTTAGTGGTAGAGCCGGGATTCACAGGCAGCCGATGTTCCTTCCACGACAAACCATCAAGGGCAGCAAGTGACTTTCAGGTGCTCAGTTGGGTCCCACATGTCCAGGTGATTCAGGGACAAGCCTGGGCTCCTAGGTGGTAACTGTCAGCTAAGGCCAAGTGGCAGGGCTGGACCCCTGCTTCAGTGCAGGCAGGCTGTGTTTGCTTCTGTGGAAGGGCTACCCTTTAGCTGGACAGAGGCCAGACTGAGGTTGATGTGCCCTCACAGTGCCGGCTCTCCTCTAGGTCTTTAATATTTCCTCCCCTATTATTGTGCTGTGAGTTCTACCTCATTCATCCCATTAGACCTGTGTATGTTCATGTGTGTAATTAAGATCGTTTGATGCATGAAATCCAAGATAGAGGAACCCTTCAGGAACTGTAAGGGAGTAATGATTCCCCGAGGGAGCAGAAAGCGAGGAGTGGGGAGTGGGGAAAGGGGGAACTGACAGCAGCGATGCTGCTATAACCTCACTGGATGGGAGCAAATAGCAGACTGGCAGGGGAACGAAGCCAGAGGGTGGTGTAAGACACGGGGGAGAAAAGAAATACAATGCTAGCAATATTGAACCTACTAACAAGGGCTCCTGGGGGCAGGCAAAGAGGGGAGGGCAGGATAAAGGGGAGCTGATACCAGAGAGCAAGAAGAAAGAAAATGTTTTAAAAATGATGGTGGCAACAGTTTTACAATCATGCTTGATCTAATTCAGTGGTTCTCAACCTTCCTCATGCACGACCCTTTAAGACAGTTCCTCATGCTGTGGTGCCCCCCCCCCCCACAAACATAACATTAGTTTCATTGCTCTTTAACTGTCACTTTGCTACTGTTATGAATCGGGTGAGCTCTGTGAAAGGGCCGTTTGATCCCCAAAGGGGTTGCGACCCACAGGTTGAGAGCCGCTGCTCTAGTTGAACTGTGGAGTGTTATAATATGGGAAAAGAAGATCCGTACCTGTGGTGAAGGCTTACATTGTGCCACCTTACAGTGACACACATAGAAGTTGATTGATTTTTTTGAATGGGAAATATCTTAGGCTCGTCTGTTATGAAAAGAAAAGTTGACTCACGGCTTGAAAGGGACAATGTACCTATATCTAGTCTGGGAAACGAGATTGTTTTCCCTGACAACCTAGCGGTTTCTGTTGCTGCAGAGAAGCCTGGGACAACACCTTTCCTGTCCCGTTTTTCCCAGGGCTGTGGCACAACTTCAGTGACTCATAAGTGCATCTCGGAGTACAGCTTGCTTTTTGAAAGAGTGAAATCTAGGGTGAAAGTGAACTTCCCAATTCACCACTCTGCCCTCTAAAATCATGCAAGGCGACAGCACCAAGCATTAAGACAGTATAAAAAACCAACAGCTTGTACTTGGGCAGGAACTTCTAGCAAAACAAAAGCTACGTAGCTGATGGCTAATGCGATCACTCAGACTCTGAGAGGCCGAGCCCTGCCTGTAGCCGGCAGTCTGACAGCCCCTGTGTTTGAGTCCATTTCTCCAGGGCAGCGGGCCTCTCTCGGACAGGAGACACTGGGAATGAATATTAGCTCCTCTGCCTACAACATTAAATGTTAATGAAATCACAGAGTTAATGAAATTCTAGAGTTGGACAGGAGTTTGGGCACCATTTCGTCCATCCATTCTTTTTTAGGGCGGTGTGTGTGGGGGGGGTCAGTGCATTTTATTTTGGTGTGAGGGAAAGTTTACACAAGAATGAGTTCCCCTTTCAACAGTTTGCCTTCGTTTGGATTGGTGACATTAGTTGGGATGCCCTCGGTGTAACAACCCTCTTCCCACCATCTCTTGGCTCCCCCTTCCCGCCCCCCACCCCCATGGCTTCTGAACTTGGTTTTCAGGCAAAGGCTGCCTTTGTGGTCTCATTGGGTTGACTGTTCCGAGAAAGTGTTAATTGTTAACTTCCTGGCAGGCCTGGTTATTTGGCTGAAAGGTGATCTTTGGAGCGGGCTCAGTTCCAGGTGTACAATCGGTAGCAGACTGAAAAGCCCACCCTTCAAGCCCAGCAGCAGCTGAGAGAGGCAGCGCTGCACCCCAGGGCCCTCCTAGGGTCAGGATGGGTTGCAGTCGACTCAAGAGCCAGGTGCTTGGGTTTCTGGTTACTCGTGCTGGTGAATCCCAGGAGAAGCTTCCCTGGGAAGGCACGTTTTCTGATAAAATAACCTTTCTCCTAATTGCATATGGAAGCTCTCCAGACAGAACAGCCTCAGCTTGCTGAGGGCTGGGCTGAGGAGTTCTAGCTATGTGCTTTTCGAGTGAGTGTACCTGGCACACAGAATGAGGGCAAAGGCGCTTCCCTGCCACGGACTAACCAGCCACTACACTCCTACCCAAGAGAACCGGAAACCTACATCAACACATAGACTTGTACGTGAATATCATAGCAACATTCGTCCCAATCACCAAAAGGAGGTACCTATTAAAAGACTCAAAACAAGCAATCATATCAATGCGAATGAGGCCCAAAGCCCATCTGTGCACAATTGGACATCCCTTCACAGAAAGGTCACAAGGAAGAGACGAGCCAGCCAGGGTGCGGTACAGATGGCACTGGCGAAGCAACATTTCTCTAGCTCTTTGATGCTTCCTCCCTACCGCTATCATGACTGCAATTCTACCCTACAGTTCCGGGCAGACCAGAGCACGTACACTCGTAGGGATAAGAGCTCTTGACACACAGAATCCAGGACAGATAAGCCCCTCAGGACCAACAACAGGAGCTGCAGTACCATGAGGGTAGGGGGCAGGTGGGGGCGAACAGGGGAACTGATCACAACGATTGTCACATAACACCACCACCACCACCCAGGGTGATGAACAACAGAAACATGAGTGAAGGGAGACAGCGGATGATGTAAGATATGAAAATAATGATAATTTACAAATTATCAAGGGTTCATGAGGGAGGGAAAAAATGAGCTGATACCAAGGGATCAAGTAGAACATGTTTTGAGAATGATGATGGCAACATATGTACAAATGTGCTTGACTCCATGGATGGATGGGTGAGTTAGAAGAGCTGGAAGAGTCCCCCCCAAAATGATTTTTTTTAAAAAGGAGGGTTATCTACATGCCCATCACGTGATATCCTACAGTGGAATTTGACCCAACAGTAGGAGTGAAGGACTGACACATGAACAAACAAACCCTTATGTGAAGAGGACAAATGTAAAATACTATCTATTGTAGGATCCCATTGATAGGTCATGCTTTATGAGAGCAAACAGCTACAAGTTCATGGACACATTTGTTAAAAATAGCAAAATGTAGAGCTATTATTTCTTGACATACCCCCATCTAGGTCTCTATACTTTTGAAGGTGATATTTCCATCTTTCTAATTCTTTTTCCAATAATTCCACACACTGATTTATACCACATCCAAAAGACACTTTTGGACATCTTAAAAGGACTCAATCTGTATTCCTGTTAAGTGTTCTCTGAGTTTGAAAACAAAAAGAAGGTTGGAGGGAAGGTCCGGGCTGCAGGGCCGGAGGGCAAACTTTCCAAACAAAATGTTTCTAGGACTTCCTTTGTGTCCCTTGAGGAACGAGCAGATTGTCATGTTGGGAAAACCTTCTCATCAGTACCGTTTCCAGTTTGCTCAAAGCTTTCTCCCAAGCAGCGCCCTGGTCATCTCGGTTCCCTGTGGAATGCCCGCACGCTCACCCCCATCTTCCGAGCTTTGAAGTCATCTCTGAGGCCTTCCCAACCTACCTGAAAACACGTGCTCCATCCAGCACAGCCTCAACTTTCCCGAACGACCCTTGCACAGGGTCCAAGTTTCCTGGTCTTAGAAACCGAGACACGCTCCTCTCTCATCTGCAGGCGGGTCCGCCCACCCAGCGTGAAGATGTTCCCATGCTACACCACGCGTCAAGACAAGATATCATCTCTTTTTCAGAAATAAATACTTAGTAGTCTATAATTACATATTGCTTTTGCGATGAATCACTATGCTTTAATGTTATTCAATTTGTAACAATGATAATACATCTGCATATCAGATATTTACATCATGATTCATAACAGCAGCAAAATGACAGTGATGAAGTAGCAATGGAAATAATTTTATGGTTGGGGGTCACCACCACATGAGGCACTGCGAAAGGGTGGCGGCACTCGGAAGGTTGAGAACCACTGGTTTAGATGGCGCGGCATTCCCAGACCTTGTTGGAAAGCTTCAGTGATTTAAGGAAGATGGCCACCGAAGTGTTGTTAAAAAATTGGTATTAGTCTTGACCTCAAACTAGGTTTGTTTGTATGTTTTCCCACCGATGATCTCCATTGGGGTGACTGCTGGCGTTAGCAGTGCATCTGTCAGTCCCGTGGCCTTCACCCGCCTCTGTGGTTTGGGAGCAGTCACCATGTGCGTCTTCTCCAACCATCACCACGAATGTGCCCACATTGCCCTTCGGCCTCAGCAGTTAACATGCTCGGATTTTTCTTCACTCCCAGCGGAAGCTCCAGGCCCCTCATCCTTGGTTCTTGTCTCTCTCCTTCCCGCCTGCCCGCTTGCCGTGTGCGCCAGCTTTTGTTTGGACTGTACTCACAGGTAATCTTTCTTGTGAACCACTCTGTTAGTTGGCTAAAAGAGAGCCTTCGGGTCTCAGGGCGGATGCGGCTATGGCTATGGCTTATGTCGGGTTTTATCCCTATAGACTGGGCTCCTTCCCGAGATGTTGGCTTCCCTTGTGCGGACTTCCTGAACTCCCCAAAGTTGTGAATCCCAAACCCAGCTGGCTCCAGGGTTGGGCTCAAGGATCCAGAACTCTTGTGGCACCTATCCTGATACACGTACAAATGTTTTCATTGTGAATGAGGTCTGGTTTGCAGATCACACCATACTTTTTTGCATTTAGCAACTTAATCCGCTTCATCCTTTGCCCCGGTTCTCTCCCACACCCCGTATCCCTTTTAGAATATTGTCTGACCCCTTACCCAAGGGAATACCTGCCGTACTCCCTAGCAAGGGACTACCCTTCCCCTCCCGTCCGACCTCTGGTAAACCAGCAGCGTGTTTCTTTTGACAAGAAAAGGTTTCCTCGGCCTTAAAGCAAGGAAGAGCGGCTGCCTACAAACGTTTGTTCTTTCACGATCGGCCAACTTCACTTTGCCTGGTTTTCTCAAGCCCACCCTGCCATGGCTTGTGCCTCCCCAGGCCATCATCGTCCTTCAACCAAAGCTTGTTCCCGATCTTCCATCAGTGGGCATTCGGTTGTTTCCATCTTCTTGCTATTGGGAGCTGTGCTGCGGGGCACACGGGTGTGCATCTGTCTGTCTGCGGCCTTGTTCTGCGTTTCCCCCGGCCACGTGCACCATGGCACTTCTGTTCCCAGGTGTGGGAGGCAGCGCCATACTGATGTCCAGGATCCTGCCGTTCCACCAACAGTGGGGGGAGGGGTTCTGTTTCTCCACCTCCTCCACCTGCTTTTCTGAACTTGGCTGTCGGTTGTGGTGTGCGGGGCTAGCTCAGCGGTGTGTCTCACGCAGCTCGTGAGCCCGAGTGTGTCGTCTGCAGTGAACGGACGGTCCGTGTCCTGCGCATCCTGCCACTGCCTGGTAGTCTCTTCCTTCTGGAGGTGCTGAAGCTTCTGTGGACTTTAGAGGCAGGGCCCTTGTCAGAAATATCATCGCTGGAAAGCTTTCCCCCTCTCCGAGTTCTCTCCTTACTCTTTGGATAAAAATCTCTGGAAGTCTTATTTTTAGGAGGTTCCAGCCATCGATTCTGCCCGCTCCTGGGTGTGCAGGTTTTGTTGTGTTTGATGGTGTTTATGGCATGTATCAGGGACCCTGACCTTGTCCCTGTTTCTCACATTGATGGTATTTCTGATTCTGGGGGTTACATTTAAGCCCATCTCATCTCGTCAGGAGGTGTGGAGTGTCTGAGGGAATTCGCTCACTGCTCCATCTCTGTCCAGGCTGTCGTCTTGCCAGAAGGCTGTACATTCATTTTTTCCTCTGGCCTCCCCCTCCACCCCACCCCTTCTTGTGTTTCAGGGCCCTGGTTTGACATGTACTTAGCTAGTCGAGACTCCATTGTCCTGAACTTCAATCCATTCATTGCGTTCAACCCCGACCCCAAGCCAGAGTACAACGACCAGCTCACGCGGGCGACCAACTTGACGGTGTCTGCTGTCCGCTTCATGAAGACGCTCCGGGCCAGCCTGCTGGAGCCGGAAGTGTTCCACCTGAACCCTGCCAAAAGTGACACAGCCACCTTCAAGAGACTCATCCGCTTTGTGCCTTCCTTTCTGTCCTGGTACGGGGCCTACCTGGTCAACGCCTATCCCCTGGACATGTCTCAGTACTTCCGGCTCTTCAATTCCACCCGCATCCCCAAACCCGGCCGGGATGAGCTCTTCATCGACGAGCAGACCAGGCACCTGCTGGTCCTCCGAAAGGGGCATTTCTATGTCTTCGACGTCCTGGACCGCGATGGGAACATCGTGCCCGCCTCGGAGATCAAGGCCCACCTGAAGGCCATCCTAGAGGACCGCAGCCCTGCCCCCGAGTACTCCCTGGCCTACCTGACCAGCGAGAACCGCGACGTCTGGGCCAAGCTCCGGGGGCAGCTGGTGAGCGAGGGCAACGGCGAGGTCCTGCGCAAGGTGGACTCGGCCGTGTTCTGCCTCTGCCTGGACGACTTCCCCATCCGGGACCGCGCCCACCTGTTCCACACCATGCTGCACAGCGACGGTGCCAACCGCTGGTTCGACAAGTCCTTCAACCTCGTCCTGGCCCAAGACGGCTGTGCCGCTGTGCACTTCGAGCACTCGTGGGGTGACGGCGTTGCCGTGCTGCGGTTCTTCAACGAAATCTTCAAGGACAGCACGCAGTGCCCGGCCCTGTCCCCGCAGAGCCCGCCGGCCGCCGCCGCGGACCCCGCCGCCTTGCAGAAGCTCAGCTTCAAGCTCAGCGACGCCCTGAAGGCTGCCGTCTCCAAGGCCAAGAGGCAGTTTGAGGAGACCACGGGCAGCCTCACCGTGGAGTGCGCCCAGTTCGAGAGAGGCGGGAAAGAGTTCCTGAAGCGGCAGCGCCTGAGCCCGGACGCGGTGATCCAGCTGGCCTTCCAGATGGCCTTCCTGCGCCAGTACGGGCAGACCGTGGCCACCTACGAGTCCTGCAGCACGGCCGCCTTCAAGCACGGCCGCACCGAGACCGTCCGCCCGGCCTCGGTCTTCACCAAGCGCTGCTCGGAAGCCTTCGTCTGGGAGCCCTCCCGACACAGCGCCGGGGAACTGCAGCAGCTGATGGCCAAGTGCTCCAAGCACCACAGCCAGCTGACCAAAGAAGCAGCAATGGGTGAGGTCGCCTGCAGAGCACGCCCTCATCGCCCCTCTTCCCCCAGCCCTACCCCTTCCCCGCTCCCCCAAGAATTCCTCTGTCCACCCTCACATGCTGCCATCGAGTAGATGCCGACTCGTGGTGACCCAGTCGAACGGGGTTCTGAGACTCTCACTCTTTACAGGAATTGAAAGCCTCATCCTTCTCGGCCGTTGGTTTAGAACTGCTGACCTTGCGGTAGATCAGCTGCCCAATGCCTACCCAGGTTCCCTTTCCACCTAGCGATCTGATAACGGTCAAGTAGCCACTGTGGGTGAGAGCCTGGTTCTCAGCAGTGACCAGGGCATGCTGGAAGGTGACCCCTGTTTAAGGACACCCGGTTCTCCTTTACTCTCACTCCCAGGAGAATCGCTTTTGACCTTTGGGGGCTTCTAGACCCACAAGCCCCTGGGCATCTAGGAGATAGGTCGTTCAGCAGCTCTTCCCAAGTCTGCTTTCCTTCGTTGAATCTGAGACCTGGAAAAATCCTTGAGGATTGCGTAGTCCCATCTCATGTCACTCCAAAGTCCTGGAGTTAGAAGGCACCTCCGAGACATTCCAGCTCCCTCCATACCCGTGTTATAGCTGGGATGTGGGAAACTGAGGACCTGGAAGAGAACGCATGCGGCCAAATTCTCTTGGCTCATCAGCACGGGGCCTGGAAGGCCGGCTCTGGTGGAGGAAGCCCTTCCATTTGTGAGAGAGCGTTGACTCCCAGTCCCAGTCCCAGACTAAGAGTCGTCCCCACACTCTCCCCATCATAGTGCTACTTGAAAGATGCCGCTTACAGGCACATGGCTGCTCTCCATGCCACCGAAAGCTGCCAGTCTAATGGCACACAGGTTCTGTTGTCCTCCCCACTCAACGGTCGGCCAACCCCCTCCTGGTGTCTCCCATTACTGGTCTCAGGTTACTCCCCCAGTGAACTCGGGGACCTCCCAGGGTTAAGACACTGCCCACCTTTCTACGTGTGTGACTGACGGAGCTTGCATGCCCCAAGACTATATAAGCCCCTTGGGAAATACATGCACTTTCTTTGCTGATCCTGACATCGGGAAAGGTGAGCCCCTGTGCCTCTCTCTTTCTGTCCCTTTATTTCCCCCGATTGCACTGCCACGCCTCGGGACCCTGGCCCCACCGTGGGAGGCAGGCCTCTGGCCCAGGGGCACACAGCCAGCCGCAGGAAGGCCGGGAGGAGCCCCGTCAGTCAGCCTCCCGGCTTGTTGGCCACCGGCACCCTCTTGTCCTTTTCACTTGGCTTACACTTTGGATTTTACCCTTTTGGGAGTCCGGAGTGTGCTTTCTACAGACTTTTCTTTTTTTAGAAAACAAGCCAGTTTTGTTAAAGAACAAAATTATCTGATTTCTTTTTCCCTGGTCTGATTTCGAATGACGGCAGAAACCCCTGGATCATGATGGCCAGCGCGGGTTGAAAATCCCAAACCAAACTCCGCCGTCAGCTGGTTCTAACTCATATCGACACCTGTAGGGAGGATAGAACTGGCCCTGTGGGTTTCCAGGACTGCAACTCTTGACAGGAGTAGAAAGCCTCGTCTTTCTCCTGCAGAGAGGCTGGTTTTGAACTGCTGACCTTGTGGTAACAACCCGACTTGTAAGCCACTACGCCACCAGGACTCCTGGACCAGTGTGTATGCATCTAGTTTTCCCTGTCCACTGGCGAGTTTAACATGGCTGTAACTAGCGAGGGGCACCAGCCTTGGCTGACATGGCATGGTCCTGACCAGTCTCCCTGTGCTTGGCCTATGTGCGCAACGCCAGAGCCTGCGTGTTCCCAGGTGGAGGACGGCCCCAGGCCCAGCAGCTGACCAGAGAGAGGCAGGGAGGACGAAGCGCTTCTTCTTGACTGGGGAAACGGGCTTCCGGGTTTTTAAGCCATGCTTTCATTTGAGGCTCGCTTTCAGTTCTGCTATTGGTGGCTTTTTGTTTTGTTTTCCTGAGGACAAACAAACTAGGAGGGGCCTTCAAAGAGTTCACGGAGAAATTCCATTATCCCCTAACTCCATTTTTCACAGACCTTTCAGTGACCCCTTGTTCTTTCGAATGGACCGCTCCCGGGCGAGTGAGCTGGAGGGGTGCCAGTGGAGGGGCCCTGCTCTGGAGGGGAGGTGCGACAGGTCCCCGGCCCTGAGACTCTGCCTTGCCGTCTTGTCTCCGACAGGCCAGGGCTTTGACCGACACTTGTTCGCCCTGCGGAACCTGGCAGCATCCAGAGGGGTCCCGCTGCCCGAGCTCTACCTGGACCCGGCGTACGGGGTGATGAACCACAACATCCTGTCCACCAGCACCCTCTCCAGCCCAGCGGTGAGCATGGGCGGCTTTGGCCCAGTGGTCCCGGACGGCTTTGGCATCGCATACTCGGTTCACGACACCGGGATTGGCTACTGCATCTCCTCCTACCCCGGCCGGAACCCCCGGGAGTTCCTCCGCTGCTTGGATAAGTCCCTGCACGACATGTGTGATGCCTTAGAAGGCAAACCCATCAAAGGCTCATCTGGGTAGGTGGGACGGGCTCGCCACTACTTTCTGAGGAGCAGGGGGTGCTATCTTGTGACAAGCCTAGGCTTTCAGAGGGTGCTTTCTGAGAGGAGCTACACCCCAACTGATGATCTCAGTTGTGAACGAGGTGACATTTGAAAACAACTAACAACTCAGGTGTATTTATTTTGTCAGCCGAAATAAAAGTTAATTATGGTTGCAGATGGTTTCTTTCCCTTTTTAACCTGGTCTTCCTTAAGTGTCCACCAGGAGCACTCCAGCGGCACATTCAGGCACGCGGCCAAGTCCTTCCGCTCGGGCTCTGCAGGTGAATGAAGGACACGCCCCTTCTCTGGCCTCCGCTCCTCTCGAGTTAAAGGCCAGTGTGTGTGAAGGTAAACCTGCTGCCGCCACAGACGACCCTCGTGGACTGCAGGTGCGCGCCTGCATCCGGGTCGGTGGGACAGCCGCGCGGTGCGCCCCTCAGTCAGGACTTACCTGGGCCTGGTTTTACTTTAACCCGTTGGGTCTCATGCTAGTTTTGGCCTAAGCCAGGAAGGAGTGGTGCTTCCTTACAGTCAGCAATTGGGGAAACCTCACAGGACCTTCTCCACTTTACTGGTAGAGTCCCACTACAGCATGAACGGAAGTGTGTGTGTGTGTTTTTACCCACGATCCCAGTGGTTTTCCCAGGAAGGAGTGGCGCAGCTGGGAATTGAATTCTGGTCTCGTGGTGTCAATCCTAGGGCCCCCACATTGCTGCTGTGTGATGCTGACTCAGTGACCCTGTGCCACAATAGAACTGCTCCATGCGGTGCCCTGTGTGGGCATCTTCCTAGGAGCACATTGCCAGGCTTTCTGACATTGCAGCCAGCGGCCGAGCACTGCACCCCCACATGCCCACTGCCGGGGAGGAGGCTGGTCCCAACATGGACTAGAACTGCCCTCAGGCTTCCGAGACTGGGGATCTTGTACGGAAGCCAACGGCATCAACTGTCTCCTGTGGAGCCCTGGTGGGTTCACACTGCCAGCCTTTCAGTGAGCAGCTCGGCTCTCCCGCCAGGGCTCCTTCCTTCCTGTTCAGACACCAACAGGACAACTGCTGGCCTTAATTGAGCCCTTCCTGTGCGTCAGTCACAGAGCACTCCCACCGCTACAAGGAGTTCATGGGAAACAGAATGAAGAGAGTGGAGTTTCCCCATCATCCATGTGAGTGTGATGGACCACGGCCCCTCCCTCACTAGTCAGTCTGTCATCGATCCCTTCATGTCGGTGCTGGCTCCCTTCCCCTTCTGGGTTTTTATGACTGATTCTGCCACAGCACATTTTCAGAAAGGTCATTTTACACCCCTTTGCTTGCACTCAAGGCCTACACTGGCTCCTGCTTCGCTGACCAAAAGGAATCCAGAGTATTTTCACTCGTACGAAAAAGGCACCAAGTGAAACTGGCGTGCAGCGTTGTTTGCAGGCAGCCGGGCCCTGGAGCAGCGAGTGGCATCACTCAGCTGCTCACAGACCTCAGCCTCAAGCCACCACAGTCCGTGCCTTCGCCTTACTTGGGGGGTCAGAAGGATCTGGGGGGATGACTTGGTAGGTCACTTTTTGCATCTAGGAACGCTTAAAATCTTGTCCCCGTATAAACGAATGATGGTTGCTTCTCCCCTTTATATCATTTGGTAATCTGGGAAACCTGGCTGTGGTCCTGCTTTCCTCTCTCACTCACACACCGCTGGGAGTGGAATTGCTGGCTTGCATCGGAAGGCTAGTGGCGCCCTGATGGCACAGTGGTCAGTGGTTCAAATCCACCAGCTGCTCCCGCCGTTAGAGGCTCGGAAACCCATCGGGGCAGCTCTGTCCTGTGGGGCCACTGCGAGTCGGCATCAACTCAGTGGCAGTGAGCTGGGGGCCTGTGATGAACATTCAGAGCAACTGCCAGACTGTTTTCCCACGCGCCTGCCCCACTCCCACCGGCAGCCTGAGCAGACTCCTGTCACCACTCAGGAAGCACTAGTGGATTCTCCCCAGAGGACTGGGCCAGCCCTTCACCAGCGTCCCAACCTTAACTTCTGTTTAGCCCCTTGGTGGGTGTTTGCCCCAACCTTAACTTCTGTTTAGCCCCTTGGTGGGTGTTCTCTGGAGCCAGCCTGCTGGGCAATGGGGAGATGACTTGGTACCTCCTCCCATTGAGAGGCGGAGCCTCTTCTAACACTCCTAACTAGCCTGGACTCCCTCCTACTGGTTCATCCTTCTTACCATTGCCATGACCTGTCTCCCGTACCAGTCTGATCATGCCACTGCTTGATCAGAAAATGGAAAACCTGGTTTTCTATTGCCCTGGGGAAGAAGACCCTGCTCGTTCCTGTGACAGCCAGGAGCCTGGAGGGGCTGTCCCTGCTGATTCCCCCCACAGGGATGGCACTGCCATCGACGGGTGCCTCTGTTTGGAGCCAGGGTAAAACCACTCTGCCTTCAGGATATCTTTGGCTCACCTTTATATCTTCATTAGGAAGCAGTCTCTGACCCGTTTCTGCAACCGTCTCCACAGTTCCACAGCCACTAGAGGGGCCCCAAGGCCTGCCATAAAGCGGGGCCCAGAAAGTACTTCGGGACTAGCTGGCCAAAGGTCCCACTGTGCTGTGATTGTTCCCAGCCATAAAGTAGCTTGCGGGCTGGGGACTATCTCACCCAGCTCCGCCCCCTGCCTCTCACCAGTGTGGCAAGTGAGCTGAGCCCCATTTCAACACGGGAATAACGACTCTTGTAGTCATTAGAGGTTCCCAAGCTGGACAGGAGAGGGTAGACAGAACTGAGCTGAATCTACATGGACCCCAGGACAGGAAGAGGGAGCACAAACTGATCAGGGCCTAGAGTCACCTAAAGGTGCCGGCCAATCGAATGTGTGGATTCCAGAGGCATTTCCCCGTGGAGCTGTGTGGGTGAAATGTTACCGTAGATGCTCGGGGACAGTCTTTGGTTGGCTGGACAAGTAACCTTTGCCAAAGCCCTTTTCTGATCCACTTTCTGTGTTTGTGTTTTGTAGCAATTTTTAACAGGAGGCTGTGAAACCTCCCAGGATAGCCTTGTGCAGTGACTCCGTCTGGATGCATCACAGTTGCCTCTGAGTTCCGACTGGATAAGTCTGGGTGTGTCTAAATCACATCTGGTGCTCAAAACCTTATACCCCGTTCTTGACTACCTCCAAGGACGGAGAGCTCACTACTTAGTCTTACTATTTACATCCCAATTCTGGACAAAGATCAGGAGACTCCCCTTTGGACTGAAGTTCCTGTGGGTATAAATGGTTAAGTGTGTGACGACTTGCCAAAGGACTGGTGCTTTGAACCCACCCAGGGGCACCTTGGAAGACCGCTTGGCTACCTGCTTCTGAAGGCTTGACCACTGGAGCGCAGTGCCACCCCGACACACGGGGCGCCAGCAGTCAGCCTTCTATGGAGCAGAAATTGGTCCCCTGGAACCTGGCCTTTGGGTGCAGTTCCCCCTGTGGAGTCTCATAGCCTTTAATCTTTTCAACATGCCCTTTAGCTTGGAAAAGGTGGATTGCTTTAGCCCACCTCCCCTCTTCCTGGATCAGCCTTCCTGTTCTCACGGCTCTCCCACACAGGGAGCGGTCTCCAGGCCTAGCCAGTGCTGCTGGTAATCTTCAAGTGCAGACCAGAACACAGGCCCGTCAACCACAGCCAGAGGCTGCCCAGTCGGAAGGACAGTGGCTTGTCCTTGCCCCGCTACGATTTCTTCAGTTGTGGCCTGAGATCATTTAAAATCCACCATTCACACTATTAGGGTGAAACGTGCCCCAGTTAACCCAGGCCACAGACCTTCCTCACAGGAACGTCCGTCAGTCCCCCTCAGCGGCTGGGACCCGAGGTGCAAGCATAGCGAGCTGTAGTGCACTTGGCTCCAGCTGTGCTTCCCAGAGGCTTCAGATTTTCAAATCAAATCATTTTCAGCAGCCAACGCCACTGAACAAGTCTGTCAGCACCATTTCCTCAAAAGTACGTGCCCCTTCTTGTCTCTGCATCACACTGTGGTCACTCTGGCAGTATTTCAAAGGTCTTCACTGTGCCATGTAGACTACAATCGTGTACATATAACTTGCATCCCGGGAACCAGAAAGTCCAGGCTTTACCGTGATGCTTGCTTTACTGCAGGGGCCTGTCACCTAACTGCAGTATCGTTGAGGAACGTCTGTAACTGGCTTGTCACCAGCCCATGAGATTTGTCTCCTCCGGTAAGGGCGCTTTTGTGTGGCTCCCAACACCCCCGTCTTCCTAGATGGCCAGCCCTGGGTTCTGGAGGCTCTAGGTGGTGCTGGTGGCAAAGTGCTCTGTGGAGCCTTGGGTCCCCTCGGAACACCCTGGTGCTCTGCTTCTGACAACCCGTGCAGCACAGATGCTGTGCCACACACAGGGTCGCCCCGTGTTGTTTGAAGATGCACAAGAGGGGGCTCCTCACAGGCCCTTCCCTGCGGAGGGAGCTGGTTAGCTGCCCACTGCTGTGGTGGCAAGCATGGACTAGGGAGCAGGGCAAGTCCACCAGCTGCTCCTCCACGAAGATGCGTGGCCTGACAACTCCGTCCACCTGGAGGACGCGCCCCAGCTTGTGCCATGCAAAGGTGACAATAACAAAATCCAAATACGTCAAAGGGGAACGTATCAGAGCTTAAACTGGAACACCTAATTTGTAGAAGGCCATGGAGAGAGGAGCCCCAACCCTCTGCAGAGCGTCTGGTCAGATTAAGGCTCTGGCAGGTCCCCTCTGGCCACAGGCGAGGGCCTCCAACAGCTTTGCTGTCAGACAGAGACCATTGTAAACTTGATTACGGTGGACCACAGCATGGTAGAATATGACACTTGGTCAGTTGGCTTCCCTCTTGACCCAACCTGAATTTTCTCTAGGCTTAAATATTTCTCTTTCATTCCACGACAGAAAGTTCATATCTGGCATTTAAAATATTGTTGGTGGTCTTTCTTTTCTTTCTTACTCTTTAATTTTTATACTCTTCTTTGTTTTGTGTTGTTTGTTGCTTGTCAGTCTCCAGATTATGAAGCACAGGAGCAGATACAGTCAGTAACTGATGCGATGGGATTAATACCGTACGTTCACATTGTCTGTCACCAAGACTGAGCATGTGAAGGAGGCGGTGGCGGCGGTGGGGCCGGTGCTGCCGTCTCAGGGGTGGCAGGGGAAGTGGATGCACTGGGTCAAGCTTTACAGAAATACATAGAAACCCATGCCTTTCTCATTGTTTCATTTCCCTAAACACCTTTCTTCTACGTGGTGCCGATCCTCGTTCCCCGTTTGCTTTAGTTTCGGCGCTTGTGGCAGACGGTTCACATCCCGAAGCAGCCAGAGCAGCCCGTGTCTGCCCTTTCCCTGCAAGGTGTGGGGTGAGTGCCTTTGACAATGAGGGCAGCCACGATCACAAACCACTGCCCCGACACCAAATGCTACCGTTAGCGTATTCCTTCCTGCCTTAACTCCTGGGGCCTGCGACTCTAACACGTGTCCTTTGTCACATCCCAAGGTAGAGGGCGCTTTCATCTGCATTAAAAACTGGGTCCAGCAGATATTCTTTCTCCTTGGGGATTTTTCTTAAAGACGTCTGCAAACTCATTTGCTGCCTCTTGGTCAGCAGAAACAATTTCTCTGTCATCTTGGCAATTTTAAAGTTTAGTCTTTTCTAAAATTATCCAACCATCCTTCGCTGGCATTACATACTCGTTTCTTTTTGTGTTGTCATTTAATAACTGCTTTTCTGAAATTATGTTTGAGTCTACAGGTATGCCTTTAAAAAAATCATTTCATTGGAAGCTCATACAACTCTTATCACAATCCATACATTTTCTACTTGAAACCTTGATATCAGCATTTCATGTTTTTTCCCATCCCTTCCCCACGAACCTTTTATAATTCATAATTTTTTCCATGTCTTACACTGATGATTCTCTTCACCCACTTTTCTTTTGTCTATCACCCTGGGAGGGGGTTATATGTAGACCATGTGATCGGTTCCTCCTTATTTCCCCAACCTTCTCCTCCTGGTATGGCTACTCCCAATATTGGTCCTGAGGGGTTTATCTGTCCTGGATTCTGTATTTCCACCTCTTATCTGTACCCATGTACATGCTCTGGTCTAGCCAGATTTGTAAGGTAGAACTTGGGTCATGATAGTGAGGGATGAGAGGAAGCATTAAAGAACTAGAGTAAAGTTCTATGTTTCATTAGTGTTAGACTGTACCATGACTGGCTCATCTCTTCCCCGAGACTCTTCTGTAAGGGGATGTCCAATTGTCAAAAAATGGACTTTGGGTCTCCACTCTGCACTCTCCCTCATTCACATTGCTATGATTTTTTGTTCCGGGTCTTTGATGCCTGATACCTGATCCTATCAACACCTCGTGATCACAAAGGCTGGTGTGCATCTTCCATGTGGGCTTTGTTGCGTCTCAGCTAGATGGCTGCTTGTTTATCTTCAAGCCTTTAAGACCCAGGTATTATCTTTTGATAGCCAGGCACCATCAACTTTCTTCACATTTGCTTATGCACTCATTTTGTCTTCAGCGATTGTGTCGGAAAGGTGAGCATCACAGATTATTAGAACAAAGTGTTCTTGCATACTGCGTGCACTGTGTTCACATACTGTGAGGAGCATAGCTTTTGTTCACAGATCCTCACGCAGCATCCTACCCCGCACTGTGCAGTCCGGCTTGGTGATCCTGCTGGGCTGGGCGATCCCATGCAGCTGAAGTACTTTGAAAGATGAAGACACCTCAGGCTTTACCACCAGAGGTTTGACTCAGGAGGGATGGAGTCAGCAGGCGCACCTTTTCCAAAAGCATCCGTGTCCTAGTGCACCGCCGTTGGGAGCCCTTGGTGGTTGACTTGAGGGAGTGCTGGTGACAGAAGTTACATGTTGGGTTGCGATCCGAAAGGTCAGCAGTTTGAAAACCATCAGCTGCTCCACGGGAGACAGACAGGGCTTCCCTCTCCTGTAAAGTCTTGGAAACTCAGAGTCACCGAGTCAGCATTGCAAGTGTGGTTTGAGCTTTCCTGAGAGCTCATTCCAGCACTGAGCTTGGGTCTGATCATCTCCCTCCTGAGCTCGGTGCAGGGGGCCCTCCAAAGGAGCTGCGGGCACTAGGAGGCCCGCTAGGAAGCTGCCTGGCTGGAGGCTCACCCAGGAGAGATTTGCTGAGGCTTGGGGACAGCCTGACAAAGCCTGCAACTGTGCTGCCATGTTACGAGTTGGGCTGAGACCCACGTTTGACACCAGTAGCAGCTCCGCGGGACAAAGACGGCTTTCTACTCCCATAAACAGTAAAAGGTCTCAGAAGCGCACAGGGGTCGCTACGAGCTGGGTTTGGGCCTGCAGGTAAAGTCGCATCCAGCATCACTTTCCCAGCTGCCTCCTCACGGTGGCTCACAGGAAGCAGGTGCAGAAGTGCGGTTGGCTGAGAAAACGGCCGCTGGGAAATGGAGGCACTTTTTAAGCAGCTCGCAGGGGAGAATGTGGGGAAGGAGCATGCCGAGGACCTTCAGACAACACCCCAGGAATGAAGACAGGAGCACGCATCCAGTCTCACCCTCCTTCCCGTCCCCTTGCAGTTTGTCTCTGTCCCTTGGACAGACTGCAGTCCTGGAGCCAGAGGCTGATTCCTCTGTCTACATGTTGTGTCTGGCGATGAGGGGCAGGGCAGCTGCCACGATAGAGCTTGTTAACCTATCGTCAAAGCTGCACGCACCTTTCCCAGGGGGAACTTGAGGCACTGGGACGGGAGGGGACCCCCGGTGAGCCCTTGACTCCACACCAGTACAGTAAGTCCCGGCAGAGCCCTCCAGACAGCACCTCGGGATCTGGTTTCTCTATGCAGAGTCAAGAAGGAACACCATCTTTTATTCCACAGCATTAAACAACTGCCCCAGCACCATTTACCGATAAGCTGACAATAAAACCACTGACAAATTAAATGTAAAGTGTGGCCACAGGAGGCTAAGGCAGGCCCAGCAGGAGCAAAGGGGAGCACAGGGCCTGGCTGTGCATCAGGAGGACTTTCAGCCTGGCTCTGGATGCGGGGCGAGGTGTCCATCTCAGCAGGTGAGCAGAGACCAGGTGACAGTTCGGCTGGAATGCTGCAGAGCCAGTTCATGCCAAGACCGGGTTCTGAAGTGACACTACATATTGGATCCTGGATCCTGGGCCCAGGCTGCTGGGCTGACAGCTCTGTCCCACAAGGCCATGCGGCCAAGCCCTTAGACACGCCTGCATACTTGGGACAGCTGTGAGGGGACTAGTCTCAATGGCTGGCTGCCTGGGGCACTCTGTCCACTTGAGTTCCTCTGGTGAAGGTGCAGAGAGAGGGCTCAGCACTTCACAAACTGGTGTGTGACCTCGTAGATGCCCACCGACTCCTTAGCCTTCTCATCATAGTCTGTCCAGTCCTGGGAGAGGAAACGGTAGGCTTGGTCAGTGTGTAGGGTGCAGAATTGGCCGAGAAAGGCCCCTGAGAGGCCCTGGCGGTCATAGTCTCGACCATGTCACCCTGACACTGAGCTAGACAGCTCAGGGCTAAATCCCAGCTCCTCCGGCATATGGACTTTGGGAAAATCACTGAACCCCTCTGAGCTTCAGTTTCCCACACAGCTCAGCACAGTGTTCTGCGCTGGGCATGTTCCCATTCCTGCCCTTCCTCCACGGCCAGAGCAGTGTGTGCCCTCAGCATGCTCTACGACCCAGCTTTCCAGTGATGAGCCTCACGCACCAAAAGGACACTCCTGCCACCCTGGGGGGTCCCCAAGACCTGTACCTTCTCCTGCAGGTTAATGTCACTGAAGCTTGTCCCTGACTCCACTCCCTCGGCAGCAAACCCAGCCTGCGGGTGACAGAAAGGCAGCAGTCAGCACAGGGAACGGAGGCTCTGCGGATTAGAGCCCTGGGCCAGCGGGTACGAGAGCCAGCCAGGGGCCAGCTTCTTCTTGTTGTCAGAATGCAGTAAGGGATGACGTACTGGGCGGTGAGCATGCTGCTGTGCTGGGTTCCAGGCATGGATCCAGTGCAGACTAGCTATGTGACCCTGGGCAAGTAACAAAATCGCTCAGTTCCTTTCCTCGCCTGAAAGGAGGGTGGACAGCTTCAGGGCGTCTCAGTGAGGAGCATCTAGTAAACAAGTTACCCTTATTCTTCCGGAGAATCCCCAGGCCACGGTCTCAGTAGGAAGCCAAGTGCTGCTGTCACTTCCCACATGCCCTCCCCAGAGACACAGGGTCCCCAGGATGCACACACACACCTGCGGCTGGAAATCCACTGGTTCGAGACCCCGGCACTCAAACTCCACGATCGTCTTGAATTTCTCGCTGTCCTCAGCCTGCAAGGAGAGCGTGCTGAGGACCACCACCCCATGGCACCCGCCCTTCCTGCTGCGTGGCGCTGACAGCCCCTCCCCTTCTATGGACATGAATGTGGAGTGTGAACGGTGATCCCAAGGCTCTCTAACTATGGGATGGAGCTGAGGAAACTCTACAGGCTAGTGTAAGCACATGAGACCACGTACATGTAAAGCAGCCAGTAGTCCTCAATGGTACGTTCAGTAAATGCTACAGAAAAGATGCCGAGGGGGAGGGAGGGAAGAAAAAAAGAGGACCTGATACCAAGGGCTTAAGTGGAGGGCAAAAGCTTTGAAAATGATGAGGGCAAAGAATGAACAGATGTGCTTGACACAATGGATGTATGTATGGACTGTGCTAAGAGCTGTTAAGAGCCCCCCCCTCCCCAAATGATTTATACAAAAAAATGTAATGGAAAATGAAAATGGGATTTTTCACAAAAATTTGAAACTCTCTTTCCATACATAGGTCACGTGATTGCCCAATTGCCTAGGACATGAAGATGGAAACAAGAGCCAGTGCCTCCAACATGGTGAGAAAATACACATGCTAAGTCCACCAAACAGAACTACCTAACATGGACAATGTCAAGGTGGTAAGAGTCCAAGCCACTCAAAGGCTTGTCACACCCAGCGTTTCAGAGATGACTTATTAGTCCCTTAAGCTGTAGACAGCTGGCTGGGGCGGAGGGTCCCTGACACCCCACAGCCCAGTGCTTACAAGACACTACGACCATACTCACAGACTCTTACTCCTACCAGACAGTCCATCAGTGTATGGAGAACACATGCAAGGTTGACTGAGTGAGTGAGTGAGTGAATGAATGAGTGGACGGATGGATAACCTATGGCAGGTCCCTCTGATGCAGACAGAACTCTGAGCCGAGCTTCCCCCAGCTCAGATTTACCATCATGCCTGTCACACTTACGTTGTAAGACTTGATGGTGCTCCTCAAAATCTCTGAAAACACAATGAGACAAAGTTCAGTTTGGCCCTGGCTCCCCCGAGGTGCCCAGATGCAGTTCTGGGGTAGAGTGCACCCCCCGCACTCCTGCCCCGAGCCTACAGCACCTCCACTCTGGGCCCACCCTCAAGTAACAGAAGTCTGCTCTGGATCTGGCCCCAGGACACAGGGGCCAGCCAGCCAGGTAGAGCCGTGCTTCCCCCAACGTACCAATAGAGTTTTCCCGGGCACACAGCTTGCACTTCTGGACCATGGAAGCACTGCCACGGCCTCCTTTAAGTGCCACGCTGTCCTGTTGAGGCACAAACAGAACCTCTGGTCACATACCAGTTAGTCAGCTGAAAGGACCTGGACACTCGAGCCCACCACTCAGCATTTGTGTGAAAAGACAAGAGACCCAGAGGTGAGTGCCCTGCTACGACAAGAATCCCGGGGAGGATTCTCAATCTAGAGACTGAGGAAGGGCTTCCCTTATAGTTTGAATTGTGCCTCATGTCCCACAGGATGCCTGGTGTTCCCACTGCCCCGAGAGAGAAATGCAGGGCCCAGAGACTGGGGCTCGAGGTGTGTGTGATGGGGTGGGTGGGGTGCCATTACCATGAGTCGGATGTATTGCCACTTCTCTGAGACCTCACCACAATTTCCACATTTCATCTTGAGAGAGAAAAGAGTCATTAGTCAACCAGTGGCTCAGGCCACTGGGAGGTGGGCAGGCTTCGTATCCCCTCTCCTGTCAGCCATGGAAGCTCCTCCTTACCACCAGTCCCAACAAAGACCTGGTCTACCTTCTGGGCTTTTCATGCTGGTGTGCCCACCCTCGAGTGATGGGGAGATTCCAGCTTCAGGAGGTACAGAGATGGCCTTGAGAGGCCCTCACCTACCCTGCCGCACTAGGAACGTACCCTCTGCTCCCACAGGCTCAAGTACTGACCACTCAGTCTTGAGCGTATTTCTCCGTCCCCTACGCTAGACTGTTTTTCTTGAGACCAAAGGACACAGATTCCCCAGGTAAATGTTGGAACTTGCCCTTCAAAGTATTTGGAAGTAAAGGTGGTGGTCAGAGGAGGTTTCCTGAAAGTCGGCGTTTGGTGGGTTCTGAAGGATGCTGGGGTGTAGACTAGGAGATGTTCGGAGGGAGTGAAGAGCCTTAAGCTCTTTGGCAAGAGCGGACCTCGTAGAGCATGCCACTAGGGTAGCCCGATTACCAGTGTGGGAAGAAGGAAGAGTAAGGGGTTAATCCATACATAAAATTAAACAAACGATTTCACAATAAATAAATCCTAGTCAAGAAATACAGAAAAGGAAGCTTTCTATTCCAGTACGAGGTCATCTCAGACACCCAGAGAGATTATTCTTGCCTGTCTTACAGGCTAACTATGAGTTGGAATCATTTAACTGCAGCGAGTTTGAGTTTTTGAATCAAGAAATAAAAGGTGAAAATACTTTTAAGTATTCACAAGGTTTCTTTTCAATTAACATTTTTGTTGGGTGTCTACTTAAAACAAAATAAAACAACAAAAATCCCAACTGACTGCTGTGGGATCAATTCTGATACACAGAGACCCAGTACAACAAAACAGAATCACCCCCGTGGGTTTCCAAGTCTGACGGTCTTTCCTGGAGCAGAAAGCTGTACGTCTCTCCCAGGGCACCTGGAAGACTAAACCTACTACTGCCCCTCGTAGCAGCCCGGACACAGAAGCCACAGGCCGCAGGGTTCCCGAAGCCTACCCCAGGGAATGATTTAAATGAGAAGTGTTAAGACACTGTCAGTTAAGGCTTACTCAATGATCTATCACAGATAAACAAATACTAGGCAGGAGGAGAAATTATTTTGGCGGGGAAAACGCACTTGTTTGGCCAGTTCAAGACTGATGTCAACCAGTAATCCTACAAATAAATGTGTGGGGGTCAGCGCTGGCTGGCTGGGCAAGGTTGGTGACCACACCCAGCACCCCTCTTGGGGGAAAGATGAGCTTATCTGCTCCGATCCCACTCTCACCGCCAGAGGCATGCTGACTTGTGGCGATTACCACCCAGCGAGTTTCCGAGACTACAATGTAACCGTTTAGAGAAGTAGAAAGCCCTTCTTTTGCCAACCGATCTGCTCCTTTGGCCCGCTCAAAAACTCCAAACCAAACCAGTCGAACTCATCGGGATCCTATCGGGCAGGGTGGAACTGCCCCTGTGGGTTTCCCAGACTGTAACCATCGAGAGGAGAAAGCCTCGTCTTTCTCTCGCGGAGGGGCTGTTGGTTTCGAACTGCTGAACTCAACGCATAACCACTCCACCACTAAAGGCCGCAGCAGCCAAAATCAAAGCCACGGCAGCGGGTGGCACTAGGACGCAAAGCTTTCCCGGGTCGGTCAGTCAGTCAGTCGGTCGGTCGGCCGCCCAGGCCCCGCCCCAAACCCGGACACGCCCCCTCTCCCCCGGCCCGCCCCGGCCCGCCCGGCGGCCGCACCTTCAGGTACCACCGGAAGTCCTCGCCCACAGGCCGCAGGCCGGTGACGTTCTCCAGCACGGCTCTGAGCTGCAGCGCGACTTTCTAAGAGAGGGAGGGCGTCAGACGCGCCCCGCGGGCCGCCCGCGCCGAGCAACCCCGGCTCTCGGGCTCCTTCCCGGGCACCCCTCTCCGGCCCTGCTCCCCAGGGGCTCGCCCTCGCCCCCCCTGCCTCGGGACCCGCGCCACTTCTCACCCCCATCGTGGCCCGGTTCGGCCGGCGCCGCTTTCCGGCCCGTCGTGAAAGTCGGGCGGGGCGGGGCGGGGCGGGGGCGGGCCGCGCGGCGCCTGGGTCCCGCACACTTCCGCTACGTTTGCTGGCAGCTTTTCCGCTCAGGGGACCTGAGCCTGCGACCGGCCGGCTTTCAGACCTGCTGAGGCCCGCCTGGAGACGTCTTGAACGCCGATCCTACGCTGCACGAGCCTCGGCCGAGGTGCTAGCCAATCGGACAGCTCCTCCCACGCAAACCGCGGCCGGCCACCTATCTGCTGACCCAGCCTCACGTCACCTGTTTCCTCGGCCCAAGCAGTGTAGGTTTGGGGATGGGGGCCTCCTTCTGTGGCGGATCTTCTTTCTCCTCCCAGGCTTGCTCTCTCTTCCTTGTGGTACTCATGACCGGGCCCTTCTCCACCTTGCCCATCTTTCTGCTGATGTTTACTGAACCCTGGGTTGTTTGCCCTTGACACGACAGAGAACAGCTCCTATTGGACTAGTTACTTGTTTTGGGGGTTTTCCTTAAATGTGGAGCTCTAGGGCACTGTTCGGTAAGGGACTGACTGCTAACCCGTTAGAGGTTCAAACCCTTCAGCCCCTCCTTGTGAGAGATGAGACTGTCTGTTCCTGTAAAGATGTAGTCTCAGAAACCCTACATAGGTTATGAGTCACAATCAACTTGATGGCAATGGTTTGATTTTTTTTTTTTTTAACCATTGGAAGTTCGCTGGCTTGGGAGTCAAGAGCTGAGATCGCACCACCACCAATAAACTTGCCATATCTTTGAAGGAGACAGTGGAGTGGGAAAAGCTGGCATACGGAGCAGAATTGGGACATTTTGACAGGTGTAAACAGACTACTATTCAAGAGGCTACCAGTTCCTTTCAGGTTCAGTCTGTTCAGCCAGCAATGTGCACTGACAATGAATCTGGCAAGAAGGGGAAAAAAAACCCAACCTACAGATCTCCCTGATGAGCCAATTCTCAATACCATCTGGACCAATCTGGTCTGTTTGTAATTCCCCCAAATACTTGTCAATTTGCCAGGTCATGATTATTAATGGTCTGGTAGTAACACACAACTCAATGTAATGATCTCCCAATATGTGATCCCATGCAATGGGCACATCACCTGTAGAAGTTTTAAGGATGGAATGTCTGATCCCTGTGTAGCTGAGATGTTAAGGGATCTCCCTGGGGTACATTGGGCCTACAGTATAATCATTTACCTTATGAGAGACAAAAAGAACCTAGCAGAGAGGGACCTACCACCACTGAGAAAGAAGAGCTGGAAGCAGTGTGTCTTTAGACTGTGCTGGGAGCCTCTGGACCAGGGAAAGATGGATGCCAAGACAAATGGAGATCTCCACGGAACACCAGGCGACAGGTGCTAAAAGACAAGGAGCTTCCTCCTAAACAGAGCCAGCCGAGAAGCAGCTTGCCCTGGAGCTGGCACCATGAAGTCGGACTTCTAGTCACCCAGACTGTGAAAGCATGGCTTTGTTTGTTAAAAGGCATACTTTTTAAGTTTTTAAATGCTTTTCAAGGTAAAGCATTTGTTATAGCAGCACTAGATAACGAAAATGCCTGCATTTTATCATGTGGTTATACACTGAGCCAGAAATTTCCCTTCATAAAATAGCTACGTATTTCAAAAAGACTAAACTACCATAGCACTTCACATCTAAAAACTTAACTCAGGAACAAACATCCAGTGTTTACACTTTCCTTACTGCTGTCCACGTTACAGTTCAGGTTGTGATCCAAATGTCCAAACTTTGTATTCTTTAACGTCTTTCTTTAGCTATAGGCTCCACTTCTGCCTCCATTGCAGCTTGTCTGCTGACGAAACTGTCCTACAGTGTCCTCTAGGTCTCACTCATTGTGTTCTCGGGTGGTTTAAACCAAAAGCCGTGTTTCTCTAGTCTCCTATTGCCTGTAAACTGGTAGTTAAATTTGGGGCAATACTTCACTTAGGGTGATGGTGTGTGAAAAAGTGAAACGAGTTCATGTGGGCCTTCAAATAACAATTGTTCAAGTCTTTATAAAATAGTAAAAATGGAATTTTATCACATATTTATTACACAATCACTTATAACTTTATAAAAATACTGCCCAGATATACACAAAAATTTCCTGATCATGGGAATTTAAAAAAAACACTACCCCCAACCCCCCACCCCCACCAAGTTCCACACCAATCGTCTATCTAGATTGGCTTAATCTTGAAATGTAATCCAATAAGACTGAAGACCAAACACTTCAGGTCCTGGACAAGGTAATAAAACACCCGTAAGCCTTCTGGGTCCCTAAAACACAAGAAGAATGTTCAGAAAATTAGTGCAAGGCTTCAGAAAATATCACCTAACAACCAGGGTTAGTAATGGACCAAGATGCTCACACAAAGGCATTAGCATTGAAACCTTGAAAGCAATGTTCAAAAGGAAGTTAATATGGAATAAAATGAGGCCTTTTAAACATTTTTTAAAATGTGGAAATGCTTGTATTAAGTGAGATTAAAATAAGAAAAGCCAGAGGCGGGCATACATTCTAAGATCCTTTTGTAGTAGAGTCATGCCTCAACCGTGTAACTTGTTCCCATTGACATAACATGAATTGAAGAATTTAGACTAAACAATTGAGGTTCACCAAAGTCAAGAGGACTTTGAAGACGCAGAGTCTGACGAGCAACATCCGAAAGCCGCTCAGGCCAGGAGACTGGCATTTCTGTTGAGCACTGGCCTGCCGGCCGGGCGTCTTGCCCTTCCTGGCCGTTGTTGTCCTTTGTTACTCTGCATTTACATCACTGAGATGCGCTCAGCTCTGGAGATATTCTGGAGTCCTTCTAGGGAGGAGGACAAAAATTGTCCACCTCTGCCCTGCACCAGCATGTCTTCCTAACGCTCCCAGTTTGGTTCAGGGGTTCCCATCCATTTGCCCCAGGAGAGATACAGCTGGATTTAAGGATCATGCATACTTACTTTGACTGATTAACATCTATAAGGGAACCAATTTTTGAGGTGGTGAATGAAATGTGTTCATCTCCAATGACGATTTCAAGCTCCTAGAAATATTAAAATAATGAAGTTATATGGAATCAGTTTTCGTCTAGCACACAGGAGACGCGCAGGGCCACACATATGGTGTGGACAGGACTGTCTTTTCAAGTTACCACAGGATCTACATATATGGGTTACAGGGAACAGGAAAACCCTCTGGGCCTTGGGTTTGATCCTAGCATTGCCACTTAGTAGGTGTACGACCTACAACTCAATTTTTATTTAGTCAGGAGCCATGAACGCTCCCCAAAGCCATCTAAGGGGACCAATTGCCCTCTCCTGTGTGCTTTAGAATATTGAAGAGTTAGGATATTACTTTGAGGACTTAAGGTGCGCCTGATCCAAGACATGGTATTCTCCATTGCATCATATGCACGTGGAAGCTGGACAATGAATAAGGAAGACTAAGAAAGAATAGATGCATTTGAAGTGTGGTGCTGGAGAAGAATATTGAAAATACCACAGACTGCTAAAAGGACAAACAGGTCTGTCTTGGAAGAAGTAAAGCCAGAGTGCTCCTTAGAGGCAAGGATGGGAAGACTTCATCTTACACACTTTGGACATACTGTCAGGAGAGACCAGTCCCCGGAGAAGAACATCATGTTTGGAAAAATAGAGGGGGGGCAAAAAAAGAGAAGGCCCTCGGTTACATGGAGTGACACAGAAGCTATAGCAATGGGTTCAGGCATAGAAACAACTGTGAGGACGGTGCAGTGTTTTGTCAGTTGTGTACAGGGTCACTATGGGTCAAAGCTGATTCTATGGCACCTGACAACAACATTGTGTAACACTGGGATCGTTCTGTGCTTGGGAAAGATCACTAAAACCAAATAAAAATCTCTGCCTTTAAACTTACATTCAAGTCCTTTCTACTTGTCTACCCCCCTTTCCCACTTCTTTCTCAATTATGAAAAATTTGAATAGAAAAAAGGAGTCCAGATTTTAAATGTGAATCTTTTGTCTTGCTTACACCAGGCAATAAAGCATTACAGATTCCAAGGTGAGGTTTACCTCCTGTTCTGTTCTTCCTCCCTTCCCAGTGGTAACTGGAGTATAATTTTTTTAAACTCATATTTTTAAAGCAGTGGCAATATGTTATATACTTATGTTTTCAAGACTAACATTTCCTATGGAAGCTGACTTCAGTACCCATTTTTGTTAACTATAAACGATGTGACAATGTGTATCCCCTTTTACATGTGAAAATGTCTCTACAAATATTCCTCAGAGTGAGGTACAGGTATTTTTATTCTGACAAACACTATCAAATTGCTCCCTAAAGAGGTTGCACCAGTTTCACTCCCATTAGGTGCACAACCCCGTTCTCAACTCCTTTCTAGCAGTTGGCATTATGTTCTGTCACTCGGCCTGCCATGACACCAGTCATGTTTGTCAGTGCTTCAAGTCTGAGATGGTAGCTTCAATGTCATATGCAGAGCTGCAAGTTCACCTTCGATTTGCACCCCTAGAGGGGACTTCCTGAACCACTCACCTGCCGGCCAACTCGGTCAGGAGGAGGCCACAAAGCATCGTCCTCCTTGGTAATTTCACTGTCGTCAATTATTCTCTTTAGTTCTTCCATCACACTTTTATGCACATAAGCCTAAACGCAAGTTAAGAAGCAGAATATAAGTAGTATCCATAAGTTTGCTGACTCAGAGATGACTCAATTCACACCTGAATTCAAAATGCAAGCTCTAGGTACTCATTACATCATGCTTTATTTATACTCTGTAAAGCTGAGGCCTTGCATACTAACCTACGTCAAAGATGTTTTTAAGGATGCTGATGTGTGAGTAAGCAATGTGACGACTAATAAAGTTATATAAACATACATTGAGTGTAAGGACGCCAGCAATGCGACTAAGTGGTTTGAAAGAGTAACTCTGATAAGCTGTGTAGTGAAATCAGGACAGACAGAAGACATGAGAACGACAAGCACAGTTTGAGTTCACTGAGAGTCACTCTTGTCAGTAGGGGTGACTTTGAACAAGCCCCTCAGCATCAGTCTTCATTTTCTTAATGGTAAAGATAGCCACCACCTGTCAGTCTGTCATACTGCGGTGACTCTTATGTTACCACCTGGAGGCGGGTCACCTACGGTAAATATGTTTCAGTAGAGCTTCCATGTTGAGAGACTAGGAAGAAAGGAGTGGTGATTTATTTCTAAAAATTAGCCAAGAAAAACCTACCGATGACAACAGAACATTTTCCAACACGTATGCTTTAACCATGTCACCAGGGGAGATCAACTGCTCGAGAAGGGCATCATGTTCGGTGATGGAGACCTTGGGGGGATGGAGGGCACAATAGCCAAGGCCCAAGCATCGTGCGGTAGTGTAGGCCTGGTGGCATTTGGTCCTGTTGCACGTAGTCACCACGAGCTGGAGCCAACTTGACAGCAGTTGGCCAACAAGGGGCGATAATGCCACGCAGCACGCGGGCCTACAAACAATGTCCAAGATAATCAGAGAGCGGGGCTCCAAAATGTTCATGGAAAAATTTCCATTAGGTTTTAGTTTCATTTCCCACAAACTTTTTGGAGCACCCTTGTATTTGTAAATCCGGAGTCCTCATGGCATACTGGTTCCTGTTGGTCTGCAACCTGCAAGGTCAGGAGTTCAAAACCACCAGCCACTCAGTCAGAGAAAGATAGGGCTTCCTACTCCCATAAACAGTTCCAGTCTTGGAAACTCAGGGGGACAGTTCTACCCTGTCCTATAGGGGTTGCTATGCACTGGAATCTACTCAATGGCAGTGAGCTTTGTTTGTGTGTATAAACTTATCTATTGCGAGGCCTGATGTCTAACATGCACTCAATGACTGTTAAATGCTTGCTCCTGCTCTTTTCTCAAGGAAATATACCAAGCACTTTAAATATAACTTTTTTATTCTACAAGAGCACTTACAAAGTAGCGAGAAGGGCAGGTTTTTATCATCCCTGCTTTGGTGAATGAAGAAAAGTGGCAGCTAGTTCAACCAGGGAACTGGCCCAAGATCACATGGCTAGTGATTTGCAGATACAGGGTTCAAACCATGATCTGCTGAATCTCATATAATTACCAGGAGTGACTCAGAACAGTGACAGAAAACTGCACAGGAAGGAGTCACTCCCATCTCCAGACAGAAGCACCCTCACACCTGCAGTGAGCGCGGGCCTCCCAGAAGGTGCATACCTCTTTTCTGATCATGACATCGTTTTTGTAATTACTGTTGTTGGCGTATCTCAATTTACCTGTGAAGGGCAAAGAACAGATTGAACGTGCAATTAAAACACGTGAACGTGCAATTAAAACATCACTGCTACCAACACCATCAGCTGTTCTTAAAATGCATTCTTCCTCTTCAATTGTCAAACAGATGTGCTAGTTCTTATTTAACCGTGGGGTTGCAACCATGCTGGCGTTCTCACTTCTTCACGGTCCACCAAATAGCATCACACCATTATACCGCCAAAAGTACAGCTGGTGCCAAACTACTACATTTCAGTGCAAAAGGCAGCTTATGTGTGCCAACAGAAACCAGGCGGGCAATTTTGTAAGCTTGGGCAAATCACCCATGTCCTCATCTGACACTAGGGACAGCCAGGATAACTCTCTGTACATGAGGCCTCCTGAAGCGCAGGTGAGTTTTGTGAAAGCACTTTAGACACTGCAGTGCTGGCTATGTGTATTTATCCACAGGGCCACACCACCCTCTGATCTAGTCCTGTGAGGGAAGCGTTTTTCAGCACTGCGCTCATCGCCCATAAGCACACAAGGCCCTTCGGGAGCCCCTGCGTCTGGGCCACCCAGCAAGCTAGGTTGGCTATGTGACAGAGAAGACGTGATTCGTACCTTGTAGACTCACTGAGCTACTTTAATTGACTTCAACAGCAGCTGTATTTCTCTGCCTAGCCTGTCTTTTTACTCCGTCCAGTCAAGTCATCTAGTGAGAGCTCGCACTGGACTCCTCCAATGCTTTGATATTGCCAAAGGGGGTTACAAGTTGGGCTGCTAACCTCAAGGTCGGCAGTTCTGATTCCTCTGACAGCTCTGCTGGAGGCAGCTTTCTGCTTCTGTAAAAATTTACAGCTTCAGAAACCCACAGGGGCAGTCTTGGTCTGTCCCATTGGGTCACTATGTGTTCAAATGGACTCAATGGCAGTGGACTGCCTTCCTGAACAATTCACACTTAGCCTGACATACTGCAAAATTGTACTCAACTCCTACCCCACCCCCACTCCTGTGATATATTGGTCACACAAAGCTGCAGTTAATCAGATTAAGAGGAGCTTTAGAAAGTTTTGGGGGAAATCCCATTATCTTTTACAGTGATACCTCGGTTGTCGAACTCAATTTGTCCCAAATCCGTGTTCAAACACTGAAAGGTTTGAGAACTGAACTTATTTTTGCCATATGAAATAATGGAAAATCAAATAATTGGTTCTGAGGCCCTAGAATTACACTTATACATATGCAATGGAGGCTTTTAGCCTTCTCATAGCTATCACCATCGAGTTATTTCTAATTTAGCCACCTTCACGGTAACTTTTCAACCACATTGATGATCGGGGTTCCTATGGCAGTTAACGAATTCCCACCTTTCCATACATTAGCCACTTTAATCACATTTTTCCCTCAAAAATGTTAACATCAACTTAGCCATATTGTACTCAGCCACCAAATCAGGCAAACATCGACCTGATTCAAATTTTGCAATGATTTCAGTTTTCCTCTTCGCTTTCCTGCTGGTATCACTAACTTGCTTTGGAGCCAGGGTTGTAACATTTTACACAAAACCCACAATGACGACAGTTTTAAAGCACTAACACAAGCTCTGTAAGTGATCTGAGTGGGCGACACCATGGTGGGCGACTCACTTTATTCCCAGTCGGATTTTCGGTTGGGTTATAAGCGAAGTTCTGAACACTGAGAAGATTTTTGTAAGGAACAGCAGTGACGGACTTCTGCTCGAGCTTGGGGCCGTTGTAACAGAGGTATCACTTTAATTCATAAACTCTGAAGCTCCCTCATGCTCGGTTTTTGCAAGAAACGCCCCATAAATTTGTTGGGTTTTCAGCCTGTTTAATATCCCTAATGAGTTCTGACTAGCCAACCTGTACTCGTGCCTAAAGACCTGTCTTCCCTGCCCCGCGGCACTTCATTCAGGAAACTCCCCTGAACCCCAGGCTTCTTAGGCGGCCCTTTGGATTCTTCCTCCTCCTCCCCGCCGCTCTCCCCCCCCCCCCCGCACTTCATACAGATCCGCCCTATTTGAGAGTTCGCCTGACCTCACCACGCTTGGAGGAAAGATTGACATTAAAACTCACTGCCGTCGAATTGATTCAAACTTAGATTTTGTAAAAAGTGGCGCCAAAAGGGCTTTCCCTTCCCCCCCCCCAAAAAAAAGCAAGCGGTCGTTTTGCACGAGCCCTTCTCAAGCCCCCTCACCGCAGACTACACTCAGCAACAAGCCACTTTGGTTTTGAACGCTTCTCTGCGAGCACTATCGATGGTGGGCTTCCAAAAGTTCATGGAAAACTAGAATGCCAAGGTGACTCCCCCCTCCCACGAATTTTTACTCAAGGTTCTCTGTGTTATTGGGTACGGCTTGGCAGGTTGTCTTTGCGGGTACGGGTACACTAAACAACATTTCCCGCACAAATGGCCATTCTAGCCGTTCCCGTGTATGAAAAGTTGCCCAGGTGACCTGCCCGTCTGCCCAGCCAGGGCCGGTCCCATTCATCTTCGTGCCTTTCTGCCCGTCACCACACTCCCGCCGCTCCCCACGCGCTATCCATCAGTGAAGCCCCACGGTTCTAATACCCGAGTCCTTCTTTTAACCGACAGCTGTAACCGTCTCCGAGGAGCCCTGGCTTCACTCCTGCCCAAGAACGCTCTTTTCAACGCCAGAAGCATTCTGGGACAAAACGAAAAAGTCGACACCAAGCAGAACCCGTGCACATAGACAGAAAGGACCAGAGGGGCGCTCCCTTCGTTCCCGCGCTGCCTAGGCCGGTCTCGATCCCAGGACTTTCCGGAATCCCAACCTCCCCTCTCGCCCGCCCCCAGGCCTGGTCCCCACTCTTACCGTCGGGTCGGAACTCAAACTCCAGGAACTCGTGGCCGAACTTGCCTTTGTGACCCACGTAGTAACGCAGGTAAAAGTCACTCTCCATAGCTAGCAAAAGCCCACGGAGAGGGACCCACTCCAAAAAGACGCGCCACCACTGTACGCGCCCAAAACTGACGTGAAGAGCGGCGCACGGAAGTGACGTCAGGCAACGCGGCGTCGCACAGTGAAGAGATCCGGTCTGATGCGCTCACCGCCTCCCGGGGTCGGAAAGAAGGCGGCTCCTCCCCTTTTATGCCGAGCCCAGACGCTGCCTCGCCCTTCGTGCCCTTCCCACTTGGAGGCGGGGCCAAGGCTGCCCCGCCTCTCCCTGAGTCGGGAACGAGGCTGCCCCGCCCCTCTCACCCGCGGAGGTGGAGTCTGCACTCAAGAGTTCCACGCCCCCTCCCGAACTAGGCGGGCCTGTGGGGTTAGAAGTCGCTGTGGAGACCGGCGTTGAGTCTGGATCCCCGAGGAGGCTCACTAATAGCGACCGTGCGTACAACAGAACGCAAGGCTGCTGTGTGATCCCATTGTTGCTCCTCTTGAGGAAGTTGGCGCGCGCCCCACCCCGCCTCGCCCCCTTCTAGCAGTAGGGGTTCGGGATTGGTCGCTCCTGCTGGGAGATCCAAAGAAAGAGAACCTCTTCATCCTCACTGCTTAGGAGCATTCCGACTGATGTCTTCCCAACGGGCTTGTGGGAGTCCGTGGTAGAGCCAAACTTTTTCACCAACACCAGCATTCAAGTGCATCAGTTCTTCGGTCTTATCCATTGTCTTGCTTTCTAATGTGAAAAAGACCATGGCTGAGGCGGTCGTACCTTAGTCTTCCAAGTGACATTCGTTGCTTATTAGCACTTTAAAGAGATCTTGTCCAGTGAAATATGCCCTTTGATTTCTTGACTGCTGCTTCCCTGGGCAGTGATTATGGATCCAAGTAAAATGAATTCCTTGGCAATTTCAGTGTTTCACTAGAGGGTCGCTATGCGTCTAAACCGACCAGCTGGCGCCTAACAACAATAACAGACCCCGGATGTCAAAAGAACGTATCTATCTGTCCTGGAAGAAGTACAGCCAGAATGCTCTTAGAAGCAAAGATGGCATGACTTTGTTCGCTTATTTTGGACATGCCATCAAGAAAGACGGGGCACGCAACCTTTCACCTGGCAGAGGTTGGCCAAAACAAGGGAAATAATGTGTGGGCAGACAGAAAAAACAATGGACATAGACATAGCAACAATTCTGAGGATGGGGCAGGTCCAAGCAAGGGTTTCCCCCACTCTGTTGTACACAGGTCAGTCTGGAGTGTTCCGAAAGAGAGTAGCAAACTTTTGTGACTGGCTGTTTGTTCTCTGGCCTCCAGAGCAGGTGCTCCTGAGGCCAAGTTAAAAGGAATCGTTGGGTCTCCATCATGGCGCAGGATCAAGGTGAAAAGGAGAACCCGATGCGGGAGCTGCGCATCCGCAAGCTCTGCCTCAACATCTGCATGGGGGAGAGTGGCGACAGGCTGACGCGGGCCTCCAAGGTGCTGGAGCAGCTCACGGGCCAGACCCCCGTCTTCTCCAAAGCCAGATACACCGTCAGATCCTTTGGCATTAGGAGAAATGAAAAAGTTGCCGTCCACTGCACAGTCCGTGGGGCCGAGGCAGAGGAAATCTTGGAGAAAGGCCTGAAGGTGCGGGTGTACAAGTTATGGAAAAATAACTTCTCCGATACTGGAAACTTTGGGTTTGGGATCCAGGAACACATTGACCTGGGGATCAAATATGACCCCAGCATCGGTATCTACGGCCTGGACTTCTACGTGGTGCTGGGGAGGCCAGGCTTCAGCATTGCTGACAAGAAGCACAGAACAGGCTGCATCGGGGCCAAACACAGAATCGGCAAAGAGGAGGCCATGCGCTGGTTCCAGCAGAAGTATGATGGGATCATCCTTCCTGGTAAATAAATTACTGCTTCCAAAAGACGAATTAAAAAATGACAGTGAGGTGAAAAAAATTTTTTTTAATTAAAAGGAATCGTTGCTCTCCTAGTCCACACTGCCTACCCAGCAGGGATTGTCGGCTCTGGCTGCCCAGCAGCAGAAGCACCTGGAGGGCACCTGAACAACGTGGATGCCTGGGCCCCAGGCCAATGCAATGAAATAAAACCCTCTGGTGGTGGACCTGGCCATTGTGACGTTCCGCCCAAGTGACTCAGGGCTGGCTTAATTTTGAGTCTGAAGCAGTTGCCTTCTGTGCAGGTTTTGTCTGTAGAAAAACTTTACAAGTTCAGTCAGCCAAGGCCAATTGAAATGCTGATGATAGAGCGGGGCCGGATTGGTTCTAGAAGGTTCTAAGGAACATCATCTGGTGACTGTGTACTCTTGTTAACCAGGCCAGTGGCCCTTGTTCTCATCCCTTTCTCCATGGAATAATAATAGGAGCAGAGTGTAGTGTGTGTGTGGGTGGGTGGGGAAATCACTGAAGTTTGGCTAGAATCAAAACAAAACAAAACTCACTGCCATCAAGTCGATGCTGACTCAGAGCAACCCTGTAGAACAGGGTGGAACTGCCCCATGGGTTTCTGAGATTGTAATTGTTTATTGTTTATGGGAGGAGGCAGATAGCTCCATCGTTCTCCCTCAGAGCAGCGGGTGGTTTTGAACTGCTGCCTTTGCAGTTAGCAGCCCACTGCCTACCCCCTATGCCACAGGGCATTAGAATATTCCCTTGTAAAAACCATGATTTATGGTGCCCTAGGTCAAGTGAGTAGACTCTTCACACCACAGCTTCAAGTTGTACACTTGGCAGAACAGTAGTATGGATGAAAACTGTGTGGGAAAACACTTGGCAAACTGTAAATTGCTGTAAAGTCATAAAAAATGTGATCCTAGCCTGTTTCAACACTGCCCCCGTGCATTTCCCTCCCTTTGACATTTCTCAAGGAAGACTTCCTGAAGGAAAGGGTCCAGCCAGAGGGAACAAGAGGTTTTAAGAGAGCAGATATAAAAGAAGGCCATGTGTCTTTGAAGAACTGAGAAAGTTCAGTGTGGTTAGAACACACAAAAGGGCTCCAAAGGGCTCAAGAAAAAGCAGAATTAAGCAGTAATGGAAGTTTCCCACGAACTCTGAAGCTCCCTCGTCAAACAGTGAGGGCTGAGAGGGCCTTACAAAGGCATGTTGAGGAGGTTGGGCTTGAACCGTGCAGTGCTGGATTTTAACCCGAGAAGCAGTTGAAGGGCTTTAGGCAGGGGGTGGAAACGTGTAGTGACGATGAGGCCTACCACTGCAGTTCAGAGATGCCCGTGGCTTCCATGTTTTAGGTTAAGCCGGAATGTTGAAACACTCAGCTTCCAGCAACCCAGCCCGTGGAGCAAAGCGCTGCTGGTCCTGGTCTATTGCCCTGGTTGACCCAGGATTAGACCAGTGGGAGCCATAGGGTTTCCAAGGACTGGTTTTCAGATCACCAGCGCTTCCTTCCTAGTCTGTCTTAGTCTGGACCCCACACTGCCTTCTATTTAGCATGACACCAACACACAAGCCTCCACTTAGGGACTGGTGATGGCTGGGATTTGAACCGTGGGCTCCCGAGCTGAGGCTGAGAGCACTGCCACTGCCCCTTACGGAGAAACCCAGGAGAGGCATGAAAGTCGTTAAAACATCACGGTGGTGGTCATTGAAGGTGGCACTGCTCTGTATTTGAATAACGGCAGCGGAAACCGACAAGTGGATGGATTCGAGATGGAATACACGAGAAGGCAAAGGCTGAGGCGGCCCAGGGGACAAGGGGAAAACAACGCATCTGGGCCATGGAAGCCAAAATAAGTGCACCCCAAGAACAGAGTAGTCAGTACTGCTATGGGTTGGCCCCCAATTTACAACAAGCTTCTATTCCGGACTTTTCACTGGTTGGTTCTGAAGTAAGTTGAATACCCACCCCCACCTTTTTTAATTTTTAAAGTTTTCATTATTATTGCCTTTTTTTTCCTAGTAGCTTTATAAATCTGATGTTTGTCTTGGGGGCTTGGAAACATTACAGTAACATCTACTCAGTGACTGCCTGAGAATGGTAACACCAATGAATTCAAAACTGCAACATTGTATGAAGTTCATATGACTAACGAAATGCAGACACCTAAACAGACGGTCATGCCATGGCTGGAACACACTGTGTGTACAGGACTGGCTATCTGTACTACTTCCAGAGATCCAGGGATGGACATGGCTACAAGACTCATCAGCAAGGAGGTCCTCGTTGGGTGCCCAGGGTGAGGACAGCTTTCCGTGCCATCAAGTCAACGCTGACTCAAGTAAAACCCACCTCCTGTGGGTTCCTGAAATGGTTTTGAACTGCTGACCATGCAGATCGCAGCCCAATGTGTAGCCACCACACCACCAGGGCTCCTGGTCAGTTACCCCCTCTGAGAGATTAGGATGGGCTTCCAGTAAGGCATTACCCATGTGGAGTCAAGGGCAAATAGGTTCTTGTCACATAACAGACAGAGACAGAAGGAAAACGGTGGAGAATGTGCCGTGACTTGAGAGCACTAAAAAAGAACTATGAATTTAGGCAATTACTCCAGCCAGTTCCTTATCTGTAACAAAGGGATGAGGAATTGATAACACTTATCTCACAAGATTGTCCAGGAAGATTGGGGTCATTTGTGCAAAATGTCCAGCCCACCCCTCCCCCCTAAAGAAACACAACGAACAACACTTTTCTGTATTAAAAAATGAATTTAATGTCTCTCTAGAAACAGTGCACTCATTTTACAAATGTCCGTGTTTGGTTTTCAGTTCACCAGGATGATGCCAGAGCAGCTAGTGCGATGCAGCCCCCCACCTCACCCCAGCCCCGTGCAGGAGCAGCTCTCTGGGAACGCGGGGTGACAAGACAAAAGGCAGACACGGTTAGCGTGACCCCATGTCTAACCCGCCTGTTCCATCACAGACCCGTCTGAGGCGGGGAGGGTGAAGATACACAAGGACAATCCACTTGGGAACAATCCACATGGGATGCAATTCGCAAACTGGAGCTTCACCCCCAAATTAGTGATCGCTTGTCTAGAGCAAAATACTTTTAAAACACATGGTCTGTACAGGTATGTTTTCTCATGTAGTTTTTGTGAGAGAGAAAAAAAAGTATCAAAACCTCCATGTCTTTAAATATATATATTTAGATACAGGTGGTTTTTTTCTCTATTACTTCTTATAGCACAGTGTTTGCAAATACAGAGGGCTTCTGCAGAATCTCGGACTGTACACATGGTGCACAGTCGCAATGAACAGAGCTCCTGGGTTTCTTCCATTCACTGAAAGTGTGAAGCTGTCATTCCCCCACCTCAGTTCTCCATCACCTGAACATCCTGTCACTCACGGCTATCAAGCCAATGCTCCCTCCCACGGGACAGAGTAGACCTGCCTCGGTGAGTTTCCAAGGCTGTAACTCTTTGCAGGAGTAGAAAGCCTCATCTTTGTCCTGAGGAGTGGCAGGTGGTTTCGAACAGCTGGACCTGGTGGTTACAGTCCAACCTGTATAAACTCACTATGCCAAATCCCTAGTACCCTAAAAATCCAACACTATCTTCATGCATTGATGGGGAAGTGCATTAGTCCCTCAGCAGCTTCTCACTCCTCACTTCCTCCTGTGAAACAATGAGTTAGGGAGTGGGGGGTGCAGGGGAGGCCCCCACTCCCCACCAGCACCTGGCTGGGGCAGTGACCCTGCCTTCCTCTTTGTCATGGCTGAGAGAACAAGGCTTTCACCCCCTGCAGCGCTACTGTGACCAGCTCTCGGCCAGCCCCATGGTTTCCAACAACGACAAAACACGTTGACTCACATATATGCAACACAGCTCGGATTCCCCTTTGGTCACCAGGACGCCTGACGCTGAGCCCAGGCACGCCTGCAACGGGCCGGCCACCCACCGGGGGTTTCCGTGATGCAGGCTGACCGGGTCAGGTCGTTACGTTCCCCCGGGGCGTCGTATAAAGTGCTTCCCTTGGCCCTCTCCGGCAGCCTCCTGTCCACTCGCTCCGGCGACCACGGGCCCACAACCCCCGGGCTGCCCCTGCCTCCCCCGGGCTGAACGCCCACCCCAACGGAGTGTTGAAGACCTAGCCTCGAGCCCCTTCTTCCCTGGGCCCCTAGGCCTGGGTGCTCTAACGGCACTGTGAGCGCTGCACCTGCAGCGCCTGGGCTCCAGCCACTTGGAGGGCGCAACCGCGCGCATTGCCCGAAGCCACGGCCGTGCGCGTCCCGCGTGGCAGGTGCCTTAGGATCGCGCGAGCCAGAACAGGCGCGCTGGCGCTTGGCGACAAAAGGCCCAGGGGGGCCATCTGAGCCGTCACAGGGGCCTCGATGGTCTGGGGCAGCTCCTCTGTACCCACTGGGGATGCTCAGGGTCCAAACTCACTCGCGAGCACCCAGCATCACGTTCCGAGGAGAGGCGGCCCACGGGATGGGGTGCTCGGGGCCGAATCCCCTGGAGAAGGGGAGGAAAGGGCTGGGAAAATACTGCCTGGTAAATTCATCTTGTGTGTCCCCCCCGCCGACATGAGCGCCAAGAGCCCTTCTTCCAGCGCCACGGCCGTGTTCCCGGCCGCACACAGACGAGGCACAAGCGCACTCCAGGGGCGGCCCCCACGCCGCTCGGACTGGGAGAGCCCGATTCTCCCAACGTGCAGGACGGTCTTCCCACAGGCAACGGGTGGGCTCCACACCTGCGGTCGGGGCTCGGGGAGCAGGAGGGGGACCGGATGTTCTTTTTATTGCCCTCCGGGGCGGTGAGGATGTCTCGGTTTGGGCTGTGTGGGCCTCGCCCATCCTTGCCGTTTCCCACGGCCCCTGTGGCTGCTCAGGAGCCAGACATCTGCACAGGGGTGTCAGCGCCATTCTGAGGCCGCAGGCTGCATCGCCCTGCCCTTTCCCCCATTCCCTGTGAAAGCCATATCCAACGGTAAGTTTAGAAATGACCTGTTGGTCACTTATCACTTTGTTTCCGGAAACGCAGGCCATTTATTTGGAAGCAGGACATAGGCAAAGTCACTTGCTTTGGGTCAGGTTCAGGGTTGTTTCTTCCGTCGAAAATAACATTACTTTCCATTCTTGAAAGAAGAGTAGTAAGTGATTAAGCTCCATAGGAGTTGGCCACCTGTTCCTTAAATTCTGTTTGGTCTCGATTGTTCCAGGCTAATTGCATGTAACCTCTCAAGAAATGTCTCCGGATTATCAACACACATGCATATTGGGAGTAAAGTGTTTAGACAGAGCACGGTGCTCAGGATCCCGTACACAGCTGTTTTTGTCACAGGTTAGGACCCTTGGGTGGCCCAGAGGAAGGCCCGGGGAACAGGTGAGAGAACCCCTCAAGGGTCTACCTGGAAGTTCAAGGGCTATCAAGCTGGTGAGACATCAAACCCCCATTGAGGTGGAGGCTGGGGTGTCGAGTTTCAGGCATGTTAAGGTCAGATACCTGTCTGCTGGTCCTATTAAGCTAAGTACTTCCCCGTCACACCTGGGCCCTAGTCCCACGGGGAGTGGTACACTCAGAAAAAGACTACACTTGGATGAGAGAGCCAGTGGGGGTTGAATTCCACCGGGGCTATAGCATTTCCAGGCATGGACCCCAGAAACAGAAAAACAGCGCTTCTTCCTACCTACCATGGCCCAGGAAAAACAAAGACAGTGCCCACGATGGGGAAAATAGAAATCTATACATATACAGAATCGCTTCTTTTATTACAAAGCAGGAAAGCAAATTCTTGCATGAGCATATATATGTCCGATATACCATACTATACTGGCTGTGCCATTTCCCCCTCAAATATGACTTCTGGTTCGGCTACTTTGTCTGACTCAAATCAAAAACATTAGTTTCACCTATAAGAACACATGATGGTAAAAAACCCATTTATTATTTAAAATGTTTTCCCTACCTAAAGGAAACAGTAGGAAGGAAGAAGCAGGGAGAGATGTAGTAACACCCATCCCACCACCCCACTTGTCACTCACAGCAAGTCTGAGTGTTCAGTGCTGAGCCGGTCAGTCCCTAAGGGTGACGGTGGCTGTCCTGGAAACGCCCTCCTCTTAGCTCTGTATGCAGCGAGGGCACCCTGCAGAGGAAGCTTAATGACGCTAACCCAGGTATCCTGAAGGAAATTAATTACTGAAAGAGCTGAACTTCTAAAAGCAGGTGTGGGCACATTCTGACGGGAGCTCCCAAGTGCTTCCGGTGCTGAATAACGTCTGCACACGGGCCTTTGCTGCGGCGGGACAGACAGCTCAGGCCGGAGCCATAGCAGCCCCGGGGAAGCCTCACCAACAGCCAGGTGTGGAAGAGATGGGGCTCTTGCGGTCCAGGGTATCTGCTTTCTGAATCCAATTGCTGACGACTTCTCGGGCGGATCGTTTTAAAACATATTTATCTCTGTGCACTTGAACAAAAGCTGTCAGTGTGCACTCTCCTCCACAGAGTTCTCTCTCACACACACAGACACACACACACACCCCTTCAGAGAGACAACCAAAGCCAACCAAACCTACTACCCTCAAATCAAACCCAGCGACAGTCGGCCTGCCCCAGAGGGTTCCCAATCTCTAAGGAAGCACACTGCCACGTCTTCCCTCCATGGAGTGGCTGGCAGTGGGATACTTCCACCCCGGGGCCACCAGGGATCCTCCAGAGAGCCAAGCGCACCAACAATAAATACTCTCACTTCCTTAAATGATAGACCTCGTCTCATTTTTGACATATGTTAATAAATAAACTAAATGGGTAAAGGGGGCTTAACATGTTCTTCTTCCCCCTTTTTGACTTATGTTGATGGATAGCCACAAAGCATAATTATTTTATGTACAAAAAAACCACCCAGAAACCTAAAAAGAACAAAATTAAAGACAAAGCACTCCCAAGAAACCAAGCTTCTTCTGCACAGACAGTTTTAAGATGACGAGTAAGCGAGTGTGCCACCGGCCCCAGTTGAGGTGTGTGCATTGGTCAGTCACTCAGCAGTAGCCATTCCATGAGCTTCTCATGGACAGTGCAACCAGGTAAAAAGTGTATAAAACATTATACATATAAAAACTCTCACATCCTTTGGATGTTTGCAGTTCATCATAACTTTGTGGTTACCTTTCCGCAACATAAATTAAAAACAAAACACACACGCACACACACACACCCCACTCACACCCACACTGGCCCATATACAGAAACCAGGCATCCAGCACACCATCCAGAGAATACAGTGCATGGGACTGAATTCCAGGAGGCACGAAGAGAGTAGTCCCATCCTCAGGGTAGTCCGTCATCTTCAAGGCTTAGAGCCACTCGCTGAGGGGGAGAAAGATGAAAGACATCATCGTTAGACGCGGGGTAGCTACAGACATGTAACTACATGGCAGGTGTTCAAACAAGCCCAGGGGAAAGGATTGGTCACGTTTATTTTACAGATGAGGGAACAGACTCAGTGAGTGTAAGCAACATTTGCCCTGGATCATATAGTAAGTGGGTGAACTTGAACTCCATAAATAAGCAAGCAAGCAAACAACCACCCAAACCCACGGCTCTCAAGTTGATATGACTCTACAGGACAGGGTAGAACTGCTCCTTAGGGTTTCCAAGACTGTAGATCTTTTTTTAATTCAAGCAAAATAAATCCTTACTTTTCCAGTTGTATTCACATTAGTACTAAATAGAAAGATTGTTTTAGAATAATAACTTTTAATTTTTCCATAATTAAAAAATCCTTTACGGGAGCAGACAGCCTTTTCTCCCATGATTGACTAGTGGGTTTGAACTACTGACCTATGCAGTTACGGCCCAATGCTCACCAGATAGCACCCACCAAGGCTGTGTAAATCCAGGGCTGCTGCTTTCCCCATAGCTTTACCCTTTGTAAAGGAGGGCTACAGAGAGCCAAGCCTGCTCAGTCGTCCCTTATAGGAGCTGGCCACTTTAGCGGGCTAGCTTGGGCACACTTTTGAACCCCTGACTATTAGCTACTTGTCTTTAGTAAATCAATCACAATTAGGAAGTTGACTCTGCTGCATCCTTCCCAACCGATCATACGAATTAGAAGGCAATGCTGGTCACTGCAATTCCGTCTCACCTTCCCTGGACACTTCCTGCTAGTCAGTAGTTGCTAGGCTCCCTGCTGACCCAAGGGATCAGCCACCAGTCAATGAGCTGAGTCACCCTGGGGGCAGTCTAGTCCACTGTGGACAGTGGACTTAAGTTGCTTTCTATGTTGATGTGGAATCTGGGTTTTTGTTTTTTTTTTTAAATCTTTTCTGATGTTCCTGACTCTGTCTCTTAGATTCAGGAGAGCTCTTAAAGAACAGCCCTTGACTCTTGCAGATGGTATTAGAGCTGCCCTGCTTCCTTCTGAGCTTTCTCCTCTAGCTTTCCCCAACTAGTTTCTCATCTTGTTTCCTGGCAACTCTCCTTTGGACAATTTCAATGATCTTTAAAAACAATTTTTGCGGGCAGAGCTTTATTGAGCTATAAGTCATCTGTCATACACTTCCCTTTTTCAAAGTACAAAATTCAGAGTTTTTACAAATATGCTTCTAGCCACGGGTCACCAAAATCCCCATCCCCCTACCCCAAATCCTGTAGCAACGGGCAGTGACTCATCAGCGTGCCCAGTACCTTTCTCAGAGCTATGTGCACTTGGGCTTCTGGCCCGTACTTTCATCATCTGTCAAATGGGAATAATAATACCTAAAAAGGTTTCGGGGGAATCAGATGAGATAATGCATGTAAGTGCTTATTATTGTACCCAATGCACACGGGGCAGGCTCAGAGCAGTCGACATCAATCAGTACACAGCAGAACATTCTAGACATGCTATGTTCGGTTGAAAAGGAGCTCCTTTGACTCCCAAGTCATCTTTGGGCTCCACTAGCATAACTATTTCAGATTTATTCTGCTCTGGCCCCTTGCCCACTCTGTTCAAAGGACAGGGCCCAGCAGTGACGATGGAGCTGCCTAAGCCAGGGGCAGGGAAGATCCCCACAGCAGAGGGACTATGACTGGCGGAGCTTCCAGACTCTCAATCTCGGGATACAACGGAGAGAAAGAGGACGCTGCCTGCTCTTGGAAGGATTTACAGTCTCAGAAACCCTACGCGGGGTCCCTGTGCTTTGGATGGCAGTGGGTTTGGGGCAGTGGAGAGAGAATACAGACTGGAATGTAAGTGACGGTCCGGCTACATTCTAGCTCTGAAACCTTGTCGCTGTTGGTGCCGCCTGTTGATTCTGTGACCTTCAGAAGCTTGCTTCAGAGGTGCTTCCTTCCACATGGGTTCTAATGCCAACCTTTGGGCTGTAGTTGAGTGCACAGCCACTGTGTTGCCTGAGAACACCTATGTGTCCATAGGTGCCCATAGGTGCTTAAAGCAACAAAAACGCCACCGCCACCGAGTCGATCCTGACTCGTAGTGACTCCGTGTGGATTCCCTAGACTGTAAAGTGTAAGCTAGCAGACAGCCTCACCTTTCTCCTTGAGAGTGGCTGGTGGCTTTGAACTACCAACCTTGTGGTTAACTACCCAATGCCAAGCCCACAGCACCACCGAACTTTAGGCAAGTTCTTAAATTTCAGTTTCCTCATCTGAAAAATGGGGTGCATGTGTCAACTCTGTAAGGTTGACGATAAAATGCAAACGGGAACGCAAAACACTGAGCACGGGGTCTGACACATGGGTACCCTTCCCGCCCCACTGCCATCAAGTCGATTCTGACTCACAGCCGCCCTAGCAAACAGGACAGCTGCCCAGGAGGTCTCCGCGCGGTCAGTCTCTTGGAAGCAGACTGCCACATCTTTAGCCAGGTGCCACCCGGGCTCCTTGGCATGGGGAACAGCTCCCGGGGCGAGTCTCCGTCTCTGGCCATGGCGCGCGGGGTGCGTGCAGACTGCCTTAGGATTCGCAACGTGCTCTCGCACTCGAACTGCGCGAACTCGGCAGGCACGGAGAGTGAGCCTTATTATTCCCATTTTACAAATGAGTGAGCGGAGAGCCGGACGCACCGCCTGGCTCCCGGCTCCAAGCGCCTTCCGCTCGCCGCCTGCTCTTTGCTCCCTAAAGAGCGGCGAAGCAGCCGCTTGCCTGCCTGGGCTGAGGCTACCGTCCTTGCTTGCTCAGCTTTGCCCCCCAAGTCTCCCTTTCCTGAATGATTTGCTTCAAAGGCCATCTAGGCGCTCTGGCCCGTGCTCGACCACTGAACTTCACCTGCCGGTTCCTGAGTCCATGTCACCTCTCCAGCCCCGCCCCCCGGCTGACAAGGGGCAGCCTTCCAGAGGCAGCGCTGGCTGCCCTTGCCTGGGTGCACGCCCTCACTCACCAGCCCCTGGGACTCGGAGTGGCACTGCCCTACCTTGCACTTGACGACAGGCAGCTCGGAAAGAGGGTTCTTCGGGAGTTGGTGCAGCTGTGACCTTGGTTCTCCCGGCAAGACAAAAAGCTCCTTGCGGGCAGGGGCTGGCTCTTCCAGTTCTCTGGTCTCCCCAAGACAGGGCTCTGACCACAGTGGGCGATCAAAGCTGCTGATTGCCTGACAGGGGGATGGACCGGATGACCCCTGAGGTCACACTCAGCCCCCTGACTCTGCTAACACAACAATGACAACTGCTCCAGTCACTTGGTGGGCCCATGGTCCCCCAACAAGTCATGCTCTGCTCGTGCCACTAAACCTCTGCACATGCTTCTGTCTGGGACGTCATTTACCTCCTCTACCTGGAAAACCGCGTGAATATTCTACGGACGCACATTACCTGCTGCCTACTCTGTGAGGCCTTCCCTTTTGGGTTCCTAGCTAGATCAAGTTACCTGGTTGACGCCTCCACAGCATTCATTCAACACAGATCTAGGAGGAGCCAGCTAGCTAGGCCGTGCTGGCCACCAGGGAAGGGGATTAATCAGACAGACTTGCCCTCAAGGAGCTCATGGGCTAGTAGGGAGACCAGGAAATAAAGAGATAAGCAGACAATGGTGCGACAGGTGCTGTGTTGGAGAGAGGCCCGCGGGGCTGTGGGAGAACAAAGCAAGTCAGAAAGCGGGGTGGGGTTGGGGGAGACCCACTGAGCTTCCACCGTGGCACGCAGCACACAGGTGTACAAGTGTCAGCAGCTGACTCCCCCCAACTCTCTGGGAGCAAGCGTCACTCCTGAGACCCTCTGCGCGCTTGATGTGGCTAACATGGCACCGGGCACCTAGCTGGCTCACGCTGTCTGTTGAAATGGGTAGAGCTGCATTGAATGGCCACAGCTCCAACCTCCTGGCTACAGGTTTTAGTAACTTCACAGCCAGGAAGTGCCTCTAGGTGTAAGGTGGCCCTGCTGTCTTACCACCCAACCACCTGCCCTGGCATTTCTCGGGCCCCAGGGTCTAGAACAATGCCTGGCACCTGTAGGTTCTTGGTCAATGTTGGCAGAAGGGAGAAAGGAAGGAGGGAAGGGGCGACAGAGGAAGGCAGGGGAGCTGGAGGGGAGGAAGGGATCTCCCAGCCAGGGACACTTACAGCAGGGTACACGTGGCCGATCTGCGCAGCCCTCCCGATGTGGAGTTCGTCCTCGTCGTCCTCCTCGGTGGTCTTCCGGTACACGGGGTTGTCGAAGTTCATGCTCTTGGTGCTCTTCCGCTTCCAGTTTCGCCAGATGAGGTAGCCGCTCATGCACAGCAGGGCTATCACCGCTGGACGATGGGCAAGGGATGTTGCAGCTGGGGGTCTCCCCCTCCCCCCACCCCCATAGGCAGCACAGCCTTGGGTGCCTTCCTCGCCACCTCCCCAACTTTACTGCCCCACTCCCCAGGCTCTATGCCTGCAGGCTCCTTTCCTGCTGCCCGACTCATCCTTCTAGCTCCAACGGAAGTCCATGCCCCTCCTCCTATCTGCTGTAGGTAGGGTGTGCCCAAAGCAGGGTCATCATCTCATGCTGCTTGACTGTGCCCCTGTTAGACTGGGCCCTCTGAAGGCAGGGACTGGGACTCATCGCTGTGGGCTCCGGGCAGGCACCTGCAATACGTGCCGGACCAAGTGGATGTCCTCAGCACACTGTTGCCCGATGCTGCCACCCCCCTGGTGTCCTCTAAGACAGCTGACAGGTGGGGTGTGCTGCTTCTCGCCAAAGCTTGGCTCGAATGGGTGTGTGGAGTGTGAATGATGGGGGGCGGGTGGGGAGGCACCTTGGGGATGCTGGAGCCTGAAGGGACTGTGAGCTCTCGGGGGGAGGGCCGGGGGGGGGACAGGGGGCTGCCAGGGCAGGAAAGTCAGGGGTGGATCAACGGGCTGCCTTCTCTCCTTCTGGTGCTTGTGCCCTTTCCTCGCTGCCCAGGGTAGGGGCCACACTCACCCATGGGCACGATGATGCCAATGACGGCGGCAGTGACCGCTGAGTGTATCTCCCCGCCTTCGTTCCCATCTGTAAACACAGACATATGTCCCACTGCTTCTCGCCCCCCTCCAGAACGACAGTCCTGCCTGATGCTTCAGTGCCCACACGCCACAGATCCCAGCAAAGTCCTGGGAGGCGAGCAGGACGGAGACGCCCCATCTGACTGAGGCAACTGGGGACTCTCCTGACACTGAGCCCACGCAGGCCCTCGGCCTTGAGGGGCAGGCAGGCGGGCTGCGCAAGGCCAGAGCGGGCACTTTGGTCTGGACATCGCTGGCTGAGCCACTATCGTTCACCTCGTGGGTAATGCTGGGTGGTCTGTCTGTCTGCGTTACCAGTTTGAGACAATGACGATGGGAAGCAGAGTATGGTATTGCTGCGAAACTTGCATAAAATCAAGCATGTAGAAGCACATTCTAAACGGAAAAGTGTTTTGAAAACATACTGTAAACATCTGTCTAAAGCACATCAACGCCAGCTTTCTTTACAACCATAGCTGGGACAGCCCTCTGAGATGGGGGCGGGCGGGGGAGCCAGCACCTTCATTTGCTCCAAGAGGAGATGAGTCCCCACAGGCAGGGGCTCCCATCCCATCCTCTCCAGCTGTCTGTTTCTCAGATCACTCCAGGGATCCTGACAATTCAGGGGAGAGAGGAGCTGATGTTTGGAGAGCAAACGGTGAGGTGCTCTGTCCTCCTTGAAGCCAGTGGTGAGACGCCCTGTCAGGGGGCTGAAGAGCACAGCTCCACCTGCCTCTCCAAACACTGGAAGCGGGGGAGGGTGAGGGGTGCTCAATTCTGACAGTCCCAAGTCACTGCTGGCAAAACAGGCCAAACTAGAAAGATGCGACCAGGTTGCTTGGTTTCTGGGCCATCCACGTATGGAATAAAACCAAACACCCAAGTGTTAAAAGACAGCCCATCCTTTGAAAGGAACTCCCCCTGGCAGGTAACTCAATTAAAAAGGCATTTGCTGGTTAATGAGACAGAACATTTCTAGCAGTGACAATTACTGCTCCTGATGATTTAGGAAGTGCTGAACTTAATTATTTCCAGCCCAGGGCTGGAAAGAGCCACAAGCAGGCCAGGCCGGCGTCTAATACTATCTGAGGAGCCTGTTCAGAGCTTCCGAAGATTCCAGACCTGGCGACACCCCGTGAAACACGGAGGCGCATGCTGGGTCAGCAGAGGGCTGTCAGAGCACTTTGGTGAGGCCGGCTGGGGAAGGGTGATGGTTCATTTAACTCTGCAGATGAGGAAAGTGGGGCTGGGAGACGGGCAGGAGTGCCAGGCCGGCGGGGGTGGGGGTTGTCCTCTGCCGCCCTGGCTTCCTCCCCCGAAGCATTTCGTATTCCTTTGTCTATGGTCTGAGTCCTTCTGCCCACACATTCTCCCATCCCGCCTTGCCTGGAACCCCCCCGGCCATGGGGGCGTGGGCCCGTTTCCTTACAGTGCTGTGAGTGGTTGCTGGTCGCGGGGCTTGCAGTGGACAGGCCGATGCTGGGAGCCCTGGGGACACTCGCTGAGCTTGGGACTGCGGCGGCCAGGCTGGACGTCTCTGTGCTGTGGTTCTGGTAGGTGGGGCTGTCGGTGGTGGTTCCAGGGACTCTCGTGGTGGCGGCTACTGTCCTCGTCACGGCAGAGGCTACCGTGGGAGTTGAGGTAGATGGAGGTGCTGGAGGGGAAACGCCAGACAGGTCCCTTGGGCTATGTGAGCTCTGCTGCTTTCCTACCTATGTCCTTGGCCTCCCTGGCTTAGACTCATGACCTCGACCTCCAAGCCTCAGTTCAAGAGCCACTTCAAAAGCCCCCTGGATGGGCAATGAGCTTGTCTGTAGCTGGCTGACTCTAGCACCTTGCCTACACTGAAGCCTCACTGTGGCTTGGTAGATGAGGATTGGCTGAAGCAATGCTGTAGAACTGTGTGTGTGTGGTGAGGGGGGAGGGCGGGGAGGAGCCACAAGAATCCGGAAGGAGTTTGCACCCATTGCTACACCGTCATGTTCACATTCTCTCTGGGCTCTCCACAGGTGGAAGTGGAAGTCTAGCTGGCACGGTCGACCTATGCTCACAGAAAGGCCTGGGCCGTACATCAAGATCGGGCAGGCGCTCAGCACTGACGTGGTCCAAGCAGTCACCCACGAGCCCCTCGCCCTTGCCACGTCACTAAAGGGCTTCGCTCTGGTAATCACAGCATTACAGGGCCTCTCTGCAGTGTCTTAGGTTCTAGCTGGAACAGAAAAACACCGAGTCCCTGCAGATGAATCACAGTGACCGAGCCATGTGTGTGTGTGTGTGTGTGTGTGTGTGTGTGTAAGGTTCTTAACCTGGGGTCTTCGAGGGGTTCCGGGAACTCCCTGAAACTGCTAAGAACATGCTGTGAATACAAGCATCCTTTTCTTGGGAGGAAGTAGAGACCGTCTTGGAAGGAAATGAAGAGGAGCCCACAAAAGCCCTGAGTCCCCGGAGAACCAGGAGTCGTCGGCGTCCCAGAGGCCAGGGGCCTGGAGCAGACAGGGCTCTGGCATCGCCTGGCCAGCTCTCCCAGCAGCGGTGCTTACCACGGTAGCATCTCTTCATGTCCGGGCCCAGCCACATGGTGTCTGGGCAGGCACACGTGTACTTGGGAGAGTGGCCCGAGGTCTGAGGAGCAGGAAGGCACAGGTACTCACAGCCTCCGTTGGGCTGGGCGCTCAGCTCACAGGCATCTGCAGCTAATGGCCGAGAGAGAGGGAGAGGGAGAGGGAGAGGGAGAGGGAGAGGGAGAGGGAGAGGGAGAGAGAGAGAGAGAGAGAGAGAGAGAGAGAGAGAGAGAGAGAGAGAGAGAGAGAGAGAGCGCGAGAGAGAGAGAGAGAGCTGGGGTCTGTGCTCCAGGACCACTCAGACTGGCCCTCTTTCTAAAGATGACCCCCCCCCACGCCCCCTGCTTGGTCAAACACTATTCCTCCCACTCTTCCTGAGCACCGGCCAGCACCAGACCTGACATGTTAGCCCCACGCGGGCACACGGTAACCAGAGAGGTGGCTGCTTCATCCCAGATGGACCGATAAAGACACCGAGGCTCCGGGAGAAGAACCAGCCCCACCTCTAGGCATGCTGGGGTCAGGCTGGAAATGTAGGGCCGCTCAGCTCCACAACCAGGTCCTGCATCTCCCACTTACATTTCTAGACTCGTATCAGGCACCGGTTTCATCTCCTTACCATCCTCCCCACCCCCTCCCCACTTCCCTCTGGACGCCAGCCCGTCTGTGCAGTATCCTGCTGACACGGAAGGGGATTTGGTGGCCCAGTGGATTACGTGTTGGGCTGCAAACCACACCATCAGCAGTTTGAGCTCACTAGTTGCCATGAGGGAGAAAGAGGAGACCTTTCTGCTCCTTGAAAGATTTACAGCCTCAGAACCCCAAAAGGGCCATCCTAGGGGGTCCTATAGGAGCGCGGGGCCCTAATGGACCTGATGGCGGAGAGCGAGTGACTGATTGGGGCGTGGACGACCCAGGGCAGGACTGACTCGCGCAACCGTTCCCAACCACCAGGCTGACTTTCTGAATGGCCCAAGGTACGACACAGACTTCCGCTCCAAGCTTCTTTAAGCGGTCACAGCCCCCTATGGGGTCACGTACCTGACCGTGGCGGTTGGGGAGACTGTGGCAACAGTGAAGCGTTTTCGAATTGACCAAACGTGAACACAAATCAAACGTCTCATGAATCTGAGAGGTCACTGGCAGTGCTTGCCGGCATTGCAAATGTCTTGGGTAAAAAGGGGCCTCGAGTGGGAAACGTTTAAGACGCCCCACTTTAGCTTACCCTACTGCACAGTGGGTACAAAAGACACCTGAGCCGCCTCCTCTCGGTTCTGCCGCCTCTGATACCACCAACCCCTTGGCTACCAGGGCTCAACGCGGACAGCGGCACATGCCAAAGGATCGGCCACACTACAGCAAGGTGTGCGGATTTGTTTTCATCCAGCCCGGTGACACACAGCTCGGGGACAAAGTGAGGTGCGTGACGTCACAGCACTCTAGGTCCCTGCCGTTCCCAGAGGGGTGGGGGTGGGGGGGCTGCGGAGACATGGCACAGGCCCGCGCACAGCCGGGGAGGCCAGGGCCAGGGCAGGCTCACCTCTGGGCTGCTTCAGCTCGTGGCAGATGACGATGTCATGTGGGTTGTTCAGGTTCTCAGCCAGGACGGAGATCTCCAGACCGTTCAGCCGGTTAGCACTGAAAATGGCCTCGTTCTCCAGGTCTGTCCAGAACACCCTGTCCTGTGGCAGGGTGCAGAGGCAGAGCAGGGAGAGCCTTGAGCGGGCACCCATGACTGTGGTCTGGGGCTTCCTGGCCTCAAACAGCTCCCACACCTCCCTGAGGAGTCCAGTGTAGGAGCAGTGGGCCCCTCGGCCTCCGGGCTGTGTCCATGCATGCTCTCCTGGTTCCCGACCGGCACAGGGTCACTCTGTGAGCCTCGGCTTTGGCCACAGGCCTGCTCGGTCATGCCGAGCGAAGCCTGCTCCCGGGCCCAGCAGGAACCCACGATGGAATGCCTCTAGTCTCTGTCGCTAGAACATGACTGGGGCCTGGGACCAATAGCTGAGGAGCCTTGGGAGCTACTGGGCAGTCCTCGCAGGGCCTCCTTCCACCTGCCTCTGGGTGTCTGCACATGTGAGCACACATGTGTATAAACAGAGGGGTTCATCTATGGGTGGACCCACGTTCGCAGGTTTAGCCATGCATCCTGGGCACACGCACATCACACGCATCCTCAGATGCTCATCCACACGCACAAAGGCACACGGTGCCCGCGGGACTTGTCTGAGTGCAACGTCCACGCTTGCACACTCACATGGGCCTGCACATGCAGGGACGCACACACGTACACAGGTGCACTTACATGCATGCGTTTGCACACACGTACCGGCATATATACGCGTGGGCATGCCCATGCGTGCCTTGTGAAACAGAGGCCGGACTTGGAGATGGGGTTCTGCCCACCACTGCAGAGCGCAGCTGAGCCTGCTGCTCCAAGCAAGCAGTGTCACAGGCTACCACGGACTGCTGTCCCCTCACCAAGAGGTGGGGAGCATTGGTGTGGGGTGTGTGTGGATGGTCAGAACACAGGAAGGCATCTTGTCTAGACACGTCACCTTCCTGGGAGCCTCGGGAGGACTGGGGCAATGTCTGATTCATGTCTATGTTCCCAGGGCCCAGCAAGGCTCAGGCTGTTTCCAGTAAGAAGCGGCCCTAAAGCAATGCACATCCCTCCTTCCCTCTTAGGCACCTCCTTCAGGAAGCTGGGGGCAGAGGACACCGACAACAAACACACGGGGTCTGAGGCATGCTCTGCGGAAGGGGCGCCCGAAAGGGTGCCAGGTGGACCCTAGGGTGCGAAGCCTCGGTGAGCCAGCAGCGCACACTCCGAGTACAGGGGGCCTCTCTGTGTTCCCCATTTGGACAAGTCTCAGGGACAAGGGCTCCATTTGAATCTGCCTCTCTGGGCTCTGGCTTCCCGGTTGGGCCATGTGGCTCCCCTACAGGGCTCACCTCAAACACAGCTATCCCAAAAGGGTGGCTCAGGAAGTCTGTGGAGGAGATCAGCATCTTCCTGTGGCCCCCGCTGAAATCGATGCCAGACAGCTGGTGCAGCTTGGAGTCCACCCAGTATAAGCGCTGGCTCAGCAAATCTTGGGGAGGAGGGGAGGGTCATGTGCCTGGGACTCTGCGCCTTGCCCTGCCCACCTTGCCAGGCCGGGCCAGGCAGGGGCCAACCATCAGGGGAGCAAGGACCCGGGCACCAAAAGCCAGGCCACAGTACTTTGGACCGCGGGGCTTCCAGTCCTCCAGAGGCAGGCTCACCCAGAGTGATCCCGTTGGGCCACTCGATGTTGTCCGACACCAGTGTCTGCCGCTCCACGCCATTGAGGCCAGACTTCTCGATCTTGGCCTGGCTCCCCCAGTCAGACCAATACATGAACCTGGCACAGAGAAAAATGTGGCTCCTGGTCAGGGGGAGTCTGGGTCTCAAGAGCACACAGCCCCGCGGAAAAGGCGAGGAAGAGCCTCTTCGGGGTCTGGCAAAGCCCGGATATCCTTTGGAATCGTACCTTGGCGCTTCAGCCTTACCTCAGGGGAGCCCCTGGGGAAGCCAGCCTATCTCTGCCGCCCCCCCCCCCGTCTGCCCTGCTTCCGGTGACCATTCTGCGGCAGTCCCCCCATCCCACTCTGCTGACCCTGCCACCCTGGGACGGCTCTAACTGGAGCCCTAGAATGCAGGGTAGGAAGGGCCCTGAACGCTGTCTGACTCCCCCAAGCTGCAGAGAACGTGGGTAGCCCACCCAGGGTCCCACAGCAAGGCCAAGGAAGAAACCTGTGCAGGGCGCCTCGCTTTTTCTCTGGAAGTGTTGGGTGCAGGACTTGAGCTTAGATTCTGGGCACCCCATTTGTAGAACCCTAGTAGTGCAGGGATTGTGGGCTGGGCTGCTAACTGGAAGGTCAGAAGTTTGAAACCACCAGCCACGCTGTAGGAACAGAGGAGGCTTTCTCTTCCCGTAAAGAGTTGCCCTCCGGCAGGGCAGTCCTACCCTCTGCTCTAAGGTCCTTGAGAAGCAACACAATGGTGGTGAGTTTTTTGAGTGTGATGGATGGCAGTGAAAACCCAAAATCCATTTGCAGAGACCCCCAAGGGGATTTTTTTAAGGCTCCAATGAATTAATTGTTTCTGACCTTTAGCCAGGGCGTGTCAACAGCTGTACCCTCAGGCAGAGCTCACTGGAAATGGTAGGGGCATGAGTGCTGACTCATGCCCCTGAGTCAGGCCGACTGCCCTGGTTGGAAAGCCCTGGACGGATCTTGGAAGCTCTTCTGCCAAATCTGACCCATGTGTCCCAATCATGGCTCTCTTCTCACTTTGCTCGTCCCTTCTGTCACTGTGACGCATTCAGCCACCACTAATCACGGTGTGCGTGTTTCCTTTATTCTCCATGTCCTATTTAAGTGGCCATGTGGCTCTGAAGCCCTGGAATTCATGAGAATGGTCTCCCTCATCCGGATGTCTTCTCTTCATCCTTTTTATGACTTAATAAATGTTCTTCTTGCAGTGGAGATTTTGCACCCCATAACAAAGCATACTGCATGCCAGGCATGGCAGGTGGCTCACCTGGGGGACTTACAAAAGCAGGGAGTCACTGTCCTGAGGGTACAGTCTGCAGAGCTTTGGAAATGAGAAAGACGCTGCCACTCCAGTGGCCTGCCCACCACCCAGTGTGGCCGCTGGAACACCCATCCGTCACCCACTCTCGGTGTGAACCCCAGCGACTGCCACTGGGCGGGGAGAAGAGGGTCTTGGCCTTGGCCAGCGGGAGAGGGGAGTGTGTGGCTGGCAGATCTGGGAGGGTGGAGTTGCGCAGCAGCTAGCCCTGAGGCAGCTGGGCGGGCAGGCACACCTACCTGGGAGCTGCCTCACTGGGTGACACCAATCCCATGAGGCCAAGCTTGAGCAGCTGCTCCTGTCTCCACTCCTTATCCCAGCTTGTTTGACGGGACCCCTGCCTGCCTCTCTAGGACTTTCCCACCACAGAGATGCCGTCTCCACTCTTCCCGGCCGCTGCTCTCTCTCCGCACAGTCATGTATGCACTGGAGTGTTGCTTTAATGGGCACTTCCCCCACTCGCCAGTGAGACCCTTCCTCTGGGTATTCTCCAGGGTATAGCTGGCACGTAAACCAGAACCAACCCACTGCCATTGAGTCGATTCTGACTCCTCTCGACCGTACATGGGGTTCCTGAGACTTTAAGTCTCTACAGGAGCAGGCGGTGGCCTGACCTTCCTACCCAAAGAGTGGGCTTGGGTTTGACCTGCCGACCAGACCAGGCAGGTAGCAGCCCAATGCCGAGCCCAGTCTCACCAGGGCTGCTTTGCATGACACAGAACCCACCCACAGCCATTGGGTCGATTCTGACACGCTGCAGCCCTCCAGGGCAGAGTGGACTTGCCTCTTTGGTTTCCAATACTGTGGCTCTTGACTGCAGCAGGCAGCCTCATCTTTTTCTCTCATAGCAGCAGGTGGGCTTGAACTGCAGACCTGTGGGGAGCAGCCCACCATGCCCCCAGGGCTCCTCTTGGAGAGCAGGAACCCACTGCCATCGATGACCTTGCACACAGGTTTCCAAGGCTGTGGATCTTCATGGGAACAGACAGTCTCATCTTTCTCCCAAGCAGAAGATGGTAGATTCGAACCACTGACTTTGCAGTTAGCTGCCCAACCTGTCACCCACTGTCATCAGGGCTCCTTAAGCACGGCACATTAAGTAGGTTCTGGTTTAGTGTGTACAGAATAAAGCAACAATTTCATTCTAGCCTCACAACAGTCCCGTCTTACAGATGGGTCAATCGGCTCGGAGGGGTTGAGCTCACTGAGATCACATGGCTACGAAGCCTGGCTCCAGGTTTCAAATGCAGCCGCTCAGACACCAGAGCCTGAATTGGCCTCTCGAGAAGCCTGGCATCCAGTCCAGGCCGATTCTGGGAGAGGGGCCTGACGGGGTCTCTGGGTACCTTCTGCTGCTGCTTCAGATCCACCCTGCACCCGTCTCCATTCTGTGTGTACACTCATCAGCTGGCCACACCAGTGGACCCCGCTCCCTGGTCTCTTGTGGGTTCAGCCAACCATTGAAGGAGCCCTGGCCGAGCAGTGGTTGTGCTCAGGCTGCTAACTGCAGGGTCAGTGGCGGTGGGAGCCACCGGCTGGTCTGTGGGAGGAAGAGGGGCTTGCTCCTCCCACCAGGAAGTAAAGTCTCAGGAACTCACAGGGCCGGCTCTCCCCTGTCCTACAGCGCTGCCATGAGTGGGCATCGGCTCGATGAGCGAGTCTGGTTTTTGTTGGGCAGTGAGAAGTGATCCCCTGGACTCCTGCACCAGAAAGTGGCCTCCGCCTGTCCCGGGCCCCAAGGTAACCCTCTCACCTTACTCTCTCCTTCTCAACTAGAGAATCCTCCCCGCTCTGGCCCCTTCAGGCCTCGGGGCGGAATAGGCCGCTGTCACTAGCCCAAAGAGTGAGCTATCCACCCCTGTATAAAGACCTACTTTTCCCCACCTTTCTCCAATCTCATACTTTAACGACAGTTGGCAGTACAGTTCCTGCTTCGGCTCTGGCAACAGGCCCACAGTGGACGAGATCGGGCTCAGATAAGAATTCTAACTCAGCTCACTGCCTGCAAGTCATTCCGACTCTCAGCAGCCCTGGAGGACAGGGTAGAACTGCCCCTGAGGGTTTCCAACTATAACTCTTTGGGGCCCCCCCCCACATTTTATTGGGAACTCTATAGATATAACAAGCCATAGTTCACTTAGATCACGCAGGACCGTACACTTGCTGCCACCGTCACTTTCTCCCCAAACAGCTTCTTTCTTCTTGTACTCTCTGGTATCAGCTCCCCTTTATCCTGCCCTCCCCTCTTTCCCTGCCCCCAGGAACCCTTGTTAGTAGATTAAGTAGGATTGTTATTCCCCTTTTCCCTCCCTGTAGCTTACACCACCCAGTGGACCACTCACCTGCCATTCTGCTTTGTTCCCCTCCAGTGGGGTTAATAGGCATCGTTGCTATCAGTTCTCCCCCCGCCCTTCTCCCTCCCTCTCTCTGCACCCTCCGGGAATCATTGCTCCCATTACAGTTCCTGAAGGGTCCATCTATCTTGGATTTCATGCATCAAACGATCTTAATTACACACCTAACACACGCAGTCTAACCGAATTAATGAGGTAAAACTAAGACCATCAAGATAGGGGGAGGAAATATTAAAGAACTAGAGGAAAGTCATGTGTTTCTCAGTGCTCTACTGCACCCTGAATGCATCATCCCTTCCATATGGCCCTTCTGTGAGAGACTGTCCAGTGGTCTTTCAGGTGGGTTTGGGGTCTCCACTTTGCCTATGCTCCTTCACGTCAATTTGACTGCTTGATCTTGAACTTCTGATACCTGTTCCCATCGATACCTCATGATCACACAAGCTCTTCTTCCACGTGGGCTTTGTTGCTTCCCTGCTAGCTGGCCGCTCTCTATGGGAGCAGAAAGTCTCATCTTCCTCCCGCAGTGTGGCTGGTGGTTTCGAACTGCTCACCTTGTGGCTAGCAGCCCAACGTGCAACCACTATGCAACCAAGGCTCTTGGGGCAAGAACATTGGGGCTTCAAAAACTCATGGCGCAATCTCATTATTTTTTATCTAAAAATTTCCATGCGCAATTGAAGGCCCTCGTACATGGCTTGGGGGCAGGACGTGGCAGACTAGCCCAGGGCTGCCTGAAAACTGATGGAGTGGTGGTCCTTCCTGAGGGGGCTACGGTGAGGGCCAGGGGAGGCGATCTGTACCCATCGGCAGGTCCTGAGCACCTGGCAGCCTCAGCCACTTCCCCGAGCCTAGCACATGCTCTTGTTTGACCCCACTGCCAGCTGCCCTCCCTGGAAGCAGGTCCCCTTGTCCATGTTGGAGAGGCAGGGAAGCTGCTGTAGAAGAAGCTGGTAGCCCTGGCTGTCTCCGGACACCAAGGCTCTGCTGAGCAGCCCCGCCGCACGACCCAGGTGAGGACAGAGCCGCGCATATGGTGAGGCCCCGAGTCAGTGGACAATGAGTTCGGGGATGGAGACTCAGAGTCTTGAACCTTAAACCTTGCAGGCTACCCTGCAGAAGAGGGAGGGCATATGCTTTATGCAGTGCTAAGAAGAGAGGAGGGCATCCCGAGGAGGTGGGTTTGGGAACAAGAGAAAACCAGCAACATCATCATCATCAACAGCCCATCTCACAATGAAACGAGCCCTGGGGGAGGCAGTGAACCCCCTGCCTTTGGAAGCATATAAGCAGCTGCCGGATGCCCACCTGCCAGCAGCCCCTGGCAAGACTCCCTGCCCCAGAGCAGTCCCTGAAGCCCTGCTATAGTGAGCCAGCACTGGCACCGTCCAGGGTGGACACTGTGACCAGTGCCTCGAGGACCCAGAGGTCAGGCTTTAGCGGATTGGGCGGGCAGAGTGGACATCCTCCCCAACCCATGGTTTGTGCACACTCACCCTCGCAGGGGGTCCACGGCGATGGCCCGGGGCTCGCTCAGGTCCTGGTTGAAGAGTGTGCGGCGGCGGCCACCGTCCACTGTGGCCACGGAGATAGTCTTGTTTCCCGAGTCAGTCCAGTAGATGTGCTTGTGGACCCAGTCGACCGCCAGGCCCTCCGGGGAGTGCAGCTGCTCGTCAATGAGGACCTCCTGCTCCGCCGGGTCGCTGGCCTTGTCCATGTAGGCACTACGAGCAAGCACGCTGGTCCACGCAGGCCCAACCTGGACCTCGCTCCTCCCCTCCCCCTGGGGCATGCTGGCCGGCAGCACTTAGAAGACCCTGGCTGGCTTCCTGCCAGCACACAGTCTCTGGGAGGTGCGCTTGATAAACCATGGGTTCGGCCCCTGGTTGCTCCTTGCAGCTCAGGGTGAGAGGGTGGCTACTGGCAGCCAGAGAATCAGAATCGACAGGATGGCGGTGAGTTAGGTTTGGTCTGGTGATGACAGGCAACCCTGGAGGCTAGGGCAACAGGAGTGGAAAGGGCTTTGAGTGAGCTCTCATCGACCCCAAAGGGACGACAGTCCTTCCAGGCCAAGGGGACGCACTCCCTCACTGCCACCGGGGAGAGGGTCACTTACGAGTATAGAACTGACTATGGAACAGATACAACTGACTATGGACAGGGTAGAACTGACTATGGACAGGGTAGAACTGACTATGGACAGGGTAGAACTATGGACAGGGTAGAATTGACTATGGACAGGGTGGAACTGACTATGGACAGGGTAGAACTGACTACGGACAGGGTGGAACTGACTACGGACAGGGTAGAACTGACTATGGACAGAGTAGAACTGATTATGGACAGGGTAGAACTGACTATGGACAGAGTAGAACTGACTATGGACAGGGTAGAACTGACTATGGACAGGGTGGAACTGACTACGGACAGGGTGGAACTGACTACGGACAGGGTGGAACTGACTACGGACAGGGTGGAACTGACTACGGACAGGGTGGAACTGACTACGGACAGGGTGGAACTGACTACGGACAGGGTGGAACTGACTACGGACAGGGTGGAACTGACTATGGACAGGGTGGAACTGACTATGGACAGGGTAGAACTGACTATGGACAGAGTAGAACTGACCATGGACAGGGTGGAACTGACTATGGACAGAGTAGAACTGACCATGGACAGGGTGGAACTGACTATGGACAGAGTAGAACTGACTATGGACAGGGTGGAACTGAATATGGTCAGGGTGGAACTGAGTATGGACAGGGTAGAACTGAGTATGGACAGAGTAGAACTGACCATGGGAAGGGTGGAATTGACTATGGACAGGGTGGAACTGACTATGGACAGAGTAGAACTGACCATGGACAGGGTGGAACTGACTATGGACAGAGTAGAACTGACTATGGACAGGGTAGAACTGACTATGGACAGGGTGGAACTGAGTATGGACAGAGTAGAACTGACTATGGGAAGGGTGGAATTGACTATGGACAGGGTAGAACTGCCTCTAGTGGTTTCTGAGACTCTGATCCCACACGAGTAGAAAGCCTTGTCTTTCTCCCTAAGGAGTAGATTATGGTTTTGAACTGTTGACCTTGTGGTGAGCAGCCCCATGCATTACCCACTACACCACCAGGGCTCCTGGGCCAAGGGAACAGGAAGTGCAAATGCTAGAGGGGAGAACGTCTGCAGGAGGGGATGGGGTGTTAGGCAAGGGGATTTGAGTGCCATGCTAAGGGGTCAGAGCGTTCTCTGGAAGAATCTAAACCGAGTCAGACGACACCGCAGGAAATGCAGAAGAGGTGGACTCTGGGCTGGGCTGGGAGGGGAGAGGTGACTGCTGGACCGTGAGCATGGAAAGGAGAGGCTGCCCACGTGGCAGACCCTGACGCAACGTTAGCAGGACCTTCCGGCTCCCCAATACTGCTTCCCCAAGGTTTCCCCTCCCCCTGGATGGCCAGTGTCCATTGTCAATCACAACCCTCAGACTCCCAAATCTTCACCCCGGACAACTCTCTCAAGCTCCGAACTATAAAGCCAGCCAGCTCCTGCCAGCTACCCCACAGACCCCTCACCTTCCCAAAGGGCTCCCCGCACCCAGCCTGGGCCCTGTCTCCCCCAGCACCTCCCGCCCATTAAGAAATGCCCATTTCCCTCAGAAATGTGTGCCATAAATCCTAACCCCTAGGAGCCCCGGTGGAACAGTGGTCATAAGTTGGCTGCTAACCGCAAGGCCAGCAGTTCTGCCAGGGGAGAGGAACAAGACCGTCTCTTCCCGTAAAGAGTCACAGTCTCAGGACCCCCGGGGCCATTTCTACCCTACCCTCCAGGGTCACCACAATCCAGGACCAACGCGTTGGCAGGGAGTTTGGTTTGGGTCTTATATTTGATGCCCGTGAGAGTGATTCTCCTTGGGAAGCAGCACTGCGTTCACTAGGCTCACGGGCATCTCTAGAGATACAAAAGGGATGAAAGGAGCGAGCCAGCAAGCAGGGCCGGGGCAGGTAGAAGCCATAAACACCACAAGCAGATCTCGGCACCCCCCCATCCCCCCGCCGCGCGTGGATGCCGACTCAGTGAACCCTGAAAGACAGAGAGGAAGGCTTCCCCCGAGTTCAGACGGCTAAGCCTCCTACACGGTGAGAAAACACGCGGACACGGCTTTAGAACAGCGGTGCAGGGACCCGGGAGGGAGCCCTGTCTCGCCCCCTCCCACCCAGGTCTGCCGTCAAACACTGCCCCTTTCAGTCCCAGCTGAGGGCGGGCAGGCTGGAGGTGGTCTGTGTGTGGGGAGGAAGCACCTAGCTGAGCAGCTTCCACCCACCCATACCACCAGCAGTGCTGTCTCATCGGCATTCCTGCCCAGCCAACCTCAGCAGACAGGTCATGCCCGCGCAAGGGGACCCCGACACATAGGCATTTGCAGAGGAGCTTCCTTGTGCGTGGGAGGAGACAACGAGACGGCTTTCCTACGTGGCAAAGTCCCCTGACCATGGTGTCATGGCCCGCCTGGAGGACCATGGTGTCATGGCCCACCTGATGCCCTCCAGGCGGCTTGTCCTGTCCTAGCTGTCATTCAGTGCACATCACTGTGCGCCGAGCAAGCTCCTCCAGGCAGGGACCAGGTCTGATGAATCACAGAACCTGATGCGCAACACACCACGTCTCCAAGCAGGCCTTCCAGCCCCTAAGCGGTTCCCGTGCCTGGCACTATCCTGCCAGGCCGCCAGAGGTCACAGAGGGCCCAGAGCTGCCCTTCCACGGGAAGCTCCACGTACTGGAAGGCCATGGGCTAAGTGCGGTGGATGCCACGTCCACTGTGATCCTGCAGCGCTTCCCAAGTTCCAGCGGTGTGCTGGGGAGCCTAGGGGCCGAGGGCGTACAGAGACCAACACCCTTCCACTCCTCCACCCGCAGCCTCCAACACAGCAGGCGCGGGTGCTGGGGACGTGTTGCCCACTCACCTGTAGATCTTGCGGTAGGAGAGGTCACACCAGTAGATGCGGTTGGTGGCCACCTCGACGTCCAGCGCCACGACGTTCTTGAGCATGGGGATGAGGCGCGAGTGGTCCCGCTTCACCAGGTCAATCCTGCGCACCTCGTGGCGGTTGGTGAAGATGATGGAGGGGCTCTTGCCAGCTACCAGGCAGGGAGGGAGGAGAGGATGGGGTCAGGTAAAGGCTCAGAGCCGGGGGTGGGCGAGTTGGCACTGGTTTGCTGGGTGAGGTGGGCCAAGCCCTTCCCAAGATGCTGCGTTCTCTAATCCAGCAAGGACGAACACCCCGACGCCCAGGTTAAGGCTGCAAATGAAGCAGGTGGGCGTGGAGAGCGGAGGATGCAAAGCATCACAACAAAGAGTAGAATTGTCAGTCCTTGCTGTTAGTTACAAAGACCTCTCAGATCTCTTAGGTCTCCCCATGTCCTCCTCTTGTGCTTGTGTAAGAGGTCTGCATAGGTGGCCCGGGCCTCACTCAAAACACCATCCTTTACTGCTCCGGGTTCCAGACACCGGACTCCATGTCCTGCCCTCACCATGGCCTTTGCCAAGGCCACCCCTCCACCTTGGACACATTTCTCCTCAGGAGCCAGCACCACCTGGGTGGGGACCCCTTGCTGCATCCAAGGAGCCCCCTGAGTGAGCAAGTGTCTTAGAGAGATGGCGGAGGCTGCTGGGTGGAGGGCGGACTGCAGGGCCGGGGGCAGGCTTGAGTCGGCGCAGAGGGCACCTGGAGACAGGGCCAGAGCAGAGGCAGGCAGGGCCGGGCGACCAAGGACCTTGAAAGCTGGGTGAAGAGGTCTGGACCCCATTTGAGCCAGCGGCAGGGGTAGGACATGGTTTGACAGGATAAGATTGTAGGGAGGCCGTCAGTGACCTCGGTATTTCTGGGTACTACTTTCAGAAGGCCACACTGTTCAGAGGCTCTGGGGGCCTCACCTGGCTCCCCAGCCAGTCTCAGGCACTGCCGTTGTCTGAGGGGCGGCAGCTTCACAGAGTCCAGCTGACACTTTCAGCTGCCCAGCTGGTCACCATCCTTGCGCACCTGGGCTAGGCTACTTTGGTTCCCAAGGTAAGGGTAGGGCCAGCACAGACCCGTGGAGGGTGCAGCAGGATGGGGTGGAGGAGAGAGAGAGTGTGGGCACACAGATCAGGGCCCCAGGTGCAGAAGGGGCAAGCAGCAGCCTGGGCTCTGTCCTGACCAGCTGTGCCATCTTCCTAAATGAGAGCCGTCGGCGGCACTTGCCAGGAGAGGACTGACTTGGGTTTGGTGTAAGTGCATCTAGATATATTCGCATGTGCAGGCTTCGTGTCTACACGAGCAGCCACATGGACTGTGCTCTCCACTCGGTCCCGTGTCGTCACAGGCGATGAGCTGATGTCTGGGTTGTAGAGGGTACCCTTTGGGGGGTGGGGTGGTTTGTGTGTCAGGCCTCTTGGCTCCTGTGCTATACCACCTACGACATTGGGTGCTGTTATTTGTGTACGTGGACTTCTGACGCCAAGGTCCCGCTGCCTGGTGCCGGCCAGTTCTCTTACATATGACATGTCTGCAGCAGTCTGAGATCCCCCTCCCTGGCTTCTCTCGCTGCCATACGTAGCAGCCCTGTTTGAGGTGCTCAGCCCCAAACCCTGGCGCCCTCCTTGCTCCATTCAACTCTTGGACACGTCCCAGTGGTCCTACTGGCAGCCCGACGGACCACATCTGCAGCCGGCCCGCTCCTCCTTGTGCCCACTGCCCTCATCTCTCTGGATCACTGCAGTGACCCACCCTGCATCTTCTCGTGCCCCCAATCAGTTGTCCTCGGCATCGCAGTCAGAGGGAGCAGGTATACAGGTAAGCTGCTCTCCTCAGAAAACCTTTAGTCCCCCTCGTCCCCAAATTACGGTAGAATGATGACACTCTAGAACAGGTGTCCTCAAACTACACCCCGTGGGTCACATGTGGCCAGCTGAGGATGTTAATCCGGCACGTCAGGTAGTTTTGCCCTGTTTGTTTTTTCACTTCAAAATAAGATATGTGCCGTGTGCATAGGAATTTGTTCAGTTTGGTTTTTTTTAAACTATAGTCCGGCCCTCCAACGGGCTGAGGGACAGTGAACTGGCCCCTGTTTACAAAGTCTGAGGAGCCCTGCACTAGATCCATCCAGCCGACGGCTGTGTGGGCCTGCAGTCTGTCTACACACAGATGTGGGAGTGTCGATCTCTGTGGCTTGCATGCATGCTCAGTGTGTGGTGCACAGTGTGTGTGTGTGTGTGGTGTGGTGTGGTGTATGTGTGTGTTCTGGGAGGGTCTGTGGATCACCTTGGGGGCAGCCTGTCCATCCCTCTCAGAGTGGAAGCATGCTGCCTCCCGTGTCCCCTGAGAACCCTGGGGGGGCCGCATACCGACAGCCTTGCAGTTCTTGGTGGACGCGTCCATCTCATAGCCAGGGTAGCACTCGCACTTGAAGAAGCCCTTGTAGTTGACGCAGATCTGGCTGCAGGCGTCAGGGTCGGTGCACTCGTCGATGTCTGTGCGAGAGAAGCTGGGGGTCAGGAGGGGCCGGGAAGGCTGCCTCTGCTGGGCGCGGGGGAGGATCTCACCACCACAGGTCTTCTGGTCCAAGAGCCGGAAGCCTGCCGGGCACGTGCACTCAAAGCCGATCTTGAGGTCCGTGCAGATGTGGGAGCAGCCCCCATTGTTGTGCAAGCACTCGTTCAGCCCTGAGGAGGGACGCAGGCGCCTGAGGGCCAGGAGCCAGGGGTGGGGGGCAGGACCCCCATCATGCCAGAGCCACGAGAGCTCTGCGACCTCCCCCACCCAGTGAGTGGGCAAGAAGAGGGGCAGGCACTTGCTCAAGGTCAGACACAGGCTGCGGGCAGAGGAGAACCAGAACTCAGGTCCCGGCCTCCCAGGCTAGGGCTCTGGCCTCCACCAGGCTGGGCCTTGGCTGGTGGACCTAAGGTCTTGCTTTCCCAAGCATGCTTCTGGCAGTCCCTCCTTCCCAGTGACCTGAGTTGAGGGCACCTGCAGGGATCCCATCTAGCACCTCCCAGGATCTCCAGCCCTGGGGCGCTCCCCCTTGACCGGATGGGTTTCCCGGCCCTCCCGGTTCCTGCTGTGCCGTGGGCTGGGCTGGAGCCCCGAGGTTTCCTGTGAGCACGGGTCTCTAGTCGCCCGCCACTCTTCCCCCTGTGGCCACGGTCTGGTCTGTCCACTCCCTCTCTGAGCAGGGTGGAGTTAGTCCCCTCCCCTGAAGGAGCCTGAAGCTGGGTTGCCCAGACACTTCCGAGGCCCCTTTCCTAAGAGTTCTGCTACTGCCGGTCCTCTCCCACCTTGGAGGAGCGTGACGGATTCTTCTCATCTCCTATCCTCCATACCAGCCCCTGCTTCCTTCCACCCATCATCACCAGCCTGGGCCCAAGGCTACCAATTATGGCAAGGGGTGGAGGGGGGCCAGGAGGCCATCTGAGGGCCCTAGGAGAAGTCAGGAGGCCGGGAGCCAGAGCCCCCTGTCCCCTACCTTACCTGAGTCATAGCAGCTCCGTTCTGCAAGCCAAGGGGGGCACACAACCTCCCCTGCCCACGCGGCACATGCACCCTATAGCAGCCAAGCGGAGCGAGCTGACTGGGGCAAGCACCCCCTGGGCTGAGCTGCCCACCCCAGGCCATGCGCAGCTGGGGGTGCCCCACCTCCCGGCTAAGCCATGCTTAGCGAATGTCCCCTTTACCCCTGGGCCTCCTCCTGTTTCCCCGGGACGCTGGAGGAACTGAAAGAACAAGACCATAGCAACCCCATGACTGGAGGGACCAGACTTGGGGTGAATCAGCCAGGCTTATGAAGGCGGTTGTCACTGAGCATGGTGGCTTTGGGGGCCCCTGGGGGTACTCCCTCCAGGGATTTTTCTGCCACACGTAGCCCTCCCTGCACTCTGTGCGCCACCCCAAACAGCATCCATTGCTCGTTCGTTCACTCACCCACCCGCCCACTGCTTCTCTCAGGGACCCTGCTTCTCTCCGTTCACTCCTCCTCCCCCCTCACAGGCAGCAGGAGCCTGACAGCTGGACGGGGGACTCTAAAGCTCCATGGTCTCTTCACCCCACTTCCCTGAGGGCTCTCTGAAGCCCCCTCGCAATTACTGAGCTCTGATGGGGTGGCATCGGTAGGGTGGGCTGGCTCTGGAAGGGGCAGTAGGCATGGCCCCTCAGAGCTGGAGTGGGTGGGCATGGGTGGGGCACAGGCTGAATTACAGTCTGGGCTAGTCCATCCCAGACACTCCTTCCCTGGAAGGAAAGCCTCTGGCCCGTCCCCCTTCCAGCTGGAAGTGAATTTGTTAGTGAGCCAGAGAGAGAGAGAGAGAGAGAGAGTGTGTGTGTGTGTGTGTGTGTATGTTAGGGTGGCGATGGGGGACAGAGGGCCCCAGAGTCCTGATTGCACTGAGGCCACCTTGAAGGAGAGAGGGCTTTCACTATCCCCACCCCGTGCACACGCCCGCATGCACACACATCAGCTCACGTGCACGGGCTGACAGGTCACAGGCACAGCCCCAGACGTGGGCATCCACGTGCATGCATTCCCGTCCTCCTCAGGGGGACGTGGACATCAACCGAGACTGTCCTCTCACCAACGGAGAGACCCAGAGGACACGCACAGACACAGAGACATGCACACACTCTTCTCTCGGTGTCATGCAGGAGGCGAGAGGGCAGGGTCCAGTGGGCCTCAGGCCCTGGCTAGCTCAGGTCAGGGTGGGGAAGGAGGGCTGCTGGACTCAGCTGCTTCTGCTTTCCTGCCCTCCCTGTCTCCTGCCTGCCTCTCCACTAGTTCCTTCTCCTGGGGCTTCTCCCAGCAGGGTCTCTAGGGGGTGGGGGGCTGTCTCCTGCAAGCTCAGGAGGAGGCTGAGTGACCTTTACCCAAAGACTCCTTTCAAAGTGAGTTTTTTTCTCTTCAAAAGGGAAGGAAACACGCTGGTGCTTCTGGTAAGCCGAGAGCAAGCCCCCTAAGAGCCCCGGAAGATGGTGCTGGGGAGCTACATTTGCCATTTTACTGCAGAGGAGGGGGCAGCCAGGCACGTCCTTCCCAGGGGCCGTCTGTCCAAACCTCCCTCCGTCCCAATCTCCCGAGGCCTCGTGACCCTTTCTGGAGCCCACACTGGGCCTCTGGCATGTTCTCTGCCAGGCTGGATGCTCCTGTTCTTTAGAGCCTGGTGCCCTTCTGGAGAGCTCTGTTCTTAGGCATGTGGGAGCCGCCAAGTCTGGTTTTCCTACGAGTCTGAGCTGCTGAGGGCTAAGGGCAGGGTCACCTCCTGTGGCTGGGTCATCTACCCCACCCGGGCCTGTCCTGAGCCAGATGGCCCCCAGGGTGAACTCAAACTGGCCACCTGCCTCCTGTTGCCCACCTCTCCCTCTGCAGGCCGCCTGGAGGGCCCTGGCTAGGTGAGCAGGGGAGGGCACTGTGAAAGGGTCTGAGTATGAGCACACACTCAGAGGGCAGGAGAGGGAGGAGCCCAGGCCCTTAGAGAAAGCTCCTGAGTCCGGAGAGAGGGTCAGGGCGGAGGGTGGGGAGCGCAGGGGAGGTTTTGTCTGGAGGGGAGCAGGCAGACAGGTACTGTACCACACTCTTTCTGAGGTTCATCCGACCAGTCTCGGCAGTCCCTCTGGGTATCACACACTTTTCCGCCGTCCACGCACTCGCCACTCTTACACTGAAATCTGCGGGGACCCTCACAGGAGAACTCTGTCAGGCCGGACAAGAGAGCGGACAGCACTGGTGAGGCCTCTGGCAGGGAGCGCCTCGGCCGCGCCTGGGCCTGGCGTCTCAGAAGGCGATGGTGCTCCAGGCCCTGGCCCCAGACGTCCCACAGGCAGGCTTCTTTGAGGACTTGGGTCACAGGAGGACCAGGACCTCACAGCACTGCCTGCATCGAGTGGGGCAGGATGACAGACGTGGGTCTGACCCCGCAGTCCTGGGCTCAGGGAGGGGTGGTGTCACAGTGCTAAAGATCCTGTGGGTGGGATGTGTGTGTGTGTGTGGTGTGTGTAGTGGTGGTGGCGGGGAAGGAAGGCTATGCTGGAGGACCCAGGACAGGCAGGGTGCCAGCCGCTTGAGTGCCTACTCTTTATCCTCCCCCAGGCGATCAGGAGGCAGGATCCCAGCTCCTCAGATCCAAGCAGGGTGACCAGAAGAGCCACCTGAGAATGGAAGGGGCCCCAGGGCAGCCTGGACCAGGTGTGGAGTGGTGGGGCTGAACTTTCCTCCAGTGCCTTTCCACACCTCTCTAGGCCTTTACAGTTCTTTCAAATACAGTCCCAGTGCCACTAGGCCCCCCACGGGGGGGATGTGGTGACACTCTCTGGGGTAAACCCAGTTCTCCCATGGGCTGGCTCGGGAACCAGGAGGCCCCCTGGCCCTGAGCCCAGCCCCCGGCCGCCCCACGCACCCTGCAGGCAGCCAGCCTCATCACTGCCGTCAGCACAGTCCTGCTCCTGGTTGCAACGCTTGACCGCAGCGACACACGTGCCGTCTTCACACTGGAACTCATGACCAGGGCAGGTGCCCAGCGCTGCGGGGAGAGCAGTATGGGGAGGGTGAGGGTCCCGGGGTCAGGGAACAGCACTCCCCGGGGGCCCAGGCCCACTCCCCACCCCCTCCGACAAGAGCAAGAAGCGGCTGAGTTTTGGGGGGCCTCCAGGGGCACCTGGCCAAGGCACTTCCAAACGACAAGACTGGGGAGACTGAAGCTCAGAGAGGGGAAGGGCCTTGCCCAGGTCACACAGCATGCTGGACACACTCGGGTCTCCCGTTTCCCACCCACTGCCACCCTCCAGGGTGGTGGGGCACGAGGCTTTCATTTGCTTCCTGGTGGCTCAGGCAGGTCCTTCCACTGCGACAGGCGCCCACAGACAAGCCTAAGCGAAGCAGTGAACGGACAAGCTGTGCCTAGGGCCCCGGGGAGGGCTCCGTCCAGCTGGGCGGGGTCAGGGGTCCCCATCCCCCAGATGCGGGAGGAGCCCCACCATGGGTCAGTCCGTAACCTCAACGGGTCTCTTCTCTTCCCCCCACTTCACACAACGGGAAATGCTTCCCCGCCAGACCCGCAGTCCGGGGGCCGCGGGCAGCGGGGTTGGGGCTTACGGCAGTCGGCCTCGTCCGACTTGTCCTTGCAGTCACGGTCCCCGTCGCAGCGCCAGCCCAGGTGCACGCACTCGCCGCTGCGGCAGGCGAACTGGACGGCGGGCGCGCAGGCGGCGGGCGCGGCCGTGGCCCCCGGGCCGGGCCTGCCACACAGCCGGGCCGCCTCGTCCGAGCGGTCCTCGCAGTCGAACTGGCGGTCGCAGAGCCAGCGCTCGGGGATGCAGGCGCCGCCGCCGCAGCGGAACTCTCGGGGCCCGCAGGCCGGGTCGCCGCAGCCGCGCTCGTCGCTGCCGTCCCCGCAGTCGTCGTCGCCGTCGCACACGAACACGGCGGCCAGGCAGGTGCGGTTGCTGCACTGGAACTCGTGCGGGGCGCACACTGCGCGGGACAGACAGCCACAGCCGGTCGGCCCGCCGACCCCACCTGGCCAGACCCCGGGCGCGCGCTGGTCCCCTACGGTAAGCCGCTGCAAGGTGGCCGTGTTCTCAGGCATGGCTAAGCGTGCGTGCGTGCGTGTGTGTGTGTGTGGGGGGTGTTCCAACCCAAGCACTGCCAAGACCACCTGGGGGACATCGGTCAACACAAGCCCTCTCTGAGCCTCCGGGGACTCCCTGGGTCAGAGGGCACAAGAAGTCCTGCCTGGCAGGAGTGGAGCTGCGTATCCCGAATGATCTTGGGATGCTGTTGGGAAATGGGGCAAGACTTTTCCATCCGCTGGGCAGGCCACCAACCTACCGCCCCAGCAGTCTGGGCATCTCTAACAGCCCAAATCTCACCTCCTCCACAGCGCCTGGGGTGGGGGTGGGGGGTGGGGGACTGGCTGCCTGGGCAGCTCCCTCTGCCTTCTTTTCTGGGGGCAGCAGGTCACTGGCCCTGCTTGGGGACTGGGTCTTCTCTCTCTGGTGGCTGCTTTGAGCTCTGGGGTAGTCTTAGCCATCAGCCCGGGCGCCCGACTGGCAATTTACAGAGGGGAAACTGAGGCCCAGAGACGAGAGCCACTTGCCCAGGGTTATAGTCCACCTGCGGTGGTGAGCTAATCAGAACTGGTTCTCCCCGCCTCTCCCACAGCATCAGCTTTTTAGCTGGGCGAGCCCCTCCCCTCCTTCCCTCAGATGTTGGCTGTGGCCTTAGGGAACGGAGGCGTGGCAGTACCCATTCTCTCCACCTAGGGGCGCCCACAGCCAGTGTTTTCTATTTCCGGGCGGAACCATGTCAATTTTCATTGTTGTTGAACACGAACTAGAGTGATGTCTTCAGTTTCATGTGCGTCGGTGCCATGCGCTTTTGACAGTTCTGTCACGTTTCTGACAGTTGTGAATTTTCCCTTCTGGGATTTTGGATGTTGGGGCCTAGGTGGGGAAGCCACATACTCCCCCAAGAGGCCTCTCCCTCCCCCCAGATTATGTTGATGCCTGATTAGCGCCCCTCCTTCTTGTCCAGCCTTAGCTTGTACATGCCAAGGGGGAGGCCCTCACTGCCCATCGAGAGTGCTGGCGGGAAGTGCTTCTTTGTACCGCATTCTCTCCTAGATTGGGGAGCAGCCAACGATGCTCTCAGGCCTGTCCTTCCCTCTCCCTCCACCTTCCCCCACCACTCACTAACAGAAAGAACCTAAGGTTCTTCCCAGGTGTTTGGGAACTGTCACAGACAATGCCAATGCCACCCGCTAATACCCCACGTCTCCCCATCACACAAAGAATGCTTCTGTCGCCACGTGTCCCAGTTAGAAACCTCTGGCCCCTGCAATAACACCTGGTGGCCACTGGGGCCAAGGAAACAGCTGGTTGTGGAGCAGAAAAGAGGGACAAGGACCTAGGCCTGGCTCTGGTGAGGCCCAGCAAAATCATCACTGCTGAAAAGTCCACGCCATCAGGGCTTTGAACCCCCCAGCCTCGCCAAGATCCCCAGTACTCGGAGTCACCCTGCTCCAGACATACATCAGAAAGCCAGGCTTAAGACACAGCATGACTCTGGAGCCTCGGAGAAGGCAATGTGGTAGGAAGGAGGCCCGGATGAGGGCGTGGGGCTGGCCAATGCCAGGGAAAGCCTTCCTAGGGGCCCGCCAGGATCTCTGCCTCCAGTAACTCAGGCTCGCCATCCTGCTAGGGACGGCCCCTGGGGCAGGACTCCCTGGAGGCCCCTCTCAAGGCCTAGCACATCCCAGTTCCCATGGAACTGAAATGCGTGAGCCCAAGCCACACTCCCCGCTGCACCAGGCCCTGCCAGCCCAGTTCCCGGGAGGGAGATAATCCTGTGATGGAAGCTCAGTGACGTGGAACTGTCCCGGTGCCCACTTCCATCTGTTCCTGCTGAGAGCGCAGGAATGTCTTCCTGCTCACTGACACCAGCGAGTGCCGGGACCTGAGATTTCAGGGCCGCCATCCTGCACACCGCAGGTGTCTGCCCTCTCACCCTGGTGCCGCCAGGGCCCTGGCTCCAGCCCCATCCTGGTCGCCGAGTCCTGGCCGGGAGGTGGGTGGAGACTGGTGGAATGGATGGGTAGATGGCAGACGTGGCAATATCAACCTCGCAGGCTGTGATATCTAGACCGGAGTTTGACTCTCACTTCTAGCCTCGGGCACTTTCCCGCCCTGTCTGAGCCTCAGTTTCCTCACCCATAAAATGGGGATGGTGATGGCTACCCCTGGGGTGGTCGTGAGGATGAAGAAGGAAATGTTTCCAAAGTGCCTGGCCATTATTAGTGTCCAGATCAGCATGCTTCCTCATCACCTCCTACACCCCACCAAGGAACTCCCCACAGCCCCCAACCAGCGGCCGCCACTCTCCGTGGCTGCCCGCAGCGCAGACTCACGGGAGGCACAGCCCGCCTCGTCGGCTCCGCTCTCGCAGTCCTTCTCCCCATCGCAGCGCCACGACGCGGGCACGCACTTGTGGCTGGTGGGTCCACAGCTCAGCTTCTCTGCCGGGCACACCTGCTTGGCTGGGAGGGCAGACACAGGGGTAGGGTTTAGCCAAGGTGGGCACAGGCTATGGCACCAACCAGGCCGGTTCAGCCTGGCTCTAGTTACCTTCCAGTTTCTTTCTCTGCTATCGCCGAGGCGATTTCAATTTCTAGGGACTCTATGAGTCAAAGCAGAATTGCCCCGTGGGTTTCCTAGGCTATCATCGTTTGGGGTGAGGGCCCCGGGTTTTCTCTCACAGAGCCACCGGGGAGGTTTGAACCCCCAACCTATCAGTGAGCAGCTGAACTCTAGCTATTGGGCCACCAGGGCGCCATTGTATGCCCCTCAACCCAACCCACAAGACCTCAGAGTAACCCAGAGGCGTTCCAGTCCTGTCAGCTTTACAGAAGCAGCCTGCCTCCTCCTCCTCCCACAGAGTGGCCAGTGGGTTTGAACCCATGACTTTGTGGTTAGTAGCTGAACACTGGACCACCTTTGCCCCTAGTGCTCATGGCCTCCTGGGCCTGGCCTTCAGGTTCCTCCTGACAGGCTGGCCCTACAGGCTGCCTTGGGCCCCACCTCCCACTCCACCTGCCCTCCCCACTTGAGATCCGGAAAGTTGAAGACATCATGCCACACGCTTCCTCCTCGTTTCCCAGCTGGGTGACCTTGGGCCAAGCACGCCCTCCCTGGGGCCCAGCCTGTCCTCTGGATGGACGCGTAACTCCATGACCGAAACGTGTAGCTTGCAGCGCTCACCAGGACCCCTCTGCTGGGACCCCACCTGGCCTCTCCTTTGGTGTTATTGCGGGAGCAGCATCGCCTGGCCCGGCAGGGACCGCGCAGCTAAAATTACTGCTACGCAGTCAGAGGCTGGCTCAATCAGGGGCCTGGTGCCTCAGGCTGGATGCTCGATTGGGAAGAGAGGATGCAACCCCTGTTCAAGGCTGGGCACGGCGGCTCCTTCCCCAGCCCCGGGATCTCTCGGTGCTAGTCCCTCAGCAGGAGGAAGGTGGGTGGTGCCCCAGCTAGTGCCAACACTCACTGCCTGTGCACACCTGGCCGGCAGCTTAGCTCTGCACCTCGAGCCCTGCACCGCAAAGTGGGGATGCTGCAGTCCCCTGCATTCCCGGACAGTTAGGACCACTAAAGGACTGCACGGGAAGCACCCAGGAGAAGCGCCAGCCCAGGAACCCAGGAAAGCCACCTATTATTATTAATTGCATGTAACCCAGGCAGGCTCCCAGACTGTGACTGGAATCAGCTCAGTGGGGAGAGCACAGGGCGGGGATCCAAAGTCAGCCTTGTCTGAGGCCAGGCCGGAGACACTGTGCCGTTCAGCCCAGAGCGGGAGACCACTCCTGCCTCACCCCCTGGGCTGGAGAGCGGAGTGCAGACAAGTGGGGTAGGGAGGACAGGTATCTGAGCCGAGGTCCTGAACCCTACCTTGGCCTGGGAGAGAAGGGCGGCCCCCAAAGTCACCCTCGAAGCATAAAGCAAACAGCTGGTAATGGAGGAGGCAGGGGTGAATGCTGCCGACATCACACGGGCGCCGGGTGGAGGGACCTGCAGAGGGCTCAGATACCCGAGAAGCCAGGTCCCGCCTGCAGTGTAGGCGGAGGGAAGGGGGGTCCTTCCTGGCCACCTCCACAACCAACACGGCAAGGCACCCTGAGCACCCCACCAGAACACAGGGACACAGAATGAGACCAGAGGGTGCCCCCCACATGCTCTCTGATCAAGGTCGGCCAAGGAGGCGTTGAGAAATGCAGGTGCCTGGGCCCCAGTCCTTTTCGATTGAGCACAGACTTTAAAGGCAGAGCCTCACTCAGCACCTGCATTTTAACAGCCTCCCTCCCCGCTGGGTGAGTTCCTGCACCTGCCGTCTGAGGTGCCTGGGTGCACACTACACATCTACACGGTCTGGGGCACATTTTCTCTTTGGCCTCTTACATTAACTCCCACGAAATATAGTACCTTCCACGTTTGCAATCTCCCAAGACGGGCAGACAAGGCACCTGCTGACCCCCTGAGCTAGGCCTGGGGAAGCAACTCCAGAGGAGTTAGAAGGGACCATATCTCTGGTGTTGGCTCAGCCAGGCGGGCCACTCACACTCAGCACCCCCTGCGGGCAAAGCCGGCACTGCAGGCTGTTGGCATGAGCTCCTGGGGTGCCTTTCATAGAGACCACCATGCCACGTGCACATCCCTAGAGTGGAGCAGGGTGGTGGTCCCGCAGGGAGTCACTCAGTTTTGCAGGGGAGGAAACTGAGGTTCAGAGAGACCATGGTCCTGGCTAGTAGGTAAGAGACAGATCCAGGTTCCTCTATTCTGTCCACTACAAGGCGAGAAGGCGCCCAGCCTTAGCCCCCAGGGGACTGCAGCGGCCCTTGACCATCCACACCACCTCCAGGCCTGGTTTCTGTAGACCCCAACCCAGTAAGCAGGCACCTGAACTTTCAATGAATATTTACACAGCTAATTGCATAACCTTTCAGCAAGGACAATGATTAAACAACCCGTCTGCTTCCTTTCTTTATAATTAATAAGACATTTGCTGTGTCCCTAAATAGACAGCTCTAATTGCAGGCTCTTGAGGATCCAGCAGTGCCCAATGCCAACTCCTGGCACCCCCCAAAAAGCCGAGGCTTCATCCTGGAGGGCCAGGCCTCAAGGTCACGTTGGTTGACGAGTACCTACTACAGTGACCATGAGAGAAGGCCCTTCCTAAGACCACTTCCAGGGACCTGCTTGTATGGACACGGTGCCTCGCCAGGAGGGACCCTGGATCAGCCTGTGCACTGCACACTGGCAGAGTCAGGCTGGGAAAGTGCTGCCCCGTGGCACCTTCCGCTGCGGAGGTCCCTGCCATCACCTCCACTTTGCAGGGTGGGTGGGGACAGAACTCAACTCCCATCTCCAGTCTCTACAGCCCCTGCCTTGCCTCCTGCTGCCCTTCCCTGAGGCTGAAGGCAGCAGCCCCTACGGCCTAGAGAGGGGCCCCTCACAGAGGGCTCCTGGGCCGGTGTTCGGGCAGGATCCACAGAGAGCCCTCTCATCTGATGCCCACCCTCAGCATACTGAGTCCAAGTTCCCCCAGGCACGTAATGCAGGAGGAAGTGTGACTCAGAATCACACAGACCTGGGTCCAAACGTCATTCATCAACACAGTCGCTTAGCCTGCCTGCCCTTCCCAGTCCCTTGAGTAAAACATGCTCCTGGTCTTTCAGGGTTCGTGGTTGGCTTAAAGGAAGAAGCCTTTGCAGGTAAAGTGCAGAACCTGGAACGCACTCCAGCTCCTGAGACAAGGTGTCCTGGTTTTGTTTCCTGATATGCAAATGGCTGGTGGAGGGGCCTGGGGAACCCCCGGGCATACTCACTATCAGAGTCCACACAGCGGTGAGATACAGCCCTACCCTGCCATTCTCTGGGATGGATGCTCACGGGGTGCCTTTGGCCCCCTGCCCAGGTGTCCCCAGGTTCTGAGAGGCAGTAGTGAAGAACCCCACTGGGTCTCAGGCAGCTGGAAACCCCCTCTCCACCACCCCACATACAAGTTGGCAAGGGGGCCTGGAACTCCACCTCTCTATCCTTGTCTGCACTCACACGTTCCCATTCCAGCAGAACCCTGCCCTAGAAAGCCAAACCCCACTGGTACCGTCTCCAATTCATAAGTTCGCAAATTGATAAAAAGGGAAACATCTGCTGAATGAGAGAGAGCACTTGGAGGCCCACTCACTGCGCAAGCCTGGCTTCTGTCAGTTCAGAGTCTTCCGGCTGCAGCCTCCAGATGCAGAGGTCAGCTCCCAGGGGACCGGCTCAGACGTGGGGCGCCACTCAGTGGATCTCCACCCCCAGTCAGCACCACACTCTCTTTCTCTCTCTCTCTCTCCCTCTCTCCATAACCTGCTAGGCCATCTCAACAAATCACATTCCCTCTTCAGCTTTCATTCCCATATCTCCAAAAGGAACTGGGAGTCCTGGTTATGCAAGGGACTGCTAACCCCAAGGTCAGCAGTTCGAGTCGACCAGCCACTCCGAAGGAGAAAGATGAGGCTTTCTACTCCTGTAAAGAGTTTCGGCCTGGAAACCCACTGGAGCAGTTCTGTTCTGACCAATTGGGTTGCTCTGGCTAGATGGCAGTGAGTGAGCACTTTCTGCTGGGAAAGGAAGGAGTCCAACCTGTGTGGAAGGAGGCTGTGTGGCACAGTGGTTTAAGCACTGGTCCTCAGAGAGACAGGTTAGCGGTTCCAACCCACCCAGAAGGCTCCGAGGAAGAAAAGACTTGGCGACCTGTTCCTGTAACAAAAAACAGCCTAAAAAACACCGTGTGTGTGTGTGTGTGTGTGTGTGTGTGTGTGTGTGTGTACAGTCTGTCACCTGGGGGTCACTCCACCACAGCAACTGTAGGAAAGGGAGAATGTGGCTGACCTGCCAGCTCCATCCCCACCTTCCAGGAGGGAAGGATAGCCCCCTTTTCAGTTAGCAACACCCTGGGGGAGGAGCTCACTCACCTTGGGCCACCCTCCCCCACCACCCTCTCCACAGCTGCCTGAAGGTGGGTCAGAAGCCGTCCCCAATCAAGTGAGTTATAATTAGAGCTGAATCGTTCCTTCATTAGGCAAATGTTCTGGGCTTTCTTGTGTGACTCCTGGCTGCCATTGAGAGACAAAACCCAGAGGCAGCCCTGGGAGAGGCTCAACCAGCGGAGAACCTGGGGGAAAGGGCCCTGCCCGCCTCTCACTCAAACTATTTTACCAGCTTCAATTGGGGGCGGGGGGCGATGCTGTCAGGAAAGGGCCTGTCGTCAAAACAGAACAGTAAAAATAGCACGGCCATTCCTCCGGTGTGTGGACACCTTGCCTGCACTTGATCTTTACACTCTGTAGGGTAGGCACGGCACTCCATTAAACAGCGGCATGGACTGAGGCAGCGGGAGATTGGGCCACTTGCTGGAGGTCTCTCGGGTTAGAGGGCCTGAATCAGCCAGACCAGACGACACATTAGACTCTTCTGCCTACAATAATTTTTGTGTGTGTGTGTGTGTGTGTGTTGTGCGTGGAAGGGGCTCTATCCTGGGAGCTGGCACAGGCCCCAGGAACCTGGTAGGCCGTGGAGGTTGCTATAGCAATGCCAATTAAATGGGCAGCGGGGTAGTTGCCGGGTTCCCAATCAGGGAACAAGTCTGCTACAGGGTCCTGCCGCCCCAAATTCTGCCTGACCTTTGGGGTCCCCCTGGCTGACCTCTCTTCCGTCCTGGCCACTTCCAACCATGATAACCGCACAGAAAGTGGACCCTGGACCCTGTGCCCCAGTGGGCACAGGCAAAGGAGAAACGGGGTCTTAGAAACCCTCTCAGAGCCAAAGACGGTCCAAGCCTGGGAACCCTAAATCTCGAAGTCTTAGGAATTCTGCAGTGTTCAAGACTGGGGTCTCGGAGGGGACAAGGAGCCCGCAGGACCTTCCGGCACATTACCGGGAAGCCCCGAGGAGGGGTGCTGCCTTCACGCCGCTCCCCAGGACACCCTGCAAGCCTCAGAGGGACTCTGGTCCCCTAGAGAGGCCTGCTGGGAGTGGGGGGGGTGTCTGAGCAAGTCCCCCCTTCCCTGGGTTTTCGCTGCCTCAGGTGTCAAGCAGCAGTGCCTTCAGGCCTGGCCCGAGACAGCGGTGTAGGGTGCAAGACAAGCCCCCCAGCAACAGCCATGTTAGGGCACCCCTCCCCTCCCACCCAGTTGTGGAACACCACAGTTGCCCTCTGGCCTGGAGTCCCTGAGTCAGCTGGGCAGCCCTGGGCAAGTGCTCAATCTGCCCCGGCCTCAGTTTCCCACGTGGTTGGGATTGGCAGCGGGTACGTGGGAGCTTTGTGTCTGCAGATGCAGAGACAGGACTGGGCTCCCCTCCTGCCCAGGCGGAACGGCCCTGAGGGTGGAGAGGGGACAGTGCGGGGGCAGGGCTGGGGGCAAGGGCAACTGTTCAAGGAAGCAGGGCCCTTTGTCTGGGGCGGGTCGCCTGCTCTTCCTGCCTCTCCCTCTTGCTCTCACGTGCAAACGGGTGGCTCTGTTGCTAGGAGACCAGGAACCCCAGTTATCACCAGCCGCAGCCCTGGATGGGACTCTGGCCGGCATTGTCCCCGCCTCTGCCTCAGGGGCAGCTGTGACCCCTCCAGAGGGGCTCCCGGGGTCCTTGCCAGATGCCCCCCCCATCCTCCACGTGCCCCCTCCCCCAGTCCTTTGTTTCTGGCAAGCTCATGCTGCAGCTCTGTCTTGGGGATGGCTGGGGTCTCCCCGCCCCCTTCTCATCTCCTTTTTAATTTAACAAATGTCATGGAATGACCTGCTGGGTGTAAGTTTGCTTTGAGGATTAGGGCCTGGAACAGGAATCACGGAGAGACAAAGCCCAGAGTGTGGGAGGGGGGCCTGGAGCTGGCTGGGCCCTAAGCTGCTGGCCCAGGGTTGCCTCCGCCCACCCATCTCCACCCAGCCGGCCACTGTGCTGCTACCCCAGCTTTGCCAGACCCAGGTTCTCCAAGCCCCTGCTGGGGTCTCTGGGCAAGTCACTCAACACCTGGCCCTCTAGGCTCGGCAAAATGCAGAAAGTGACAGTCCCCACCTCCTGAGGCTGCTGTCGGCACAAAGAGCAGAGTGGCAGCGTCAGGCAGTCAGCAGCTGTGCACTGTTAGGATGAGGGCCCTGAACAGAAATGTTGGGGAGGCCAGGGCCGGGCAGGAGGTTCAGGGGGCCTGTTTGTGGCTCCTGCTCTGGGAACAGGGCCAGAGGTAGGGCAGGAAAGCCCAGGCACAGGTAACTAGAAAAGCAGCAACCAGACACACCTATTGATCAGGGCCCCCAGCCCCAGGCGACAAGGCACAACCTCCCAACAAGGCAAGGCTCCTAAGGACACGGAGGCCCAGGGCCAGGCCCACCCTCCCGGCCTGAGTGGCAGGACTCACTACAAGTGGCCTCGGACTCGTCGGAGCCGTCAGGACACTCCTCCTCGCCGTCGCACTTCCAGCGCTCCGGGATGCAGTGGCCGTTGGCGCAGGTGAAGTCGCTGTCTGCGCAGGTCTTCTTGGCTGTGGGGGGAGGGCAAGAGCGTGAGGTGCCTGGGGGGCACAGGAGGCTTTCCTTGGATACTAGGTCACAGGGTAGCAGGCCCACCAAGGACAGGGAGGGGCAGAGCACCAGGTGGGGACAGGTGACACCTGGCCCCACTCTCCAGGTGCTCAAGTCCATCTCACAAGAGCATGCCCATCCCTGGCAGAGCCCAGCTTTTTCTTCAAAGTCCAGCCCTACCGACCCCACCTTCCAGAGCTCTTTCTGAGACCCATGAACTGGGTCTCAGTCCCCCATGGCCTGCTTGTCCCACGTCCCCAACCAGACTGGACATCGGGGGCTCTTCCCCAGGCACCCAGGGAGCACTTGACAACGGATCCTGGAAGCAATGATTATAGAGTGGGGGAAGATTAGCGGGGTCCTTTACACGGGCAGAGTGGTAGAAAGAGCGTCTACCAGGCAGGCCCTGACCTGGGCACAGGCAGGCTGCGGCTGGGGACCTCAGACCTGGGGTTTGAGTCCAGCTCTGCCTCTTGCTAGCTGTGTGGCCTTGGGGTGCTAAGCTCTGAGCAAGCATTCGTTTATCTGCACTGTGGGAGGAGGAAGCCCAGGGCTCTGAGGAGCCACGGGAAGCTGTGCGCAGCAGGAACAGCCAGCGGAGATGCTGGCACCGGTCAGGTGCTCAGTCAGTGCTCTGTGGGAGTCTTAAATGGAAGTGAGGGAAACAGGGTGTCCTGTACCCCCACAGCGGGCATACAGGCTGAGCTCCCAGAGCTGGGAGCAGAGCTGCGACAGGCACACTAGGACACTGGCTATCCCAGGGCCCAACTATCATGGCTCCCTGGTGTCCTGGTGGTACAATGGTTAACAGAAAGGTCGGTGGTTCGAACCCACCAGCCGCTCCGAGGGAGGAAAACGAGGCTAAGCAAAAGCTGGAGATCTGTTCAACAGCACAATACACTTCCATTACAGCACCTGGCAAACTGCCGGCGAGCCGCTCACTGCAAGGTCAGCTGTTTGAAACCAGCAGTCGCTCTGTGGGAGAAACGGAGGCTTTCTGCTCCCGTAGACCTACAGACTTGGAAACTCGCAGGGGAAGTTCTAGCCTGTCCTGTAGGGTCTCCACACGGAGCGTCGACTCGGGGGCTGTGGGTTTGGCTGGCTTTCAGAGACTAACAAATTGACACACAAATCGCCGTCTTGAAAACTGGGAGGAGGCTGTTCTGCCCTTTCCCTTCATAAGTATGCACAGGAGCCTGTCCCTCAGGGGTATGCAGCGCTTCCTTCACTTGAGCATAAGAGCTTAAGTCCTTTGTTGGAGGAAGCAGTGATCTGAGCATTACCTCCTGTCTCCTTACTAGTGAGCAAGGGAATACAATTATTCACTTTGCTGAAATGCCGCCGTGTGTGTGTGTGTGTGTGTGTGTGCGCACGCGCGCGGCTTTCTGTTCCTCTCAGCCAAGGTCCAGGGGGCGCATCCCTCAAGTCCAGTGACAAGCTCACAGGGCAGTGTTTGCCAGAGGACAAAGTCCAGGAGGGTCAGGAAAGGAGGAAGAACGAGACAGGACACAGAGAGGAGTGGGTTGAGGGATGCCACATTGCCGAATCGATGGCATGAGACAGCGCACGAGGACTGCTAAATGGCAGACATACCTGCACAGTAAGCCTCCACCCGATTCACACCCTAAAGGGGGAAATCGCCCTCAAGAAAGCTCCCCATCAACGATTTCACTGAGGGATCCAGTCAACGGAGGGAAGACAGAACAGAATCCCAACTTCTGGAATCCAGAGTTCAGGAGCCACTGGAGGCTGGATGAATGCAGCATTATTGCCCTGAGATAATAGTGAAACTTCACACCCAAAACACCCTTGACATCTTCTTGTCACGCAGGGGAGCGAACAATATTGGATGGTGTCAGATGTGGCAAATAAGGGGAGGGGGGGGTAAGATGGGAGGGAGGGGATAAAAGGGAGCTGATATCGAGGAGTCCAAGAAGAAAGAAACTATTTTGAAATGGATGGTGGCAGCCATTCTACAACTCTGCTTGGGGTGCGGAGCCCTGGACTGTTATCCTAGGTGTAAGAGCTCCCATCAAAAAGACCAAACGAACAATAGTTTAACTTGTAAAGACTGTCTGCCTTGAACGCTATGCCTTTTCAAGATCTCCCTCTACGGGGCCCGGAGCCCTAGTGGCGCAGAGGGTGACATGGTGTGCTGCCAGCGGGCTCAGCGGGTGGGAACCACCAGATGCTCCGCTGGAGGACCCAGCTTTCTATTTCCACAAAGACGTGCAGTCTCAGAAACCCACACTGGCAGTTCAGCTCTGCCCTCGCTGGTCCCCAAGGGTCAGACACAGTTTGATGGCAGTGAGTCTGGTTTTTAAGTGACCCCTAGCAGACCCAGCCCTGGTGGTGCAGAGGGTAAGCACTTGGTTGTGAACCAAAAGGTTGGCGGTTCAAACCACTGCCTGCTCTGTAGCAGAAAGAGGTGGTGTCTGCTTGCATAAATATCACCAGCGCATTTCCACTCTGCCCTGGGGGCATCCTGGCAACTTGGAATCAAGCTTACGGCAATGGGTTTGGCTTGGTTCGATACCAATCAAATGGTCCCCAGTAGCTAGAGAGATCAGCCGAGGGGTGTGAAGCACTGATGTCAATGGCGGAAAGAACAAATCAGACCAGGACGGTGAAAGAGGCCACAGCCCTAGGAGGAGGCCTCTGAAATTATCTGAGTAGAAATTGTAGACTCGCTATGTGTCCTGCTGTGTATGGTCTCATGCCACCACCACCACACGATACATAAAGAGTGGTCTCCCCGTAACACACAGGCCCATTGGGCCGGAAGCATTTTCCCTTGGGTCGTCTGGGTGCTCGACTCCTTTCCGGGCACCAGCACCCCCGCTGACCACCACTAAGCGTCCGAGACAGGAGCGAAGGCGGTTGTCCCGCCAGGCCCTCAGGGTGAGTTGAAGCTGCCAGGATCCATACTGGCTGTGTCCTCCACAACAGCCCACTGTGGGTGGCCGGTCTGTGTCAGACATGCAGGAGCTGAGGGACTTCCACAGGTGAGCACTGGGCAAGGCACTTCCCTTCTCTGACCCTCACTTTCTGAGTCCAGGGAGTGGACGGTGATTTGGCAAGACAAGGAGAATCTCTCAGCCCAGAGCAGCGACCTCTCCTAAGCCTGAGGAGTCTGGATCCCCAACTCGGATCTGCTAGAACCCTAAGCTGAGGTCCTCTTCTTGAATGATCTTGGTGCTGATATGACTCCAGGGCCCCTGGACAAATGTAGAGCAAGCCCCTGGCCCCAGCCTGCCCCTCCACACCCACGGTACTTACCCTGTCTCTCCCGTTCTTGGTCTGAAAGTTTATTCCCCCAATGCCACCTCCTTTCCATTACACACTAGCTAGGTCTCTAGTCAGGGTCAGAGCCCCCTCCTGCCCAGCTCCCACAACCCCCTGAAATTCCCTCCAGGTCAGTGGTCAGTAAGCTTTCTCTGGACAGGGCCTCATAGACCATATGGTCTCTATCATAACCATTCAGCTGTTGGCATGGAAGCAGCCAGACAATAGGTAAGTGAATCAGCACGGCTGTGTTAAACAGAACAGGTAACAGGCCAGATGTGACCCGTGGGCCTAGTTTGATGGCAACAGCTCTAGATCACCAGAGTCCAGCATGGTGAGCTTCCCAGTCTGCCCCTCATGGCCTCCAGGGCAGGGGGTCTGTCCCACTCACGACCTGACTCCAGGAGCGCTCAGTGGGGACACTGAACTCAATGGAGACACAGCTACTTGGCCTTTGATATCACAGGTCTAGGGCTGGGGGCTCACCGTGTCCTTAGGACACCCCTTGGCTAGTTTTATGTAAATCCTCTCACCCACTGGCAACCACTAGGACCCCATCTGCTCCCTCTGCCCTGGATAGTCGCCAGGGACTGGGGGACCGAGAGCTCTGCATCTGCTAGTTTCTGCCTTCTACAGAGTCCACATAGTATGTTTATAGCTGAGTTTCCCTCACACTTTGCTTAGACACACCCCTGTATGGGCAGGGCTAGCAGGAAAACCCTGAGGGATCACAGTCCACCTACAGAGCAGGTTTCCAAAGCCCAGAGGGGAGCGGGAGGCTGGCAGAGGGGCAACAGCAAAGAGGTCAGGAACCAGCTCTCCCGCCTCATGGCCCAGAGCCCCCAGAATGGCACCCTAAGCCCAGCACCAAGGGGTGCTTGATTGGCAATAAATACCAATACCGCCTTTTGGTAAATCACAACTCATAACATGTTAAAATAAACTCAAACCTCGTGATCACACAGGCTGGTGTGCTTCTTCCATGTGGGCTTTATTGCTTCTCAGCTGGATGGCCGCTTGTTTGTCTTTAAGCCTTTAAGACCCCAGGGGCAGTATCTTTTGATAGCTGGACACCATCAGCTTTCTTCACATTTGCTTTTGCACCCATTTTGACCCCAATTCTACCTTACAAATCTGGCTAGACCAGAACATGTACACTGGTACAGATAAGAGCTCACAGCACAAGGACTCCAGAACAGATAAACACCCCAGGACCAATAAGGGGAGCAGCAATACTAGGAGGGCAGGGGTGGAGCAGTAAGGGGGAACCGATCACAACGATCAACGTATGTTCCCCATCCCACGGGGACGGGCAGCAGTTGGCATAAGACATGAAAAAAAGAACAGAACAAAACCTGTTTAAACACTAACAATATAATTTTCTAGCTTTCTCTTTGATCTTAGATAATTAAAGTAATCTGGAGTGCCTCCGGTTGAGTAATGCCTCTGGTTCCTCATTTAAAAGAAAATCGAACCAAAGACAAAACAGGTCTTTCTGGGGTTACTAGTTCTACCTATCTCATAAAATTGATATCAGATTAAATGATGTAAAGAATATAAAACACTCATCAGTGTGCCTGGAATAGAGTCAATGGTCAATATTTTTATTAGTAACATATCACTATTCACATATAAACATTATTTTATAGACTATATATAATTATGAATACATAAAAAAGAAAATGTCTCTAAATCACACTGCCATTGAAAATCAAAGTTAACTAATAAATGCATTATTCACATATTAAAAAGAAATAATTATATATTATTAAGGGGGCATAGGGGAGGAAGGGAGGGGAAATGAGGAGCTGATACCAGGGGCTCAAGTAGAAAAAAAATGTTTTGAAAAGATGATGACAACATATGTCCAGATGTGTTTGACAAAATGAATGGATATAAGTATGGATTGTGATATGAGCTGCAAGAGTCCCCAATAAAATAAAGTTTAAATAAAAATTTAAAAAAGAAGCTCAAACCAAACTCGCTGCTATTGACTGAGTCAATTCCAGGGCAGGGTAGCACTGCCCCTGTGGGTTTCCAAAGCTGTAACTCTTTACAGGAGCAGAAAGCCTCATCTTTCTCCCAAAGAGCAGCTGATGGTTTTGAACTGCTGACCTTGAGGTGAGCAGCCGTTGTGTAACCCCCTTAGCCGCAGCACCTGGGGCAAAGGCTAAGATGGACACCAGAGGATTTCCCTACACCAGACACTCAAGAATCGAACACAGAGATTCATATGTCCCCGTTTCTGTTTTCCTGCTCTAATCCCAGATGTCCTGTGTGCCAGTCTCAGCTCGGCCTCCATGGTCCACGAGGGAGGCCCGCTGCCCTCCCGCCTGCCAGGAGGAGCTCCAATCCCGGAGTCATTAAGCACCTCTGAGTGGACCCCCAGACAGATCCTTTCGTGGCTTCAGAGGCGGGGAGAACAGCCCCACGGAGGCGGGGAAGTCCCGTGAAAGTTCCATTGGGCCAGTACCCGGAAAAGAATTCACTCTCTCATCCCTAGGAGCTGAGCAAGTGGCAGGCTGGCAAGAAGCCACCACAGGCAGCCAGCCCAGGAGCAGGAAGCAAGGCCAAGGAGGGGACAAAGAGCCCGTCCAGGGCTAGCCCAGCGCCCTCCAAGGATGCCTTCCTCTTGTTATTCTGGGGCCATTGGGGGAGAGCGTGGGCACCCTCCCGTCATGTGCAGCCTCTGGCAGGGCCTGGGGAAGGGGGCTGGGCAGTGGAACGTGCCCTCGAAGTCCCAAGGGGTGGGTTCGAGGCCAGCCAAGTATAGGAGACGGCAACCAGAGGGGGACATAGTGTTAGGTGTACTCACCCAAATTTCTCTTTGTTTCCCCTCCCATCGTGGTAAACTCTACGTAACACAGTTTGTCACATTAGCCATTCACACGGGTAAAATTCCGTGGTGTTATAACATCCCCCCCCCCCCCGCGCGGCACTACCATTGCCAGCGCACTTTCCCCAGAGAGCCCTGGAAGCTCGGGGTCACTGGGGAGGGGTTGGGGGGGCTGCTAAGCACCTGCCGAGGAGGAGGAGGAGGAGGCCACCTGCTCTGGTCAAGACCGATGGTCTCATGCACCCTGTGTCCTCCGGGTGGCTGGAGTCAGCATTGGCAGTGGGTTCGGGTTTGGTTTATTTCCAAAAGCCATTCATCACCTGAAACATGGGCACTCAGCTCCCACTAAGCTATCCCTTCTCATGCCCTCCCTCCCGCACCTGGTCACCACTCTACCTTGCTGTCCTTTTGCTTGCATTTGCCTCTTCCCGGTGTTTTCTAGGAGCGCGGAGCCGTCCAGCCGGGATCGTCCCATCAGCTCTGCTCTGAGGGCTCTGTGCGTGACAGTGTGAAGCCCGGCCTGGCACCGTCCTCACCTTCCTGGCTGTGTTTGCGCCATTGTTGGGGCCATTTCTCTGAGAGTCTTCCTCTTCTCCGCCAGCCCTCCACTGTACCAAGTATGACGTACTCCTGCAGGGATGGGTCCCGCGTGATCCCGCGCCCAGGGGACAAGAGGCACCGTCTTGCCCTGACTGCTTCCCAGGGGCATTCTGGCTGTCCTCCTTCCAAGCCACGGCCTGGCCTTCACCAACGCCAAGGTGCTACTGCAGTACCTCTTCTGCCCGCTGCCTCACTCCCTATCTAGCTCTTTCGCGTGTCGGGCACTTGAACAATCGTGGATCAGGTCAGGCTCAACGACGTCTTCAACACGCTGAAAGAGGTCCGAGGCGGCAGACGTGCCCAACGCAGTATGCTGATTGATGTCGTGAGGGCTGCTTGCCTGGACGCTGGCTGTGGATGCTGGCCAAGCACAAGGAAACCCATGATCACTCAGTCCTGCCCACACCATGCTGTGGGCTCAGGAATCTAGTGGGCGCATTTTTTGGTTGATAGGTTTTATTTCAATGTGTAATCCATGCCGAAGGCTGTGACCTTTGATCTTCATCAGTAAGTGCTTCGCTGTGGGCAAGCCAAGCTGTCACCTGCTGCGTTCTTTTCTTTCACCCAACGACGTCTATATGCACAGTTCAGTGCCGCTGACTCTACCCTACGTGTTGCACAACCACCATTCACACCCTCTTTCAGATTTGCCTTCGTCCTGCAGATGGAGTACGCAGGGCCAACAGCCACGACCCTGACACACACCTTTCCTGGTTCCCAGGCACACTGCAATGCTTTGTTCTGTCTGGACGATTGCTGCTTGGCCCGTGGACAAGTCCCTTATGACCTCGATTAGGTGTCTCAAATGTCCATTCTTTGTAACGCAGTCCACTCTTGTGCTCCACACCGTCAAACAGGCGTCACAAAACCCAGGTAAACATCTTTCTAGTAATTTCTGCTTTGGGCCAAGATCCATCTGGCACCAGCAGCAAGGTCACAAGTAGGACCATTCAACACTGGTCCTATCGTGTCTGCATCATTTCCCTTAGCATCGTGGTTTCAAGGTTCAGTTACGTTAGAAGCCCATCTGAACCCTGCTTTTCTTACAGCTGCTGGCACCCCACTGTGTGTGATTACATTTGGCTTACCTACTCACCTGTCGGCAAAATGTCTTTGGAGCCAGTTTGGACATGTTCCACTCTGACTCTGGCCTGGCACCAGTGTGGCACCACCTCAGTGGACGTCTCTTCACAAACGTTCTTGTCTAGTGACCAGGCATCAAAGAACAAGGACTCACATCATTGTGTGCTCACCTTCTCAATATGATCGCTGAAGACAAATGGGTGCATAAGCAAAGGCGGCAAAGAAAGCTGATGGCGCCCAGCTATCAAAAGATATAGCATCTGGGGTCTTAAAGGCTTGAAGGTAAACAAGTGGCCATCTAGCTCAGAAGCAACAAAGCCCACATGGAAGCAGCACACCAGCCTGTGCGACCACGAGGTGTCAAAGGGATCAGATATCAGGCATCATCAAAGAACAAAAAATCATATCATTGTGAATGAGGGGGAAAGCAGAGTGGAGACTCAAAGTCCATCTGTAGGCAACTGAACATCCCCTTACAGAAGGGTCTTGGGGAGAAGATGAGCCAGTCAGGGTACAGTGTAGCAACAATGAAACATATAACTTTGGGAACCGATTACAAGGATCTACATGTGACCTCCTCCCTGGGGGACCGACAACAGAAAAGTGGGTGAAGGGAGACGTCGGACAGGGCAAGATACGACAAAATAACAATTTATAAATTATCAAGGGCTCATGAGGGAGGGGGAGCGGAAAGGGAGGGGAAAAAAAGAGGACCTGAAGCCAAGGGCTTAAGTGGAGAGCAAATGCTTTGAAAATGATGAGGGCAAAGAATGTACAGATGTGCTTTACACAATTGATGTATGTATAGATTGTGATAAGAGTTGTATGAGTCCCTAATAAAATGTTTAAAAATAAAATCAGAAATGCAACCAAAAAAAAGAAAAGAAAAAAAGAAACATACAACTTTCCTCCAGTTCCTAAATGCTTCCTCCCCCCACTATCATGATCCCAATTCTACCTTACAAATCTGGCTAGACCAGAGGATGTACACTGGTACAGATAGGAACTGGAAACACTGGCAATCCAGAATGGAGGATTCCTTCAAGACCAGTGCTGAGAGTGATGATACTGGAAGGGCAGAGGGAGGGTAGGGTCTCAAGGGGGAACCAATTACAAGGATCAACATATAATCTCCCCCCTGGGGGACAGACAACAGAAAAGTGGGTGAAGGGAGTGGGTAAGATATGACAAAATAATCATAATTTATAAATTATCAAGGGTTCATGAGGGAGGAGGGAGAAGGGAGGGGAAAATGAGGAGCTGATACCAAAGGCTCAAGCAGAAAGCAATTATTTTGAGAATGATGAGGGAAGCAAATGTACAAATGTGCTTGACACAATGGATGGATGTGTGGATTGTGATAAGAGTTGTATGAGCCCCAATGAAATGATTTAAAAAACAACAACAAGCACAAATGCTCGTCGTCATCCTTGTCGGGTGCCATTGTGCTGGTTCCGGATCCTGGTGACCTGACACACAGCGGAACAAAACGCCGTCCCCATGATGGCCTGAGCCTGAGCCCATCGTTCAGCCTTCCTGTCACTCCATCTTCTCTTATACGTGGGGAACCCCCACCCCCAACTCTACTGAGCATGATGTCCTTCTCATGTCCCCGTATGTGAGGTGAGGCCTTGCCATCTTTGCCCCGAAGGAGCCTCGGGCCTACTTCTAGTAGCCGTTATCCATCCCATTCGAGGCCACCCAGCGGCTCAAACGGGCTCAATCGCGGCATGAGACAGGAACGGGGAGTGCACAGCTTACGTAGCAACCAAGTAGCCCATGTGGTACATTTTGACCCACGCAGGAAACAAGCAAGGAGCGAGGTGGTGCCGGGGCTGAAGCAGAGGGTGTCTAACAAAAGGCTCAGTGGCTCAAATCCACCAGCTGCTCCGAAGGCGAAAGGTGGAGGCGCGCCGTCCCAGGAACCCCAAGGAACGGCCCCACCCCGAGCTACAGGACTCAAAGCGGACTCAATGGCAGGCGGTTTGCTTTTAGTTTCGGAAATAGGCAATGGGGCCCGACTCAAGGACAGGCGCCGGCACGTTACAAGCTGTGTGTCAGCCATCATCTGAGAGGCTCCTACTCAGGTCAAGATGCCCGCACGGAGATCTGGCCATGAGTGCGCTGCTCCTGCTTTCAGCAGCCTTTCCACACTGGTCTGAAGCCCGAGAGGCCACGGCGGCTCACAGGCACAAGGACCCTGGCTGGCTGCAGAGAAGCAGTGGGGTGTGGCGCTGCCAGAGCCTGGGCTCTTTGCTCTAGGGCCCTCATCACTGAGCGAAGAATGACAACTCGGAAAAGCAGATTCTGTGTGACCAGTGACCACCTCTCAGGTCCCAGGACGAGGCACAGGGGACCAATTGCACGGCACAGAGGTGTCTGATTGAGTGAGCTTGGAAGGGCACGGAGGAATATGCCCACATCTGGGATGACCTGTGCTCTGACGGGGAAACTGAGTCAGCACGGCCATTTTCAGGTTGGGGGCCTAGACTACCCCACTCTGGAAGGGTGCATACACGCAAAGGTTTGGAGTCACAGCTGGTGTACTTGGGCAAGTTCCTTCTCCGTCGCGATGGTGACTTTCTCGCAGGGCTTCCACTGGGACAAAAGTTAAAGGATTCTCTTAGGAATGCAGCAAGCATCCTCATGTTGGGTTGTTGAGTCTAGTGGGTCCAACACCCCCTTGTCAAGAGGGCACACCAGTCCTGCCAAGGCACGAGGGCCAAGCAGTTGCTTGAGCACTGCCCGAGCAAGCCAGGTCGGTCCTGACTCTCCGGGCCTTGGCTCCGGTTCCCCGGCGAATCCCCAGCTGGGCTTCAGGCTGTGGCGGCTCTCTGTTTCCAGGGATTTATGTCCCTTAATGCCAGTCTGCCCCTCGGACAATGCCCACCTCTGTGAGTCCCCAGTGCCACACAGCCCGGGAGCATTGCATAGTCATCCAAGGTCTGCGACATCATAATCTGGTGCTATGGCAACAGATGGGCTGCCACAAAGGACTCAGGACTCCAGCGGGTAGTGAGGAGGGGCTGACCCCAGGGCAGAAGGGATGAGAGTGGGAAATCTTGGACAAAGGGGATGGGAGCTGCTGTTTGTAGCAGGAAGGCAAGCCAAGGACAGCGGCAGTCAGTCCGTGGTTCACGGGGAACCCTGGCTCTGTTGCTAGTAGGTTGTGTGGCCTTTTGCAAGTTACCCCATTTCTCTGGACCTGGTTCTCCCTCTGCCTCCGGGAGCCCCGTAAATGGCACAGGGGTGACCACAAATGACCACCGCTGGCTCCCTCTTGCCAAGAGACAGGGGTGGGACATGCCTCTTCTTTACCTACTCCGACACGAGCCGCTCTTCCCAGGATACGGTACTTCTAGGCGGGGTTCAATGACTCATGCGAGGACTACACAGCTCACAAACACTCACAGGGAAGAGAGAGGTCCCAAGAAGCCAGTGGGCGGGAAGGAGAGTCGCTGGACCACAGCATCACCTCTCCTCGACCAACAGCCTTCCCTGGTCCTCGGCTTCCCAGCCACGTGGTCCCTTGGCCGCTGTCTCTGTGGACCAGGAAGCCAGCTTGTCACCATCTCACATTCCCATAGCCTTGGCTCTGGCTGTTCCTCTTGCTCTGTCCCGTAGTCCTTATTCCAGTCTCTGCTGCCTCTGGCCTCGACTGTGCCGATTCGGACAGAGCTCTGGAACACGGTCTTCTGATGGCCCTGGGCTCGCTCTTGGCTCCTGCTTCAAAGATGGCTCATCGTGTGTGTGTGTGTGTGTGTGTGTGTGTGTGTGTGCATGGCAGTTCAGTTCTGCTGTATATAGTGTCGTGAACCAGTAACACAAGCACCGTGGGGTTGCAGACACGGGTAGAGGGCCATAAGAAGTCCCACTCCTCAACCACCAGGGACCCGCCGTGAAGAGCAAGTGCACCAAGAACGGTGCTCAAAACCAAACTCGCTGCTATCGGGCAACCCTACAGGACAGACAGACCCGCCCCTGCGGTTTCCAAGAATGTAGAACTCTGTATGGTGGTTCCACAGTGACTGTGTAGGTGACCCTGGGCCCGTCCTTCACCCCACCGGGCCGGCCTCTGCACCTGGAAAGTGGAGGTGTGGGGCTCACCGAGTCGCAAGCTCCGCTCAGCACCCAGCCTCTGATCACCAGAAATTATTGTGCTCACTCAGCTCCCTCCCCACCCTCAGAGCCGTCCTTCCCTGAGACAAGGCGCCCCACCCACGCTCAGCCTGCATGCAGCCAGATGTGCAGAGGATAGGCCAGGCTGCCATCACCAGAGCTGACGTCCTGAGGGCCCTAGGCAGCATTCCCACTCCACCAGCCAGGGCCCAAGGCCCAGAGAGAAGGACCAGCTGGCTCAAGGTCACAGCAAACCTCTCGTCGAGGGCTGCACTTAAACCCAGGAGTCCAGACTCACCGTCACTCTGTGTGGCCGGGAAGCCATCAGGGAAGGCTTCCTGGAGGAGATGACCGTGCTTAAGGAAGAGAAGCCGTTGGCCAAGCCATAGGAGGAGGGTGGTAGATGAAGGACCTTCGGGAAGAGGGGTGGCAGGTCTGGAGGTGTGACAGGTGCCCAGCTCGGCTCAGCAGGGGCCACTGGTTAGTGGGCCATGAAACCCACGGCCCCAGGCAGCATCAGGGGTTAGAGAGTGGCTGATGGGCCCCTGGTGAAGAAGAGGGGCAGAGTGCAGGCTAGAGAGCACAGGCAGTAAGTAACCTGGCTTACTGGGGGCCCTGAGGGGGAAGGCCCAGGGGTCAAAAGCTCTGGTGGACTTTGCCCCAGGGCTTCCTAAGCCCCTTCACTCTGGAATTCCTTGAGGTGTCATGCCTGCCCACTTCTCAAGAACAAGTGGCCCACCAAGCTCCACACAGGGGAGCCCTGAGGACAGAGGGCGAGCCTAGGGTCCCCCAGGAGAGCCTGGGATTCATCCTCCATCCCAGAGCCAGCTCCACCAGCAGGGTTCTGAGAAGCACTTGGCACAGAATGACAAAGGGGGGGCCCACAGTCCTTGGAGCACAGAGAAGAGGGAGACGTTGGGACACAGGTTCTATCTGCCCTCAGCCCAGGGGGATATTCCTGGAGAGGTAGATTCTAGCTCAGCATGATTGGAGGGTCCCTTCCCCTCGGGGGGGGGGGGGGAGGACGACACAGCTAAGAGCAAAGCCCCCAAGTTGCAGCTGCTGCGCAGAGGGACTCGGCTGGTCCCACTTCCTCTCCCAGGTTCGGCCAGCACTGGTGGCCTGGCTCCAGCCCCACAGCCCAGCCCCGAGGCAGCTGGGCCACTTGTACCAGGTCGGGGAGATGAAAGGGCTGCCCCCCCCACCACCACCACGGCTACCCTTTTGCAGAGCTCGCCAGGCCCTGGCGTTGCCAAGACGACCGCTGGCAGCAGAAGGCAGATCCGGGGTGGGGGCAGGGGGCGTGCCAGCCCGCCTCTGGCCTACTAACCTGGCAGGCGGATTTAAATGACAGCCCAGGAAACTACTATTTAACTGTCACCCCAGTCAACGGATGACAGACCCCAAGTGTCCCCTGGCTACACAACAACACCGCAGGAGTGAGCGGAGGAGGAGACAGTGGCCCCAAGCAACCTGCACCCCCTCCTGCCATCCCCCACCCTGTGTGTCCACCCGCTGGCTGGCCAGAGCCCCCCTCTCGGGCTGTGGCAGGTCCTGGCACAGAACTGCAGCCCAGCGCTGGATCCGGCAGCTTGATTCTTTTTAAGTGGAGGAAGCTCTTTCCAAGTGTAATCCCAACATATGAAAACAGATAAAAATGGAGCTGCAGTGGGTTACGCGTTGGGCTGCTCATCGCAAGGTCAGCAGTTCAAAACCACCATCCCCTCTGCAGGAGAAAGACGAGGCTTTCTACTCCCATACAGAGTTCTCTTTGGTGAGGTGTGTGAGACGTTAGCGGTGCTGATGATGTCTCGGGCTGTGGTTACTGGTCGGCCTGCTAACGTCAAAGGCAGGAGTTCGAAACCACCAGCCACTCCACGGGAGAAAGATGGGGATTTCTACTCCTGTCAAGGGTCGCAGTCTCGGGAACCCCCAGGGGGCAGTTCTACTCTGTCCTATAGGGTCTCCACGAGTCAGAAGTGACTCGCTGGCAGTGAGTTTGGTTTGTTTTCTATAGGGCCCATGGGTCAGATGTTCCCCACCCATTCCAGAAGGATGGCAGCCAGGAGCTGTTAGCCCACAAGGTCACCGTGAGTCAGGGACCCACACTAGGTCAGCTAAGGACCCGGCTTCTAAGACACTGATCTGTGGTGAGACCCTGGGAAGGTCCCTGCCTGAGTCAGAGAGTCAATAAGCTCCGGACGGCCCCCCGATTCCCTTTCTGGCAAGGAGGTGTTTGTTCAGTCTGAGTGTTCACACAAAGACAGTCTCAGACTCGGGCTCCCAGTGGAGCCGGAAACCTGCCCCCAGCATCCGGCACCCACCAGAGCACAGCTTTGTGCTGCCCAGCGGGCTCTGGGGCTCGGGCCACCACCATCCATCAGCAGGTGACATCTGAGTTTGCTTCCTCCCCGGCCCTCCCATCCCACCTGGGGGGAGAAAGATCAGGCGCTGAGAGGGAGGGCCGGCAGGGAAGGCAGGGCACACCACTGTCTGGGGAGGATATCTGTTTTCAAATCCAGCTGGGTTCTCCCCAAAATTGGACAGGCCCACCCCTCCCGCGCATCATGTCAACCCATACGTCAAAACAGAAGGTATAAGAGGTGGCACGAAGGGTCGGGGAGGTCAGAGGGGGAGAGTGGCTGGAAGGCAGGCACAGGGACGCCTTCCTGGAAGAGGTGGCCGGGCCAGACTGCACAGGTGGAGGTGGGCCACCCGCTCCAGGCAGCAGGATGATGTGCTCATTGGCATGTTGCAGGATGGCATGGGAGAGCTAGGATCAGTGTAGGGCCCTGTGGTCAAGAGGAGGACAGCTGTCACTCCATCAGCTGTCCCTACCACTTGCTCCTGCCAGGAGGGGTCAGTGTCAGGACTGGCGCCCAGGTAGCCACCCGAGTGCCTCCAGACGGCCTCTGAAAGGCTGCTCTCTCACTGTATCCCCTCACTGTATGGCCACTCCAAGACTCGCTAAAGCTGGGCCACTCACTCGCTGTGCAGTCTCGGCAAGTCCCCCACCACTCGGCCTCAGCTTCCTCCTACGCACACGTCTCTAAGGAGCCCCACACCTGGCCTTCTGGATCCTTGGCCCCACTGCAGGCACTGGCTCAACGGGTCCAGCAACAGGCTCACCTGGGGCTTTGCAGAGGCAGTCCCTTCTCTCAGCCCCAGCCCAGCCCCTCGGACACTGCTGACCCCGGCCCCACTGTCACCAAGGCGGCCTAAGCCCTTGCTGGGGTATGTGGGACTCCCTGCCGCCACGGGCAAGAGGGGCGCCTCCGAGAGACAGGCCACAAAGGCATCTCCCTGTCCCGGTGATTTGTGGACGCCGGCGGGGTACTGAGCCAGTGACAGCTGAGGGGTGGGGGGCACAGCAGGAGAGGTAGGTGGGTTGGAATGAGCAGCATAGTCTCAGGGCATTGCTTGGGGGGGTTGGGCACATGTGGCAAAGGCAGGCCGGTCCCTGTCCATTCCCAGGCGCCAGCCAGTCCCACCCAGTTTTTCAGCCGCCTGCCCACATGGCACTGGGATAGTAGGTGTCAGGGGACGAGCCAGGGAGGAGTCCTTGGGGTCCTCAGGATAGCAGTCTCCAAGGCAGGCAGTGTGGTCGACACCCTCTCCAGCCTCCAGCCCAGAGTGCTGCCCGGCCCTGGGCTCCACGGGGTCCCTGCTCTCCAAGGGGAGCAAATGACTGACCCGGCCTCTTCTGAAAAAGGGATTCTCCCATCAGGTCCCTCCTGGAGCAGGGAGGGGTCCATGACTGCCTCCCGGAGGACCCCCTTCCCATGCCTCCCTGTGGCAGCACTCCTTTCAGCTCTGCACCAGCCGGCACCCCGGGCTCCTAGGCCCAACCCAGGAGGTTGGTCAGTCTGGGCCCATGCTGCTGGGGGGACAGATCGGGTGAGGGTGTCAGTGGTCTTGGGATGACCGGCTAGACCGGGCAGGGGCAGTGTGGCCCAGGCCCTTGCGGAGGGCAGCAATGCCAATGCAGCACCCTCCGCCCCGCTGCTAGGCGATGGCTGCTCCTTCTGGGAAGCTGTCCTGCCTAAGCAGAAAATGCAAATGCTTTCCTCAATTAGACTGAGAAAGCACTTCTGAGGAGCCCTGACAGCCCATCCCAGGGACAAACGGGCATGACAGCCTGTTATGGGGAAATCCGTCTCCCGGTGCGGCCTGCTCCCTCTCTGGGACGCCCCTCCTGACAGGCTGTGTGGGCAGGCTGTTTCCAGGGGCTGGTATAGGACCCCCACACCCCAGCCCCAGTGGTGTGCCCACCCACTGGGAGGTCTGGGCATCGCTCTTGCTGTGTTGGGGAGGTGGCTGGCTTTTGGGAGAAAAGGTTAGGGGCTTTCACTGAGAATGGGACCAGCATGGGCAGGACTCAGACGGGTTTCTCCTGCAGAGAGACCTTGGGTGAGTCCCTGTGCCTTGTTCTTCTGTGCCTTTCTTTTATAGGTACAGTGACATCCACCATTGGGCCCAGGGTCAGGTGGGCAGAGGGGAAGCTGTGGCTTCATCCCCTAGCTCCCAAACCTGCCCCAGGGAGGTGATGCACACCAAAGACCTTGCCCACCCCACCCCAACCCAGAGACCACCTTTCTGAACTGCAAACCTGCCTGGTTTCCAGTGACTCCCAGAATGTGACCCAGTACCCTCGCAGGGTACTCAGGGACACCTCAAGCTGGCCTGCTCTGGCCGGTTCCTGACAACCACGTGCCACTCCCCACCACTCACAGGCCACAGAGAAAGCCAGGGGCTTTCCCACCTGCTTCCTCCACTTCCACCTCGCAACCCCCACCCTCGGAGACTACTCAGGCATCAGTGGTGGAAGGCCCCTGACACTGCCGGGCACAGAGCACCGAGGGTCCAACATGAGCAACATCAGCTCCCCTCGGGGACTTTCTGCCGTCAGACCCTGGCAGTCAGTGCCCATGGGAAGCTTTGCCGGGTGGCATCCACCCTGGTGGTCAGAGCTGAGGTGAAGATGTACAACCCTCCGGGATCCCCTCTTCTCCCTGCTGATGGGGGTAGGGTGGAGACAGTGGGGGCCCTCCAAACTGCAGCAGGCACTGGAGGTCATCCCAACGGCTGCTCACCAAAGGCAGGCCGAGGCACACAGCTCAGCCAGCCCCACAGAGCCCTATCCTCTCTGTCTGGCCCTAGCCATGGGACAGCCCTTGTCTGAGAGTCTAGGACCCAGCCCTGGTGTGGGCAGCCTGGCCATGACTCCAGGTTGCCTCTGCCCCCCACCATGGCCTTAGAAAGCCCCTTACACTCTCTGGGGCTCAGCCTCCTAGTCACTGGAGGAGGAAGGTGACAGGTCTTTCATGGGTCCCGTCCTCAGGCCTTGACATGGGTCCTCACGGGAGCTCCCGGGGCTGGGGCGGGACTGAGTCCCGATGGCCACTGTGGCTGTGGGTGATGACCAGACCAAGCTCTGGCTCAGAGGGGGTCAGTGGAGAGAGGGGGCCCTGGAAGGAGGGGCAATGGAGAGGCACAGCTTGGAGGGGGAACCAGAGGCCTGTGTGGTTGGGAAGTTGACAGAACCCAGAGGAAGCCTTCTGGCAGAACTGGACCTGACAGGTCTGTGACCCCTGACCCCCTGGCTTCTAGCTGGCTCCTCATAGCAGCTGAGCAGTAGGAGAGAGGTGGGGTGTGGGGAGGGGGTTGAGGAATCAGAAGGCAGGGGAAGGGCAGGCCTAACACTCAGGTGTTAGGTCCCAGGGATGTGCACGGCTAGAAGAAAACAAGTCCCTCCACAGCATTTAAAGCTAAGCCCGGGGGGGGTGGGGGGGGGGACCAGAACCCTAGATGCAAGAGCCACAGCCCAGAACTTAAGTAGAAAAACAAAAACCAGTTGATTCCAACTCATAGCAGCTCTGCAGGACTGAACTAACCCCCCCCCCCCCCGCGGAATGCTCCCCAAAAGCAGTTCAGGGCTTTCTGCTCCGCAGAGTCGCAGTCTTAGAAACCCACAGGGGCAGCTCTGCCCTGCCCTGCCCTGTCCTGTGGGGTCGCCGTGAGTCAGAATTGACTGAGTGGTACTGAGTTTTTAGGTGAGTTTTGAAGACTGTCCATCTTTTTTATATAGAGAGAGATATCAAAGTTTATTAGTGGTTCCTGGGGTCCGTAGGGAGGGTAGGGGTAATGGAAAAACTACACGGATCACGGAATGGTACGCTTGCAAACAGATTCTTGTAACTGCTGTCCAAAAGGCTTAAATCTACAAATAAATGAACAGGCAAACGTGGTGTGACAGAACTACGAGGGGGCTCCAAAAAGTTTGTGGGAGACTTCCATTATTTTAAAATTCATTTGCAGTCATCACTGGGGCTATTTCTTGCTGATTTGTTTGCTGGCCTGCTCTTCCACCTGCATGACCAGCACCAGGGCCTTCATGAAACCTGCAGGGCTGTAAAGGGCTTGGTAAACTTGGCGAGGGCGGGTTCTGCTTTGTTCTCAGTGGTCTCCGGGTCGTAGTGCAGCTGCGTGGTCATCTCGGGAGAGCGGAAGTCAGGTTGGCCCTTGCTTTGAGCTGAAGAGGCTCAAAGTGTCTTGGGGAGAAGCACCGCTGGGCACGCTGACTGCACAGTGCTCAGGCTGCGGGCACGTCTCTGGCACCATGAACCGTAAGTAGGGTCAGCGCTGTGACTGTCAATCTCTATGAGAGCAGACAGCCTCAACTTTCTCCGGCAGGTCGGCTGGTGGGTTTGAACCACAGACCTTGAAGTTAGCAGCCCAATGCATCATCCCCTACATCACCAGAGCTCCTTAGAACCAGAGGGCTTCCTTAGACCATGGGTAGTCAAATTGCCCTGACTCACATTCCCTCTCTGGGTTCCAGTATGCCCACTTATGAAATGGAGTCTCTGACCAGCCTCACTGTCCCTCTCTTCCTGCTGCCTGAGGGCTGGGGGAAGGAGGCTGTTAGCTGGACCCTGAAGGGAGGGTAGCGGGCAGCTTGATCCCGAAGGGGAAAAGCTGGCTTCTGAAAACAAGTGTGTGGGTGCTGCCAGAGGGCACCGAGCGGGTCAGACTCATTGAGACCCTACCGAGCACAGGATGGACCAGCGCTGGTCCTGCGCCATCCTCACCATCCACCTGAGCCGTGAGCCCGTTGCTGGTGCCGCCATGGAGGGAGACTCCACTCCCCCCCCGGAGTGTCTTCCCACCTGAAGGGGCTTGGCTTCCGAAGTGCCGCGGCTATGCCTAAGGTTTCCAGTGGCCAGTCCCTCTGAACTGGACGGCTAATCCCCTCTCCCCAGTCTGTCTTAGTCTGGAAGCTCGGCTGATACCTGTTCACCTGGGGGGCCTGCTGGGATTTAAAATGCCGTGGGTCAGTGTCCAGCGTCCCACAAGCCACAGCACGACAAACAGGCACGTGACAGCTGGGAAGGCGAGCTCCGGCTTCTTGGGGCGTTGGAAGGAAGGGGTCGATTCTCGGCCCACTGACCTCGCTGGGGCTGGCTCCAGCAGACGTTCGAGCCGGTGGTCTGGAAGTCCCAGCCAGTAGCAAGCTCCTGGGGGTCTCAGTGGGAGCGCTCTTTGGTCCTGCTGTCATCCAGATTTAGACTCAGGCCCGAGGGTGGCCTAAGGCTATGCTACCGGCAGGCCGCTCTGACTGCAGGGAAGGTACTTCCGGGCTCCACTTCCTCACCTCTAAATGGGGCCACGCTGGCCTCATGCCTGTGGAGATGAGAGGATGTGGACGCTGAGGTCACGAGGGAGGTGTCCACAAGCCTGGGGAAAAGTGGAATGGAAAGCGCACGGGATTTTCCCACAAACTTCTTGAAGGCCCCTTGGACGTGGTGAACTTCCGACGGCCCCGCTTCCACAGACGGAGAGGTCTCGTCAGTTACTTTCTTAGCAGGGCAGTCACCGTCTCTATCCTGCACTGGACTTCCTGCTGGGATCCCCCCCCCACCCAGGAGCCGGGCATCTCCCAGCTGACATGGGGGCAGATGGATGAGGGGCGTGGGCTTAGAAGGACTCAACAGAAGTAGCAGCCGGAACACATCTGGAAGCCACCCAGTCCAGTCCTAGGATTTCAGAGATGGGGACACTGAGGACAGAGAGCCTCAGGCTCTCCACAGCAGCCCCGCACAGCAGCTGGACGCCCTCTAAGACCCAGGCCCCGGTGGTATGGGCCAGCAGCTGGGGGAGAGAGGTAGGTACTTGTGCTTCTGGGAGGGGCACGGTCAAGAAAGCCCAGGAGCAGCCCTCATCCGTCGCACCTGGGAGCCCTGAGCGGGGCTCCAAGGTTTGGTTTTTCTGACACTCAGAGCTGAATCACAGGCTAAGAAGCTCACAGAATCAGAAGCCAGCCCTAGCTCACCAGTACTCAAAAACTCACTACCCTCAAGGCGATGTCCACTCCCAGTCGGCCTACGGGACAGGGTAGAACTGCCCCGGGGTTCCTGAGACACTAACTCTTGAGAGGAGTAGAAAGTCCTGCCTTTCTCCCGCAGAGCAGCTGGTGGTTTCGAACTGCTGACTTAGCGGTTAGCAACCCGATGCATCACTGCTGTGACACCAGGGCCTCCAAACGTCAGAAGAGATGCTTAGACTCTTCATACACGTGACTGGAACATGCCCAGACCCGTGGGCTCAAAGTGACCAACCATGCAAATCAAAGAGAGAACCTGAGCTCCAGACCCACAGACCCAGCCGGGCATGCAGCAGAACCGTAGAGACAGGGAACCACTGGATCGGGACCAGGTTCCCTGCCACCACCACACCGCCCCCCCACCCCACCCCAGTGCAGGAATCCTTTGTCCCCACTGCTGACACATGGCCACTCAGCCCACCGGCAAGGGACCCGTCAGCTGTGCCGGCTGGAGGCTGGCCGCGCTCCTTCCTCTTGAGCGGGGAGGGAAATAAGTTCTCCACGGGAGACCCTCGCTTGGTACAAATGGATCTTTCATCCTCCCCCACCCCCCTTGTTCTTTGGCTCTGGTCGGAGAAAGATTCCCAGGGAAGTGGAAGGGAGCCAAGAGCAGCCACGGAATGACTTTAACCAGCAGACAGGCTGGTAATAGGTTTCGGTGGGAAAAAGGGAGGAGAGGGGCGATTCATTCCAACTTGGTTTGCGATAAAGGAAATTAAGGCATGACACGGAAGAGGCAGCAGTTCCATTCACCTGCGTGGAATACCAATGACCGCGAGCTTCTCAGACTGCTGGACGGCGAGAGAAAACCCCAAAGAGAGTGAGAGTGTGGCCCGGGGCTCATCTGGATCGGCTGTTTGTTTGCCCTGGCACCTTAATGACCGGAATGGGGGGAACTCCCCGCTCCCTGGGAGACTGCTAGGCCAAAGCGGGGGAGGCCTACATGCAGCCACCAGACCGCTTGGCAAAAGCTCAGAGCAGGGAGGTTCCCTGGGCCCACCACAGGCTCCCCTGTGGTGGGGCATCTCCCTGACCTCAGCTCCCAGCCTGGCTCCTGGGAGGGCAGAAACTTGGCCCAGACCCACTCTTTGTTGCTGGAGGCTCCTTGAGTTCTCAGGCCTACTGAGTGCCAGAGGCCCTGCTGGGTGCAAGCAGGCAGGTAAGACCTTCAGGGCGCGGCCATGTCCCAAGGCTCAGGGCTCTGGTTGAGACCACCCACCCATGTGAGACCAGCCATGTGACAAGCAGTGTGGGCAGAATTAATGGCCATGGGCCACAGCTCAGTGCCTCCAGCCAAGGGCCCAGCAGGCCATCTCTGAGGCCAGCAGGCTGGAGCTGGGCAGAAGGGGACAGACATGGCCCTGGGAGGCCAGTGAGGAGGAGTGGGGCCAGGTACCCAGCAAACCCTCGCTTCCCACTGGCATACTGGCCCAGACCTCGGCCACCCTGCCACTCACTTCCAAGAGCCCATTGGAAGGGGTGTTCATCAGCTTGGTGGTGCTGAACTGGCATGGCCCCCAGTGAGACAGAACCCAGCACAGCCCGGATGAAGGAAAGCCCTTTCTGAAACAGCTTGCCCTGTGAGCACTGCCTGCTGCCCAGCTTCCACCCGCCTGATCTTGTTCTCCAAGGAGGCTCTTCCTCTTGCTCAGCGGCTGCGATGTGTCTAGTCTGTGGCTACAGGCCCCCTGGGCCAGGAGCAGGTTACAGGACCCAGAGCGTCAATCCTAGATTTGCCCCTCTTTTTGAGCTCTGTGACCTCAGGCAGGTTCCTCACCCTCTCCGAGCTCTCGTCTAAATACGTGATGGTAAATCCCGTCTGGTGGAGGAGGTGGGGTCTAATCAGACCTTTCAGGGAAGTGCCAGGCACGGGGTCTCAGACCCACTGCCATCATCCACTTTGGCAGCGCCATGCTCTGAGAGTTGCACACAGTAGGTCCAGCCTTGAGAGGCAGGCACCATGGCTTCTCTGTGTATGAAGCAGAAGGGCTATTCCTGAGGCAACAAAGTAGAGGCTGGGCGTGGGTGGGGTCGTCTTGCTACAGGCTGGGCCCACTCTTCTCAGAAACAGCTTCCCAGGCAAATCCCACAATGATTCTAATGGGGTGCAGGGCTGGGTCCAGGATGGCTGACCCAGACGCACAGGTTGCCCGTGGAGGCCCCCAGGAACGCCCTCACTCCCTGCCGCCTTTTCCCATGCCCAACAAGAGAGCCGGGTACAGCACTGGTAGGGAGGGTATCATGTGGTGCCCAGTGGCATTTTTGGGGTGAATGAGGAACTTGTCCCAGGTCAGGCCCATATAAGGTCCAGAGAGTTGGAAAGCAGGGTGTCTGGTGGGCATCTGCCCTCATTCTCTGGGGGGGGGGGCAACCATGGAGAACCTTTCCCTGACCCCGTGGCAGGATGGGGTCCTCTCTGGGCCCACAGCTCCCTGCCCTGTGCTGCCTGCCGTCACTCTGCCCTTCTTTGCTCAGACTGCATGGGCAGGTGTGCAGGGGAGGCTTGGGGTGTGAGTGTGTGCTAAATGAACGAAGGAATACACAAGGAAAGCAATCTCAACGCTGGAGTCTTTTCCATCTAGACAGAGTTTATCGTCCAAGAAGCTAGCCATACTCACCACCTCGTATTCTGCATACGTAGTGAAACCAGCAGTCCTGCGGCCATGCTTCCCGCATGCACAGAGACTGAGAGGTCTGTGAATCTCAAGTCCTGTCCAGGTGCGTAGCACCCGAGCTGGGTGGTCCTTCTCCCCAGGCACACAAACCACCATCAGTGCCCCCCACCCTTTCCCTTTCTGAAGATACAGTGAGGTATCACCAAGGAGCACTGGCAGGAGGGCCAAGAAGTCTGGGTTCTGGCCTCAGCTCCATCTCTGAGCTGCTGTGTGACCTTGGGCAAGTCACTTGCCTTCTCTGGTTATCAGTGTCACCACCTGCTGAGTCTGCTCCTGCTGGGGCTCATCACCACGGAGCGGGGAGCAGTGCTCACAGTGCAGGTTCACAGTCCACAGGACTGGGGGTCACCTACTTCCTTCCTGGACCCTGTCCCCAGGGTCTACTCCTCCGGACCCTCGGACTGGGCCTAGGCACACCCTCTGGCCAGGCCCTCATCTTACCCATCACACCAGTGACTACCTGGCTCAGGATTATTCCCCAGCCCACAGGCCGGCAGCTAGCAGTCTCCCCCACAAAATGACCCTGTCCACTGAGCAGACCTGAGGAATGGGGTCAGAGCCTCTCCAAGCCACCATGAGAATCTGCATCCCTGTTCTCTGGACCACGTGGCCCCACTGGTTCAGACGCAGGAACCACAGAAAAGACATCAGAGGCACACAGTCCTGGCAAGATCGATCCACAACCCCACCCCCACTCCACCCCGAACTCCCCCGGAGCAGAGCAGTGGGCTTCAGTCCCAGCCCCTCCCCACACTGGCTCTGTGCTTGGGCAAGCCTCAGTTTTCCCATCTGTCCAAAAGTGGACAAGGATTCCTGGCTGGCCTGTGCCCTGGCCAAGCCCACCCCATCCCACCCTCTGTGAGCACCTCATCAGAAAGGGACAAAGGACAGTGCCCTGTGCACACAGCTGGGGAGGCCTGGGCACTGACAGGCCGGCAGCTCACTGTCCATCAAACACGCACAGCGGCACACAGACCACACCCCCACCCCAACGCTGTCACACTCTACAGACGGATGTGCACGCATTTCCCTGCCTCTCTCATGGCCGCCAGATGGTGGGATTCTCCCAGAGGGCTACCATTTAATGCTCTAATTAATTTTTAAACTTTCTGTGCCCTAAGTACGGCCTCCTGAGGCCAGGGAGGGAAGTGGTATCTGGGGGTGGGGGTAGTGAGTCTGGGCCCCTCACCAGAGGACTGGAGGTGAGGACAAGGCCATCTTAGTGCAAGGGTGCCTCAATGACCCAGGGCAGGGAGAGGCCCTTTTCCCAGCATTCTCAACAGGGTGCTCTGGCCTCCGCCCACACATCTCCAGGGCAGGGATCTGGGTCTTGTGGGGCATGGTACTCCTGTCAGACAGCACTGTCAAGGTGTTCACTGAGCCAAGGAAGATTCTGAAACTGCACCTGGAGATCCAAACTCATCATTTATAGACTCCACTGCCCAGACTACAGAAGACAAGGAAGAAAGGCCTGGCTAACTGTTTCTGGGTTTACACATTGTGTTAGTCCAGGTAGACTAGAGAAACAAATCCAGGGAGACTCATATGTGCATAAGGAAGAGGTTTATATACAAGACCAGTTGAATACTGAGAGAACATCCCAGCCCAGTCCAGATCAAGTCCGTAAGTCCGATATGTCCAATACCAACCTATAAAGTCCTCTTCAGACTCACAAAACACAAGCAATGACACTGAATGCCCAATGATCACAGGCGAGAGGGTTCAAAGTCTTGAGGGTCCAGTGGTGGTCTCCACGTGGCTCCTCCAGTTCCCACGACACGGGACTATCAGCATTGTGCCATGTGTCCTGTCAGTAGAGCGTCTCCAAGGGAGTGAGCAGAGACAGAGAGTGTGTGTCTCCTGCCTCCAAGGAGGAAAAATCCAGATTTCCCATTATTCTCAGGAGAAAGCCATGACCACACAGAGGCCACATTCGCTATGATTGGACTGACAGACTAGACTCCACCTCTTCACTCTTAATTCTCTCAAGTCCCAAACTGAGAATGGATTACGTAACTACCACACACATTGAGTTGCTAACTGCAAGGTCAGCAGTTCAAAGCCACCAGCTCCTCCAAGGGAGAAAGATGAGGGCTTTCTACCCCAGTAAAGACTGACAGTCTCGGAAGTCCACAGGGGTACTTCTACCTTGCTCTATGGGGCCACCACCAGCCAGCATTGACTCGATGGCACTGAGTGTGGAGTGTGGGTGCTGCCCAGACTGTGCTGGCCCAGGGAGAAAGGCCTGGCTATCTCTTTCTGAAATCCGGCCAAGGGAACCCCTCTGCATCACACAGAAGGCCGTCAGAGTCACAGATGATCACGGGCTACGCTCCATTCCCCCTGCACAGGGTCCCCACACGCCAAGCCCCCACTTCACGGCAGCAGGCAGGCAGCAGCAGGTCCCAGGGGGCACAGACCATGCGTGAAGTACAGAGCCACCAAACCTGCTGCTGGGTGCATGAGTGGACAGGACGGGGAAAGGTCACCGCACCAGGCCCCAGAGCCTGCAGCACCACTTGGCCTCCCGCTTACATGCCTCCAGCCACGGAAGGCTCACGACTCTTCCTGGCAATCTGCTCTGGTGGGGCCAGAGTTCGCCCTGGTTGTGCAGGTCTCCAGAGAGCCCAGGAGCCTCCGTGGTTCAGGCTGGCGGGAGCAGAGCATCTCTGGCCCACCCTCCAGGCCCCTTCTGCACCTTTCCCCGGGTGCGGTCTCTGCTGCTGAGTGTTTGGGAAAACGAAGCAATAAATTTACCGCCTCACTTATGAGCAATTTGCTGTCAGGAGCTCTGCGTAAGCAGAGGGCTGAATTAACAAGGCTTAATTAACATTAATGTTGTGACAGATCTCAACCGGAGTTGGGAAATCCCCCATCCCGCCGCCCGGGTCCTAGCCTGCCACTTCCCTGCTCTTGTGGGAGGTGAGAGGCCCTGGGAGGGGCCGTGGAGGGGCTGACAGCTGTGACTGGGGACTGCCTCCATCCCAGAGTTTGGGATCTGGGGGCTGGAAGCTTGCATGAGATCAGCCCAGGAGGCCGCCCGCCCCTGCAGCTCATCCCAAAGACGCTCGGGCTAATTCCTTTGTCCCTGTCTGGCTTAGCAGCAACGTGGATGGATGGGCCTTGGAGTCCCACGGGCCAGAGTCTCTGTGCCTCCCAACCCCGTCTGCACAGGGGCAGGCAAATCCTCCCTGAGCGGACTGGCAGAGGACTCCTGAAGCTGCTCCAAGGTCTTCATTTTCCGCCCACTCCCCGTCGCCCCAGTCAGGCAAGAGCTGTGCTCTCTGTGGAAGCGAGCCCTCCCACAGCCCTTTGAGGGAGACATAACTGTAACACCCACCATCAACCAGGAGAACGGAAACAGCCAAACTCACTGCCACGCTGACTCACAGCGACCCTGGGGCACAGGGTAGAACTGCCTCTGGGGCTTCTGAGGCTGGAACTTTTGATGGGAGTAGAAAGCCCCCGTCTTTCTCCCGTGGGGCTTGCTGGGGGTTTCGAACTTGTGACTTTGAGGATAGAGGCCCAATTCGTAGCCACAGCGCACCCCACCAGGGTTCCTATAGGACCCCATTATAGAGATGAGAGAAACTGAGGCACTGAGGGAACATGCCCAAGTTCACACAGCTGGCCAGTGGGAACGAGGTCACCTACCGCACTCACCGGCCAGCGCCCCCCCCCCCCCAAGGATCTGAGAGCCAACAGAAGGAAAGGTGGCCACGTGGGTGCAGTGGGTGTGCGGGGAACGAATGTGTGAGTGGCAGAGGCGAGGAGAGGCATGCCCTCTGACAGCGGGGTATCCCATCCAAAGGGGCCAAGTGCCTGCATTTCAGCCCCGTTGGCTTTTATAAGGCCTCTGAGAGCCCAGCCTGGCTCAGCTCCACCAGAGGGAGGCGCACAGCAGACCCCGGGCCCTCAGGGTCCGAGCCTCCCGCCCCTCTGAGCTCTTCCCCAGACGCCCAGCCCAGCCCTGGGCGGGCATGTGGTCATTTATCATTCATGCTGGCTGTTATTAATATTAATAGACGGTGCCTCTGACGAGGACCACTCTACCAGCACATGAAGTGGTGGTAGCAGCAGGCAGCCGGGGCAGCTGGCCTCTATCCGCTGACATCTCTCAGAGAAGGCGGGAGTCCCAACCTGCGTGGAGTTGGAGTCGCTGGTCAGACCCTGGGGTTCCACCCGAGCACAGCCACACCTTCAGCCACAGGACAGAGGGTCTCTGGGCTCCAGGTCCCAGGTCTCACCTGCGGGGCAATGCAGGTGGCACTTGGTATGAAGGGTCTGCTGGGTTAGTGTGTGGGCAGGCGTTGGCCTGCCACCAGAGGGGTAAGGAGGGAAGTCCTGAGGACACAGCTCCTCTTGCCTCACGCCCCCTCCTCCAGGAAGCCTTCCTGGCCCAAGGTGACCTCCCCGACCCTCATGACTCGGGAACTGTCCGCATGACCCTCATGAACTCTCCCTCATTGTTCTCCTGTGTAGAGCGGGGACACAAACAGCCTGGTGGGGCTGGTGTGGACTGAATGAGGCCCTGCCTGGCAGAGTGGGGGCTCAGTAAACCGAGGGTTCCATTACCGGAAGCCCCCGGGGAAGTACAGTGGAAACCAGCCCGTTAGGAGAAGCTGGGCAAGCTCAGGGATCCCAGATCCCTAACAGGCTGAGGGCCAGCCCATGGGGGTCAGGGCTGGTCTCCACGGGTTCTCAGGGTAGAGTCAGAGGAAAGTACCTTTCTGTCTTATAAAGGAGTGAGGTCTCTGCTCCAGGAGATGTGCAAGCAAGGATCCACTCACTGATCTCTCTTCAGTCTGGCCCTGCGTTGGGCACTGGGGGTTGGGGGGGGGGCAGTGAAAATATCCAGCCTCACCTGGAGGAAGCCACCCTCTAAGGCAGGTCTCAACCTGCGGGTCCAGACCCCTTTGAGGGTCAAACGACCCTTTCACAAGCGTCGCTGGATTCATAACACTAGCAAATGACAGTGATGAAGCAGCAACGAAAATCATTTATGGTTGGGGGGTGGTCACCACAACATGAGGACCTGTATTAAAGGGTCGGGCCATGAGGAAGGTTGAGAATCACCGCTCTAAAGAAACCAGAGAGCCCCCCACCCCCACCCCCTGCAAATGTGTTGGAGCCCAGAGGAAAGGCAGCAGGCCCTCAGACAGAAGGGGGCAGTTCACCACGTGGGGCTAGTTTGGGCCCAGCAGACATGTAGTTCCCAGCCTACTCTGAGCCCGACACCCTTGGCGACCCCAAGGATCTCCCTGGGCCCACTACTTACCCAGCCCTGCTCCACCCACTCTGCCCTGGTGACCCTGGCTGAAGAGGCACGGGCCCTGGGCCAGCCCCCAGGCCCCCTGCCCAGATACTCAAGTGAGCAGCAGGTACCCTCTGGGACATATAGCAGGAGCCCCCCCTCACCACCCCCTCCACAGGCACCAGGGTATGGAGGAGGGAGGGAGAGCTGTTTCCATTGGAGCAAGGGCACAGTCAGTCCCAGGCAGGTGGCAGGCTCACCCCTGGCTGAATTTCCTGCCCCCACCCCTACCCCAGCATCTACTCTCCCCCTACGGTTCCCGGGGAGCAGACTCCAAGGAGGCCCAGCAGACAGACCACCAGCTGCTGCCACCCCCCCAACACACACACACACACACACACACACACACACAAACCCTGGCCACAAAGCACCCTTCCCCCCACTCTGCCCGCCTGCGGTGACAGCCTCTTGGCACCAGCTCTCCTCTTCCCTCCATCTGTCAGGGATCGGTGCAGACAGACTGTGAGAACCACAAGGGGAAGTAGCGACAGTGTGGGCCCCTCCCCCTGCCTCCCCAGCACCCTCCCCCCGCCCTGGTCTCCCCCCTGCTCTGTCTCTCCCTTCCCTCCATCTGTCTTCATCTTCCTTACCGATGAAGACATCACCAAGGCGGGAGTGGGGAGGAGAGGGGCATCAGCGGGCCAGGGCCCGTTTATAACAACCACCCTGGCAGCCACAGCACTTCAGCAAAGCTCTGACTTCCACGTCAGCTCAGTTCCCCCCTCGGTACAAAAGGTGTGATAACTCCCGCAGGCCAGCTCCACAGGGGTGCTGTGAAATGGGCCAGGATGGTGGGAAGAGTTAGGGGCTTGGTGGGCCAATGGGTAGTGTCCTCAAGCCTTCCCGTGTGACATGAGAGATGCCAGCACCGCCCCCTCTAGGGAGTAGCCAGAATGGGGACGGTGAACAGACAGGAGTAAAACCGGACGGCGGGAACTCAAGTCACATTCACCCACGGGAGCAAGGTGGAGACGGGAAAGGGAGGCCTCCCGCCCAGAAGCCTCCTTCCAAGAGGCTCTATTTCTCTTTAGAAATCCCCCCAAACACAAGCGAGAAGTCTTACATCACAAGATGAGTGTGGTCACTGCAGGCCCCGGCAGCTGCAACCAGGACTCGCTGACCATCCGTGTGTGCCCAGGACTGAAACGGGGCTCCGGCTAATTTCCAAGCACCCAGGACAAGTTGGCCACCCTAGGTGCAGGAAAGACCATGGCCACGCTGGGCACACGCAGTGAGGTGTGGGCTTTTTACTGCACGGAGGTCACCCGGAGCTTGTGGCCCGGCAGAGGAAGTGCTTGTGTAGCCGCAGCCTCGGCATGCTTTGAGCCAAGTCCGCCTCCAACCACAGCTGGACACGAGCTGACTGCAAAAATGGACCCCAAGTCGTCTGTAAGGGAGCCTTGGGTCCCCTCCCTTTCACAGCCAGGAGCCGGGGCAAGGTCACACACTGAGTTAGTGGCCTTCCCCAAGCCCCGGCAGGGCACCTGGTACAGTCCTGCACACACATAGGTGCGCTCCAGCCGGCACCATGCCCAGGGACTCCCAGCAATGCCCAGGCCACTGCTGCGACGGCACCGGGGCTGGGGGACAGCAGTGTGCACCAGCTAGGAGCCATGGCTCACTGTGGGAGGCCAAGCAAGGAGGCCCTGGGACACTGCACCTTTAAGGCACTGGGTTTCTGAGTCAGGAAGGTGCAGGAGAGAGGCCGACAGAGATGGGCAGGCACTGGGTTCAACTCCAGGCCAGGTGGGGGGGGGGGGTCGAGGGGGTGCAGAAGTGGAACATGGAAAGGGCCTGAACTGGCAGGGGGAGGAATTTGGTAAGGGCTCAGGGAGGGCTCACGGGTGCTCTCAGGTGCCAGTGCAGGGCATACCCTGTACCCGTGAGCCACTTTCCCCTCCAGACAAGGGCACACCTCTCTCCACCTCTACTTCTCCAGGTCGTGGGGAGGGAATGCTCGCCAGGACCCAGGATGGTGGGGTGAAGAAGCAGGGGCCTTAGGTCACATAACATCTGGGCCTGCCAGGGACAGAGTCTCCCTGAGCCCCAGGGCCGGGGCAGGAACCCAGACCCGAGACAGAACACTGAGCTGGCATGGGATGAGGTGGTCTCTGTGTGCTGGGGCCGAGGGGACAGGAGAGTCTCAGGTTCTGGGCTTAACCAAGGTCAGACTCCAGCAGGAAGAGATGTCCCGGGGCAGGAAGGACTGCCCAGACCACTGGTGAGTTCTGGAGGGAGAGGAGACGCTAGACACTCCCACCCTACCCCTTATGGTTGCTGAGGAAATCCTAGTGGGGAAGGGCTGGACCAAGCTCACTCTGGCACCCACTCAACACAAGGTCATGGGCCTGCTGTGTGTCAGGCTATGGACAGTGGGTGGGCACTGCGGGCAGGGCCAGGGGGACAGACCAGACAAGTTTCTTCTCTCAACTGTCTCTGCCCCATCCAGTGAGGGCAAAGATCCCAGGACGGAGGCCAATCAGACTCTTCAGCCCTGGCCAGCCCTCTCAAAGTCACGAATCAGTGTCCTCCCCTCTACGGGACCGAATGGCCCCTCCCTTACCTTTCTGGGGCAAGGGCCAGGTGGCAGGCACGATGCTACCTCCTCGTGCAATCCCACCTGAGCTCCGCAAAGCTCTGCGCTCCTGTCCTACTGAGGCCCCTGGAAGGACTCTCTCGGATTAAACTGGGACAGCCAGTGACGGCCTGGGGCCACAGGGGAGAATTGGAAGATGAGGGCCTTCTGGGGGCTCCCAGGCCCCTCCCACTCACCCAGCAGTCCAGGGGCAGGCAGAAGATGAAGCTTCCGAGGAGCGCAAACTCAACCAGCTGCCTAGGAGCCTGGCCTACTCCGGCAGCCCCAGGTATGCGGGATGGCACTACTTACTCCACGCTGCTGCTGTTGCCAGGGGCCGCCAAGTCGGCCCATCGCCACCCTCTGGACAAGAGAACAAACCGCCACCGGTCCTGCTCCAGCCTCACCCTGGTCCACCTGTCTGAGCCAGAGTCAGCTCACCTTGTCGAGGGCCCTCCTCTTTCTCACTGTCTTCTCTTTACCAAGCACGATGCCCTCGGCCAGGAACCGCTCTCTCCTGACAACATGTCTAAACCACGTGAGACCCAGTCCTGCCACCCTTGCCTACCCCACAGGGGTTTTCAAAGGAGCCCTGGTGGTCTAGTTTGAAACCACCAGCCACTCTTCAGGAGAAAGAGGAGATTTTCTACCCTGCTAAAGTGCGATAGGCGCCCTGGTGGTGCAGTGGTTACGCATTGGGCTGCGATTCTCATGGTGGGCAGTTCAAAACCACCAGCAGCTCCTTGGGAGAAAGACTGGGCTTTCTACGCCCATAAAATAAAATAGTTATAGGCTCAGAAACCTGCAGGTGGTCTCTATGAGCCAGTATTGACCGGATGACAGGAAGTGGCTTGGAAAGAGTTACAATTTTGGAAACCCACAGGAATTGTTCTACCCTGCCCGGTATAGGGTTTCTATGGATGGGGACCGACTGGATGGCAGGGAGTGTTTTATAGGGGTTTCAGGGGTGTGACCTTGCAGAAGCACATGGCTCTTCAAAGCAGGTCCCAGCAACCAACCTTCAACTGTTTAACTGTTTGGACCACCCCACCCTAAATCCACTGCCATCGAGTTGATTCTGACTCGGCGCGACCTTCCACTGGGTTTCTGAGGTTGTAACATCTACAGGAGCAGAGAGCCTCGACTTTCTCCCATTGAGAGAACGGATGGGGGATTTGAACTTCCAACCCTGTTGGTCAGCTGCCCCACACCTAACTCACAGCCCCGCTGGGGATGCCCACCGTCAGGCTGGCTGACCTCATCACTGAGCGCTGATCACAGGCCAGACACTGCTCGGCTCTGCTTCTCAACAAGCACGTCATCCCCGACAGCCTTGTCTGGAGGCACTGCAGGCTCTGCCATACCATACGGGTGAAGAGGAGGTAGAGTCGTTTGCCCAAGCCCCCAGGCAGCAAGTAATGGTGTACGGCTTGACCCCAGGCAGTCAGGATTAGGGCTCCTCTGTGCTTTGAGCCCGGTGAAGCCTCTCAACCGTCCTCTGGGGCTGGGGGCTTCCAGGGCTCAGGCCTCCAGCTGACTGCACAGCAGGCAGAGCTGTGGAGACAGACCTGTAAGGCCGGGCACCTACTTTTCAAAAACTGCCCCAAGGGACTTGAACTAGGATCTAATTCTTACAGCCTTCCTGTATACTTGGGGGCTCTGAGGGTCAGAGAGGGGCAGGGGCTTGCTCAGGCCACGCAGGAAGGCAAATGACAAGGTAAGGTTGCCTGGTTCCAGGTAGGAGGTGAGAAAGAAGAGAGCCCAGTGGTGGGGGTCGAGGATGCAACGAGCAACACGGTACAGTTAACCAGCGGGATGCTTGCTTCAGGAGAGAACTCAGAGGGAAATCCCCAATCGGGGATGCCCAGAGCCGACGTGAGCAGGGCCAGGACACTCGGGGAGGAGGTGGCCCAGAGAGACCCAGCTCACAGAGGCCGATGAGGTTTCGGGAGCCTTACACAGGCCAGGGATTATTTATTACCCGGCTTAGGGCCTTCCAAGTGGAAAGTGGAAGGATTGCAGTTGGAGCCCGGGTCCGGCTGGCACTGGGAAGACCACCTTTGGGGTGGGCAGTGGGGCGGAGATGGAAACAAGGTCACTCATAGCCAACAGTCTGCTCTCGTAGGGATTCAACAAGAGGTCCGGTGAGAGTGCCTGCTAACCAATAAACACGCGGAGAAAGCCCCCAGTGGATGAGCGCCGTGTGACCGTGTGAATAAACGGTTGGTTCCAGTTTTGTGTGTACTGTGTCAGCCATGTCCCCAGTGTGAGCGGGTGGGGCAGGGACTCCGATCTGGGGCCCTGGGGATTCAGATTTCACAGCCCCTGCTGTCACAGGAGGTTATGCCAAGGTCAGCAGTTTGAACCCACCAGCCACCTCCAAGGAGAAAGATGAGGCTTTCTGCTCCCATACAGCTTTGCAGCCTCGGAGACCTGGCCCGGGGTGGCTGAGTGTGAACTGGCCCTGTGGCAGCAGGCTTGGTTTGGGGATTTGGGTTCCTGCCTCCAGCCCTGGGGAACAGGGACGAGCTCCTTGGACAGTACATTCGGGGCCTGGCCACAGGTCCATTCTCGTGCCTGGGTGTCAGAGGAAAGTTCCAGAACATTAGGGCTGAGAGGGACCTGGAGGTGCCTTCCTTCTAGTGAGCAGATACACAAAACTGCCTCGGCCAATCAGGATGGGCACAGTGAGGCGGTCTCCTGGTGCCTGGGCCTCAGCCATTTATAACCACTGCAGCTCTAGGGGGAAGTTGGAATGGGGGGGGGGGGCGGCGGACAGACAGGCTGCTGTGGCCATGGCATAGCCTGGGGAGGCAAGGCTTCCATGGCAGGGGCAGGCTGGGAACAGAGATGGCTGGCGTCTCTCCAGACACAAATAATTCCCACACAAACAGCCCAGTGGGGGCTTTCTGGCTTTGGCTCCGACCAGCTTGGCAGGGCGTGGGAGGAACAATGTCACCTTGGCCCAGCCTCCTCCATGTGGCCAGGAAAGTTGCCTCCTGCTTGGCACATGCCCCTCCTTGATGTACACGCCCTGTGCACACTTCCTGCCTGGCACACGCCCCTAACACATACACACAGGTCATGTGCACACTTCCTCCTGGCATATGCCCCTCTTAACACATACAGTCATGTGTATACTTCCTGTCTGGCACATGCCCCTCCTAACACATACATAGTCATGTGCACACTTTCTGCCTGGGACATGCTCTTCCTCATGTATACACACCCATGTGCACACTTCCTGCCTGGTATATGCTCCTCCTAACACATACACACTAAGCACACTTCCAGCTTAGTACATACTACTCCTACATATAATTCCTGCCTGGCACACATCCTCCTCACATACACTCCCCATATACCCACACGTGTTCATACCCGCAGCTCCTGGGGCAGCAGACAACAGTCGAGAAATTCAGGAATCCAGGGAGAGCAGGAAGGGAGTTAGCCTGATTTCCTTGGATTCTAGCCACCAGGAAAGTCTACTTTCGCCTCCAGTCTGGGACAGCATAAGCCAGGCCTAATGGGGGCTTCCTGCCTCACCAGCTGCCAATTCTTTGATGTCAACCTGGACCTAAGGGAGAATCGAGGCCCCTCTTGGATAAAGAATAATGACAGGGCTGGCCAGTTCCCCAGCTCGCCTTAGCTACCTCTGCTTCATCAGCTCCACCAGGCTTCCTGGGAACCAGCCACCCGGCCCCCATGCTGCTGCTCACCTCGGGAATCAGGTCCTCCAGCTGGCCAGATGACCTAGCAGCTGCCCACCAATGTATCCTTGTGGGAGGTGGCAAGCTGCCTGCAGTCTTTCTCCTGGGCCATTCCCGGGGGAAGGCCTGCGAATGCTCATTTTCCGGGCTAGGCTCTGGGCAAACTCGTTCGTCACCTCTGTCTCACAGACGATGGATCTAAAGTTCCAAATTTTAGTCCCAGACCAGCCTCCTCCAGCTGGTAGGTCATGGGGCTGATGGGCCTAACCCCACTTTCTCTACCAGTCCGCTGCATCCCACCCAACCCCACAGGGCGGGCAGAAGGGGAAGGGGCTCAAGGAGTTTCGACCTGGGTTTTGGAATACACCCTAACAAATCAGCAGCCCTCCTATCTGCCAGCCCGTGTCCTCCTCATGTCAGCAAGGCTCTCCCCCTCTGGGCGCGCCACGCAGACAGTACGGGGCTCCTAGGACTACAGGCCTCCCAAGCCCCGGATCCAGATGGAAGTGCTCAGAGTGCTGGCTGCAGGGCAGGTGGAACAGGGCCCAGGGGGTACAGGCAGGATGACGTTCAGAGAGGGGGAGCCTCGGGCCTGGGCCACACAGCAAGTGAGGGACAGACAGGGAGCTGTTATGATCTTCCGGAGGAGATGAAATCTACTAAAATCGAGAAGGCATAGTTTTGTTTCCTTCTGCTTGTTGTAGGTGGGAGTAGGGCGTCCTTGGGACCAGGACACAATTGTCCTTTCTTCTTGCTTTGCTTTGGGTGGCCAGGCTCTGGCTACTTTGTCTGCTCCACCGGGCTGGGACAGAGTGACCCAGTGCCCAGGGAAGGGCGGGGGCCTGAGGCCGGCCTGCTCTCAGGGAGAGGGGGCTGCAAGAGACACAGAGGGGGGCTGCAAGGTGGGAAACGACTCCCCTCGGAGAGCGACAATGCCACGAAGGAGAAAACTCAGCCGCCCCTCCGAGGAATTGATTTCAAGGAGGAAATCAGACAAATGTTCACATGTGCACCACGAGGATGCGCACCCCAGGATTGTGAAGAATGGGGTGCCGGGATGGGCAGCCTAAACACCCATCCGTCACCAGCAGGCTGTGCCCCTAATTTGTGGAAGGTGCACACAATGGGGTGCTACCCAGCTCTTTCACATAAGGATCGGGATGCATATTTACTCGCAATGGAAAAGCCCCATAGGACACGGGAAGGAAACTGGTCATTGCCACCCACGCAACCTCATTTTTGTTTCTTGGTTTGCTGCCTTTGAATGTGCCCATGTTGAAGGGTCAGTCCAGAGTACTGCTGGGAGATCGTGAAAATCTTTATTAAATGGAGGGAGCACAGTGCGAAGCTTTTGCTTCTCAGTCGCCCAAACCACGTTCCTTTCCAATGTTCTCTGAGTTTGGGGGACGGAAGGAAGTCTGGAGCAGGGAGGTCGGGGTGGGGGTGGATAGGGTGAGGGTTCCCATTCAGCCCTGAGGATTGGGCGGGGGCACTGCAGTGACAGCGGACGCCGCTCGGCACACCTGTCCGGGTCTCCGATTTCTGACCACTGCACTGTTGATGGTGCTGGATCGACCTTGGTACTTGACCACCCCGCAGACGGGACCTGAACAGGTTCTGGGTGCAGTATCTCCTGCTGGTTCCATGACGGAAATGTCTTCCCTGGCTTTTGGAGTCTGTCCCTTCTTCGCCACTATCTGTATCTTTGCCTGCATACGGTTATGTTCCCACTCTGACCGCCCGCCTCCGCACGATTGCCTTCGTTCCTGCTTTCTGTCGGTCTCCCCGCTGTGAAGCGCCGGAGGAGTGGTGCATCTCAAGAACAACGGATACAAGGGGATCTAGGGAATGCAGGGGTGGGGGTGGGGCAGGTGGCGGGAGGGTAAAGGGATGTCGGGAGTGGTTGGGGACAGGATGGCAGGGGGTAGGGGAGGAAGCACTAGACTGGACTGTGAGGGCATAACTCATCTTGGAGGTGATTTAACCATGGGAGGGGAACGTCCTGAAAAAACAGATGCGGGGGTGACTGCACAAGTCTCCTTGATATGATTGAACGATTGAGTCATACAATATTTAAATTACTTGCCAGTAAAACTGTTGGTGAGAAAAAAAAAGGCTTCTTAAAAGACTGTCATATGTCCTTCAAGAAAATCTAGGAGATTTTTGGATCCCTGCACCACCCCCGTCCCCCACAAAAAAATCAGTCCCATAACCTATGAGCTCTGACCTCCCTGCCTTGAAGGGAACCAGCCAACATATCACCCTGGAAGCCACTGGTTTGATGGCACCTGGTGTTTGGAGGGCCCTCCGAGGCTGAACCTTTGTGACGGCCCAGTCCCCCTTCTCTGGGGTACCCCTGCAGGCAAGAGCTGGACCCCAGCAGTACTCTTTACTCGCAGGCAACCCTTGGCGCACATGCAACGAGAGAATGTGCGGGAAGCGAGGGTAAGCATCACCTGACTTTCCAAAAGCGTTTCTGTACCACCTGAGTTACCACTACAAGCGACGCGGACAGTTGGTGCCCTTGGCTGGTTAACTGAGAGCCGGAGGTCCGAGTGCCTTGGAAGAAAGGCCTGGCGATCCCAGTCTAGAAAAACAGCCGCGGAGAACTACTCTACTCTGACACACCTGGGGTCCAGAGTCATTGAACTGAAATTTGACTACACGGCAACTGGTTGGCCGGTTAATTAGTCCCTGCAGTGCCCACCTCTCTGTGAGGTGCAGGCTGGAGAAGGCCCTACTGTGGTCATAACTGGTATACGCTCACAACTGTCCCCAAGCGGCTGGGGTAAATACACCTTGGTAGCCTGGAGGCCAGTGCCCAGAGGAGAGTGGTGCTGGTGGCCTGACCTTGCCCTTGGACTCAGACTAACAGTGGGATCAGCCTGGGCCCTGGGGGGGGCTTTGGGCAGGTATGTGGGGGCAGCGAGGGGTTATGGGAACCACATAGACCTGAAGGCCCCACAGCCCTGGGTATTCGGATGCTTCTTCAGGCACTAGATGGCATTCCAAGGTTCCCATGTCCTGGAAGTGGACAAGCCCAGCCCATCAGGAGACGTCCCGCAAAGGTCCCCAGCCTCTCCTCGCAAGCCTGATCATGGGGCGATTCGGCAGCTTCTGAGAGGAATGAGGAAACCGGGGCTTGGTGATGAACTCTGCTGTGAGGGAAGGGGTGGCTCATGCTGAGGGCAGCCAGGGCCTGGTGTGCCCCAGCTGGGAGCAGGGGCTGGCCCAGAGGGAAGCTTGGGTAGCCGGGAAGGGAGGAAAGCCAAGGCATGGCCTGAGGGCCAAATGTGCTGTCGACTCCTGGGCCTGGGACTCGTGTCACCCTGTCGTCTGCCTCCAACAGCCCTGCCACCTGGGGCCAGTGCCTTCACCTACCTGCTCTCTCCTCTATGAAGTGCCAGGGCAACGCTCACAGGATGAAGGCGGTCTTGTGGTAGAAAACGCCCTCATTAACAGAACACTGGTCTCTCACAGGAGTTCCCAGTAGCCCAGGGGCAGCCAGCCAGGGCAGTAGCGCACCTCCAGCCCCCACCCCCAGCGACAGTCCAAAGCCCTTTCTGTGCTGCAAGCGGCCTGGGCCCGCCCCTCTGTCAAAGAGCACCTTATTCCAGGGACCTGCAGGAAGAGGGCCAGTGGGGAGGAGGGAACGAACTGTTCTGACTCCAGTCCAGCTCAGGCACTGAGCGCACGCTAGCCCTGACCATGGGACGGGTGCCTGGAAGCCTGGGTGGGAGGATGAGCCCTGGGCGGCTGCAGCTTCGTCACTACCACCCTCTGGGCTTTGGGCGAGCCAGTGAGGGGGCTGTCTAGGGTCCTTGAAGGGCACCCCAACTCTTTCTTCAGCTCCAAGAACCTTCAGGGTAGGGCAGTGGTCAGATACTTCTAGGGAGCCTCTGGGCCACCTACATCTACCCTTCGAGGGTGGTGACCTCCCTCCACATCCACTCATTCATCCACAACTAGTCCCCCCGTGCCTTCTCCATGCCAGGCCCTCTGGTGGATGGCTGGCGTTGCTCAGACATTCCCAAACTCCCGGTGGCTTCTGAGACAGACCATGACGAAAATACACGCAGACACAGGTGAGGGCAGGTCTGGGGAAACTCGAGAAGGTGACACTAAGCAGGGCTCCAAGGAACAGTGGGCATGAGGGGAGGGGCAGGAGTGTGTGCAAACTCATACTAACGTCATGGAGTCGAATGTGACTCACAGCAGCCCCCCAGGACAGAGTAGCCCTGTCCCCACAGGTGTCTAAGACTGAATCTGTACAGAGGGGAAAGAGTAAAGAGAGGGAGCAGAGAGCCTTGTCTTTCCCACTGGGAACAGCCGCTGGTTTTGAACTGCTGACCGTGGACAGCACTTTGCCACCAGAGTCAGGGAACTGTCCAGGGAAGGTTTTGAAGACTTTTGAAGTAGGGCGGTCTATGGGGGATGCCGCTGCCAGACTGCTGGGGCTCCCCCACCGGCCCAGTTTCCTCGTCTGTGTGGTGGGAGGGGCAAGCCGTCACCTCCCAGGCTGTGGCATGTCTAGGGGAGGCTGGGAAAGCGGGGTTCTCGTGTCTGGCTCACTTGATGGTCAGGACTTTGGCCAAGCCATCATTTTCTGAGCCTCAGTTTCTTCACCTGGGACCAGGCCCTCCACAAGTTACCAGGGCACACAGCCCCACCTCTCTCCCACAGGCCCCAGGGCAGGCTTCCGGAGAAGGTCCACTCACACACCTGCCCTGACGTCCTGGGAGGGTGGGTCTCGCCTCACCCTCTTCCTGGGGGCATCCTCTTAGCCTTACCTGCCCTGACTGACATTTCCCTGGGGAGGAAAAGCTGACAGGTCAGCCAAGGAAAGAGAAGGAAGGAGGCGCTCAGCCCTCAGGCAGTCGGGGACTCTGGGAAAGCATTAGTGTTCCCTCAGACAACACCCTAGGACCTGCTGGGGCCCATCCTGGACACAGACCTGGGTCCAGGGTAAATAAAAGTTGGGGTCTGCAGGGCAGGGACACAGCACCATGGGGCTTCCCCCTCCCCAGACATAGGCGGGAGAGCAGTGAAAGAGCCAGGCTGAGCAGCAAGAAAGCCGCTTTCTGGACAAGAACCACCAAGCTTGAAGGAATCTATCCCTTGCCCCTACCAGGGTCTCCAGACACCAGGCAAGTCTGTGTAAGTCCCTGGGCCCCTCTTGAGGCTCGCTGGCATAGAGACTGCATCCATTGTGGCCAGGCACTTGGGCAGCGGAGGCAAGCGCCCAGTGTGGGAGCCTTCAGCCCACACTGGGTCGAGTAGATGGGGGCAGAGGACGGAAGGGGTCCTGGGAGCACAGATGCTTTGGGGACCTCAGAGAATTCACACAGCACCTACTGCTTACCAGATATTTTTTCTTAATCCTCACGGGCGTCTTGGAAGGGAGGGACTGTTCCCATTCCTCAAGTGGCTGTGCCAGGAAGTGGCAGCTGAATATAAAACAAGGTGTGTCTTAACCCCTCAGGGCCCATGCGACTGGTGACTTCCACGGGTCCCTAACCCCTATGTCCCAGTCTGGGGGAAGGGAGCAGTAGGGAGGGCTTTCCGAAGGAGGTGACATTCTATGGAGTTGTGTACGATGATGACACAGCAACCAGGGAAGGTAGCGGGCAGCATCCCTCCTGGGAACAAAGGCCGCGTACAAAGGCCTGGAGATGGGAAGCAGGGACAGGAGGTGAGAGAGGAGCCAATCACAGCGGGCGAAGGCAGAGGAGGGCATGCTCAGACTGAGTCCTGTGGGTGCCCGGGGGCATCAGAAGGATTCGGGATGGGCAGAAGCAGCAGCTTCAGAGAGGAGTGGCACTCTGTGTCCGGTGAATGCGTCCAGAGGAAGGAGAGGGTGGTGGAGATGGAAGGAGAGGGGTCCAGCATGCCCGGGTGTGGGGGCCAGGCTGAATCCAGTCCTGGCCGCAGCCCCAGCTGGGAGCTGTAATTATTTACAAGGCTGTTTTCCCAGCAGGCCTTCTTGAGCTCGAAGCCAGGCCTCATCCAGCTAACGAAGTCGCAGCCGCGGGGGCCCTCACTGAAGCTGCTCTTTGTTAAACCTGGGCTGGAGGGGCCATGGGGGCTGGGAGGGCAAGGCAGTCAAAGAAGCCTGGACCACGGGAAAAGCGAGCTGCCCAGGGACTCCTTACAGGACAGGACCCGTGCCCTGCAGACAGAATCCCCTCTGGAACGGGGGTGGGGCAGGAGGCCTGTGATGGAATCTCAAGATGGGGGTGGGGAAGCGGTGTCCACAGTCACGAGCCAGTGCTAGAGAGCAGGTCCCAAGGACCCCTTGTAGGCACTCTCACCTTGGCCCCTTGAAAAATCATCTTGCCCTTAGGTCCGTTTCCTTACACCCTGAGTTTCCATTCGTGGCTTTGGCAAATGGGGCTAAAAGCAGGTCCTTCATTGGGTTACCCCCATCTTACAAACAGAGGCCGGGGCGGGCGGGGGGGAGTTGGAGCGGTTGGGGGTACATCTCAGGCCCCTGGAGCTGAGCTTTCGCTGTTACTGTTTCTTTGGGAGTAAAGGGCTGACCAGACACTAGAACCCAGAGACTAGGGCCTCTTTCCCCCACACTAGCCTACGTGACCTAGGCTCAACGCCAGGAATCCCACCCCACTTCCCTAGTCCAGACCACCCATGGGGCTTCCTGGGGCCTGGCGCTCCAGCTTCCAGCTCCTTCCTCCACTTTGAAGGCCCTTTGAGCAGGGGAACTGACGCCCCATGAGCCCTTCCCTTCCCCATCCTGCCAGCAGCTTCAAGGGCCAAGTCTCACCCCAATGGAGGAGGGCCAGGTGTCCTTGAGACCCTGGGGGGGGGGTGTCGTCGGAGCAGTTAAAGCATTTGGCTGCTAACAAAGGCTGACAGGTTGATGCATCAGAAGAAAGGCCCGGTGATCTCCAGGGCCCCCTCCACTGGGGTGGGAGCCGGAGGGTGGGGAAAGAGGAAGGCAGGTGGGAAGGTCTGAGGCAGGGAGCTGCTGGGGGCAGCCAGCAGCTTTAAGAGAAGGGCAGTTCTAAGAAGCTCCGTTTGGGCAGGTGGCCCAGAATGGGGGTGGGGAGAGAAGGGAGAGGAGAGAACCCCCAGATGAGCAAGGAGGGGATAAGGGAAACATTTTCACAACCAGCCACCCAAAGCGTCTTCTCCCTGTCCTCAAGGTGTCCGGGGGAGGTTAGCAACGGGCTCTTACCACGAGGCCAGTCGAAAACACCAGCCAGTCTGAGTGGGAAAGATGAGGATTTCTATTGTGGGAAAGAGTTACAGTCCCGGATACCCACAGGGGCCCGGTCCTACCCTGTCCTGTAAGGCCACGCTGCGTCAGAAGTGACACAAGGGCAGGAAGGTTTGCTTTTGTAAACCGGGAGCCTCTTCCGAAGGCTGCGGCACCTCAACACCACTCGTTCCTAGGCACACAGCCTACAGCTCCTCTCATCGGGCAGACGAGGACAGTGCGTGCCAGAAGAGTGACACTGCGCACAACGCGCAGAGGCAACCCTCCCTGCACCGTGCTTTGTTTACTGTGCTTCTTAGGTTTTTAGTCGACAGCCCCCACTCCCATCCCCCCGTCCCACGCCCCGGACAAGTGAACGTGGCAACCCTGCATTGAGCAAGTCGATTGGGACCATTTTCTTCCAAGAGCCTGCGCTCGCTTTGCGTCTCGGTGTCACGTTAACCCTTCTCCACACTTCAGAGTTGTTGAGAATGCTCCTGGGCAGTTAATGGAGCCTGGTCTCGTGTAATGTTTCGGGTGCAAGCCCAGGGAACTGGAAGCACTCATGTGGCGCCCTTTCCTGGGGTCTGGGGCCCACCGCGCACTATCTCTGAGGAACGCCTGCACTGGACTGGGCAAATCTGCCGCGAAGGACCTCTTTGCCGCGCTAACGGGCAACACTGACCACCTGAGGGCTGCAGCACACCTGACCCAAGTGCATGAGATGGTTGCGTCATTGATAAGGTGGATGTCAAACAGATGCCTTTCAATCACTGGTGGAGAACCTTATTTAGACCACCGACTTCCCAAACAAACACTCCACCCTGAAGGACAATCAGCCAGGACGCTCCTGAAACTGGGGATGGCAAGACTCGGTCCCACATTCTTTTCACGTGTTCTCAGGATTCGTGCTTGGCCAAGCAGAGGGCAGTGAAAAGAGGAAGGCCTGCAGCAGGACGGGCAGACGCAGGGGCTGCAACAATGGGCTCAACCATAGCAATGCTTTTGAGCGGCGGTTCTCAACCTGGGGTGGCAACCCCTGTGGGGGTCGAACGACCCTTTCACAGGGGTCGCCTAAAACACATATTTCCGATGGTCTTAGGAGCCTATACACCGCTCCTCTATCCGTCTCCAGGCAGGTCCGCCCACATGCAGACACGCCCACATACGAGTAGCCGATGTGAAGACTGTTATTCATGCTATCCCATGCTTCAAGACAAAATTTCATTTACTTGTCATTAGAAACAAATATTTCATAATCTATAATTACATATTGTTTTGTGATGGATCATTATGCTTTAATTATGTTCCAATTTGTAACAATGAAAATATATCCTGCATATCAGATATTTACATGTCAATTCACAACAGTAGCACATGACAGTTAAGAAGTAGCAACAAAAATAATTTTATGGTTGGGGGGTCACCACAGCATGCGGAACTTTATTAAAGGGTCACGGCATGAAGAAGGTGGAAACCCTCTGCTTTGGGGATGGTGCAGGGCGGGCAGTGTTTGGTTCTGTTGTGCATCAGCTCCCTACGAATTGGGAATACTCAGTGGCCTAAGAGGAGCACACCTGGCCTTGGTACTATCAGCACAAATGGCGAAGCATAGAGTACTTGTCCAACAGTTGGCAGATTGAACCCACCCAGAGATGCTTCAGGAGGCAGTCCTGGGGAGCTGATCTGAAAGGTCACCCAGCCTTGAAAACATGATGGTTTTATTCTGTATACCTGGGGTCACCGTGGAGTCTTAATCAATTAGATGGCAACTAACCACAACGATGGGCAAAGCTCTCACTCTGTCCACTCTCAGTCCTCAACATCACGTTATTCCACCCTATCCATCTCAGAACCCAAACAGGAGGCCATCGGGACTTCCTGGGTCCCATTTGGCTCAGCTAAACCCCTCCCCACCACTCCACTTCTCCAACTGGCTCAAGGCCTGCTTGGAAATGAAAGGCCGCTGGCTCAGCCTTGAGAGTCTGACTTTCCAGCGTCTGGATTCTTCCACCCCCACACCTAGCTGCTGAAGGTGCTTCTGAAGGTGCTTCTACAAGCACCTAGCCTGGCCAACTCTGCTGTTCTGAGCTGTGTGACCTTGGATAATTCACTCAACTTTTCTGAGCCAGCATCCTTATCTACCGCAGGGGGTGGCAGGAAGAGCTTCTGCTTGGTACTATCGTTTTCACAACGCTGTTATTAGGCAGAGCCAGGGAGATAAAGTATGAAACCAGCCCGGTAACACAGTTTCTAATTTCCCCTGTCTCATTTTCAGTGGCCAGTATTTTGCTGGGAGAAGAGTCATTTTCACAGCTTGAAATAGCACTGGGAAATGATCAGGGTCAAGGCGAGGCTGGGAACTCTACATTCAGAGGCCTAAAATCCCACTTCCCGCTTAGCAGCTCAATAGCCTGGGGCATGCAGCCTGTCCAGCCTCCATATTCTAATCTGTAAAACAGGACTGATTTGATGATGCAAGACGTTCCCTGACGGCAAGCACAAGTCCAACAGTCCGTCAAGACTTGTTCCTGTCAAGCCTTCTGGTTACATTACTGCGGCAGGCCCTTGGAGCAGGGGGTCTTGTGAGCTTGGCCCGGGGTTAGAAAACGGAGGCAGCACAGGTGTGCTGCCATCAAGGAACTGCACGGAGTCACAGAGGTCGACTGTGGCTGAGGCTGCCTGGCAAATACTAGCATGGGGTACAGCGCAGACCTTGCGCCCCCGGGTGCCCTGGTGAGAGCTGTAGTCCTGTCACGTGTCTCGAAAGGCGGGTCTCTCTTCTCCACAGCAGGCACCCAGTACCATGAACAACCCCGCGAGTCTACATTCCTGTTCCTAAGGCAAGTTCCTTCCACCGCTGCGACTGCCTGCGCACACGCCAGGGGGTCTCCAGATGAACCCCACGCAATCCAGAAGGGTAGCTTCAAAAGAAGTTGTGCCAGGGTATCTGAAACACCAGGCTCAGCAAAGGCAGCCAGCCCCCTGCACCGGGCAGTGGGTTCACGCAAGACCTGGTGCACCTCAGAGGCCCCCTTCCAGGAAACGAACTCTTCCTCCTGGCTCTTGCCTTCCTGGTCTGTCCCACGACTCACGGCCAGGCCGGGCATGCAGAGAGCCCAGGCCGTTACGATGAATTGCACCATGACTCGGCATAAAAGCAGCTGTCTGCACACACCCCTCCACACCTACTACCCCTCACCTTCACCCCTACGCCATCCTTCCGAGCCTGTGGAGCCTGTGGTCCCGGGAACCGCTAGGGCAGGGCTCCCCCCGCCCTACACACACCCCCCCCCCAGCCTAGGGCGCCTAAAAAAGCACATACAGGCCACGCCATGATTGGCCGTTCCGGCCACAGGGGCCTATGGGGTGGTCCTCCTCTAGCCAATCAGGGGCCCCGGGGAGCCCATTCATTCACAAAAACCCGAGCCAGCCAGAGTGGCGAGCGGCCTGAGCTCCCGCGTGGAACTTTGACGCGCGCGTGTCCCGGGGGCGGTGTCTGGGAAGGCCGGCGCGCGGGAAGCCGGTGCGCGTGGCGGCGATGGCTGCTAGCGGGCCAGCAGCTGCTCCCCGCCAGACCTGGGCGCGGCTCGCCCTCTTCCTGCGCCACACTGCCGGTTCCGCCCCCAGCCCCACTCGGCCGGGCCCGCCCGCTAGCACCTGGTCGCTAAGCGCCGCCAGGCCCCGCGGGAGGTGGCGTCCCCGTGGCTTCCCGGCCGCGGGCTCAGGTGCTGGGCCCGCGCGCGCGCGCGGGCGGGCGGCTCGGCGGCGGCTGCAGCCACGTGCGTGCTGAGCGGAGCATGGCGCCCCTCCGCTGTCCCTCCCACCCAGGGCCCGAGCGCCCCGCGGCCACTCACGGCAGTCGTCCTCGTCGCTGTTGTCCGAGCAGTCGTCGTCCTCGTCGCACCTCCACACGGACGGGATGCAGCGCTCGTTCCGGCACCGGAACTGGTCCTCCTCGCACTCCTTGACGGGCCCTGCGCGAGGACGGGGAGAGGGGGCGTGAGCCCACCTGCCGCCAGCTCCGGCCCGCGCCTCGCCGCGCCTCGCCGCGGGGTGACGCTGGGGCCAACGACGCGCAGGCCCGAGGGGTCTCTCGGGATGGGGGGCCGCCGCTTCGGGGCTCGATGGGCACACGCAGTCGGCGTCACGCACTTGGGGCTCCCCTCCATTTACACACTGCAGTCAGAAACCCACGCTGACAGCGATCATAAAGAGGCACCCCCCGCCCCCAATTGGCGCCGCGACACAACACTGGGCGTCGCGGGCGCACCCCCCTCGCGTGCAGCCCCTTTCTGCGGCGCGCAGGGGTCCCCGGAAACGCATTGTCAGCGAGGGAAGCCGCGGGGCTCTGCTCGCCGCGGCGGCGGAGCGCGCGCGTCCAATAACCCCCAACGGCGAGAATCGCACAGTTCACCCCAAACCATCAATGACCGCCCTGCCCCCGCGACAAAGTTCCCGGCAAGGCCCCAGCTGCGCGCGTCCCCCCGAGTCGGCGTCCGGAGCGAGCGCCGAGCCCTCCACGCCCGGGGCTGCGGGGGAGGGAGGTCGCCGGCGCGAACCAGGGAGCAGCCGGGTCCCCAGGAGCTTGCACCCCGAAGCGTCCCGGCCAGCGCCCGCACCCCGGTCCGCCCGGCCGCGCTTTGTTGGCGGCTCGGGCGCCGCGGAGCCCGGACTCGCCGCACGCACCTTGGCCGCCGCCGCGCAGCGGGTCCGCCGCCGCCGCCGTGAGATGCTGGAGCCGCAGCAGCAGCAGCAGCACCGCCAGCGGCCGGAGCGCGCCCCGCTCGGGGCGGCCCATGGCGGGCCCGGGGCTCCGGCCGCCGCGCCCCGCGCACCCCGCGCCGCCGCCGCCGCCGCGCCTCAGCCCGCCGAGTCCTCGCCCCGGCGCCGGGGCTGCCGCTGCCCCCGCCGCCGCCGCCGCCGCCGCCGCTGCCGCCCGCCCCGGCTCCTCGGCTGCATTTCAAGCAGGTTCGGTGACGCTCGGCGGCGGGGCGGGCTCAGGCTGGGCGCGCGGCCCAGGCCCTGGGCGGCCGCCGCCGGCGCGCGCACCCCTCCGCCGCCGCCTCCGCCCCACGCTCCGCCCGCGCCGCCGAGCGTCCCTCCTCCCGTCCCTCCTCCCTCGCGCGGGCTCGCTCTCCGCTCAGCAGGCGCTCGCTGACCCTGCTCCAGGCCTGCGCGCGGTGGGCCCGGCCAGGCGCGCTCCTCCAGGTGGGACGCTGACCGCTGGAAGCAGCACCTGCCTCCTGGGGGAGGTGTCTGGCCCTATGGATCAGAGGCTAAGGGGTGTGTAGGAGTGAGCCTGGCAGAGCTGGAGATGAGGTTTGGGGGACGTACAGTCTCTTTGAGGGTGTAAGGGATGGTTAGGGTACCAGCATGTATGTAATAAGAAAGAAGGTAATAGGCAGTGCACCCAGTGTAGCAATGATGAAACATACAACTTTCCTCTAGTTCTTAAATGCTTCCTACCTCCACTATCATGATCCCAGTTCTACCTTATAAATCTGGCTAGACCAGAGGATGTACACTGATACAGATAGGAACTGGAAACCCAGGGAATCCAGGGCAGATGATCCCTTCAGGACCAGTGGTGTGAGTGGCGATACCGGGAGGGTGGAGGGAGTGTGGGGGTAGAAAGGGGGAACTGATTATAAGGATCTACATATAACCTCCTCCCTGGGGTCAGGCAACAGGAAAGTGGGTGAAGGCCCTGAAAGGAGTCATCAGACAACAAAATACTAATTTATAAATTATCAAGGGTTCATGAGGGAGGGGGAAATGAGGAGCTGATTCCAGGGGCTTAAGTGGCAAGCAGATGTTTTGAGAATGATGAGGGCAACAAATGCACAAATGTGCTTTATACAATGGATGGATTGATGGATTGTAGTAAGAGTTGTATGAGCCCCCAATAAAATGATTTTTTTTAAAAAAAGAGACAGTGCATCTCTCATTAGCTTCAACCAGATTTTATTACTCGTCCATGTGCATCTGTATGTTTTACACCGGTGCCTAAGGAGGCTGGTAACCTGGGCCTGGCTCATTCTCAGTGAGCCTCTCCACTGGGCCAGACTGAAGGATAGACTATCTGGGGGATTGGTAGGTAATCAGGGACTCTGCTTATCCACAGAATGATTGTGTGGTCCCTGCTGCTAGGGAGCACACTCTCAGGTCCTCTCCACCCCTACGACCCTCTGCAGGGATGAGAAAATATCCCCTCGACCCCGGAGGATCCCAGCCCCACCTCATCCACACCAGAGTGCAGGCTGCATTAGATGATTCAGTCACCTGTACGTGTGCAGATCCCACCACGTACAACCTTCCCCCTACAATGATGTGTGAGGGCACTGACTGCTAATGAGCCAGAAGGCTTGGGGAAGGGGCCTAGGGAGTTTAGCCCCAGGCCTGCTGACCTCACTTTTAGCAATCTAATGCTTAACCCAAAATGCCACCAGAACCCCCCCACACACACACACACAGGGCAGCCTGTGGCAATGACTGTGGCTAGTGCACCCCCTTTCCCCTTCTATCCCTCATTGGTGCGATAGTTTAACAAGCATGTGCCAACCCTGTGCTGGGCCGAGGGGGACAATGAACTTGTGTCAGAGATCATGCAATCCTGCCCAGGGAGGTCCCTGACTTGGGAGACAGACACCTCATTAGACAGGCTTGTCTGTTTCTACTGCATTCTTGGTCTGAGAACCATATCTGGCACACAGTAGGTGCTCCGTCCATCTCATTGTGTGCATGGCCCAGGTGTCCTCAGAGTCGGGGTGAGAGTTTTCTTTGGAAATCCAGGGGAGGGCAAGGCTGGTATGTGTGAGTTGGCCTCGGGTGAAGAGAGAGGACAGGAAATCACCTGGGCAGCAGAGACTGGGCCAGCACTTCAGTGTCCACCTGGTAGATGAATGCTTTATGTGTTCTGAGGCTGAGCTGTCTTCCCTTTGCCCTTCTTTAAAATCGACCTGTTTATGAGCCCAGAACTGTTCACAGTGCTCCCATCAGGTTCAATTTCTGGCCCTGCCATTTACCAGCCCAAACCTGATACCAAATGTAGGTGATGCCCTGAAGAAAGAGATAAGGTGACAGTTTATCTGCTGTCAGCATGGCGTACTGTCCCTTTCAAATCTCCACGTTCTGCCACTAGAGACCCAGCAACTGGCCAGCACCCCCCTGCCCTGGCAATTCACAGAGACCTCCCCTATTTAGCCCCCAAAGCTGGAACTTCCGACTTTGCCAGGCTGTGTTCGCGGTCTAGAATGCCCCTGCACGAGCTGGGTCCTGGTTTTCCACTGGGCGTTAGTTTACAAACGTCCTCCGGAAAGCCTTCCAGGTTCTGCCTCACAAGTCCTGGCTGCAACTCTGGGCTCTCACAATGCTGTCTGTCTGAATCTCTGATCACAGGTTGCTGTCGGTGGGTGCCCCATCCAGCTGGGAGCTCCTCCGGTTAGAATCCTGGGTCCCGGAGGGGTCCTTTCTGGGTCCAGGGATCACTTGTTAAAGAGGTGTAACAGACACATTCTCCCCGAGGCAGAGTTGCCGGGGGCAAGGGGGAGTCCCCTGGGGCGTAGCTTCTAACCCCACAGAAGTCCCTATTTCTTCTGCCCACCCCCATTTTCCCTATCTGAGCTGAGGCTGAATAAGACTTCATCCCTGCCCTTGAGGTGCTCTGTTCTGGGAGCAGAGTAGACTGGAATAAGCAGTGATAACGAGGGCTGATAAGAGCCCCGAGGAGGGGCTACTCAGGGGCATGGGCTCTCCATCCCCAGACACTCAAGGCTGTGTCAGGAGCCCAGCCAGGGTCAGAAACCAGCAGCCTTGAGCCAATCCCCGCTGCGCTTCAAGGGTGGGAGAGGGATCCCATTACCCACTCCCTATATTGTGTACAAGCGTAGTCCAGCTCTCCATGCTGCCTGGGAGCCAATCGTTAATTTCTCTTTGTTGAGATCTCTGCTTTTGTGTCTCCTTCTCTCTGAGGAGCCCTGGTGGTGTAGTGGTTACATGTTGGGCTGCTCGCATGGTTGGCAGTTCAAAACCACCAGCAGCTCTGCTGGAGAAAGACTGGGCTTTCTACTCCTGTAAACAGTTACAGTCTTAGAAACTCACAGGGGGTTGCTATGAGTCAACATTGACTCCATAGCAGTGAGTGAGTGAGTGTGTGAGTTTCTCTCTGGGCTAGGCTGTAAAAGAGGGATTCTAATCCATTATCTGTACTTTATAAACCTCCAAACTGCTTAGGCTTAAGTCACTTGCTAACGTTGTACCTTGGGTATGAGTAACTTGAACGCTAGGCCTCAAATTCTCATCTCTAAAATGAGGGAGGTGTTAGTACCCAATAGTATTGTTGTTTACCACTGTGTAACAAATTACATCTCAAACGTAACAGCTTTAAGTGGTAATACACATGTCGCACCCCTCACCTCTCTGTGGGTCAGGAATGTGAGAGCAGCTTGGCTGGGTATAAGGAGCCCTGGTGGTATAGTGGTTGTGGGTTGAACTGCAAACCTCAAGGTCAGCAGTTCGAAACCACCAGCCACTCTGAGGGAGTTAGGCAGGGATTTCTACTCCTGAAGGATTTACAGTCTCAGAAACTCACAGGGGGCAATTCTACCCTGCCCTATATGGTTGATATGAGTCAGCATTGACTCGTGGCAGTGACTTTGGTTCTTTTTAGCTGGGTGAAGGAGCCCTGGTAGAGAAGTTAGAGTAGTTTTGTATTGGGCTTCTAACCACTAGGTTAGCAGTTCGAAACCTCCCGCTGCTCCCTGGGAGAAAGAGGCGGCTTTCTAGTCTAGGTAAAGATTAAGAGTTTTAGAGACTCAGAAGCAGTTCTACTCTGTCCTATAGGATCACCTTGGGTTGGAATCGACTTTGTGGCAGTGAGTTTGGGGACAAATTCAGAGTGTGACTAGCAGGAAGCAAAAACCACAGCAGCTAGTCTTGGGCAGTGGCTGCCTACCTTGAATGTCACAGATGTTACTGCTGGCAAGGTGCTCCCAAGGGTGTCTGGAAGATATGGCTACTGTTATTAGGTGCCGTCAAGTCCGTTCCAACCCATAGCACCCCAACGTGCAACAGAACTGGGTCCTGCACCATCCTCACCATTGGATCTGAACCCACTGTGTCAAAGTACATGAGACCAAGTCTCCCACCCAACATGCATTTGTTTGGTCTTCTGGAAATCCATGGCGACTCTAATATTCTTCACCAACACTAGGGACCCTGGGGGCACTGCGGGTAAGACGTGGACGGCCAGTCAAAAGGTCAGGGTTTCCAGCTCAGCAGCTGATCCCATAAAAACCTTGGAAACCCTTTATAAGGTTACCGTGACTCAGTAGCAGCGAATTTGGTTTGGTTTTTGGTTTGCCAATACTATAATTCAAAGAGTATCTTCGTCAGGAGCGCCTTCGTCTTCAAAGTACATCTTGGTTCTTTAAATGCTTTGAAGAAATCCTGGGCAGCAGATCTGTCCTACAGCTACGGCATTTGATGTCCTGACTGCGGCTTCTTGCAGGGTTGGTTGTGGATCCCAGTAAAATGGAAACTTTTACAGCTTCAGTCTGCTCTTACCATGTTGATATTCATTGGTCCAGTTGTGAGTGTCTTTTTTTTTTAAACATTGAGATTTAATCCATATTGAAAGCTGTAGTCTTTGATCATCAGGAAGTGCTTCAAGTTCTTTTCATTTCCGGTAAGCAAGGCTGTGTCATCTGCATGTCACAGGGAGCCTCCTCCAATCCTGGTGCTGAGTTCTCCCCATGGCCCTGCTTCTCAGGTTCTCTGCTCAGCACACAGATGGAATAAATCTGGTGAAAGATCCAACACGGGCACCAAGCTGTCCTGATTTTGAACCATGTCATCTCTCTTGTGTTCGCATGACTGCCTCTTTGTCTTCGTACAGGTTCTGCAAAAGCACAATTAAAGTGTTCTAGGACGTCTCTTCTTCACACGGTATCATACTTTGCCTTTGCATCGGGAAGAATGGGAATTCCAGGACATTTATTTGTGCGCACGAGGAACCTGTACGTAAACCACGCTATTGAAAGAACATGTGGTCTGGCACATGGTTCCCCAAACTGGCACCTGTTTGCGGTGGTGGTTTCTAGGCCAGAGTGTTTATCTCACAGCGGTTCTCAACCTGTGGGTCGCGACCCCTTTGGGAGTCAAACGACCTTTTCACAGGCATCGCCCAATTTATAACAGTAGCAAAATGACAGTGATGGAGTAGCAATGAAAATAATTGTATGGCTGGGGGATCGCCACAACGTGAGGCACTGCATGAAAGGGTCGCGGCATTAGGAAGGTTGAGAACCACTGGTCTACAATGACCATGAGCATTATATATAGAGGTATATACATATATATGTATCATGCGTATTATTTTTATAAGATGTTTTTACAGAGACAGACACCCAGGGATTGAGAGGACGAAGGAAGAGCTTGAGTCACACCTGCCTCCTTCACGGCCCTGCTACTGGGAGCCGGAAGGGTCTTCCCCTTTTCTGGGCTTCAGGTCCCCATCCCTAGCATGAGGTGTTGAGCTAGGCCATGATTCAGTCATTCCCATTGCCACCTAGCTCCTCTACTGGCATCTCCGTTTTCCAACAAATCCTTTTACTTAGCAAACTCCACTTTCTTCTAAGCATCGATAGCCATGAAATCCCAAGTGCGATATGCTGAGTGTATTTTTCCAGGGCTCATTAAAATCAGGGTATGCCGATTCAAATGAACAATGCTCTTCGGCCATGCAGATGTGTCTCCTGGCACTAGGGCTCCCTCAGCTCTGTGTTTCCCTCTTCGCCGTTGGGGAAGAGGATAGAGAGCAGGAGCCCTGGCCAAGTCCCCCAGGGTGGTCCTCAAGGTGCCTGGACAGTCAGTCACCCTGGCCTGGAGCCACAGGTGCCTGGGGTGCTCAGCCTTGCTTAGGTTTCGCTTTCCTTTCATGTCAGCAGGTTGTGCTCCCACATCCTCTAAAGCAGTGGTTCTCCACCTTCCTCAGACTGCCACCCTTTCATGCAGTTCCTCATGGGGTGGTGACACCCAACCATAACGTTATTTTCATTGCTACTTCATCACTGTCATTTTGCTACTGTTATGAATTATAAACATCTGATAGGCAGGATGTATTTTCATTGTTACAAATTGAACATAATTAAAGCATAGTGATTAATCACAAAAACGATGTAATCATATATTGTGAAATATTTCTTCCTAATGACAAATAAATGAAATGTTTTCTTGAAGCACAGTGTAGCATGGGTGACATCTTCACGCCGGGTACTGGTAGGTGGGTGTATCTTCATGTGGGCGGACCCGCCTGGAGATGGATAGAGGGGTGCATCTCGGTTCCTAAGACCATCAGATATACGTGTTTTATGATGGTCTTAGGCGACTCCTGTGAACGGGTCATTCGACCCCCAAAGGGGTTCCCCACCCACAGGTTGAGAACCGCTGCTCTAAAGAACCAAATTGTTCCACAAGGCCGTCCATTCTCCACCTCCATGGTCCTCTCCCTGGAGCCAACTGCTTCAACTCTCAGCCCATTTGGTTGGCATATATCTCTATTTGTCACTTAGAGCACTGGTCTTGGTTTTTCTCGATCCTTCCACGGTCAGCCCTGTGTCTACCTTTTTACTCCCCACCAGGGACAATGAGGAGTTGGCTCTCACACTCCACACGCCAGCACCCTCAGATTCACCAGCTCACTCATTTCTGGTGATTCAAACAGCCAGTTCTTTAAACATGGTTTATTTATGCGACTTGAAAATATGTTTATGTGATCGTGACAAAATAAATGCTTTTCACGGTGTGTTGTGATTAATATTTTCTCCAGCACAGTTTTGTGTTTTCCCTGGAATAAATCATTGATGCTCTTTGGCTTGTTTGTTTTGCTTTTCCCCTTGTTTTCTGTGCATTTGCCCATCCTGAGCCAAAGGCATGCTCATCTGTGTAAATCTCTTATTGCAATCACCCGGATTACGCTGCTTCTGCCCATTTACTCATCTTAGGAAGTCCCTGCAGACTTCGGCGGACAGCTGCATCCTGCACTGGTGCTGGCAAGGCCTGCTGCTCGGCTCTGCCCTGGAATCCTCGCCACCATCACTGGGGCCTTTCTGCAGCTCGCTCTTGCACCGGAGACCCCGTGTCTTCCTCTTGCTTGGGGAGAGCATCCGCAGCAGCTCTTTTAAAACTTTCTGAGACCTTGCGCTTCTACAATGCCCAGTGTGCCCTCCCATTGAATGGGTGGTGGTTTGATTCGTTTGGGAAAAGCACAGCGAGGATGAGCCTTAGAAGGGAGGGTGGGGGACCTTTGCCTCCTGAACTGTGCACATGATGCCAGGAAGGACCGGTCCCTGGGGAAGGACATCATGTCAGGAAGGACCGGTCCCTGGGGAAGGACATCATGTCAGGAAGGACCAGTCCCTGGGGAAGAACATCATTTCAGGAAGGACCAGTCCCTGGGGAAGGACATCATGTCAGGAAGGACCGGTCCCTGGGGAAGAACATCATGTCAGGAAGGACCGGTCCCTGGGGAAGGACATCATGTCAGGAAGGACCGGTCCCTGGGGAAGGACATCATGTCAGGAAGGACCGGTCCCTGGGGAAGGACATCATGTCAGGAAGGACCGGTCCCTGGGGAAGGACATCATGTCAGGAAGGACCGGTCCCTGGGGAAGGACATCATGCCTGGTAAAGTCGAGGGGCAACGAACCAAGAGGAGGCCCTTCCACGAGATGGATCGACATGGTGGCTGCAGTCGTGGGCCCCAGCAGAGCCGCACTCGGGCTGGTGCGGACTGGGCAGCGTTTCACTCTGTTGTCCATAGGCTTGCTCTGAGTTGGAACCGATCCGACAGCACCCAACAACCACGGTTTTATTCGGTAGAGAGTCCTACGTTGGAAATCCTTTTCCATCAGGATTTTGGGGCTTGGCCCAGAGTTTCCTAGTTTCTCTGGGAAAATCCAACATGCTCCTGTGCCCTGATCTTCTGTGGGAGCAAGTTCTTCCTCTCTGGAAGCTCTTAGGCCCTGCTCTGTGTTCTTCACGTGCCTGAGTGACTCCGTCCACGCGCTGTGCTGGGCACACAAAGCCCTGCCTTCTGGAAAGTCGCCCCTCCAGGCGCGGGAAGTGTTCCAGGCATTCGCGATCACACTTCTTCTCACTTCCAGTTTCCCCACCTTTTGGTTCCAGGAGTCCTTAAGGTTAAACATCTTGGCCCTTGTGGATTGGGCCTCTGTACTTCTGAAAATCCTTCAGCTGTTTTTCATCTTACCTGTTGGCTCTTCTGTCTGGAAGATGTCTTTAACAAGAAACCAGGTTTCTTTTTAACGCTTTCTCTCCTGTCACATACACCCAAGAGCACTTTGGTCGCTGACCATCCTTTCCCATCGCATCGTGTTCTTGTTTCACGACAGCGGCATGCTCTCTGACTGTTCTTGAGGATGTGGATAGTGTGCTGCTGCTGTTGTTGAAGTGTTTTTCCCTCGACTCTGCTTCCTTCGAGTTATCATGTTCTTGAAAAGGCAACTCACAAACTGGGAGGTTGGAGAACAGTCCCAACAGAAAACAAAACCCCACCTCCAGAATGCAGATGGAGCCCCGACTAATCAATCCGAAGGCGAACAGCCCCACTGAAGATAAAGCAAAAGCTATGAGCAAGCATTTCACAGGACAGGAAGCACGCGTGGATGGGAAAGCCACGGGAAAGATGCGCAGCCGTGTAGAAATCAGGAGAATGCAAATGAAGAGCTCGCAACGGCATTTCCCGCTGGAGCCGAGCAACGGCAGGCGTTCATGAGACTGAATCCGCAGGCATCGTTATGTGCTGCGAATGGCTGCGAGCCACAAGCGCTTTGGAAAGCTGCGTGTCCATCTCGTAAGTGCAACGCCTCGGAGAAAGGCTTACATCCAGGCGTGTAACCGTCTGGGACCAGCGTTCCACACTTAGCATTGGGACCCTGGGATGCCTCACACAGCTGCCGGGATCTATTTGTCTCTGAGGCTCCCTTCCCCAGAGCAATCCGAGTAGGAAATGCATCCATACATGGTGGTATCTAGCGATGAGGGAATCCTACACGGCAGTGGAAACGAACCAAATCTAGCTACAACGATATGAGAGGGGTACCTCCCAAAATAGATTTTTTTCTCCAAAGCTATGTATTTAATTTTTTAAAAAACAAAACAACCTTATCACTTTCAAAGTACTCTCCATTACGCTCAACACATTTGTCAAATCTGTGATTCCATTCTTGGAAACATTTTTCAAACGGATGGGTGGCAGCACCTCCTTTGTTTTTTTTTCATCACCTTTTCTATATGGTCAAGTCACTATCCCTTCATGTTCCTCTTCATTCAAGGAAACGAAAAGAAGTCTCATGGAGCGAGGTCAGGTGAGGCATGCTGGGTTTTGCCCCAAACTGACGCGCTGAGATGACTGCGTGAGCAGGTGCCTTGTCGTGGTGGTAAAACCAGTCCCCCGTCTGCCACAAATCAGGCCGTTTTGGTCACACAATGTCACGTCATCTTTTCAGAACCTCTAAATAGCTTGGTTAACAGTCTGACCTGGTGGAGTGAACTACAGAGGTACTGTGAGTTGACATTTTTGTCCGTTAGGGAAGTTGAGGGACGTCCAGAACGAGGTTTGTCATCCACTGACATTTCACCTTTTCTAAAATGAGAAAACCACTCGTACACTTGAGTTTTCCCCATAGCGCTGTCCTTGTAAACTGTGTTCAACATCCCAACAGTTTCTGTGGCATTTTTCCTGCTCAGGAAAAGAAATTTCACATGCACACACTCTTCTCTTAAATCGGTCATCACACAAAAAAAGGTTGGAGTGAATCTGCTTTGATGAAAAAATTCACTGTGACCAGAGAGAACCTTCCCAGGTAACGCACCTGGGTGCACTAACTCGGAGTGAGTTGCTCGATGCTCGCCTATCAGGAAAAATGCGTACCAAGAAAGCTCCACTTAGTAGAGCTTTTATCCCCTTCATTTTTTGGGGCACCCCCTTGTATTTTGTGAAGAAGTTCTAGAACCCTAATACTAACTACCAAAAGCTGTTTGAAGAATGTTCCATGCCACGTGACACATTGTTAAGCCTCAATAACAGAAAACAATAAACAATTATTTGTTCATGTTTTCCATGCCTAGTCATATCAGTTTTTAACACGAAGAAGTGATTCCCACAAAGTCTGAGAGAGTGGCTACTTCTGTAAGGAGGGTGGGGGCTTGGATAGGGAAGAAACCTATTAGTCATGCTGTTAGGTTTCAGTTGGGTCCAAAGGTAGTTGTCATGATGCGGTTTCATCTCCAGGGTGACCACACATCCGGTATTCCCAGGTTTACGCCTGTAAGTCCAACATCATTATTCAGGGTAATCCCTGCGTCAGAAGTCCTGGTTGTGAGAATAAATGATACGGCTAGCCTGTTTGTTACTGATAAAAATGCAGACCACGTTTCTTTTGTAGTCATTAAGTAATGCATAGACCATTGTTAACGCTTTGCACTGCAACCTGGCCACAGGTGCATGCGATCTGTGTCCTGTGGCCCTGGAGCCCTCTGTCCCAGTCTAGACAGCCCCCTCGGAGCCCCAGGTGCCCCATGCCAGGGGGAAACCCCTTTTAGCTCCTCTGGTCCTCACACAAGGCAGCTCAGTGACTCTCGTGAGCATCATTGGGCAGGTAAGTTCCTTCGGTCTGTTAGGGAGCTCTGTCACTGTCCGGGGCCATGTCCTGGGGCTTCGATAGCCTCGAGTGTGATCCTGATCCAGAGACTCACTGACACCCGCTCTGTGCTGTACCGAGCGACGTTGGGAACCGAGCTGGGGGCCTGCGCCCCAGGAGCCCTCCAGGCTCAGACTAGATGGAGAGGGAGACGGACTGCCCCATAGATCAAGGCTGCACCGCAGTGAGGCCAGGCTGGGACTCCTCAGAGGAAAGGACTTAGCCCAACCCAGAAACCAGGAAGGCATCCTAGAGCCAAGATTTGAAAGTGAATGGGTCTGGGGTGTGGGGTGTGTGTGTGTGTGTGTGTGTAGTGGGGTAGAGCTCCAGGTGAGCAACAGCTTGTCGAAAGCTGTGGGCTGCAAGGGGACGGATGGGGAAACCATAGGCACAGAAGGACAGGGTAAGTGAGGCTGTAAAAGGGCACGCTGGGAGCCCTTCTGCCTGGGGCCTGCGGGCAGCGAAGGGGCACTGAAAGGGTTAAAGCGAAACTAGAATAGTAAGTGAGAGCAAGGAAGTAAGAGAGAACAAGGGAAAGAGATGGTACAATTCTGCTTCAGCTGCAAGCCCATGCCTCTGACTCCCCCTATCCAGTCGCCACCACACACACACACACACACACACACACACACACACACTCACACACACACACACACAGTTGGCAGGGGCATAATAGTTCTTTGGCCTTGCGTGCAGGTTCAGCGAAGGGCTTCTTAAGTTCAAATCCCAACTCTGCCAAATGCCCTCCCTGTGTAGCCTGGGCGGGCGGCCCAGTCTCTCTGGGTCTCAGCTTCCTGCTCTGTAAAGTACTGACCTCCTGGAAGCGTAACTGCGCCGTGAAGGACCTGGCGTCTAGAAAGTTCCCCATGAGTATGAATCTCCACTGAGAAGTTGGGCCCCACCCCTCCCCCCAGACAGAGGAGATGAAAAGGAGAAGGGAAGGTTGATGGCAGAGACTGGCCCGTGCCCCCAGGGCCCAGTACCAGGCTGGATGCCAAAGGCATCAGCTATTTATGGCCTGCAGCCCCTGCCAATGCACACACCCGGAGACAAGGACAGTAAAACGCCTGGTGTCTCAGCTGCTGGCTCCCCTGCACCTAGTGCAGAGCAGAGCCTCGGTATGTATCTCTAATAAACCCGTGACATACCACACCCTCCAGACACCCAGCCCCGCAGGTCTCATGCCCCTGCCCTTGCTGGGGGCAAGGGTGGTGGGAGTGGAAGGTGCAGGCATCTAGGGCCAAAATGCCGAGTGCCGTCCCTGAAGAACAACCTCACCCCTCATGGGTGCCCGGCCCTTCTCGGTTTACCTCCCCACACCTACCTTACAGGCAGGGCCACCGCGCCTCAGAAAAGTGCCAAGCCAGCCAAGGGCCACTGCCGGGATGTGGCGCGGCTCAGGACTCCTGGCTTCCACCGACACATGGCTGGTGCAGCACAGCTGGGGACTGAGAGCAGACAGCTCAGTCAGGGGTCAGCCACAGAACACGTTCTTTGCATAGAAGTTTAAGTGGACTCTCAAAATAGGATATCCATTAATGAGGAGTGTGTTAGTTAGGTTTGGCAGACGGTGGGGTCTTGGATATTGCCGTCGTGACAACAGCTTCAAGTACCAGCAGGGTCAGCCATGGAGACAGGTGTCAGCGGAGCTTCCGGACAAAGACAGACCATACGAAGAAGCGATAGGTGACCCACTTCGGAGGGATGAGTCGCTACCGCCCTGTCTGACGTGTCAGCTCAGCAAGAGGAGGAAGGCCCTCCGTGAGAGGGATGGACGCAGTAGCTGCAGTCGGGACACCCACAGAACGATCGTGAGGATACCCCGGGCAGTGTTTCCTTCTACTGACCATAGAGTCGCCATGCGCCCCAACTGACGCGCCAGCCCCCAACCACAAGGCGAGGCTCTGCTGAGGTTTACCATCTCAGTGTGTAACACCATTCAAGTTCAGGCCTTGTTCACACACACATTCAATGCGGGTCAGTGACTCACGAGCACCTCGGAGATTTAAGTTCCTTCTGCCTTTTACGGAGGTTATTTTTTTAACGCGCTCTAGCTGTGAAGGCAAAGGAAATTGCAAGGAGGGCCTGGCTGGGGTTTTAAGGCTAAGCTGGGATATTCCTCCCTCTTGGCACAAGGACCCAGTCACAGGGAAGGTGGGGGGTGGGGGGTGTAGTCTTCCCGCAGGCCCCTGAGGAAGAAACAAGGCCAGAGATCCTGGAGCCACGATGAACCGCAGAGGGAGCTTCTAGAATCCCAGAGCTGGCAGTAACCCATCCTAGCTCCCTCCTAAATTGGGGGCATGGTTTGGAAATCTCAACTCCAGCAGCTAGGGAAGTTGCGGCTCAGAGAAGGGCAGGGCTTGTCTACGCTTAAGAGAGTCCCAGCAGAAATAGTGTTCAGGGTCCCAGGGAGACGGTCCAGGGACCAGGCCTGGAGCTGTCTCATGTATCCTTTAGACTTGAGTCCCCCAAAGTTCAAAGACCATCAGCTTGCTGTAGAGTTTTTCCAGCTTTTAGCTTTTCCTCTCATTGTCTTCTAGATTCAGTCGTTCAAGTGGCCGTGCGAGTTACACTCCTGCAGTGCCAGGGTGGCCTGAGACGGTCAGTTCCTTGTGGTCAGGCATTCCGGCAGCCTGGGGCCCATAGAAACCTGCTCACGACACTGCCTCCACCCTGTTGCCTCACAAGACCAGCTGTTAGGGTCTGAGGGACGGCACTCGATACTGCTTCTCCCAGCACTGGGGCGTCAGGGCCTGGCACCCTTTTACGGGCTTGTCCAGGAGGTAGCCTCTCCAAAGCCAGAAGGCCAGTCTCTTCCCGGAGAAATACCACCCAGACCCAACAAAGATCCACCTGTCCCCCCTGCTGCCCCAGGGTCTTCCGCACCTGTTGCTTCTCCAGGTGGCAGGTAAGGCCTCAGGAGAACCCAGCACCAGCCAGCTCAGGAGAGCCAGCACCAGGAAGGCTAGGCTCCCCTTCCTCCCCACTGGCGGTGTGACTTTGTATAAGATCACCTCCTTTTCTCTGAGATTCTGTTCCCATCACCTTTAAAATGAGCAGGATAGTTCCTGCGTGTCCGAGGTCAGGTGAGATGACGCAGCGTAGCTCTCTGTCAGTCCTAAGCCTGTGCTTAGCCGGAGCCAGGCCCAGGCAAGGTTTTCCAGGTGCTGAAGGTGTGCACGCTGCCCTATTCCGGCTCTTGTTCTTTAAGGGACGCAGCTGCCCAGGATGTCTGGACCCAGGGCTTGGGGCTGGCCTAGGAGCTGGGTCCAGATGCTCTGAAAGCGTAAATTAGGAAATTGAGCCAGGAATCCGCTCAGGCAGCTTCAACCCTCACAACCCATCCTTAGTGGCCGAACAGAGAGGCCATTTATCTCTGCTTCAGCTGAGCTCCCGTTGGGAGGTCGTGGCCTGGTTTCCCAAGTCCTGCTGTGGTCCTCCCAGCGTGTCTCCTGGGAGAGGAACCGGGGGACCCGCTGAGCCCACCATAGGTGCATGGCTCTGCCGTGTGTCACCCTCTGTTGGGTGGTGTGCGTGTTTCCGCATATCTGTGCACTCGGGCGTGTATTTGGGTGTGTGGAGGGCTGAGCATTTCAGCCCATATGTGATCATGTGTGTGTGCTGTGCATAAGTGTGTCTGAATGTGTGTCTAAGCTCACAGAGCTTGTGTTGTTTGCTTCCATGTGATTGAGTGTGCACAGAATGTATTTGTTAGGGGGTGTCGTGTGTGTGTGTGTGTGTGTGTGTGTGTGATGTCTGTGTGTAGCTGGGTGTCTGGGCACGTACTGAGAGAAGGAGCACTGTGACATTTCTCATTTCTGCGTTTCAGAGAAACTGTGTGTTTGTGCGAAGGGATGGGGTGTCCAGACCAGGGGTGGAGAGAGACACAGGTGATCTCTGTTGGGTGTGGTCTGTGGTCGAGGCTGCGACCGAGACTGTGGGCACTCTGAGGCCTCGGGGGAAGAGGGACAAGCAGGCAGTGAGAGGAAGGGCCTTTATGTGGCAGGAACAGCCCTTGCAAAGGCCCAGGGGCTGGAAGGGGCTTGTTGGAGCAAGGCTGTCCCAGTCTCATTAGGAGGGCCTGGAGGCAAGGACGGGTGCAGGCAGGTGGGTCAGGGGGAAGGCAGAGGGCAGCCATGCCTCCTGCAGGCCCGTGGGGCTGCTGCTGGGCCTTTGTCCAGGCTCCGTAACTCTCTCCAGGCCTCAGTTTCCCCAGCTGCTGGGGTGGGGGCCCTGCATTGGGTCAGGGCCACACAGGAGCACTGAGCGGGAAAGGAGGCCCCTGTGGGGATGGAGAGTGGGAGGGACGTCCCTCCTCCTTGTGTCAGCCAGCTGGTCCCGCCCGGATTTTTACGGAGATAGATGGATGGCACGCTCCCGTGTTGTTCTCTGAGGCTTTTAATTCTCTTTCCCTGCGGTTCTGACCTGCGCCCTCAACTAGAATCCAGGGAGGGGCTAGAGCAGTGGTTCTCAACCTTCCTCATGCTGGGACTCTTTAATACAGTTCCCCCTGTTGTGGTGACCCCCAACCATAACATTATTTTCATTGATACCTCATCACTGTCATTTTGCTACTGTCATGAATCGTCATGTGAATATCTGATATGCAGGATGTATTTTTCATTGTTACAAATTGAACATAATTAAACATAAAGCACAGCGATCAATCACAAAACAATACGTAATTCTATATTGTGAAATCTTTGTGTGTGTTCGATGGTCTCAGACGATCCCTTTGAAAGGGTCGTTTGACCCCCAAAGGGGTCGCGACCCACAGGTTGAGAACTGCTGGGCTAGCGGGATGGGGGCGAGGGTTGCTGGGCTCCCTGCTGGCTCTGCTGCTGGCGTGACAATCACAGAGAGGAGAAGAGCCTGCCTGTCCCAACCACAGTGCACAGTGCTCCGTGTCCGAAGAGTAATAATGGGTGAAAGGAAGGACTCTGGGTCTGAAAGACCCGAGTTCAAATCCCAGCTCTATCCCTCCTAGCGTATGACTGGAGCAAGTCACTGAACCCTCTGTGTCTTCTCCGTGTCTTCACCCGACTGCGGTGGAGTGTGCCCGCGTGCGCAGAGTAGACCTGCATCGAGGGGACAAGTGGGGTGCCAGGCCTTTCTTCCGAGGTTCCTCTGGGGGGTTTCAAACACTGCCAGCTTTCTGTGACCAGTCAAATGCTTCACTGTGTGCACTGCCCAGAGACTCGTTAGCCCTTAGGAGAAGGGTGACCACATTACGCGCCTCCTAGTGCTCACGTGTGACTGAGCTCTGGTGCTGCTGCTAGGTGTCGTGGGTCGGTGCCGAGTCCTGGCGACTCGATCTGTTACAACAGGACAAGGCAGCGCCCAGTCCCGGTTGTTCAGTTTGGGCCCATTGCTGCAGCCCCGGCGCCTGTGCATAGTGTTGAGGGCTCCTCTCTTGCGTGATGTCCTCCGGGGACTGGCCCTCCGGAGACAAAGTCTCGCTCCAGACTTGCTTCTAAGGAGAATCCTGGTTGTACTTCTTCCAAGATGGATTTCCTGGTTCTTCCAGCAATATTTTTCATCAACGCTGTGGTTCAACTACATCCACTCTGCTCTGTGCTTCCTTACCCCTGTCCGGCCTTCGTGGACACACGAGGTGGCGGAGAGTACCAGGGCCTGCGTCATTCGGGCTCCTTTAACATTGTAAAGTGCTCTTTGCAGCCACAGATGCGCCCCATGGACTGTCATTTGATTTCTTGATGTCTGCTTCTAGGAGCATTGATGATGGGTCCAAGTTAAATGAAATCCTTGACAACTCTAATCTCTTCTCCATTTATTTTTCATTTTCATTTTATTTTTTATCCTTTTCCCCCCTCCACCCCTCTCTTCTCCATTTATCACGACACGGGCTATTGGTCCAATTGTGAGGATTTTGGTTTTCTCTATGCCGAATTGTAATCCGCACGAAAGGCTGCCATTTTTGGTTTTCATTAAGTGCTTCATATCCCCCTCACTTTCAGCAAACAAGGTCGTGTCACCTGCATGTCTGAGTTGTCGATCAGCCTTCCACCAATCCTGACGCAGCGTTCCTCTCCCATAGTCCAGCTTCCCAGATGATTTGCTCATCATGCAGGCAGACTAAGTGCGGTGAAAGGCTGCCACTCTGACAAGCACCTTTATTGATTTGAAACCACACAGGAGCCCCTTGTCCTGTTCAAGCAACTGCCTCTTGGTCTCTCCACAGGTTTCATAAGAGAACAGGAGGGGTTCTGGAATTCCCATTTTCTCAATTTAAACCAAATGCAAAACAAACAACTCACCGCCATTGAGTCAGTTCGACTCCCCAAGGCCCTTTGGGACAGAGTAGAACTGCCCCCGTGGGTGTCTAAGGCTGTCAATCCTTATGGGAGCAGAAAGCCTCATCTTTCTCCCTCGAAGGGGCTAGTGGGTTCAGACAGCTGACCTAGTAATTAACAGCCCAACATGCAACCCACTCCCAAAACAAACAGGAAACGCACTTCCTGCTATTGAGCTGATTCTGACTCACAGCGACCCTACAGGACAGGGTGGAACTGGCCCTGTGGGTTTCCAAGACGACCAGAGTAAAAAGTCTAGTCTTTCCCCTGCAGAGCAGTGGGTGGTTTCGAATGGCTGAACTGGTGGTTAGCAGCCCAGTAGGTTCCTCCCCTCTAAGCACCACAACTTTCTGTGACGGGCCACTTAGCCCCTTTCCATGGCTGGGCTGCAGGGGCATCACAAGGTCTTGCCTGGGTTGGGCAGAAACCTGACTCCTAGTGGCTGACCCCAAGCACAGCCCACCTGGGTCCTCTGCCTTTGGAAGGTGACATGATGGAGTGGAACGAGCTCTGCCAATGTGCAGCTTGCCAAGTTAGTTAGCTGGGTCTCGGTTTCCCTATCTGTAAATTGGGCCGTGGTACCCACCTGACGCATCTCGCCATCAGGACTGAATGCGTATAAAGCATCCAGCATGTGCCTGCCGCATGGTCTGCGTTCTGACTGACAGTTTCCTGCTGTCCTGGGGTCCCGACGGGGTTGGAGTTCTGTAGAACTCCCCCTCTGGTTGAATTTGTGTCCCCGTAGTCAACACTGCAGACGTCCGGTGGATGAGGGAACGAGGGCCCTGCCAGTAGCCGAAGGCACTGTGCATCTCTGGATTCTTGACAGGGCAGTGCCAGGCTGGGAACTCTAGCCTCCCATAGCTCGGTCCTTTGGGGTGAGGCTTTTCCAGGAAGACAGCTGGTCGACAGACTGGCCAGAAAGAGTCTGGTCTGAGAGGCTGCCTCACTCTCCGGCCGCACTCCTGCTCCTGGAAGTGGCCAGTCCCAGCCCTCCCCAAGCCTCCTGTCTCCACAGCTCCTGGGCCAGGTGCCCACTCTCCCTCATTTGACCAAGTCACTGGTCCCCCTCTCCTGCTCTTTACCTGCACACCGTATCCTCTCCACAATCAGACGGCTCTTTCTAAGCCTAGATATGACCTTATCACTTCCCTGTTTAACACCTGCCCATGCCCCCCTGTGGTGGTTAGATAACTGTTTGTCAATTTGAGAGGATTAAGAGTGAAGGGGTGGAGTCTAGCCTGTCAATCAGGTCATAGCCAATGAGGCCTCTGTGCTGGCCTCCTCCTGAGGATTCTGGGGACTCCGTATTCCTCCTTGGAGGCAGGAGACACCATCTCTCTCTGTTCACTTGCTGCGAGACATCCCTGTTGAGAAGACACATGGAGATAGGCTGATGGCTGGAGAAGCCACGTACGTGGAGACCCCTGCCAGCACTGCGATGCTTCTGCCGCCACTGGACCCACAAGACTTCCCATCCACCGGCCTGTGATCGTCCTGCTTTTGGCGTCATTACATGTGTTTCATGAGTATGAGGAGGACTTTATAGATCAGTAGTGGACATGTGGTAGCTAATATTGAATTATGGACATGATCTGGACTGGGCTGGGTTGTTTTCTCAATATTCAATTGCTCTTGTATATAAACCCCTTTCTTATACACTTATAAGTATCCCTGAATTTGTTCCTCTAGTCTACCAGGTCTAACACACCCCTTCCCCATCACCTCCTGAGCAACATTGCTGATGAGGCTAAGCCACCCCAAGTTCTCCGACAGAATTACTGCAGAGAAGTGCCAGCCTTGGAGGGACTGAACTTAGACACTCCCCTTCCCATGGGCAGGCTGCTGACCGACTGCATCCGTTAGATTGCCTCCAAGTTGTTTCATAGACGACCCAGACATCAGGTTAGGAGCCAGCCACCTGAAACTGTGGGTCAGAGATTGGGATTCAGTGATAAGTGGCTTCCGTGATCACATACACCTTCTATAGAAACATCTGAGAATATGTATAGTTCAATGAGCAAGAAAAGCATATTGAACAAATGCTTAATATCCCAACCCAAATCCTCAACTTCCAGCATCGTCCCCAAGCTCTCCAGAAGGCCACAGTCTTTAACCTGAGAGCAGTGCTTGGTCCACCCAAGAGCAGACAGATCGTGAACCACTGAGCTGAGAATTGGACTTGGATACCCACCCGCCCCCCTGTCAGTTAAGCTCACCTCAGCAAAGTAGCGTTTCACCCACAGTATGAAGTGATGCTTTCACTGATCAGAGCAGGGTCTGAGCAGAGGTACCCCAAGTCCCTCTGAGCCGAGAAGAAATGACGACTTGTGGGGAAATACAGAAACCAGAGAGGAGACTGCAGTACCCAGGAGGGAAGGAGAAATCTGCGAGCCTGGAGAGAGGAAAACAGGTCTCCCAGGACGGTGACAGGAATAAAGATGCCTCTGAGCTTTGAAGATGATATCAATCATCCCGGAATGCAATTTTCTCTCTTCTCTGAAGATTCAATTCCTGCTTGGAGGCCAGTTTAGATGACTTCTCTATAGGACTCCCCTCATCCCATTTGCCCCATGAAAATTGCTCTTGGCTCTGGACTCAGACAGCTTCTCATCTCCCTCACCAGCAACACCGCAGTACCACGCGTTGCACGACCCCGCATAGTCTGAGCTTCCGCAGCAGGCGCTCTCGTTATGTGGCGTTTCAAACACTTATAAGTTGATCTTCTTTGGGGTAAAGTCCATAATGATTTTAACTTTGCCTCTAAGACATCGACGGTGTCTGATGAGCATTCAGGACATGCTAACTGACTACACGATTAAGGAGGGCAAGCGAGAAGGAGGGAGGGACTGGAAAGGCACACGGGGCAAAAATGGGTCTCGGTAGCATGTCGTGAAGGACTAGGGAGTAACATTCCAATGCAGGCTACGAACGGACAGTTACCCTGTAGATACTTGAAGATGTCTATGGAGTTGAAGGAGGGAGGGATGGGAGTAAAAGTAGGAAAAATGAAGAAAAATATAAAGGGCAGAGTAGGGAAGGAAGGACACAAGGTAAGGCTAGGCGGAGGGAGGAAAGGAAAAAGGAGAATCGATGACTGGAAGAGTAGGAAGCTAAGTAGGGAAAAGGAAGGAAAAATAGAAAGGAGGAGGAGGAGGAAGTGACAAATGCCAAGGTGAGGAGGAGGCTGGGAGTTTAGGCAGGCGGCCAAGGAAGCTCTCACTGGGGAGAGGACCTTTGGGAAGAGTGTCCAGGCAGAGGCAGCAGCAGGCATGTCAGGAGGCCATTGCCTGTGTGGAATGGAGAGTGGCGTGTGAGCGGTGGAAGATAGGACCAGAGAAGGGAAGTGGGGAGGGAAATAAGAGGGGACTTCCAAGAGATCATGAAAGATGGAATGAAAGGACAAAACCAAAAAATATCAACTTCGTCGGTCAACATAAGCTTTATCAAGGGCAAGACATTTTTGTAAGTGATACCAGCCATTTAGTCCATCCTTAAAGAACTAAGGTCCTGGGAATTTAACCAGGTCATTGCAATCTTTTACATTGTTAACTGAAGATGAATGAGTGCCCTGTAAGGGTTTTTTTTAATATTAGGAAATGAAAAGGAGTCAGAAGAGGCTAAATCAGGACTTTAAGGTGGATGACTAATGATTTCTTATAGAAGTTCTTGACGAACTGCCCTTAATGAGGGATGAGCCTGGGGCATGGCTGTGGAGAAGAGAGACTTCTGGGGGAGCTTTTCTGGGTGTGTTTTTTTCGGTTAAAACTTTGACTAACTTTCCTGCAACGCAGTCATAATAAGCAGATGTTGTTGTTCTTGCAAAATGCCTCAATATTACCAAAAACTCACAACGCCTCTTGGCCAGCTTGCCTTTGCTTTGCACAATTTCCATCTCTTGGTAGCTATTGCCGTGATTATTTCATTTATTTATTCTTTTTGCTGTGATTATTTAATCCCACTAGTAAAGCCATGTTCCAGCTCTTATTACAGTTCTTTGAAGAACTGCTTCAGGATCTTGATCCCACTTATTTAAATTTTCTATGGAAAGTTCTGCTTTTTTTCCTACAACTAATTTGGTCATAAAAATTTTGGCACCCATCAAGTGAAAAGTCTGCTCAACTTTAATTTTTCAGTCAGAATTGTCGAGATGTCTATGGCATTGGCCTTGTTTCTGTTGTTAATTGTCTGTCATCTTCAATTGGGGCACAAACAAAAGTAATTGCTTCCTCTCAAATTGCTGTGTATGGTCTGCTGTTGTGGGCTTCACCTTCAACATCATCTCATTCTTTGTTAGACAAAGTATCCATTTTTATACAGTTAAGCTGCTTGGGGTATTGTCACCATAAACTTGTAAAGAATCAGTGATTTCAGCATTCTTCCACTCAAGCTTAGTCATAAATCTGATGTTTTCTTTTGCTTAAATTTGATGTTTGTCCTTGCTTCAACTTTAACAGAATTCATTTTTTCTCTTTTTCTCTTTTCTTTCTTTTCCCCACTGATGTCTTGCCATGCTAGGTGCCTCCAACTAGATATCCTGTTGAGATATAGTATACCAAGTTATCCTTTTGAGATACAGTATACCAAGTTGTCCTGTTGAGTTATAGTATACCAAGTTATCCTGTTGAGATTCAGTATACCAAGTACCAAGTTATCCTGTTGAGATATAGTATACCAAATTATCCTGTTGAGATACAGTATACCAAGTTATCCTGTTGAGATACAGATAACAAGTTAGCAAAAACTTACTTTGGTGAAAAAAAATTGAAATAGATGGCATAGTTTTTAAAATATAATATACATTTTATATAATATATGTTTCCACGAACTTTTTGAAGACCCCTCATTTGTTGGGCTTTTAGGACCATTATGAGAATATGCTTCACTCGGAGTGGACTGGGAGCAAGCAAAGGCTGTGATCTCAAGCATCACGCGATCTGCCAACAGAGTTAACATAATCACTTGGCAACTGGATTGAAAACAGAAGAAAGAGGAGTGAAATAAAAGAGGAAATTGAAGAAAGAGGTGCACGAGCAAAGCTAGAAGACCAGTGTAGTGGTTTACGTCATTTCCATATGTTCTTTGAAACGCTTCCCTTAGGATGACTAGACAGACAGACGGAAAAATGGATAGAGAGAGAGATGGCAGCCAACAGGCCACCTTTGACTTATGGTGACCTTATGTGCAACAGAAGAAGCGCTGCCCAATCCTGTGTCCTTTGCTCAGCTGCCATCGTTGCAGCTGTTTTGCCAATCCACCTTACTGAAGGTCTCCTCCCCCTTGCTGACCCCTCCCCAGTGATGATCCCTCCTGATGGCCTGTGAGGCAGACCATTCTGCTGTGATCTACATGATTTTCACAGATGAAATTTTAGAAACTCACGGCTAAGCCTTCAGGTCTAGTCTAGCTCAGTCTGACACTTGTCCACCATGGGTGAGCCAGGTGGCATAGCTTCCAGCCTCACAGCACCATGCAAACCACCGCAGCAGGACAGAGTGACAGAAAGATAGCGATCCCTTTGGAAAGTGGAATTGAGTTCCTCTCGCCTTACATGTGGAATGGACGTAGTGACTTGTTTCTAACGAGTCGTGATGCCCGTGGCTTCACAGGCTGGTTCACAGGAGCCACGTGGCTTCCTCCTCTCTCTTGGATCACATGCTTTTGATTGGGCTGTCACGTGGCGAGGACACCTCACAATGGAGAGGTCCACAGGACCTCCTGCCAAGAGCCATGGGACTGAGCTTAATTCTCCAGCCCCAATCAAGCCCTCAGACAACTGCAGGGCGTGTACATCTCACGATAACGTCATGAGGGAGCTTAGCTAATAGCACTTAGCTGAACTGCTCCCGAACCTCAGAACCCACACTGTTGGCGTTAGGTACCATTCCACCGGTTCCAACTCAAATGAAATGGATGCATTTTCTTCTAAGTATATTAGCAGGTATTGCCTGTTTTACTTTACCTTTTTTTACATTTTATTAGGGGCTCATACAACTCTTATCACAATCCATACATATACATACATCAATTGTATAAAGCACATCCGTACATTTTTAACTTGGCTTTTCAACCGATAGCTCACAAAATCTGATTGGAGGGTGATTACATTATATTACACTATGGAAGAACAATCAATCCAATATCTACCAAGCCACTGAGAAGCACAACCTAACCAAGTGAACGCATAACAGCCGTCACGGATTTCTATGCTTACTTATAAAAGGAAAACTGAGGTCCTGAGAACAGCAAGTGGGGGAGATCAGAGGCTGGAACCTGGAGCCCAAAGTCCAGCCAAGGATCTCCCCACGTTAGGAGAAACCCGTGCAGTATTGTGCCCTGGCTTGAGACTCAAGGGCAGGATGTGAGCCGTTCAGGAGGCCTTCCTGAAAGAGACGTCCTGATCCTGGCTTTGAAGGCTGGGCAGGCGATGAGTGTTACACAGGGTGTGCAAGCCATGGGAGGCTGCCTGATGGTGGCTAGGAGTCCATTCCTCTCTGACCCATTAGATGTCAGACAAGTGTCAACCCTGTCCCCACTGGGCCTTGAATGCACATGAAAGCCCCTACTCCTCACTAGCAGGGGACCCTGGACTCCCGTCAGGCCCCAGTCTCTTGGATCGGGTCTCTGTCTCTGGAGGCAGTCATGCAGCACTCATGGGGCAGGTACATGGCCTGGGCAAAGGCCACCTTCCTCATGTCCTAGGGGGCTGTGGGGGTGGGGTGGAGGCAGGTGAGCTGGTGGACACCTCCAAGGAAGGTTCACTAAGAGTGCAGCTCGTGCCAAGTTGCCAAAACCCACTCTATGTATGAACTTCATTTGTCCGACGTATCACACTGATGGCTCAGAACAAGGCTTCCCCGGGGGCCCTCGATCATCTCCTCACTGCCTTTCTGCCTGCAGCATTTCTCTGCTACCAATTTGTGCCCAGGGCCTGTGTGTGTGTGTGTGTGTGTGTGTGTGTGTGTGTGTGTGTTGCGGGGCAGTGTTCTGTTGCTATTTGCAGAGGCCACTGGGGCTTGGGAATCTGACCAAGAACAGTTCTGATCCCTGGGCCCAGAATAAGCTCACGGCACCCACTCTATAGGTATGAAAGGAGAGGCCGGAGAGGAGTGGGGAGTTGGTGGCAGAGGCCTTAAGGCTGCTGGGTCTTCGCCGAAGCTCGGGGTCCTGTCCAGGAGGTCTCTCAGCGGAGAGCGGAAGGCTCCCTGCTCCCTGCCTATGGGATAGCACCACGGGGGGAGGGAGGAACCAGAGAGCGGGCAGTGAGGAAACAGATGAACATATAGGCCTTCTGCTCAGAAAGCAGCCTCAGGAAGGACCAAGGACAGCCAAGGACATTTGCTGTCATCGAGTCTCCCACAGGCACCTCGTGCTGGCCCACGCTTCCTGTTGTTTCCCCGGGGAGTTACATGACTGTTTAAAGTCAACAGAAGTCCAGGTCTGAGAGAGACGTAAAGCATCTTTTCAATGGAAAAGGTCAAGAAGGACACATGGTTCCTTGTGGTCCCCTTTCAGTCCTGGAAGGACTGGGCTCCCCGTCCCTGGAGGCGTGCAAGCAGACCGGGCTGCCCTGGTGATGAGGGCCGCAGTTCACGTCCTGGGAAGAAAGATGAAGGTCTCTCCCCAGTCAAGATGTCGAGTCTCGGAAACCCACAGGCCCAGACGTTCTACAAGATCCTATCGGGATGCCCTGAGTCAGCGCTGACCTGCCAGCGGGACATTTGTTTGCTTGTTTGTTGGGAGATGTTTGTGTTTGTGGGTGTATCGCCCGAGGGCCCTCGTGGAGTTGACAGACGAGGCTTAGAGAGTGCTGTGCCCAGTGCTTCCAAGGGAAAGTAAGCGGGTGTGCAGGGTGTGGGTGCAGGGCACCGCAGCTGGATGGTCAGGCAGGGCTCTGAAGGTGGACCTTTGAGCGGAAGCCGGAGTGAAGGAGGGAGGCTGGAACGGTCATTGCGAAGGACTCCCCCCCCCGCACCTCCTGCCTGCCCCTTTCCCACCCCAGCCCAAGCTTCCCCTTGAGGCTCCGGCCCCTGCTTCTAGAAGGCACTGGCGAGTCTAGGGCAGCTCGGCAGCCTTGTTGAAAATAAGTTTGGGGATCTGTGGACTAGCTCCATTCCCCCATGCATAGCGCCTGCGCCGCTGGAACATGGTCAGATACCTTGTTTTCGCTACAATGCGTTTATTCTAAAGCACAGGTAGACGACAGTAACAAGCCCATAAAACCCCTGATATTATTGCCAAAGACGCGCGGAGAAAATGCTTTGTTTACTTCAATTCACAGCAGGAGAAGGTGTGGGCAGTTGTGTGTGTCCCCAGGTGGAACCAAAAGCTCGGTGCTCAACTACTCGCCTACTGGTGGGTGACAGAGCCCACCCAGGGGCGCCTCGGGAGACAGCCTGCCATCTGCTTCTGGAAGCGCACAGCCGTGAAAGCCCACGGAGCCGTCCCACCCTGCAACCGGAGGTCGCCACGAGTCAGGACCAACCCGACAACCAATAGACACACACACACACACACACACACACACACACACACACACACGGAATACATCTGCACCTGGAAAGGAGGTTAGCAGCGGCTGAGTCTGGAGGAGGCTGGAGGGTGCTCCGTTCTCTATGCATTTATTTGCAATAGAACCATCTGAATCTAGAGTTCATTGGCAGAAATAAAAGCAGACATTCCCTCTGGAATTTCCTTTTCAGGACAGAAACCCAAACCAAACCCAAGGCCGGCCAGCCAATTCCCACCCGGAGTGAGAAGCAGACGTCTCACCTCTCCTGTGGAGAGGCCAAGGGGCTTGAACCGCCTTCCCTCTGTAGCAACCCCGGGCGTGGTCCTTTAGACCAACCCCCACAGCCCCCATGGCTCACACTCTGGGCAGCTGGACACCACCCACTCAGTCCCCGCCATGGAGTCCTTTCTGACTCGCAGGGACCCCACATAGGTTCCTACGGCGGTAAATCTTTCTGGGAGCCAGCAGCCTCCTCTTTCTCCCTTGGAGCGGCTGGTAGGTTTGAACCATCTACGTTGCTGTTAGCAGTCAAATGCTTATCCAAAATCGAGGTATGGAGACCGTCCGCCTTGATGTCGCTCCTGGCTGGTGACTTTGAGCCAGTGAGTTAACCTTCCTGTGCCCCACTTTCTTCATCTCAGGAAAAGAGACAATAAAAATGCCTCCTACCGTGGCTGGTTGTCGTAAGACTGTGCTGTGTTAATATAATAAGTCCTCACAGGCTGCCAACGCCACGTGGGTGCACTGTAAATGCTGGCTGGGCGGGGGCCGCCCACTCCTCCATGACTCCAGGCAAGGCCGTGGACAGGGGTCACCGTGGAAAAAACCCCACACTGGTGGCCTGCTCTGTAGTCCTGTCTCCTTTCTGTCACTCTCTGTCTCTCTGTCACACACACACACACAGCCAGCTTGCCCAGAATGCATTTTTGTAAATCACTCAGATTTACTACTGCGTGTATTGGCCTGTTAATTTTTTATTCCAATTTTAAAATTTTAATAACATTGTTTGTCTTCACTGCTGGTTTTTAAGATTCGAGTCTATTTCAGGCCCCTCATGCTGGCTTTCTGTTTGCAGGGATGACGAAGAGGTTCCTTCTCAAGGGAAGTTGAAAAGCGAGTCAGTCTCTGAAGTAGCGGCCTAGGAATTCTGTGAATCTGAAGCTCCTCTCAGATAAGAAGGCTGTGTTTCGTAGCTCAGATTCGGTTTTTAAGAAACAGTTGGGGTCAAGTGGGTGATGAAGGCGGAGCAGTAAGCATCGGGCCCTGGGGACTTGTGGGAATGGGTTTGATCAGCCTGTGGCTTCTCCCTGTGTGTCCACGGGACTAACCCCCACCCCCTGGGGACACGGGGAGGGGGGCAGCGGGGAGGGAGAGGCCAGAGATGGAATGACAGCGCTGGGGTGGGGGGACAAGTTCCTGCGAAGCCTAACAACTGCTGTCAGTTGACCTTGAGGCTGGGCTGAGCGTGGCAGCCCGTGCACGACACCAGACAGCACTGCGGCCTCTTGAGCGCCGGAACCTTGTGATTCGTAGGACTTTTGTCGGCTGACTTGGGAAAGCAGATCACCAGGCCTTTCCGCCGAGTCTGCCTTAACCTGGAAATGCCTTTGAAACCTGTCCTGGGCCACGGCAGCCCACATCCCGCCATGAACAGGTGACGTGCATTGGACAGAAATTGTGCCGGGATCTCCTGCAGGGAGGCAAGCATTCTCCCCCTGCACCATCCATGCCCCAAGTGTCCCCTAAACGGGGTTCACGAGAGTCAAGGTATGGTGAAATACCCCGAGACTGGCTGCCGTGGGGAGCCACCGGCCACCTGGAAGCCCAGTGGTCAAGGCAAGCAGCCATATCGGACTCCTGGGCTCTAGCGAGAGGGCCCCCTGCAGGGGTGGGGTTGATGAAGGTGGGAACCCTTGCTTTGCGGGAGAACTTTTGTCAGCGACCTCCTGCTGCTCAGCAGGAAGAAAACACGAGAAGTACCCCAGCCTCCCTCTCCTCCCACCTGTGAGCTCCTGTTGCTGCTTCCCACTGGCTGAACCAGGCAGGAACCAGAGTTCAGGGCGTTCAAGTCCAAGGGCAGGCAGTGTATCAGAGGCACTAAGGAAAGGTGGGCCAGGGACGGGCAGGGAGGCTTTAGAAGTCCAGCTTAGCCAGAGAGCCTGGAAACCAGACACAGGCTGCCTGCGCCTCGTGCGGACTTCCCACGTCTTGTGGGACAAGTCAGTGTCCCTTTGCGTCTTTGTTTCTTTGTCTGTCTCCGGGACAGCAAACACATCCTTCTGGGACTGTGGAGTTGATGTGAGTCAGCACAGCATGTGCATAAGCCCAGGACATCCAGTGGACAGCTGGTCAGGCTAGACTCTCCCCCACCACTTTCAAGAGAGGACAGCCCCCCACGCACCTCCTCCCGCTGCACGGTCGGCCTGCTCCCCACGCACGGCCTGGCCAGGTGCCGATCTCTACCAGCTCCCAACTCAACCACAACGATGTCCTTAGGACCGGTCACTATTGGCTCTGTCCCCAGACAGCAGATCCCAGCACTCGGAGCCTCGCCTCGCCCACTCCCCCAGGATCAAGGTGAGGAGCCCCCAGTCTGGAGAAACAAGGGGACTAGTCCCAAACTGCAGGCATTATTGGCAGGCCAGGGGCTCACGGGGCGGTTGCCCAGGATATTGGCAGCGAGACAACTGCCCCGATTCCTTGGCCTGTGGGGCCTCTGCAGGCAGGGAACTCGTGGTCAAGGCTTCTGGCTGTCTGCGATTTTCCAACCTAATTAACTACTTGAAAATCCATTTGCTACCTAATGATACAGAGGGAGCCCTAGGGAATTTGGGGAGGAAAACACACAAAAACAATCATTCGAATGAAAGGAATAAGTAAAGGCAGGCCTGCAGCAGTGTAGGATTTTTATGTCATGCAGGGGTGGGGGCATTGAACACCCCACCCACCTCTATAGCCACCCTCCACCCCACCCCCATTCATTGGAGAGCCAATGGCCTCTTGGTTGTAAGCAAAGAAAATGTAAGAATAATTTCAAGTCCCCTTTTCAGCCAGGGTGGCGTAGAGGTTAGTCGGTTAGTACTAGCAGCAAGGACAGCAGTTTGAAGCCCTGGCAGCTCCATGGGAGAACGAGGAGGCTCTCCACTCCTGTAAACAGTTACCGTCTCGGAAACCCACAGGGGCCGTTCGACCTTGCCCTGTAGGGCCGCCATGCGTCAGAATCGACTTGATGGCAGTGAGTTTGGTATTGTTTCTTCCTCCCATGGTCTCCCTGGGCCTGGCAGGGAAAGTCCTAGCTCCACTCTGTTCTGAGCCCCCGGATGTTGCGTGGCCTGGGAGACAGGCCTGCCGCTCGGAGTCGTAGGCATTCTCATCTGCAGAAAGGAATCACGGCCCCTCTCTGATCGGCTCCCTCTGGCCCGCTGAGGACCGCAGAAAGCCTGGATGCGCCTGCGCTCCTCTTCCCACAGCCCCTGTCACTCTGAACTGCCTGCCACTCCCCCCACAGGAAGGTTTTTATCTATAATAGTTTTACTGACATATAACTCACATCCAATCCAATGTTTTGAATATATTAAAAAAGAGTTGTGTAATCCGTGTTAGAACATTTTCTTCATTTTTGTGCGAAACTGTTGTTAGCTCCCTAGCCTCCCTTGGAACTTAATCCAGTTACTATGAATCTCTAGTTGCTTCTTGACCTTTGGGCTACGATCAGTGCAGTTTTGGTCTCTATAAATCTACCTACCCTGGATTTCATATACAGAAAATCATACCCCCAAACCCACCAACAGTAGCAAAGTAAAGCCCAGGAAAATCCCAAAGGAAGCAGAAACTAATAAAAAGTAGAACAAACTAAAAATGGGTCAGCAGGGAAAACAGATGATAAGATGCTAAAATCTAACCTAATTACATCTGCATTGCAGGAGCCCTGGTGGTGTAGTGATCATAAGGTCAGCAGTTTGAGACCCCTCATAGCTCTGTGGGGAGCAAAACGAAGTTTTCTACTCTCCCGTACAGAGTCACAGGCTCAGGAACCCACAGGAAAATTTCTATCCTGTCCTAAAGGGTCCTTATGAATTGGAATCAGGTCGAGGGCGGTGAGTTTCTATCTGTGTTCATTTGTTCCCGGGTGCACTCTGTCTGAGGGCAAGGCTGTTCACATCCCTGGTCCATGGTCTGAGGAAATTCAATGGAGGCTTAATTCCTATGGGGACCCCACAAATGGGTTTTGGGCTTTCACTGTCATCCGTAGCCTACGGCAAGCCAGGTGTTCAGAATTTAAGCCCTCACACAATCCCATCCTCTGATCTTGGATTTTATTATTTACAATCCTTGGATTACACAGGCTGGTGTACTTCCTGCATATGGGTTTAGCTGACACCACACTTTGGTGGCCGCTTATTTTAAGACAAGCTTTTATGACCCCGGATGCTCTTTGTTCTGATGGCTGGGTGTCACGTGCTTTCTTCACCACACTTTTCTTTTGTTTAATAATTTTATTGGGGGCTCATACAACTCTTATCACAATCCATACATCCATCCATTGTGTCAAGCACATTTGTACATTTGTTGCCCTCATCATTCTCCAAACATTTGCTTTCTACTTGAACCTTTGATATCAGCTCCTCATTTCCCCCGCTCCTTCCTGGCCCCCTCCCTTATGAACCCTTGATAATTTATAGATTATTATTATTTTGTCATATCTTACACTGTCCAACATCTCCCTTCACTCACATTTCTGTTGTCTGTCCCCCAGGGAGGAGGTTATATGCAGCTCCTTGTACCCCTCTCTACCCCGCCCTCCTTCTACCCTCCAGGTATCGCCACTCTCACCTGAGGGGATCATCTGTCCTGGATTTCCTGTGTTTCCAGTTCCTATCTGTACCAGTGTACATCCTCTGGTCTAGCCGGATTTGTAAGGTAGAATTGGGATCATGATAATGGGGGGGGGTAAGCATTTAAGAACTAGAGGAAAGTTGTATGTTTTATCATTGCTACACTGCACCCTGACTGGCTCATCTCCTCCCCGAGACCCTTCTGTAAGGGTATGTCCAGTTGTCTACAGATGGACTTTGGGTTCTGAGTTAGTTAGTTTATTGTGCCAACCTGACCGATAAATACATGTGGGGTTAATTGAAGGATGGGAGAGATAAATGGCTCAGTGAGCCTCGCCTTTCAAGTTCTCTGGTTTCTTGCTTTCTGATAGTCAGACCAGGGTGCAGCTGCCTTAGCCAATTCCCTGATTCAGCTGGCAAAACTCACTTCCTGCAAGACATCCCTGAGGAGAAGCCACATGGGCCTTCCCTGATGCAGCCCTGGGTGCTGGAGCAGCTGTGTGGAGACCCCTGCCAGTGCTGAGATGTTTACACATTCACTGACTCGGCTTTCCTCCTGCAGTCAGTGTCATAGTGTGTTTTGTGAGATGCAGGAGGACTTTGTGGATTGGTGGCGGACATATGGGTTAATGTTGGACTTGTGGGCTTGGGCAGCATCGGGTTGGGATGTTTTCTTGATGTGCACTTACCCTTTATATAAAACTCTCTCTTACACACATATGGGTTTCTGTGGATTTGTTTCTCTAAAGTACCCAGACTAACACAGGTCCCCAATCTGCACACCCCCCTCACACTTCAATAGTACTCATATCTTCAGTGATTGCTTCACGAGGGTAAATATAAAGAGGACCACATCATAAGAACTGATGGTTCTTAGCTTAGGGCTTCCGGTGAAGTGCAAGCTCAACATCCGTTCATATAGCTAAGGTCCATCTATATCCCTGCTCCCCTCTAGCGGCAGCCTTATCAGCGTTTTGAAAGCTAATTTAAGTAGCTTTCATGGCGCCTTTGGTATTTCTAATAATAGTGTCATTACACAAGCCAATGGTGTAGCATTTAAAATACTTCCCCAAATACTGTCTATTAAGAGACTTTCTTTTCTTAAAAAGAAAATCAATTTACGTGTAAATTGTAGTGTCTTCTTCCCAAGACGTTAATGCATAGACGAGCATAACAATACGTACTAACTCATCCACTCCAGAACAATACGTACTAACTCGTCCACTCCAGTGCTACACAATTGGAACGGCCCCTTGCTATGGAGAGTTCAGATCCACCACAATGCTAGCCTGTCATTCTTGGTGTCTGCCACATGCCAAGCCCCCCACCCCCCACCAGGCACGGTGGGTGGGGCTCAGCTGTTAATGGAGAGCTGGGCAGTTTGAATCCACTCTGTGGGAGAACGATGGCACCGTTACTCCTCCCAGTAGACTCCGTGGGGCAGCCCCCCTCCGTGCCACATGGTTGCGATGGGTCAGACTTTCCATGGGTTTGCCATACGGCAGGCACTGGGCTGAGTGCCCACGTGCTTGTTATTTTTATCATTGGCCTCGTTGTCTCGGGGTGGCACACATGGTTTATGCTAGCTGCTAATCTAAAGGTGGGGGGTTGGATTATACGCAGAGACGCCGCAGTGGAGACGCCTGGCCGCCTGGGCGCCTGTCCTGTAAAGATTACAGCCCGGAGAACAACCATTGTCCCCCTCCAGAGCAGGTCTACTCTGTAACCCAGAGGGTCACCAGGAGCTAGGATCAATCGGCTCAAAGGCAGGGGGTTATTATTACAAAGAAGAGCTGGAGAGAAGAAAATAAGGGATGGAGAAGTTGATTGAGCAACTGGCCAAGGTCAGACAGCTCGGTGATCCTGACTCACAGTGACCCAAGACTGTAAATCTCTATGGGAGTGAAAAGCCTCTTCCTTTTCTCGCAGGGGAACTGGTGGTTTTGAACTGCTGACCTTGCAGCTAGCGGCCCAACGTAAGCCACGAGCAAGCTCCTTCCATATAGAGCAGTGCTGGGATTGGAACCCAGCGCTCCAGTTCAGAGTCTGTGTTCTGAGGACCCACAGGAAGCAGCTGTGGTGAGCTTCCAGAAGTCTCTCAGAGTCCCATGATATCAGGCCACCATCATCTACCCAGCCCGCCTCCTCCTGGTGGCCTTCTTTGCCGCTGTGACAAGACTGCACTGGGTGTCTCTGCCATTCATCTTTCTGGACATGTGGACGTGTCTCGGTGGAATTAAGTCCTAGAAGCAGTGCCTGGCTCACAGGGCTCGTGCAGTTTCATATTTGAGAGCGACCACCAGATTGTCTGCCAGAGAGCTGTTATCATTTATGTTCCCATCAACATTGCGCAGGAGGCTTGCGGCCCCGCCCGCTCAGCAACACTGGGCTTTAACGCTCTCCGGCCTGTGCCATCTAACAGGTGAAAGTGGCCACTCGATGTCGCTCTCATTGGCATTCATTTTGCTGTAATTGAGCGTGAGCGCCTTTTCATGTGTTTGGGAACCATTTGCATAGACTGTCTGTGAACCATCTGTCCCCGTCCTGGGCCCATTTGTTTTTCCTGTCCTGGGATCCTTTTTCTTGGGAGTTCTTAGTCTTTCATTTCTTTATTAAAATAAACAACAACCAAAAAAAATCCCAATGTCCCATCTCTCTTGGTATAATTTGTTCACTGTTTTTTAATTTTATTTATGATTTTTTTCCTAATCTAATTTTTCTCCTTGATGTGGTCATAGTCATTCTTTCTTTTATGACTTCTGAGTTTGAATTGCTTTTAAAGAGACCTTCTCCTCCCCAAACTCGGAATAGCAGAATTATCCATGCTTCTTTCAATACTCTTATTGTTTCCTTTAAGCTTGCTAATCGGTCTAAGGCTCATGTGAAACCTTGTCTCACGTGCTTTGGACGTGTCATCAAGAGAGAAGGATGTCATGTTCGGTAAAGGGGAGGGGCAGTGAGAAAGAGGAAGTCCTTCGACAGGACCGATGGACACAGGGGCTCCAACATCACAGCAGCGAGGATGGTGCTGGGCTGGGCAGTGTTTGGTCCTGCTGTGTAGAGGGGTGCTATGCGCGGGACTGATTCGATGGCATCTAACAACGACAAGGTCAATGTTGGTGTGAGAAGGGATGTGTGGCCCCAGCCTACCTCTTTCAGACACCTCAGCATCCCTGATTACATTGTTCGTGGTTACCCATGCATTCGAAATGCCTCCTTTGTGTGCTCGTGTCTAATTCTAGAACCTCTCTTGTTTCATCTTTGTATGCTCCTCCCAGCTATTTCTTTGGTTGTTTCATTTTGTGGTGTGATTTACACATGGAGCCCTGGTGGAGCGGCGGTTAAGCGCTCGGCTGCTAACGGAAAGATGGTACCCCATACCAATGACCTCATTCTCATGGAGTAAAATGCATCCATTCACAAAGTTTTGAGAATTGTACATCTGTGTAACTGGCACCCAGACCAAGATGTACAACATATCCATCATCCCAGAAGATTCTCTCATGCCTCTTCCAAGTCAGTCCCTGCCCCAGAGGTCACAGAGACAACAACTGTGGGTTTATTTCATCACAGGTTTGATTTACTCTACTGGAATTTTATATAAACTGACTCTGATTCTTTCAATCGACAAACTGGTTTTGAAATCCACCCTGGCTGTTATGCTGAAGCATAATGCTTGTTCTGCTGAGAGACCTTCCACTACACGAACGATCTGGAGTTGATTTAGCCAGCATCCTGCGAACCGCTATCTAGATGTGTCCAGTTTGGTAGAGGTGGCATGAACATTTTGTGACTAGAGGTTGTCATTTTCCTTGGTGGAATTGCCAGGCTGGAGGGTCGGTGTACAGGAAGCTGTGTTGGCAGTAGGGGGACTGTGCCCTGTCTGACCCTCCACACTGAGTGAGACAGGGAGTACAGCAGAGCAGCAAGGGGAGCAAAGCAATGACGTGCCTGAGGAATCCCCAAAATAGACTTGGGAATCGGTGGGCAGGTCGTGGCAGATCCAATTAGAAAACATTCGGAAGGGTCAACAGACAGACCTGGAACTACTTATAGGTTTTTTTGTTTTTCCTTTTCTTGTGTCTAGCTATGTAAGATAGACAGAATAACCAATCCCGAGGAGAAAATAACGGCCGACAGCTCGGTGGTCATGGGAGAGGAGGAAGTGGGAGAAAGTGAGGGGGAGGTCAACACACCCAGGGACAAGGGAACAATAGGAGATCTAAAATCGATGACGAGGAGGTTGTAGAACGCCTCATGGAGTTTGATCTAGTGCAATGTAGCCGAGAGAAAGTACTGAGGGTTGAATGCAGGTGAAACATGATAGTGGGACAGGAGGAAAGTAAAAAGAAATAGAGGAAAGATCTCGAAGGCAAAAGACATTTATAGAGGTATAAATATAGGCATACATACATGCAAATATATTAATATATAACTATATGAATATGTGCATATATTTGAATGTTAAGTACTAAGGTAGCAGACAGGCATTGGGTCTCTACTCAAGTACTCCCTCAACTCAAGAATACTTTGTTCTAACAACCTGGTGCTCACCTTCCCGACAGAATAGGTGCATAAGAAAATATGGTGAAGAAAGCTGATGGTGCCCGACTATGAAAAGATATAGCATCTTGGATCTTACAGGCTTGATGTTAAACAAGCGGCCATCTAGCAGGGAAGCAACAAAGTCAACATGGAAGAAGCACACCAGCCTGTGTGATCACAAGGTGTCAACAGGATCAGCTATCAGATGTCAGAAGACCCCAAACAAACAAATATATCGATGCAAATGATGGGGATCAGAGTGGAGACTCAAAGCCCATCTGTAGACAGCTGGACATTCCCTCACGCCAGCGTGCAGCGCAGCACCGATGGAGCACACACCATTCCTTTGGCTCTTTAATGTTTCCTCCCCTCCCAGTATCATGATCCCAGTTCTACCTTACAAATCCGATTAGACTGGAGCATGTACACTGGACCAGATAAGAGCTCTGGATGCATGGACTCCAGGAGAGATAACCCTCTCAGACCAATAATGAGAGAGTTGATACCATGAGGGTAGGGGGAAGGTGAGGGTGGGAGGGGGGAAGGGGGAGAAACAGGGAACCGACTACAATGATTGACGTAAACAACCCACCCACCCACCCCCGCCCAAGAGGGACAACCAACAGAAATGTGGGCGAAGGGAGAGAGCGGACAGTGTAAGATATAAAAATAATGATAATTTATAATTTATCAGTGGTCCACGAGGGTGGGAGGGAGGGAAAAAAGAGGAGCTGATACGAAGGGCCCAAGCAGAAAGAAAATGTTTTGAAAATGACGATGGCAACATGTGTACAGATGCATTTGATACAATTGATCCACTGATTGTGCTAAGAGCTGTAAGAGCTGCCAGTAAAATGATTTAACAATAATAATTAATAAAGGAGCTGTGCTGAAATTTTTACTATTCCCACCTGCAGTGTGTAAGCATTCCAGTTGTCCTGCACACTCCCTCATACTTGGGGTTCCAATCTTTTACATGTAACCCTTCCAATGGGTGTGCACTGTTATATCCTGGTGGTTTAATTTGCATTTCCTGGATGGCCCATCACGGTCCCAAGCGCTTTCATATGTCCTTGCTGGCGTTTGCACAGCTCCTCTTGCGAAGTATCTGTTCAGCTCTCTTTCCTGTTTTAAAACTAAAGTTTTTGCTGGGTCTTTTTTATTACTGAGTTGTAAGAGTTCTTCATATACATGTCCTCGGTATTTTGTCAGATGGAAGTTTGGCAAAGATACCTTTTGACGGAAAGAAGTTTTTAACTTTGAAGTAGAATTTACTGATTAAAAAAAGATCATTGCTCTCATGTCCTGTCCAACAAGTCTGTGCTTGACCCAAGGGCCCTTGGATTCCTTCTAGAAGTTTTATGAGTCTGGATTTTTCATTTAGAAGGTTTCTGATCAAATGAATGTTTGTCTTGGAGTAAGATAAGCACTGAGTTTAATAGTGAATTTAATATGTCCAGTTGTTCCAACACCATTTGTTGAAAAGATGGTCCCTATTGAAATGCTTGGTCCTCAGTGTCCAAGCTGTGGGGTCTATTTCTGGACTTTCTGTTCTGTTTCATTGATGCCTTTGTCTATGTTACATTAATGCCACATTGCCTTAATCATTAGCACTGAAACCAGGCAGTCTTCGTTCTCTACATTTGTTCTTCATTTTCAAGATTATCTGAGCCATTCTAAACTATTCTCATATAAAAAGTTTAAAAAGAGCCTACTGTAATTATGAGAGGGACTATGTTGAATCTATAGACCAATGTGGGAAGAAAAGATACTTTGACACTGTCTGTTCTTCGGATACACGGGGTATCTCCCCATTAATTTATACCTCTTTGAGTGTCCTTGGCAGTGCTTGGCAGTTTCCGTGTGCAGTCACTGCATGTAACTGTGCGCACTAGATATGTTCCCAAGTATTGATGCAGTCCTACGTTTCTCAGATGGCATGTTCCATTTTTCACTCCTTTGCTCACATATAGAAATACAAATTTACTTAGTAGTTCTAGGAGTGCTTATAGATTCTATATTCTGCTCCCTCTGGAAACAAGTCATGCCATCTATGAATTCTAGCAATTTCTTGTATTTCTTTGTGCCTTTATTTCTTTTGCTTGCCTTATTGTGTCATCTGGGACTTTCTTGGCTTCAAATCCAGAAAGGTGTGTACCAAGACTGTATCCTCTCACCATCCTTGTTCGATCCGTACGGGGCGCACATCATCGGAGAAGCTGGATTGGAGGAAGGCTGATTAATGACCTGTGATAGGCAGGTGACACAACCTTGCTTGCTGAAAGTGAGGAGGATTTGAAGCACTTGCCAATGAAGGTCAAGGATTGTAGCCTACAGTATGGATTATATGAGACCAAAACGAGGCCAAAATCCTCACAACTGGACCACCGGGAAAGAGGGTTGAAGTTGTCAAAGATTCTTTCTTGCTTAGATCCACCGTCAATGCTCATAGATGCAGCAGTCAGGAAATCAAAAAATGTGCTGCATTGAGTCAATCTGCTGCACCAGACTTCTTTAGAATCTGGGAAAGGAAAGGTGTTACTTTGAGGACTAATGTGTGCCTGAGCCAAGCATGACACTTTCAATCACTCACATACATGGGAAAGGTGGACATTGAATAAGGAAGACTTACGAAGAATCGATGCGTTTGAATATGGTGCTGGTATTCATTGTTGTTAGCTCCTCATTTTCCCCCCGAACCTCCCCTGCGGTGCCCCTCGGTAATTCTTAATTCAGTTGCCATCTCTATGGAATTACTAGCTCTTTCTCTTGTCTGCTTTTCCCCATCGCACCCAGCCTCCTTCAGTCCTGTGCCTTTCCTCTTTTCAACACACGGTTTCCAGGTTGGTAATGCTCACCTGCCTCAAGCTGGCAGGAGCAACATATGGGGTCCAGAACGGAAGGTCCGCGCGGGCCAGTCCTGGGAGTACACACATCCCTTCCATTCTCACTCCATTGGACCGAACTCTGTCACATGAGCGCATGCAGCTACAGCAGAGCTTAAGGTATACACTCTGTCTGTGCGCTATGCACTTTATTTGTACTTTTAACAATCATTTTATCGGGGGCTCGTACAACTCTTATCACAATCCATCCATCCACCCATTGTGTCAAGTACATTTGTACATTTGTTGCCATCATAATTCTCAAAACATTTGCTTTCTACTTGAGCCCTTGGTATCAGCTTCTCATTTTTTTCCTCCCTCCTCCACCCTCCCTCATGAAGCCTTGATAATTTATAAAGTATTATTATTTTTTCATGTCTTACACTGTCTGATGTCTCCCTTCACCCACTTTTCTGTTGTCCATCCCCCTGGGAGGGGGTTATATGTAGATCATTGTGATCAGTTCTCCCTTTCTCCCCCACCTTCCCCTTCCCCTCCTGGTATGGCTACTCTCAATATTGGTTCTGAGGGGTTTATCTGTCCTGGATTCCCTGTGTTTACAGCTCTTATCTGTACCTGTGTACATGCTCTGGTCTAGCCAGATTTGTAAGGTAGAACTGGGGTCATGATAGGGGAGGGAAGGAAGCATTAAAGAACTAGAGGAAAATTATATGTTTCATTGGTGCTATACTGCACCCTGACTGGCTCATCTCCTCCCTGTGACTCTTCTGTAAGGGGGTGTCCAGTTGCCTACAGATGGGCTTCGGGTTCCACGCTGCACTCCCCCTCATTTACAATGACATGATTTTTATTCTGGGTCTTTGATTCCTGATACCTGATCCTATTGAAACCTCATGATCACACAGGCAGGTGTGCTTCCTCCATGTGGGCTTTGTTGCTTCTCAGCTAGATGACTGCTTATTTATCTTCAGGCCTTTAAGACCCCAGATGCTATTTCTTTTGATAGCTGGGCACCATCAGCTTTCTTCATCGCATTTGCTTATGCACCCATTTGTCTTCAGTGATTGTGTCAGGAAGGTGAGCATCACAGAATGCCAGGTTATTAGAACACAGTGTTCTTGCATTGAAGGAGGATTTGAGTAGAGGCTCAATGTTCATCTGCCACCTTAATACTAAACCTATAACTATATGGACATAGATCTATTTCCCCATTGTCATATGTAAATATATTTACATATGTACACGCCTGTATTTAGACCTCTATAAATGTCCTTTGCCTCTTAGTTCTTTTCTCTATTTCCTTTTACTTTCCTCTTGTCCCACTATCATGTTCAGCCTGCATTTGGGTTTCAGTAATTCGTCTTGTCTACATTGCCCTTGATCAAGCCCTACTAGGCCTCCTATATCCTCCTTGCCATTGATTTTAGATCACTTGTTGATCCCTTGTCCTTAGGTTTGTTAATAGCCACTTCCTTTTCCCTGCCTCTTCGTGAACCATCTGTCCTGTTGTTTTCTCCTCTGGATTGTTTATTCCACCTATTTTATTTAGATAGACCTGCAGACACAATAATATGCACAAAAACAAGACAGAGCATAACAAAGCAACAAATGAAAACAAAACAACAAAAAAACCAACGACAAAAAAAGCCTGTAAATAGTTCAAAGTCTATTTGTTGACCTTTAGAAGGGCTTTCAGTTGTCTCCAGTGTTGTCCCCCAAAGGGCTATGGGTCAGTGAGGGATGTCATGTCTTGTGGTGAGGCCAGCCCTATGGTCCTCTCGGTGCATTGGCTGCTCTGAGCAGGAAGGCTTGGTGGGCCAGGATGTGCTCCACTCTCTCTCCCTCCCCCTTCACTTGCTTCCGTGTGCTCTGATCAGACACGTCCCTCTCCCTGAGCTGCAGCTTCAGTGCTGTCCTCTGAGGTGAATCCTTCTGGGGTGGGAGCTTTATTTGTATTTTGAAGCATTCGTTTTCATCAGAGAAAATCGATACAGAGATCCTAAAGTGCACATGAAGAACATGCAGGAAAATACCTGGGGAACAGCATAAACAATTTTAAGCAAAATTCACAATAGCTTCAATGTGATGGGTGAATTCCCCAAAGATATAGATTAGCCAAATTGACAAAAGAAAAGCCTAAATAGCCTCATATCTATTAAAGAAATTGGATTTACAACAAAATCCTTTTCATGAAGAAAACTCAAGGTTCACACAGGCTTTGCTGATGAACGAGATAGAACATTTAAAAAGAAATGACAGCAATTCCACACACATGCTTTCAAGAAAAACAACTTAAAAAATTAGCAATAAATGTTGATTTTATCCCATGCTTATTCAGCTTCTGTGGAGCAAATAATCACGTAGGTTTTTTAAAAATTCTGCTTACATGGTCAATTACACCATTGCTTTCTTAATATTAAACTCTCTTTGCACCTATGAAATAGACTCCAATTAATTATGCATTATTATTATAAAGCATTGATATATTCAATCGGCTAATATTTTGTGAAGGATTTTCATATCAATGTCATGAGAAATACATTTTGCCTTTTCTTTTCTTATAATACGTTATAAAATCATGGCACTAAGATTATACTAGTGTCATACAATGAGTTGGGAAATGCTCATATTATTTGCCCACCAATCAGAATCCCTGTCTGGGCTCTATGTGAGTTGGAAATAAGCACTCACATTACAGATTGTGGGGTTTCTTTGTTGAAGCGATTGAACGACCTGGTTAACACACACGTACTCTTGCGAACCCTTTTATTGGAGCGATTCAAAGAGGCAGCCTCGCCCTGCCCTGCACAGATGAGGTGACCCAGCGTAGCCCTCTTCCCAGCTCTGCTCCCGGCTGGGATACTAGCCTCTCTGAGCTGCCATGTCGTTTGAAATTACTAAGAGGAACAGAACCAGGTCAGCACAAGGGCAAGAAAGGTAGAATTCTCCCTTGCTCTCCGTCCCTCCTGGGGACCAGAGGCGTGGCTCGTTCCATCCCCCCAACCCCACAGCCCTGCTCTGTCTGAGGTCACAGCTGTGTCCTTGGGGGTTGGCTCCTGGTGGACCAGCCCACAGCTGGATGTGCCTGAACTCTGCCTCGCCAGCCCAGCAGAAAACACAAGGCACCAGACAAGGGACCTGTTGGGTCCAGCCCAGGTCAGGGGACACTAGGAACAGCCTGCGCTGCCCTGTTGGACCCAGATGGCTAGCTTCAGCTAGCTTCAAAAGGGCTCCAGGACAGTGAGCCATCTCCTGGGTATCAGCAGAACGATCAAGACACCACCTCCCTCCGAATTTCAGGGATGGAGACGGCTTAAGCCCCTGCAGCTGCAGCTGCAGCTCCTGTCCCTCCCTTCTTGCTCACCCTCCTGACCAGCTTAAACACTTGCTCTTCACCACAGAATAAACTTCTCCTTCTCCTCCTCTCGGGCCTGGCCTCCGTTACTCTTTGCAGTGAGCCTAATAGGGCTTTTTTTGGTGGACAAAGACCTTCCAAAAGCAACCGCCTTACCCCCAGCTGTCCTCTGGATTAGATAATAGTTCCTTTCCAGAACAAGCCCCCTGACCTCAGCCACCATCTGAACCTGCAGGGACTCCTTCCAGATCAGGTCAGTGGCCCCGGACAACAATGAGGCTGCTGTCCATTCTCTCTGTTTTGTCTCCTTCCTTCGTCTTTTGTCCACTCTGCTTGCTTTTCCTCCTTTGTTTCCCTTCCAGTCCTCGTTCTCTTTTTTTCTCTTCATTTAGTTTTATTTTTACTATCCTCTTTTCACTTTGCTCTCCTGTTTCTCCCTCCCTAGTTTTTCGTTTAACTTTTTATTGTGCATCAGGTGAAGGTTTAACAAAGCACATCGCTAAAAAGGAAGATGATGGACGGTACCCCTCATAAGCATAGATGCAAAATTCTCCACAAAACCCTAGCCAGTAGAATTCAACGGTATATCAAAACAAGTAATAGTCATGATCCCATGACCAGGTTGGATGTGTAGTAGGGACGCAAGAATGGCTCAACATTTAAAAAGCGATACATGCAATCCATCACAAACCCCCTACATGATTACATCAATAGTTATGTACACAACCTGCAATAGAATAGCGGTATCGATTAGCAATCTCTTGCTCAGAAAGCCTGCAGGCTGAACCAGTGTAGGGAGAAGGGTGAGAGCGAGTCCAGGAACATATGTACATCTGTTTGACAGAGGATATTTGTACATGTGCATTTATTTTTGCTGCAAACATATCCATGAATGTGATGGCACATCCAGAGAATAAAATTATGAAAACTTCTTAGCCTTAACCAGCCATCTTGGGGGAATGAGTCACTGCTCTTAGGGAACCAGGACCATAGACTTGGGGACACCGAGGTCAACTGGCAAAATATAATTCACAAACATAGTGTCATACGTCCTACGTTGGCGAGTAGGGACGGGGTCTTCAAAGCTCCTGAGCAGCCATTGAGGACCAACTGATTCATCTCTTTCTGTCCAGATGAAAAAGAATGATGACCATTAAGAGCCACATGTAAACAATTCGTTCAATGGACTCATCAGTATTCATAAGCCGAGATCAAATGAACGAGGGCAGTGGTTCTCAACCCTCCTAATGCCATGACCCTTTTGTTGTGGTGACCTCCCAACCATAAAATTATTTTTGTTGCTACTTCATCACTGTCATTTTGCTACTGTTGTTGAATCGGGCGACCCCTGTGAAAGGGTCGTTGGACTCCCAAAGGGGTTGCGACCCACAGATTGAGAACCAGTGAACCCCTTTGAACGGGATCACCGTAGGATGACAGTAGAAGACCCTGGACAGAGGGAGAGAAAGCTGTGGCACACAAGTCCATGTCATTAAGGAGACCCAGCCTACTGGTTGGATAGACGCAGGTGGCCCTCTGAAGGCTGTGGCCCTTACCCACCCTTCAGGTCTCAAACTGAACTCATCCCTCTGGAAGAACAAGCAACAGTTTTAGGTCAAACGGGCAGCATTTCCCTGAGGACAAGTTCAGCAGGTAGAAAAGGAGGAGGGAGGGGAAGAGAAACACGGAGAGGAAGTAGGATCCGGGAGGGGATAGTACTGGGTGAGTTGAAACAAGACATATATGCAGCTTCAAATGTGAAACCGATGATCTGATCTATATAAATCTTCACCTAGTTAGCAATAAAAAGCTTTAAAAAATACTGACAAGTGACTTCCAGCAGCAACAACAACAACAGACCATCGTGCCTGCCCGCCAGGCCCCTGACATGTGCCTTCGCTGTTGACTCCTCTCCCTGGAGAGAAGTCAAGGCCCCATTTCTAGATGAGTGCTCGCAACCTGCCGCCCCTTCATCTGCTGTGCTAAGGCCCTAGTTAAGTCATTTCCCATCTGTGAATTGGACCTTCCCAGGGGCTGGGTGGCCACTCTTGGCCTCTTTCCAAGGGCCTAGGCAGTGAGGGGGCATGCATATGAGAGGATGAATAAAAGGGCTTCCAGGCCTGCTCGCAGCCTGATGTGAAGAAGTCGTCCACTGGAACTAACACCAGCACATCCTTGGGCCGAGAGCCAGGAGTTAGTTGGCAGAACGAACTCTACAAAAATTGGTCTTCGATGATCTACTCTGACAACTCCTGGATGACCCAGACTTTGCCCCATGTTCCTGCTCCTACGCTTTGGGATTCAGAGGAGACTACTGCAGACTTTTGGCCTCTCTCAGTCTCTAGTCTCCCCTTTCTGAGTCTCTCCTGACAGAAGACAGAGGACTGACTCTTCAGCTTGGTCACTGATCCCTTGGTCCCACATAGGACCTCAGGTCTACCAGGCCTTGTGTGGACCTCCAGTCTCGCCTCCACACCTTGGCTCATGGCTACCTTTGCCCTCACGCATGCTCTCCTCTCTTCTGCTTCTTCTAGAACACCTCCCCAAGCTACCCTGCCCACGCTGACCTCTCCTTCCTGAGTTCCCTGTGTCTCACCTCCCTCCCTGTATTTCAGTCACTAGACAGAGGTACCATGATGGTAGGGAAGGGCCAAACTCAAGTCTCAGTCCTAGGCTCTGGGGAGGCACTTTGGGTTATAATTAGGCTTCAATTCTACCTTGCTTTCCTTTAAGTAGTTTAGCCTTTCTTGGCCTCAACTGTGAGCACTTCTCAAGCTGAAAGAACTGAGGGAAAAATTCAAGTATCCAGTGGCAATATTGAGGAATTCAATTCGCAAGAAAGTGAATGATGCAGGAAACATCCAAAGATCCTGAAAGAACACACAGACTCACTTTACCAAAAATAATTGGTCAGCACGCCACCATTTCAAGAGGTAGCAGATGCTCAGACACCGGTTGCTGTTGAAGGGGAGAGTCCAAGTTGCATCGGCGACACTGACGCACAAGGCTCCAGGAGCTGACAACACACCAGATGCAGGCCTGGCAGCACTCACGTGTCTGTGCTAAGAAGTGGGGAATGCAGTGACCTGGCCAACTGACTGGAAGAAGTCCGTATTTGTACCCATTACAAAGAAGGTGACATAACAGAAGGTAGAATTACTGAGCAGTATTAATGTCACATGCAAGTAAACTTTTTTTTTTGCTGAAGATCATTAAAAAATGGATGCAGCCGTCCATCAACAGGAAGCTGACGGATTCAAGCCGGATTCAGAAGAGGACATGGCATGGGGCATCTCATTGCTGATGTCAGATGGATCTTGGCTTAAAATAGAAGACTAGAAAGATGCTTACTTGTATTGCATTGAGTAAGCAAAGACATCTGACCACATGGATCCTAACAGATTGGGGACAACTGTGTGTAGTCCAAGATGTGTGTAAGGCAGAGTTTTATATTCAAGAGTAATTGTATATTAAGAAATGCTGATCCAGTCCACATCGAGTCCATAAGTTTGATATTAGCCCATAAGTCCAATATTAACCCATATGTCCGATACCAGTCCATAAATCTTTCTACAGACTCACACAGCACATGCAATGATGCCGAAAGCAGGAAGATCACAAGCCGGTGGGTGAAAAGTCTTGTGTTAGCATCTCAGTACTGGCATTGCTCTCCATGTGACTCCCCCAGCTCCAGGGCTCTGACTGCCATCAGCGAGGCTCCATGTGGCTTGTCAGCAGGAAGACCAAGCAGAGAGAGAGGGTGCCCAACCTCCAGGGAGGAAGAAAAAGTTCCCAGAATCCTCATGAGAAGGCCATGCACACAAGGAGGGAATCAATCGGGCTGATTGACAGGCTAGACTCCACCCCTTTGCTCAAGTTGACAGGAGATTATGTCAGTACCACAGCAACCTTGTGAAGAATGGGTATTCTAGAATCACATGGAACCTGTACATAGACCAAGAGCGAGGGGATACTGTACTAGCAGAACAAGGGAACACTGTATGTTTAAAATCATGTCAAGGTTCTAAACTTTCACCAACTTATTCCATATGTATGCTGAGCAAATAACCCAAGGAGCTGGCCTATAAAAAGGGACGAGGCATCCGGATTGGAAGAAGGCTCACGCGTAACCTGCGGCGATGTGCAGATGGCACAACCTGGCTCACTGAACAAGGAGGACCTGAGGCACTTGAAAGAATTAAAGAGGAAAGGTGTCGTGTTGAGGACCAAGATTCGCCTGAACCCAGCCATGATATTTTCGGTTGCCTTGTATGCTTTTGAAAGCTAGATACTGAATGGGGACGATCCAAGAAGGTCAATACATTCGAGTTGTACTGAAAGTACCATGGACTGCCAGAAGAACCCACCAATCTGCCGTGGAAGAAAGAAGTCCAGCCAGCATGTGCTGCAGATGTATTCATGATGAGACTTGGCCTTATAGGCCTTGCCCATGTTATCAAGGGAGCCCAGTCCCTAGAAAAGGACATCATGCTTGGCAGAAGGCCAAGGCAAAAGAGAAGGGCCGTCAACAAGATGGACTGGCACAGTCAGTGGCTGCCATAATGGACCCCAGACATCGCGAGGCTGGTCCAGGACCGGGCAGTGTTGCCTTCTGCTGCACACGGGGGACGAGGAACTGGAATGGACTCCTTGCCCCTTCTGAGTCTCCGTTTCCCATCTGTGCAGTGGGCACCTACCAATGGTCTGTTCTGGATGGATGGCCTGGTGGGAGTTGTGCTCCTTGATCCAGAGCCAACGGCTCATCAGCAAAGAGTTGAGCTCAGCGCTCAGAGTCTGGAGCCTGGCCCAGGACATTAATCGATTCATCCTCACTCCCGTCACAGGGTTTTATTCCTCATCTCAGTGAACTCCCTTATCGCTGTAATCTTCCTGAATCCTCACTTTTATTCCGGAGAGGGGGAGGTCACCCCTCCCCACTAAGGAAAACCTGAGAGGGAGAGTGGGCTTAGCTTCCACCCTAACTGCCCCTGGCTGAGCCTGGAGGGAGGGGACTGTGTCTGAGAACCAAACTCCGGGGGAGCCAGGACTTCCAAACTGCACCACTAAACTCCCGCAGGGGGAAATGTGCTCCAGTGCTTCCAGGTGCCCGGGGGGGCTGTGCTGGGCTCTGCCCAGGCTACTAGCTGTCTCCCCCGACCCCACCCCAGTGCCACAGAGGGCCACGCTGGGACTGTGGGTCCAGGGGGAGCCTAGTGTTACGATGGAATTGTGTGCCCACCCCCACTTGTAGAGCGTAGCCCCTACCCTGGGGCTGCTCTGCCTGGGAGTGAGTCATCTGCTCTGAGGCAGCCTTGCTGTAGGGTGTATGTTTTGTATTTTTGATCACTCCATTGGGAGCTCTCACCAATATCACCGCCTGCGGCAGTTCCAGCCCCTCAAGCACTATTGCACAATCGGTCCCACCATCACCTTCAACACATTCTTTCTTCTTGAACTCCCTGATATCGGCTCCTCTCTATCCCTTCCCACCCTCACGCCCCACCCCCAGGGACCCTTATTTTTTTAAGTGTATTCACTTTTGAGTGTAGGGCCTATCTTGGGTCAATCTCTCCTGAGACATAAAAGAGGGGAGACCCACAAACAGAGGAGAGGTGAGGGCAGAGAAGACGCCAGGCCCCATAAAGAGGGCTCCGGGAAGCTCTTTCTCAGAGCAAATGTGGGCAGGACTCCTCGGCCGTGGGCCATGAGGAACAGAATCCGTGCAAGTCCAAGTCACTCTCTGTGTCACAGCAGGACACCCTCCCAGAAAGGGGGTGCCCTGGGGCTGAGACCTGAGAGACTGGGCGGCCACTCTAGGCCGGCCTTCTGGGAGTGGAACCCTGCGCCCGGAAGGGCCTGGTGCCTGGCTCCCTCCTGTGCTGCCACTGCCTGCTATGGCCATTCCCAACTTTTGGACAAAGGACATGCGCTCTCATGTTGTTCTGGCTTCTACGGATGCCCGAGCCTGTCTCGTGTGGAGAGGGGGTGAGGTGGTCACCAGAAGGCACTGGGGAAGGAGCAGTCCACAGCCAAAGGGCATGGTTCAAGGCCGGGCTGAAGCCTGGGCACTGCAGGACCCTGGACAAGTCTTTTCCCCTCTCTGAGCAATGAGGGCAGAAGTTTGAAGATGGCGAAGACACGAGGGGGAACATATAGATCTCTGTCCCCTTCCTGTCCCCTTCCCTTCTGGGCCCTCCAGGAGGTAGGTGATTAAAGAATCCATGGAAGGAGTCATGCCAACGGGTTTCTGTGGGCCCAACAAACACTCTCTCAGCATGTTGGCGGTGTTGGAATTCCAGCCCCAGAGAGGCTGGTGGCTAACCTACCCGGCCGCCCTGCCAAAGAAAGACCTGGTAACTCGCCCCCAGGAAGATTCGAGCTGGGAAAACCCTGAGGGGCAGTGTGAGTCTGCCCCATGAGGCTGTTAGAATAGACGCCCTGGCAGCCCAAGGAAGCAGGCTGGGATGGACCGTGTCCCCCTCCTCCCACAGTGACCCCCTCCACAGAAAACAAGCTCTCCTAACTCTTCCCATACCTGCAGACATTGGGTGGTCCTCCTCCCAAGGCTGTTCTGAGCACACTTGGGCCCCCCACCCCGGGTCCCAGGCCTCAGGTCCCCAGACACCTTTGTGGGGTCTCCAGGAGGGCTTTCCGAGGCACCTCTGCGGAACAGGCCTTAGGAGATAGGAAGAAAGGCAGGCCTCCCTTGGGGAGAGGCATGTGGGCCCCCATCAGTGGAGATCAGGGTCTTGGGCAGGAAGGCCACAGTGCTCCAGCCCCAGCAGAGACCTGGGACCTTGTCAGGGGAGGTGGCCAGGGAGGCACGGCGACTCCACGGAGCAGTCTGGAGAGAGGCAACCAGATGTGTGAGATGAGGAGGGGCCCTGGGAGGCCTACCTTCGTCTCCCCAGAGACTCGGGGTTCTTAATTCTTCAGAAGTGTGGGCAGAAGGTTATACATATTCATTTAAATTCAGGAGGAAGGTGGGGTTTGCCTGGAATCAGCCCCGTTGTTCTTCAACACGGATTTGGCCGAAAGCTGGCGGTGACTGATTCACTCACGCCCTGCCGGCTAGTTGATCCCAACTCAGAGAGATCCTGTGAGGACGGGGTGGAAGGGCCCTGTGGGTTCCGAGATTGGAACTCTTTAGGGGAGTAGAGAGCCTCAGCTTTCTCCTGTGGAGTGGCTGGTGGTTTCGAACTGCTGACCTCGTGGTTAGCAGCCCAGTCGAAGCCCACTCTGCCAGCAGGACTTCTCTGTGATTAGTCAGTTGAACCTGTGCTGAGATGCTACATGCACTTGCAGGCCCCACTGACCCCCTCCCCACTTCTCTGGTTTTATCTGGGGTGCAGTGGGCTTTTTAGCTGCACGGTTGGCACGTGGGCTTTCTGAAACACAACTCCAGAGAAGCTTGAGATCAGATGGTAAACTCCAGCTGCCCATGTATTCCAGGATGTGATTGTCAGCGCTCTGGGTGGGTCTTGCCGATTCTGCTTGCTTGTAGTTTTCCTTGGGGTGATTTCTAAAATAATTTGATCAGGGGGCTCTTGGTACTCCTTCCTGTCTCAGCCAGAGAACTCAGAACCACCCACGCCTGCCAGCACCAGGAACCGGGGCCAGTGGGCTTGGGCAGCAAGTCGGGGGACCTCCCCCCATGTGGCCTAAGCCTGCCAAGGCCCTCTGAAAGGAGATTTATCGAACTCTCAGTGAAAACAGAAAGGGCTTGAGAGAGTTAAAGTTTATTGTGCCAACCTGGTCGATAAACACATGTGGGGTTAATCGAAGGGCAGAGGGATAAATGGCTCAGTGAGCCTTGCCTTTCGAGTTCTCGGGTCTCTTGCTTTCTGATGGTCGGATCAGGGTGCTGCTGCCTTAGCCAGTTCCCTGCTTCAGCTGGCAAGATTCACTTCCTGCAAGACATCCCTGAGGAGAAGCCACATGGACCTACCCCGATGCAGCCCTGGGTGCTGGAGCAGCCTCATGGAGACAGCTGCAGCGCTGAGATGCTTACACCTTCACTGATTCAGTTGTCCTCCTGCAGTCGGCATCATTGTGTGTGTTTTGTGAGATGGAAGAGGACTTTGTGGATTGGTGTTGGACATATGGGTTAATGGGTTAATAATGTTGGACTTGTGGGCTTGGGCAGCACTGGGTTGGGATTTTTTTTTGATGTGCACTTACCCTTTATATAAAACTCTCTTATACATATGAGTTTCTGTGGATTTGTTTCTCTAACGTACCCAGACTAACACAGGGCTCATCACTCCCACAGCTGGGTGGCCTTGACCTTGGATTCACCGAGGCACACCCACCTCATCCCCCTCAGGCTTTATCTCCGCTCCCCATATATGGCGACCTGAGCGGGCTGGGCTGCAGGTGGAGAGAGCCTGCCTCAAGCCCCCACCCTGGTTAGGACTCCTGTCCTCAGTCCCAGGAAAGACGGCTAGCACCCCACAGGCACACTGGGCCCTGCTGGGCCAACCCCCGGCTCAGAAAGGCCCCACTGTTATTTTTAGCTGGGATCCGGACGTCTTCCTCCAGGCGACAGCCACATCCTTCTCCCACACCCTGTCCACACCCCCCTTCTCCAACATCACCCCAATGGGACTCCCCATCATCCTCCACCTGCCGCTTTCTCCCCATGGAAGCTCCCTCCACTGCACAAGCCCTTTAACTGCCTGTGTGGTGAGAGGGGTGGTTTGGGGGTGGGGAAGGGGTGGCTTTCTCTTGTCCTCTGGAACCTGTGTTCCTTGGGGCCTCGCCTCCCTAAAGGATTCACCAGGGGTCCTTTGAGCCTCCCCGCCCCACCCTACCTCCACTTCCACCCCCCTCCGGGATGAGCCGCCTGCCGGCAGAGCTGCAGGGGCCCAAACTTCCCCACGGAGGATAGCCTGGAGTTTCCTCCCCTCCCGGCCTGCCGAAAGTCGCTTCAATAATTTATTCGCCTGTTATCACAGAACCACTCCTGGCACGGTGGGAAGTGCAAGTGAAAGACGCCTGGGCCGGAATGACAAGCAGGGCAGACGGCCAGCCCGGGGCCACCAGGATCTGCACACCTAGGCGAGGGGCGGGGAGCCAGGCCTCTGATGTCTATAAAATGGCCACAGTAGCATCCATCCTAGCCCTTTCTTGAGTAGTCACGAGATACATGAAGTGCAGGCCCTCCTCCAGACCCCCGCCTACCGTCCCCTGGGGCCGAGGTCACCCCGCCTCACTGCACTGTACCCCCAAAGTCAGCCCAGAGCTGGCACAGAGAACTGGCCTGGGCCAGCTTCTGCGAGCCTACCTTCTGTCCACCCTCCCCGCCTCCCCCTCTCTCCTCCTTTGTTCCCTCTCCACACAGGGCCCGGTTCTCACGGAGCTTTGGACAGTAAGGTGATTCTGACTTATAGCCACCCTACAGGACAGCTAGAACTGCCCCTGTGGGTTTCTGAAATGGTAACTCTTTATGGACGTCGAAAGCCTCGTCTTTCTCCCGAGGAGCAGCTGGTGGTTTGGAACTGCTGACCTTGCAGCTAGCAGCCCCATGCATCTCCACTATGCCAGCAGGGGCCAGTCAGGCAGAGCCTGCTGGCCTGGTTCTAGGCTAAGTGTGGCAGGCTGACATTGGCTGAAGGAATGCGTGAGCGTGTGCGTGAATGGATACAGCCTCGTGGCGGGAACGCTGTTGCCAACACTACTACAGTGGCATGTTCCGGGTGTTTTCCCAGAGGCATTCTTGGGACCTGAGGGGCCCATAGTGTCAGAGAGAGAGCTGGGAGGGGACCAGGAGCCGGCTGAGTCTGCGTGGAGGCAGCCAGTGCTGGGCATCAGAAGGCCAAGTGCCAAGAGGGAGGAAGGGTTACTTCTAGGTGAACAAGGGAGCACTGCCCGGGGCCCCTGTTCTGGGCACACCTTCACCGAGGCCCAACACAGGCTTGTTCTAAACGGCCCCATTCTGCCATGCCAGCTCTGTACTTAATCACACACGGCCAGGTGTGCCCCTCCACCTAGCCCTCTTTGACACTGTGTCATCTTCCAATCCCCAAATTATACTCCTGCTCTCCGTCCAGGGCTTGGCACCCCAGAACAGGCGAGCAGCTTAAGGTGGGGCTCATCTGTGGTAAGCAGGGTCATGCCTGAATCTCTGGCCCCAGAGTTCCTCTGTCCACCCTCTCACTCTGCAGCTGGGGCCAGGCAACGAGCAGGTGGTGGAGGGTCCAGGGCGGGAGGAGCCTGGCTACATGACACTGGAGTCCCAGGCAGCCCGAGAGCGTGGGCCAGGACTGTGACACGGGAGGACATGAGTGATTATGGGCTGTGGACAGCCTCCTGACTTCTTCGTTCCTTTGGTGAGCCTCTGTTTCCTCATGTGCAAAATGACAACAGCGACTTACCGTCCTCCCAGGATTGATATAACAACTATCATCAAATCATCTCACTCCATCAAGTCAGTTCTGACTCATAATGACCCTGCAAGACAGGCTAGAACTGGCCCCTGTGGGTTTCTGAGACTCTCAGTCTTTATGGGGTAGAAAGCCTCATCTTTCTCCCTCAGACTTGCTGGTGGTTTCGAACTGTTGACCCTGCAGTTAGCATCGCAATGCATAACCACTAAGTTCCCTCTTTCTACTCCCGTCAAGAGTGACAGTCTTGGAAACCTCCCAGGGGCAGTTCTACCCTGCCTTATGGGGTGGCCATGAGTCAGAACTGACTTGCTGACAGTGAGATTAAAAACAAATCCTTCATCCTTCCCTTCTGCTGGCTACACCTTTAAAAAGGGGCACTGCCAGGTACACACAAGGGAAACCGGGTCTGCAAAGCACATTGCATGGAGCCTGGTGCCGAAATATGTGCGAGGGAGTAAAATGTTTCCAAGCAGAACCGACAGAGCAACACCGGGCATGTTCTCTGGCCCAGGCAGGCTGCAGGCACGACGTCCTGAGCACTGCAGAAGGGGCGAAGGTTTTAACTTGCTAGGAACATGGCTCCCGGGCGGCGAGGCACGCGTGCTGATCAAATATTTACCTCCTCTGGAGCCCCACCTGCAATATTAATGTGGGGTTTGGCTACAGAGGCGGCGGCCACAGGGGCTTTAATAATGAACAAGGGCCCGGCCTGGAGAAACGTGAGTGAGCTGCTCTTAGGCACGAGTAGTTCAGAGACACCACAAGATAACACCCTAGATTGGCTCTCCCCCCTGGTCCCTCCCCCGTACCAAAACACGTTCATATACTTGGAAATACCCAACGTGTGCAGACGGTGGCGTGGCGCTTGGTAACAGGCATCAGAGACTCCCACGAAGTTTCAATAGCTTTACCCTGGGTCTTCCTTCCTTAACCATTACATGACGGAAGACTCATGTTTAAGGTATCTGCTGGCTTATTGCTTATAGACTCATGTTTAAGGTATCGCTGGCTTATTGCTTATAGTTGGACAATGACTCATGTTTAAGGTATCCGCTGGCTTATTGTTTATAGTGCTCAGTCAAGCAGAACCCAAACTCACTGCCCTAGAGTCGAGTCTGCCTCTGAGGACAGCGTAGAACTGACTGTGAGTTTTTGAGATGGGAACTCTTTGTGGGAGTAGAAAGTCTTGCTTTCTTCCTGAGGAGCGGCTGGTGGTTTTGAACGGCTGACCTTTAGGTTGACAGCCCGACTCGTAACCACTGTCGCCCAGGGCTCCTGGTCAGTGGTAGGCCCTCAGTGAGCTGGATCAACACAGTGGCTGCAACACTGGGCCCAGCAAGACGGTGAGGCTAGCCCAGGACTGGGCGGGGTCTCGCTCTGTCGTCCCTAACCCTAACCCAGGAACAACATTATTTATAATAGTAACAATTAGAGATGTCTGAACATTAAAACAGCGAATCATTGATTAGAGAAAGTCCATTATCCTGGCAGGAAAGTACACAGCTATTTAAAATGATTGACAAATAGATTTCATGGAGACGAAGTCATGGTGAAGCTAAATGGAATAGACAGAAATTTAGAAGTGCCATGTTCCTCATTCCCGGCCAACAAACAAATGAACTCCCTGCTGTTGAGTCAACGATGACTCGCAGCGATTTTATAGGACAAGGTGGAACTGCCCCTCCGAGTCTCTGAGACTGTCGCGGTTACCGGAGGAGAAGGCCCGTCTTTCTTCTGCGGGGCGGCTGGTGGTTTTGACGGTGGACTTTGTAGATCGCAGCCCAGGACCCCACCAGGACTCCTGTGCGACATGGCTTAGAGTTGGATCAATTCCTTTATCTCTTGGGGCCTCTGTTTCCTCATCTGAAAATAGATTTTAGGAATGAAGAAAAGTATAACTGCATCACTTGTGAACAAGAAAAACCCCTGATATTTGGAAATAGTCTAGTACCGTCTCTGGCAATTGGTGAACAATCAGCTAGTGGCATTTGCTAGGTGCATCGTAACAAAAGAGGCTAGAAGAAATTGTCACAGGCTATTAATTAATGGTGAGGCTTGATTAGGTAATAAGAATGCAGTCCTTCGCAGATTGGCTCCTAATGAGAAGACTGGAGCTGGCCCGACCACTCTGTGGCACGGTGAAGAAAGGGCAGGTCATCTACTTCCAAAATAACCGCTGATGGCTACAGTTCTGCTCTCACACCGTGGGGTGGGGCGGCCCGAGACGGAACCACCTCCAGGGCGACGATGTTGCTAAAGGCAGGAGCTATTACACTTCACTCCCTGTACCTTTCATGGCGTGGATTGCTTGCACGATGGGGATGTCGCAGTGCCCAGCATTTTATTCATTCAAGAGACAGTCACTCGGTGCCTGCAACGTGCCAAGCCCTGCTCTAGGCTTGGCGATCCATCAAGCAATCAGCTCGACCAGAGCTCCTGCCTCTGTGGAGTTTAGGCAGTGGGTGAGGAACGGCAGGCACAGCCCATGAGTAAAGTGTGTGGTTGTTAGAAGGAACCAGTGCACAGGAAGGACAGAAACCGAGCAGATCGGCTGAAGGAGGTGGGGCGTGCTGTGCTGCAGCAGGAGCGAGAGGAGGGGCCACAGGGGTGAGCCTGAAGGACAGTAAGAGGCACGAAATCAGGCCACCACCAAGGGACCAATCCTGCATGAGACCACGCTTGGAGAAAGTCAAGGCAAGTTTCCCACACTAAAAGAAACATTCTTTGATAATCGCCAGGCGTGCGGGGTGGGGGCCGGAGGGAAGTCATCGGCTACAGGGTAGACAAGGGTTCAGCTGGCTGGAGAGGGAGGCGGCAGGCAGTACGAGCTGGGCCCGCAAGGCACGAGAGAGGAAGAGGTTTGCAAGAGTTAAAGGCGGCAGACGATGCAGCTCTCTGCCCAGTGCTGCCACAGTGGTGACCCGCGGGTAGAGGCGAGGGTAGACAGGAAGGCAGACAGACGTGGGAGGGGCAGGGGGCATATACCCCTGGAGAGACACAGATTTGATGGAGGATACAGCCTGGAGCGTGGTGGAGGAAAGAGGAAACACAGGGCAAAGGTGTGAAAATGCCTTCGACATAACCAAACGCTCGGAGGGAGTGCGTGCGTTGCTGGGCTTGGGGGTACCAGCTTTCATTGGCATCGCACAGCTGAGCACGGCCATGTTCCCCGGCTTCCTCTAGCGAGTGCCTACTGAATGGCAACAGCTGGTGGGCAGTCACCTGAGGTCTCTCCCAGCCCGGAGAAAGAACGATGAAGTCAAAGGGCCTGTGGAAATGGACTTAGTCCAGTGGACCAATGGGCCACAGAGACAGCAGTCTCCACAACCAGAGGCCAGAAGAGCTCGAGGGTGCCCGGCTGCCACTGCCAACGGCTTTGAGAAAGATTACAGTAGAAGGTCCTGGATAGAGTGGGGAAACTGTGTAACAAGACACAAAATCAAAGAAGAAACCAGTCTCATTGGTCAGCTAGAGAGCCCCCTACCCCAACCCCAATGGCTGGGAAAGAAGGAGGCATGGGGACAGGAGCCGTAGGGATAAATGATGGGAGCGGTGCTCACCTAATTCACAATAGGAAGCTTTAATAGATACAAAGAGCAGCGTGTGAGCCAGGAGGCTCTTCAGGCCGAATGATCAGCGACTGCACAGGCTGGACAGGGACCATGCTTGGAGGGCGCTCCCTCACCACTGACCCAGGGGAGGACAGGGTAGAAGTGCCTCTGTAGGCTTCTGAGAGTAACTCTTCACAGGAGTAGAAAGTTTCATCTTCCTCCTTTGGACCAGCTGGCGAATTCCAACTGCTGACCTTGTGGTAAGCAGCCCCGCTTGCAATCCATTACGCCACCAGGGCTTGGAGGGTAGGAACAGCCAGGAGACTTGTGATGCTGGGGCAGAGTGAGCAAGAGGAAGAGGGGCCGAGGACCTGGGAGGCTGGGCTTGAGCACCAGTGAGGTGCCTGGGCCTGGGCCTCCCCACCACCACCCCGAGAGAAGAGGGAGCCATGCAGGGAGGGTCCAGAGCCAGGAGGGAGGGGTCTTGACTGGTTCACTCTGGCCACTGAGCCGAGGGGAGACCACAGGGGCCACACAGGCGGGCGCCTTGATGGACGGCCACCAGTCGGATTCTGGAATGTGCAGGAGGAACCCACCGGCTGGCTGACAGATTGACGGTGGATGGGAGGGACAGAAGAAGCAGTCCCAGGATGATCCCAGGGTCTCCGGGCCGACCAAGCGGAAGAGAAAGCTGTGTGTGCAGATGGACATGGAACTGAGCAGGGCACTGAGCATATTAACAACTATGCAAGACGCAGGGAGAGAGAGAGAGAGAGAGACGTCTCAAGTCCCGGCCTGCGGGGTGTGAAGAAGTGGGGAGGAGGGGACCCTGGGGAAGAAGGAAGGAGCCAGGCCCTTGGGTGGTGGTGAGACGCCAGCCTTCTGAGACACCCAGGGACAGCCCCACGGAGGGCTTCCTTCTTTGCAGCAGGAAGTGAAGCGCAGACAGCCTCTCCCCAGGCAGGCCTTCCCGCTGCAGCTTTCCAGCCAGATGGCCCCTCACCCTGTGCCCTCACACCTCCAGGGGCCGGGAGGCAAGGGTCCTGGGCTCTGGGGCAGCCTGTCAGATCTTTCCATGGTCTGACTGGACTGTATCAAGAGGCCCACCCCCAACCCCCAGCACACACTCCTCCCTCAGGGTCCACCCAAGCTTCCCCAAAGAGTCCATAGCCTGCTCCAATCTTTGGTTTTGCTATTAACTTAGCCTGCACCTTCCCTCCCCACCCGCGTCTACTCCTGACTCACCAGCCTTTTATCCACACAGCCACGGCCCCATCTGACTGTCCGTCTGTGTCCCCCTGCCCCGCTCCCCAGCCCAGCCAACCCACCCACACCCCAGACAGTGGACGCTGGGAGCTGTCCCAAGGGAGGAAGACGAGGCCCCTCCTCCTGTAAAGAGTTCCAGTCTAGGAAACCCTGTCGCTATGAGCCGGCACTGACTTGACGGCAGTGAGTTTGGTGCGAGCCCGGTGAGCCTCAGACTTCCTCCCTGTTGGATGTGGATGTGAATTAATATCCACTTACTAAGGGGTGCTGTGAACATGGCATGATGCCTGACAGCAGCTGGTGTTTGGGGTGCGACATGTCCCTCCCCTTCTACCCTCTCCCAGAGCCTGATTCCTGGGGACAGCCCTTTGCCCCTCACTAAATCCGCCCTCCAGCAAGGCGGGGAAGGAGGCTGGGAGAGCGCAGAGGAGGAGCTCTGTCTGGGGAGCAGCCCAGCTGCTGCCCCCCTCCTGCCCGTCCTGCTCTGGAACAAGAAGGAGGCAGCAATGCAGGCTTGAGGTAAAGGAATGAAGCTCTAACGGAGCATCTCTGGCAGCAGGGCAGAATGAGGAAACGATATTTACTCAGTAGTCTTCCTGGCAGGGACAGGGGCTTTATTGATTGTCGAGTACTGTGCTGGTGCAAACATGGTTATCACTGCCGTGACGATTGTTTGCTTGGTCCTTGGTCCTGTAACCCAGTGACACGGGTGCAAACAATGTGCCCATCTTACAGGGCAGAACACCAAGGCTCAGCCCACCGGCGCCTCTGCTGACCTCTCCCACCGGCTGCAGCCCCACTGGTTTCATCCCGTCTAGCAAGACTGCCAGGTTCCAGGGTACCAAGGCACCTTGGAGCCCCGGAGCCTCTGCTGCTGCTGGGTCTTGTGCCAGCCACCCCACCTCCCCCAACCCAGGCTGCCGCGAGGAATGAAGATTGCACCTTACGACTGTCACTCGCCACGAGGCAGGGGCTCCCCCTGGGCTGCCGCCTGCCGGAGTTCATGAAAAGCAATTTACTAAGTGTCAACTGACTGGGGAGATAGCAGGAAGGTTCTCCCGGTGCCGCCCTGGTGCCCAGCTGCAAAGTCACGGCCGGTGAGCAGGGTAGCGCGGAGCCTTGGATTAAAGCTTGGGGGTGGGGGTCAGAAGTGGCGTCCACAGGCTTCGCTGGGCTGCACAGCCCTGGAGACTCGGAAGGCTGAGAAGCCTCAGTCCACAGCCACCCTGGGCCGGTGGTCCTCCCCTGGATGCTTCAGTTATAAGGGCTGAGCCGCAACTGTGCTCCTGCACCTCATAGCCCTCCCCCACCCTGCTCCCCTTGCTGTGCCCAGCTCTGGGGATGGGTGGGAGGTCTGGCCGGGTAAATGCCATGAGTGCCAAGCTAAGGGTTTGGTCCAATACGGCAAGGGGCAGGGCTGAGGGAGGGGGTGTTGGCAGGATCTGGGGGGATTTCCCACAGAGTGTATGAGCCATGGGTGACTGTGGGAAGCAGGGAGTGTGATCTTTGAGAGTGACCTCAGAGAGGCCAAACTTAGACCTTCTTAAACTCCTGCTTTGGGGTCTCTTGGTTGGGAGGGTGTCCCACAGGGTGGGCGATGGGAGGATGGCGATGATAATCGTTTTCCTCTTTAAAGCATTAACTGGGGGCCCGGGGCTGTCCTAAGTGCGGTGCACCTCCTTTCAGCCCACGGCAGCCTTTCCCAAAGGAGGCCCCGGGGCTGAGACAGATTCCATGCCCATCCAAAGACCCACAGGACACGTGTCGGAGTGGGCTCTAAGCCTGTACCCCTCTCCTCTCTCATGCTTCGGGTGTGAGTGAGCGTTCGGGAATGCGGGGGTGGGGGTGCACGCTCGTTTCATGGAGACCCCGTGTCGAGTGCCCCCTCTCAGACCCGTTATCTAGTCTAGGCCCCACACATGGAGGCAAGCTAAACCCCAAGAAAGCCTCTTGGCACCTGGTAGCGTGAAGTGGTTCTTGAAGCGGCGGGATCTCGAGCTGTCCGGACAGGAGCGCAGCAGATGCAGCAAGTTAAGAAGCAGCGGTGAGGGGTGTGAATGATCAGGCACTGTGTCCATCATTCTTGTTCCGTGCCGGTGTGATCAGAAATGAAACAAGCCCAGCAGTGTCTGTTCCTGAGCGGGGGAGGAGCTGGGGGGCTGACGTCTTCGGCTTTTTTGACCCTTCCTAATCCCCCTGCAATTTATAAGGTCTGCCAAAGGGCTTGCCCTGCCACCTCCCCTGTGGATTTCCTGGTTTGTGGGTCACCCCTCCTCCCGCCTGTCATCGGAATGGGACACGGAGAAAGTGGGAGTTCTCCCATCAGGGGTGCAGGCAGGCAGGTTGGAGCCACACACAGCGAAGCCTTAGGCAACTCCTCTGCAGACAGTGCTCTCGGTGTCTAAATGCACCCCTGAGGCACCCCCAGCACCTCTGAGTCTCCTCAAGACTGTTTCCCCACCGGGGACGGGGCTCGAGGGCACATCGACCAACTGCAGTGGCCTAGGATGACTGCCCGGAGCACTGCACTCAGCAGTGTCTCAGGAGTCTGGAGAATGAATGCTTGAGGCCGATTAGTAATGTCTGCCATGGCCACAGGATAGGGGAGGGATGTGAGCTAGCATGCAGTACATTTGCCAGCCTTTCCTGTGGACATGATAGCCCCTGCGTGTGGCATCTGTGTAACGGAGGTGACTGTTACTCTTTCCCTGTTGGTAGATTTGGGGGTTAGACCAGAAGAAGCCAAGTCTTTCTGTGTGCACCTGTAGCATTTTGCACATGCCACTGTTAGCCGGTACATGTTACCTGCTAGACTGGGGGCACCTTGAGAGCTGGCATTTGGTTTATCGCTAGGTTCCTGGCATCCAGCACAGAAGCTGGCACTGGGTGGGCACCTGTGACTGTTGGATGGCACATGGACACATGGATAGATGAGGAAAGCATGAATGCAGCATCATGAGATCAATGAAGATTACCTCCAAGGCTGCTAAATGTCATAGCAGCAGGGGGAGGAGATGGAAAGTGGCTGATCAGATGCCCAGCATGTCCAGGGCAGTGAGCAGGAGGACACAAGCCCAGGAAGTAGAAGGCCTGGGACACGTCACCTCTGGGATATAAGTAGGTCTGGGCTGCAGAAGAGAGCCAGCAACTTGGTGGGGGTTTTCTCCAGTCATGGGACCAGAGAAGGGCACAGCCACTGGTGGGTTGGGTTCAGCAAAAGAGGACTGCTCTCATTGCCATTCAGGCTGGTGACAACATAAAAGTCACCAATGGGTCTACACATAGAAAGCAGCCTTCTTTGATGGTTCACCAGTGTGGGCAGGAGAGCACATCACTGGATAGATAATAGGTAGGAGCTAACTCTGGTGAAGAGGAAGACAGTACACAGAGCGGGGAGACAAGACCAAGGCAAGGGGAGACACTGAGAGGCACACAAAAATATGTCAGCCCAACCCCCCACCCAAACTCACCACCACCACATCGGTTCCGACTCATAGGGACTCTGTACAACAGGGTAGAACCGCCCCTGTGGATTTCTGAAACAGTAACTCTTTACAGGAGTAGAAAGCCTCATCTTTCTCCTGTGGAATGGCTGGTGGGTTTGAACTGCTAATCTTGTGGCTAGCAACTCAACTCATAACCCACTACACCACCAAGGCTCCTAAGGACAACTATGATAAAAAACACCATAACATATACAATTCTGCAACAGCAGTAACAGCAACCCAGAATTTGTGTGTGGTTGCGTAAGTAGGTGTTTGTGCCATACAGATGTGGGAGGGCATATGGGAACGCATGCACTTGCGTGTATGGGCAGAGTGTGGGCCTCTGTAGATACAGATTCTCATTTGCTACCTACATACTCCTATATAGCACAGCACATGCGGATACGGTTATGGAAAACTCTTCGACAAACAACTTGCAGGAAAGGGACAGTGGACCTGCAGGGTGCGGATGCCATCTCGGCACATGCAGGTCAATTGGCAGACACACTTGGTAAAGATAATGTCCTACAGCCTGGGCCGGCGGGCAGCATCTGTGGACAGGCAGCTGCCCCGCCATCCAAGATCCAGTGCTTCCTGGCTCTTCCTGTCTGGAGAGAAAGAGAAGTGAAGGAATCCCAAGAGGCACGGCAGCAAAGCCCCCACAGGCTGGCCGGCCCACGCAGAGCACAGCTGCTCCGGGCAGGCGGGCGGGCGGAGAGCCCAGAACTCTGGGGCCCAGTCAGTACTGAAGGCCAGGCCACCTTACCTACAAGTGCGGATGAGCCGGCGGGCAACTGGAGGGACGGAGTGTCAATGGGGACAGTGCCGACACACTGCAGGGATAAATCAAACCGGGTGTAAGCTGCTGATCGAGAAACTAATTTGCTGTGTAAAACTTTTACCTAAAACACACCAACAGGTTAAAAAAAGAGAGAGAAAAGATTCCAACCATTGGCAAGCCCACAGAGTGCAGTGCAGTACTCCTAGGAAACCTGTGGGGGCGCTGTGATCAACCCAATGACCACAGGTTGTTCCGTCTGGTTTATTTAACCTTGGCTAAGTGATGTATCCGTCTGGGCTTTGTCTGGTTAGGGACACCCCGTGAGGCTGTGGTGTGGACTAAATGCGTGTTCAAGTAGACAGAGCACTCTGAGTCTGCCTGGCCCACGGGAATCACTCAGAGAGGGTTTGTTGGCCGTTATTACTACTCTCAGGGGGCCCCGAAGATTCTAGATCTCAGAGGGGGCCACATGCCTGATCCCAAGTGCAAGTTGCCCAGAGGGCTGTGCTGAGCAGGAGGTGGCCGTGGGCAAGGGAATGGGACCAACTGGCTGGACAGAGCGAGACGGAACCCCAGGGAGGGAAAGGGCCATGCTTGGGGTGGGCCAGACTTGGGACTTCTGACTTGGTCCCTAGTTCTGCTGACTTTCTGTCTGTTCTGAGGGCTGGTGGGGTGGGGAGGGCTCTCGGGAGCCAGGCGGCACTTTCTGGGGGCTGTCGGAGCATCTCCCCTCAGCGGCGTCTCCTCCTCCTCGGGGGCTCAGCAGCTTGCACCAGGCTTAATTGGGAACATTTGAGGCAAACTGCGGCCCTGTGGAGAGCAGCCGCGTGAATGGCACTTTTTTGTGATGATGAGTGTGCTTGTTCAGATTTGAATGAGACGGAATCAGCAGATACAGTATTACACTAGAAACCAAAGGGGCGGAGAGCTCTCTGCCTCACCCCCCCACCTACCCCCACCGCCCCTTGAAAAAGCATGATTTTTTTTTTATATTGCAATTAAACAGTCCTCTGGGCTGATTTGCTTCTCGACTGCTGACATTGAAAAATGCCAAACAAAGATAGCAGCTCTGTTCTCCGTGGGAGGTGTCTCTGGGGAGGCAGCCCGTGTCTCTCAGGAGCACAGCGTCAGGGATGCACCGCTCTGGGACCAGGGACTGCCAACGCCATCCTGGGAAACAGCTTCTCCGAGGGACCCATGCCAGCGGTTCTCAGGAAGGACCCCCAGCCCGTGCCACGAGGCACCATCGTATCCCAGCGGCACCATCGTATCCCAGCGCCCAGGAATCATGCTGTGAAGAAGAAGAATTCAGCCCATGCATCTTAGATCCTCCAGCTGGGGGCAGGTGCTAAGAAATTGGAGGGCTGGGCGTGGTGTATGGTCTTCATGAGAAGGGATGTGGGTCATCTGGGCACTACTGACTGTCAGAGTTTGCCCAGCATCTGACTCTCCTTCCATCGGGGGCATCTCAAGACATTTGAGATGCAGGACCGTGCCTCCCACTTTGGAAACGAAGGCCGAACTCTGCTGGGCTGTTAAATTTTGAGAAAGGACACGCAGTGGAAAGAACCATCAGACACGTTGACCAGAAAGTAGACCATGGAGGCTGAGACTGCAGTTTAGGGAGCTAGCCAGCTGGCATTGCAAGCCCGGCTCTTCCATTTACCGATTCATCTCGGGCAGGTTCCTAGGCGGCACGGATCACTACGCAGGGGCCTGCTAACCAAAAGGCTGGAGGTTCAAGTCCACCCAGAGGCACCTTGGAAGACAGGCCAGGTGATCTGTTTCCAGAAAATCAGCCATGGGAAACTCTGTGGAGCTTAGCGCCACATCAACACGTCCGGGATCGTCATGCATGGAGTCAACTCTACAGCAACCGGGGGAGAAATCTTGGGCGTCCTCCCTCTGTGCCTCAGTTCTCTCATGTGTAAAATTAGTTCACACAGGTCACCCACTCAGCACAGGCTGGACCTGGTGGGGGCTCAGAAAACGGCATCCCTCGCTGGTATTTGCAATGGAGGAGGCAGCAGGGACCCATGGATGGAAGGAGGCAGGCTGCGTGGGAACTACTGCCCGAGGCCGTGGGCGCCAGACAGGGCTATCTTCAGCAGACTGAAGGTCAGGATGCCCGGGTCCTCTGTGGTCTGCCATCCTTGGATCAAGCCGGTGCCCTTCTAACAACCCCCCTTCTGCTGACGCTGATCAGGTCCATTTCTGGTGTCCTTCACTGAGGGCCCTGCCCAAGTCACACCGTCATTAACCCACAGAATGACTTCGAGGGAGCTTCAGAATCTACTTGTGTGGTCAGGGCCGCCTTGGATCAGGAGTGTAATATCCGTTACCTGTCCGATCGTCCTCAGGTTCCTCGGGAGGGTCAGTACACCTCCTGTCCTCCACGGCTCCTCAGCACTTGTGGACTCACAGTTGAGGTCCGGGACTCGGAGCCTCCCGCAAAGGTAGGGAGGATTTGCCCGTCAGCGAGTCAGATTTCAGCACAGGACAGCGCAGACCTCAGTTCAAATCCGCCCCCCCTTAACCAATCATTTTATTGGGGGCTCTTACAGCTCTACGACAATCCATACATCCACGGTGTCAAACGCATTTGTGCACATGTTGCCATCATCATTTTCAAAACATTTGCTTTCTGCTTGAGCCCTTTGTCTTTTTGCCCAGTCCACCCCCACCCCCCAGCCCCCTTCCCTCATCAGCAAGTTGGAAGGATATACCCAGCGAGACGTCTGGAATTCTCCACACCGGCAGTGTTGGTTGGCGGGATCCTGACGGACTGACTTTGGGTTCATGCTGAGATGGCAGCAGCTGGGTGGTTCAAGCCCACCCTTCAGTGCTGGACCCTCTGCGTCCAGACAGTCACCTCAGTGAAAGGCCTGTGGATTCAGAGTTGGAATCCACTAGGTACCAAAACCAACAATAAGACACAAATGGAACATTCCCCAAACCCACAGGGCAGGGCAGGAAAAGGGGGTAGGGACAGTGGGACTTGGAGGTAGGGGCAGGAGCAGCGCAGCACAGAGGCCTGCACAGGGCAGAGGGACTGCTTGACCCCCCTTGGCATGGGCTCCTGTGGTGGGGTCCTTGACCTTGAGCTTGGGCCACTCAGCGTCAGCTCTCAGGACCACAGTTTCCCTTGGAGCGTGGGTCTTCTCTGTTCCCCATGGTGACACAGACACCCTGGGCTGGGCAAGGGATGGTGGCCAGGTGGGGAGCTGAGCTCCAGGTTAAATCGTGTCTCCTGAAGGAGAGGTCGAGGTTTAACCCCCTAGGACATGGGAATGTGACCTTGTGTGGAATCAGGTCTTGGTAGATATCACGACCATATATGTTGCAAAGGTGCCTTGTTAATTCACACGTGAGGGAGCTGTGCAGCTTGGAAACAACCATGTGAAGCACGTGTCATTTGGGGGGGAATGCAGTCGTTAGCACGAGGTTGTCCTGGGGAAAGGCAGGGTCTAGCCAATCTGGCTGGTGTTCTCAGGAGAAGAGGAGCCAGGGCAGAGACACGTGAAGACAGGCAGAGGCTGGACTGATGCTGTCACAAGCCAAGGGACACCTGGGCTACCTGGCCCACCAGGCCGTGAGGATGATGTTCCTGATTAGAGCAGCCAGTCCACAGAGAGGACAACATGGCTGGCCCCACCATGAGACATGATGCCCCTCACTGACCCATGGCGCTACAGGGGACAGCACCAGAGACACAGTGTGGGAATTGTGTCTGACCTGATCCCACCATACCGAGGCAAAGCACTGGGGGAGTGCAGCAGAACAGCAAGGGAATGGAGCGGCAAGGTCCCCAGGGAATGCTGAAAGTGGACTTTGGGGCCAGGGCGGGGTGCCCCAACAGACTGGACTGGAAAACACTCCTTCAGGCCAACAAACGATCCTTGAACTAACTACAAGCTTTTCTTTCTTGATGTGTTTTGTTTTGTTCTTTGTCAATGGTTTGTTGTTGTTTTGTTGTATACTGTTGCTTTGTTTTCCTCTGTCTTGTTTTTGTGCATGTTATTATCTCCACAGGTCTGTCTAAATAACATAGGCTGGATGAACTATCTGGAGGAAAACCAATGGGACTGACAGTTCCAAGGGGACTTGGGATAGGGGAGGTGGGGGATAAGGAAGTGGTGTTAACTAACCCAGGGACAAGGGAACAACATGGGATCCAAATTGGTGGTGAGGGGGGAGTGGCAGGGCTGGTAGGGAATGATCAAGGGTAAGGTAACATAAAGAAGAAGTATAGCTGAAACCCAGGTGGGGACGGAGCATGATAGTGGGGCAGGAGGAAAGTCAAGGGAAATAGAGGAAAGAGCTAGGAGGCAAAGGGCATTTATAAAGGTCTAGACAAAGACATGTGCATGCAAATATAGATATGAGGATGGGGAAATAGATCTATGTGCCTATATTTATAGGTTTAGTATTAAGGTGGTGGAAGGACCTTGGGCCTCTACTCAAGCACTCCCTCAATGCAAGAATACTTTCTTCTGTTAAATTGGCATTCTATGATGCTCACCCTCCTGACACAACTAATGAAGCCAAAGCGGGTGAACAAGTAAATGTGGTGAAGAAAGCTGATGGTGCCCAGCTGTCAAAAGAGATAGCGTCTGGGTCCTAAAGGCTTGAAGATAAACAAGTGGCCATCTAGCTCAGTAGCAACAAAGCCCACATGGAAGTACACACCAGCCTGTGTGATCACGTGGTCCTGAAGGGATCAGTTATCAGGCATCAAAGAACAAAAATTCATATCATTGGCTGTACACCTCCATGATACAGTCACCGAAGACAAACGGGTGCATAAGCAAATGTGGTGAAGAAAGCTGATGGTGCCCGGCTATCAAAAGAGATAATGTCTGGGGTCTTAAAGGCTTGAAGATAAACAAGCGGCCATCTAGCTCAGAAGCAACAAAGCCCACATGGAAGCACACCAGCCTATGCGATCATGGGGTGCTGAAGGGACCAGGTATAAGGCATCATCAAAAAAAATATCTTACCATAGTGAATGAAGGGGGAAGTGCAGAGTGGAGACCCAAAGCCCATTTGTCGGCTACTGGAGATCCCCTCACAGAGGGGTCTAGAGGAGATGAGTCAATCAGGGTGTGACATATCACTGATGAAGAATACAGCTTTCCTCCAGTTCCTAAATGCTTCCTCCCCCACCTCCCCCTCTACCATGATCCGAATTCTACCTTGCAAGTCTGGATAGAGCAGAGGATGTACACTGGTGCAGACGGGAGCTGGAGACACAGGGAATCCAGGGTGGATGATACCTTCAGGACCAGGGGTGTGAGGGGCGATACTGGGAGGGTAAAGTGTGAGTGGGTTGGAAAGAGAGAACCGATTATAAGGATCTACATGTGACCTCCTCCCTGGGGGACCGACAACAGAAAAGGAAGTGAAGGGAGACGCCGGATAGGGCAAGATATGACAAAATAATAATTTATAAATTATCAAGGGCTCATGAAGAAGGGGGGAGTGGGGAGGGAGGGGAAAAAAGAGGACTTGATGCAAAGGGCTTAAGTGGAGAGCAAATGCTTTGAAAATGATGAGGGCAAAGAATGTACAGATGTGCTTTACACAATTGATGTATGTATATGAATGGATTGTGATAAGAGTTGTATGAGCTCCTAATAAAATGTTTTTAAAAAAAGAATTTATTAACCATTAAATGTGCAAAAACAAAAACCGAAGCTAGAAGAGACAGGAAGGGTCTCCCCGGGAACCTCTCTCTGAAGACAGCGTGGCCCTGCCAGCACTTGGCATCCAGACCCCCAACTCTCACTGTCATCTGATCCCTTCTGACTCAGAGTGACCCTCTAGGGCAGGGTGGAACTGCCTCAGTGGGTTTCTGAGACTGGAACGCTTTACAGGAGTAGACAGCCTCATCTTTCTCTCTTGGGGAAGTTAGTGGTTTTGAACTGCCAACCTTTTGGGTAGCAGACTAATGCATAACCACTACACCACCAGAGGTCCTTGGAAACCAGAATGGGTGAGTGGATTTTAGCTAAGCCAAGAATCATGGTTGAAAGCGTCCCAGTGTGAGATCCACCAGGACAGAGTCTCAGCAGCACCACCACCACATTGCTGCATGAACTTGAGCCCGTGACTTCACCTTTCTGAGCAGTCCGTCCTAGGACTCGTGAAGATCCGATGCAACGGTGCACGGGAAGCACTTAGCAGTCATGACGCTGTTGTCGCTGAAATTTCCTTATGGACCCCCCTTGTCATGTGGTCCCTTTCCCTCATCCTCTGGGTCTCTGTCAGGGCCAGATGCAAGGATGCTGACCTGGAGGAGAGAGGCCTGCTCTGGGTTCAGGGGAGAGGCCTTCTTGGGTTCCCCACAGCCCTTCTCTGGGACCCAGGACCGTGTGCCCCCCGTGGGATCATATGGCAGGATAAGGGAGTCGCTGGTGGCCCCGATCGAGCTCTGGGTGTCAGAGCAGGCTTGTGCTCCACAGGCTGTCCATGGCTGCCTTTGGGGAAGTCGGCTCCCAGGGCTCTTCTCCAGGGCCCCTTGGGTGGGCTTGAACCCCCAGCCTTGGGGCTGGCCCCGAGTGGGTTCGCCAGTGGCACCATCAGGGACTCCAGTGGGAGCGAGAGCTATTATTACGTTGGGCATGGGTCCTTATTTGGAGAGCGGATGAGCTTAATTACAGGAAAACTGTGCGTAATGGGGTCCTTTCGTTCCCCCAACTGTGCCTTGCAGACACCTGCTCCATTCAGAGGAAGAAGGAAAAAAAGTTTTACATTGAAAACCGCTTCCTCTGCAGTCCTTAATCATCACCTCATTGAAGTCGCTGGGACAGGATGCTTTCCATGGAGAGTGAGTCGGAGTGCTGGGTCAGGTCTTGGGAGGGAAGGACCACTAAGCCATCCACGTTCAATACGCCCCAGGCATCTCCTTTTCACTTGGCTGAGATGAAGACTGCCCACCAGTAGGGTCAGGGGCGATGATGCTCCATTGCCCTCAGAGTGACAGCGATTGGAATAAAGTCAAGCGTTTTAAACTATTCAGAATTCATCACATGATGGCCAGGTGATCCCAAATATCTAAAACCAAGCAAATGTTCTCATCCAACATGGAGTAGCAGGGATCTCACCTTCCTACCTTGTGTCAGTCTGGGTTGGCTAGAGAAACAAATCTATGGACACTCATATGTGTAAAAGAAAGAGCTTCGTAAAGAAGATCCATTGAATATTGAGAAAACCTCCCAGCCCAGTCCAGATCAAGTCCCTAAGTCCGCTATTAGTCCGCATGTCCGAAACCAACCTATAGATTCCTCTTCAGAGTCTGCTGCAACACATGCAATGACACTGAATGCAGGAAGATCGCCGACCGGTGGGTGGAAAGTCTTGTGGCTCCAGTGGCCATGGAAGAATCGCAACGCTGGAACGGTTCTCCCTATGGCTCCTCCAGCTCCAGGGCTCTCCTGTAGCTCCATGTGTCTTGTCCGCAGGAAGACGAAGCAGAGAGTGAGTGTATCTGGCCTCCGTTGAGCGATTGATCTCTGAGGGGCTTCCAAATGAAGTCATCAAGCTGCGACCTGATTGACAGACTAGACTCCACCCCTTTTCAAGTTGACAGGAGATTATGTAACTGCCACATACCCGAAATGACCAAAACACCAGACCAAATAGACTCATGCACCGCCATTGAGTCGGTGACTTTTAACCGCTGACCTTGAGGTTAGGAGATCAACTCCTAACCACTCTGCCCCCAGGCTCCTCGGCAATCTACCGCATGGTGGAGTCCAGACGCTGGGCAGCAGGCAGGAGACGACTGTGGCCTCCAGGGGGCGACACCAACAAAATGAGCCATTGCCCCAGCTTCCTGCCTGGGCAACGTCTCTGTGGAGGCAGGGGGAGCCCAGGAGGAGCCCCGTTTCCCTGAGTGGGGGAGACGGGGACGTCAGCATGGGTGGCATTTACCAGAGAAGCGAATGTTGAACGAAGATACAGTCCTGGGGATCTTCTGAGGGTTGATCAGTGTACACATGTGCCAAGAGCCCCCCGAGGCTGCGGGGAGACCTGCCCAGGAGCAGAGAAGACAATCTCAGAGCTCACACAAGGGAGGGCGTCGATGCAGAATGCTCGACAAAGTCTTAGCAAATCAAATGCAACAGTATGGGGGCCGGGGTGGGGGTGGGGGGAATGCGATCCACCATAACCAGGTGAAGTTTGCTTCTGGGATGTAAGGCTGGTTTAATATTCCACTAATGCTCTTCACCACATAACGAGCCTCAAAGAGAAACACATAGGGCCGTTCAAATAGATTTTTTAAGTGACAAAATCTTGTCTCCGTTCATGATGACATGACTCACAGCAACCTAAGGATAAAAGGGGATTCATCAAGTTGATAGAAGGCAATATAAAAATAATTTCACCAAATACTGTACTTGATGGTGGAAAACTGAATGCCTTCCTTCCACGAGCAGGAAAAAGGGCAAGAATGTCTCCTTTCATCATGCCCACGCGCCCTATCATGGAGGTTCTGGCTAGTGCAGCGAGACAGGAAAAGTATGTGAAAACATAGTGATTGAAAATAAGCACAATATCTCTAGGTAGAAAAAACGTACCGACGCTACAACCATAACAATTAAAAACATAGTTGTATACAGGGAATTTAGTAAACGTGTAAGATACAAAGTCAACGTTCTAGAATCAATTACTTTTGAATATGCCAGAGAAACAAACCACTGGGAGTCAAGCCCTGGTGGCGCTGCTGGGTAACTGCAAGGTCAGTGGCTCAAACCCACCAGTCGCCTCCTAGGGGCAAAACGAGGCCATCTACTCCGTCAAGATTCAGAACCTTGGAAATTCTGAACAGTGCTGACGGGTCAGTGGAGTATCATTTATAATAATAACATTAAAGCATTTAAGAGTAAATCATCCAAGATATTCAAGATGTGTATATTGAAAACTACAACGCATTGCTGAAAGAAATTAAGCCCTAAGTAAATGGAAGGAAGTATTATGCTTGTGATAAGAGTTGTACGAGCCCCCAATAAAATGATAAAAAAGAGAAGTACTATGCTGATGAGAAGATTCTATATTGTTATGATATCATTTCTTTCCAAATTAACCTATAGATTCAATGCAAACTGGAAAGTTGCTTCTAAAATGTAAATGGATAGAAACAAGAAGGGTGATAAACCCTTGAAAAAGAATAAAAAACTTGGTGGAGTTAAGGACCTGGGCTCAAGACTTTGATAAGATAAGGCTGTAGTGATCAAAGCAATGTGGAAATGACATAAAATGAAGAACTAAACCAAGGAAACAGAATAAAGACGCTTGAAAAAATACATATATGATCGACTGCTTTTTTTTACTTAGCTAATCCATTTTTAAAACTTTTTATTATAAATTGGGTGAATTCCAGAGCAGATCATCAGTTTTACATTCAACTAGTCGGTTGAATTTTGAGCTAGATGAAAGTATACGCTTTCGTTTTGTTTTACAAATTGTGTCGGGACAATGCGTAGTCATGTGACAAAGATAAAAGAAACAAACAAACAAACAAACCACCCCTGACTCTTACCTCCTACCTCGTAAAAAATTCAACTCCAAAAGGATCTTACCTAAGTACGTGCTAAAATTACAAGTCTTCGGGAAGAAAATCTTGGTGAGCGTTCATTTATTGAACACAACACGAGATGTCTTTTAGAAGTTCTGCTAAGAGAAGGAAGCCTTGCCTGAGGGCTGGCCGACCACGAGACAGGGCTTGTGAGTGGCTGCCAGGATGCGAAGGAGGGGACCAGCGCCCGTCCAGGGTGGCGAGCAGAGTTGGAGAGGGCTGATGGAGACGGCGGCGTGGTATCAGGCCATCATCCTTGCTGCTGTTCTTAGACATCGCTGCCCCGGTTCTGAGTCATAACATCCCTTTGGTACAGCAGATGGAAACCCTGCCAGGTCCTGGTCACCACCACAGTGCCCGCTAGGTTTGCGCCCACCGTTGGAACCGCAGGGTCCGTCCATCTTGCGGAGGCTTCCCACTTTTTCTGGCCGGCCTTGTTTTACCAAACACGACGTCCTTCTCCAGAGACCGACTTCTCCCGACACCATGACCAAGGAGCATTCTGGCCGTGCTTCTTCCAAGACAGGTGTGCTCCTTCTCCTCCTCCAGCACCACATGCCCAAACCGCCACTTGTTTGCCCTGTCTGATTCATGGTCCAAAGCTCACGTGCGTCGGAGGCAACTGAAAACGCCCTGGCCTGGCTCAAGCACACCTTCTCTTCCGGTTAACGTCTCTGCCTCTCCACACCTTGGTCAGGCCTTTTGGAGCAGTTTGGCCCAATGGGCTATATTGTTCGATTCCCTGGCTGTGGCTCGCGTGGGCACTGCTGGGGATCAAAGTAAAAGATTGACAAGGGGAGAAGGCCAGTCTTTCCTCTTCGCATCACTGGTGCGTCTCAGTCCGAGGGTGAGGATTTCCATCGTTCTCATGTCAGGGCGTGACCCACAGTGAGGGTTGTAGGCATCGATCTTCGTTGCTCGGTTCTTCACGGACCTTTCTCCACCAACAGCTTCCCTCCCCGCACCTCCTACCACCCCCCACCCGCCATGACCGAGACTCCATCTAACAGTGCTTGGGCAGGACCATCAGGAGTCCAGGTGGCCAGGGGACAGGATGGCAAGTCGGGAAGGTGACTTTGGGCCAGAGGTGGGGTGGGGTGTCCCAGCCAGGCAGCTGGGGTGAGGGCGGCGGGGCCGAGGCGGTCTCAGCCGTCAAAGGAGAACAGGAAAGACTAAGAGAGAATCAGCCAGACAACAGGGTCCGAATCAGGGAGGAAGGGAGCTTGCCGTGAGCAAGTCTGAGAACTCCGCAGGCAGCTTCCGTGGGACGCCGATGATTGGACTTGGGGTGGGGCATGGAGGGGGGGGGGGTGACGATGACATTCACCTAGGCAGAGAGGAGGAAGAGGAGGAGGAGGGGAAGGCGGGTGCAGGGACAGACTGCAACTTTGCCAGCGTGAGGCTTGGGTGCCAGTGGCTACCCGGCGCTTGTCCAGTTGGTGCTGACGACTGGGCCTGCGGGGCAGAGCACCCTGGGCTGAGCAGGTGCTGGAGGGATCAGCAGATGGAGCGTCTGGGAGGAAGGGAGCCTGGGAGTGGAGACGGTGCCCAGGGAGAGGGGCCAAGCGCCAAGGGCACCAGCACTGAGCGTTGACAAGACGCTCAGAAGGACAAGGAAAGAGAGCAGTCTGTTTCCTGCCAGCGCCTTCCTGGCTCTGACGGGAGGGACCATAAGGGAGAGATGGGTGTGTGTGTGTATGTGCACGTGTCGGGGGGTTGGTAGGGGGTCCTGGCCCCCAAATGGAAGGAAACAGGCCTTTGCAGAGGCGCCAGACAAAAGTGTTACCTTAAGAATCAACCGACCCAGTGTCCTCATGTCCCAACCAGATTTTAATTATTTTTTAAAAAGAAGTTGGGCCAAATTCAAGTGAGGGGAAGTCGGGCAGTCTTGGGGGCTCCAGTCCACACAGGCTTGGGCGGCTCCGCCACCAGCCGGCGGCTGCAGTGCGGGTGGCGACCTCTTCAGGAAGCTTTTGAACAAAAGGTCCGGGCATCAGCGTGGCTTCAGAGGGATCTGCGGGGTCAGTTAGCTAAGGCAAAAAAAAAAGTTCAGAAGGTGCCATTGACTGTATATTTTGGGGGGATACTGGGGTGTGTGATCTCGATAGATGTTCTCAAAGATCACAGGACAATCTCAGTGCTTATGAGAAGATTTTGAGAAGATTCAAGGCCGTCCCATGACCACACGCCTTCTCCTTCTAGAAGGGGAGCCAGGGCCGTCCTGTGAGAGATGCCAGGGGCCCCCGTCCCCATCCACCCTACAGCCACGGCTGTTCCCCGCCCTCAGGGCAGTCCGAAGGAGCACACTTGCAGTGTCTTGAGACCGCCAAAGCCTTCTGTTGAGCATGGTGTAGATCCAAGAGTTTAGAATTTTCGTTTGTTTCGGGGGCGGGGCGGGAAGGGGCGTTAGAGAGATGATAACAGGGCTGGCAGAAATATGTAGACCTAGGTGGGGTTGTGTCGAGAAACAAGAGCTCGAGGCTTGATGTTTTCACGGGATCGAGCTCTCCATGTGGTCACAGCCAGGCGTTCAGCTGAACGAGGAGAGACGGGTCCCTGGGTAGGACCTCACGCCTGGTCAAGCAGAGGAGCAGTGACAAGCTGGGCGGACACAGGGGCGGCGACAACGGGCTCAGCCATAAGAACAACGGCGAGGGAGGCGTGCTGGGGCCGTGCTCCGTCCTGTTGTGTCCAGGGGTCACTCGGACTCGGAACAGACCGATGATCCTGACCACAGCCTAGCTACAAGTCCACTCACCCTGGGGGGGGGACGGGACTTTCTGTTTCTGCTTCGTCCACTCATCTCCCAAGCTACGTCAGGGCCGGCGTAGGCGGTGCTGGAGATTCACTGGGGGACAGATCCCACATGGAGCTCAGCCAAACAGGGCTTCTAGGACGGTGGCAGCCAGGTCACAGAGGGGGCTGGTAGTGCCTGGGGGCCAGAAGGGTGGGTACCCCAGAGAGAGCATCTCCAGAGCCGTTCTGCTCTGTCCCCTCTTGGCCCTGGTGCCGGTCTCCTGGTTTCTAGATGTGCTGTCTGTGACACCACAGCTCCTTCCCAGACCCAGAGCTTTCTGCCCCACATGCTCCAGAACCAGCCCCCACTGGACAAGGGCGAGGTGCCTGCGGGCACCCAAGACCCACATTTGTAAAACTGAAGCTGGCTTCTGACCACCTACCTCCTCCTCATCATCATCATCACTGCCTCGGTGGAGGGTGTCACCCTGGCCTCCTGGCTCAACCTCACTCTTCACTGGCCATGGCTCACCCCAAGCCCAGCTACTCAGGAGTGCGTCGCATGCTGCTGCCTGTTAAGTTAGTCTCAGATAAGCCTACCTTGATCTTTCTAAGTCCCTCCTAGCTGTCTGGTTCGCTCTCCCTGCCCACCTCTCCTCTCCTGGCCTACGTTAGCTTCCCTAAGGTAGACCAGGCGGGAGGTTTTAGGTGACAAGCGACATTAACCCAACTCACATTAGCGTAAGTTAACCACTTCACCCACAAGTTCAGAGGTTTGCTTCAGGCATGATTGGGTCCAGATGGCGCTACATCGGTAGGATCTGGTCTCTGTATGCGGTCTCATGCTGTGCTTATCTCCACTCTTCACCCCTGAGCCCCGCATCGGCATCACGCTCAGGGACCCTGTCTCCATGGGCTGCTCTCCTTCCCCGCACCTCCAGGCCCGCAGAAAGGAGATCGCTCTTTTCCCGGCAGACTGAGTCACAGTCAAGAGGGTCGAGCATGGCTCCCCACCACCAGGCGCTCTTGGAATGCAAGTTGGATGGGGAGGCCCGTTTCTTCCAGAACACCCCCACCCCCGACTCTGTCAGGGACTGCCAGACTGACCTGGCACGGTGCCAGTGGAGAACACCAGCCCTCGACTGACTGCTGTGGACAGCAGCGCCCACGCAGAGAGCGGGAGGAGAAAAACTGTGCTAATGATAGTCATCGACAGAGCGTTTCCCATCTCTGCCCGCTCACCACGCCGCACGGTTGCCACCACGCGTAAGTAGGTGTCGCACAAACGTGAGGTGTGCGGTATTTTATCACAGCGCCAAACCTTGCCCTGTGACGTGTCCCGCGTGGCGGGTGCAGCAAGTCGAGCCCAAGCCTGCTGCCTGCTCACAGCCCCAAATCTCTAGACTCGGCCTCCACCGGGCTCTGCAGGCCCACCCTTGGGCGTAGGCTGGAAACTCAGTCCAGGGTGAGCCTAACAGCACCCTTGGGTCAAAGCCCAAACTTCCCTGGCTCTAGGGAGGTCAAGGCTTCAATGTGGGTGTCATGGGTGTGGGGTACCAGGGTCCATACACTCCTACAGGCATTCAGGCCCCCTGGGCGGAGGAGGCTAACGAGGTAAGTGGATGCTAGCTAGTAGGGGCCTCCTGAGAACCTCTTCTAATCGGGGTCCCTCCAGGCTGCACCCCAGAAGTATGCCCCCATTTCCTTGGTGCTTGGTACTGAGCGGTTGTCTTGGAAAATGCTTCTCCTCCTGGGAGCGTTTCAAGAACCTCCTTCGCCAGAGCTCTGAGCAGCCTGGTCGGAGACGCCAGATGTAGGCAGGACTGGTGTCTGGACAGGACTTCCTGAAGCTGTCCCACAGTCTGGGCCTTGGGAAGGCCTGGAAGAGCCGGCACTCTGGCGAGTTTGAAGGACAGTTTCCTAGAAGAGTCCCTGCAGCCAAGTTCAAGGAAGTCAGTCACCAGTCCTGGGGCGCCCCCTGCTCGTCATGACTATGAACAGCACCCAACAGAACGTAGGCTGCAAGGAGGAGGCTCAGGGCAGAGCAGACTACCTGAGCTTCTAGCTCCCAGCTTCCAGGAAAGATCACTGGTGAGGGATGGGCAGGCAGCCCCTCCCTCCAGGTGGAGAGCAGCCCCCCAGATAGCATCAAACCCTGTGTGTAGAGATGTGTCCACAACATTCTCTTCTCTCCCCTCTCCAGCAGACAGGAACTCGCCTGTCAAGCCTTGGCCGCCCAAACGCCCGGGATTCTTATGGCAAATCCCTTCAAGCTCTCTGTGCCCTTTGAGGCTGACCCACTGCCCACTTGCCAGGGTTGGCTGGGGTGGACCGTCCCAGCTGCTGCGTGTTATTTTAGATTGTGCTTACTCAAGTGCCCTGTAAGAACCTTGTCTGAGCCATGCCGACTGGCCTGGGCACGCAGCATGTGGGGCAGCTGGCCCTGGCTCAGAGGGCAGGTGCGCTGTGGCCCCAGCCAGAAAGGGGACTGCAGGCCCAGACCCACCACCCACACCAGGGAAAGACTGGCATCCTCTACACCTCACAGGGCCTGGAAGTGGGCTCTGGGTTGGCACGGGCTTCCCTTGGGGACCCCCCCCCCCATTCTCAGAAGAAGACCCTCCCATGTGAGCATTAGGACAGGGGCTGAAGCCCAGCGACTGCCGATGAGGTGGCCCTTCCTTATTCATGGTTCAGTGATTCTCAGCTGTACTGAGGTGCAAGCCACATACAATAGGTGGGTTCTTGCGTAGCCTCACTTCCGAGTAAGAAAAGGCTAAAGCCCTTTCAGCGCTTCCAAAGCTGCAGCTGCAGCAAGCGAAGGTGACTGTCATGGAGACTTTGCCACAAGTAGGGCCTGGCTCAAAGTGAGGGCACCTTTACATTCCCTTAAAGAGCAAGCAAAGTTCCCCCGAAGTCAGATGCTTAAAACCCAGGGTAGCCCCCTAGCAACCCTCCCCACAAGACAGAGAACATTTCTATCATTCCCAGAAGTTCACTTGGTCTTTGCCGCCAAAGGACCACCCTCAGGGATACCCCTCAAGGTGTGTGGGGGGCCCCGTCCACGACCCAGGCACACACTGTTCTTTCTCTCTGTAGATCCCAAATTTGACCTTTCCCCAGAAGACTGTGGTGCCCCATCATACCATATGTCGTCTTGTGTAATTTTATGTAGCTTTATTTAGTTCATGCAGTCATGCTCTTGAGATTCATCTATGTTGCAGTATGCAGGGAAGGCTTCAGAAAGTTCATGGGGGAAATATGGGATTGAAACATAATGGGATTTCCCACAAACTTTCAGAAGCAGCCCCTCCACCTCCGCCTGCAGATGTCAGTAGATAGATAGCGGCCATCCAGTCAGCTCTGATGCAAGGTGACCGTATGGACAACTAAACAGTGCTGCCAGGCTCGAGCATCCTCGTGATCACCGGCACGTTCTGGTCCAGGTCTGGGGATCTTTTCATGCCAGGAGCCATTTGGATATTGATAACATCATTCCTGCGCCATGCCGGTCAGACATTTCATGAACTCACTCCCTGATGTGATGACTGCTCTTTGGCAAGGGTGGGATGCTAGCCGGGTCGATGGTTTCCCTGGCCTTGCATGGCCTGGGGACTGGAGGTTTCCCCACCCCTGTTCTCATCCATCACTGTAGCTACTGTGCCAATCCGTCTCCCCACAGGGTCTCCCTGGCTGGTCCTCCACTCCATCAGTTAGGATGTCCTCCTCTAGGGCCTGATCCTTCTTGGGGATGCATCCAAAACAAGGGTGTAAGTTTTGAGGGTGAATTTTAGGAACTAGATGGCCAGGACTTTCTTCCTAGTCTGACGTAGGCTGGAAGCTCCGACAAAACCTGTCCACATAGGTGAGCCTGTTGGGGTTTTCAGGACTGGCGGCATCCTTTCCAGCATCAACGCCACAGGCAAGCCACCCCGTAGGACAGACTGACAGAGGGGTGGGGATGGTGCCTGAAGTCCAGGCCTTTGTATAGCTGAGTCCACTCTGCAGGTGGTCCTTTGGTGGTGGAAACCGCTAAGTACTCGCAGAAAGGTTGGCAGTTCAAACCCACCCAAGCAGTCTTCAGAAGGAAGCCTGGGCATCTGTTTCAGAAAGGTCATGGCCTTCAAAACCCTACAGAGCAGTTCTACTCTCCATCCAGGGGTCTCCACCAGCCAGACTCGACTTGGAGACGAGTCTGTGGTTCGGGGTGCTACAGTCAGCACAGCCATTCCGCAATGGAGAGGAAGATCAGAGTCCCACAGAGCGACGTGGGCCAGGTGATCCTGGGAGAAAAGCAGGTGGCGGGGTCCCTTTCCCCAGGGGTGGTCAGTATGGTCCCTTCCCTCGGGCTTCTTTCCCTGTCATTGTCCCTGCTTCCCAGCAAGACTCTGAAGACTGGCATTTTTTGTTGTTTTTTTTTCTGACTGCCTTCGTTTTGATTTTCAAGGTATTGGACCCCTCTCTCACAGAGGGCGTGGCCCAAGGGACCTTCGCCAGCAGGGGCAGGGGGCAAGGTACGCTGTCAAGTGTCTCTTGCTGAGAGCACAGAGCCGTGTCTCTTCTGATCCCATTTCTTCCAGAGCAGAACCTTCGCTTCATTTTCTCTGGGTGGATGTTCTTTACCGATGGGCAGGTATTGAAAGGCCGCTGTCTGGCCTTAGGCCTGTCCCTCCTGAATCAGACAGAGTCAGCAGACCTGGCCCACAGGCTAGGATCCCTTTTTTGTCTGAGTGGGAGGTGGCAGCTGCCAGGGTCTGATTCCGGAGCCAGGTGGCTTGATGGGGTGGGAAAGCTCCTCCCTTCCCTTTGGTCTTGGCCCCTCAGCACCTGGGGGTTGCAGCCACGTGGATGAGAGGAAGAAACGGGATCAGAAGAGACACTTGACAGCGTGCCTTGCCCCCTGCCCCTGCTGGCTGAGGGTCCCTGGGGCCACGCCCTCTGAGAGATGAGGGGCCAATACCTTGAAAATCAAAATGTCCAGTTGATGTTTCTGTTAACAAGAACACCCCCCTCCACACACATACTCCATGGATTCTTCTCGCCTATACCTCACCTGTCTCCCCTCCTTGATAGGTGATCTTGAGCAAGCTACCCAGCTCTTGAGCCCCTGCGTTCTCGTCTGTGAAGTGGGGACAGCCAGTGCTCCATGGGATGAGGGGTGCAAAGTGCTGGAATGTCGACACGCACAGCTGCGGGTTCACCATGGACTCGCTGCGATGGCAGTGGCGACGAAGGTGATGATGGGTCTGTCCTGCGGCCCAGCAAGGTGGGGCTGCCGCATGCATGGCCTCGAGGGGCTGCTAACTGATGCAGGTGACATCACGCCCCTCAGGGACCAACCGACACCCCCGTCTGTCCGTCTGAGCTGTCCCTGTGGGAGAGCCTCCTCCGTCCTCCCACCGCACGGCCAGGCTCGACCTCCCCCAGCAAGGGTCTCATCACAAGGGCTTGGTCGTGAACTCTGAAAGTTAAAAACTCAACCCACCCACCTCCTCCTAGATGGCTGGCCCCTCCTCCGTGTCCCGCCTCCCTCTGCTCTGGCCCACTGCTGCGACTGCCTTTCCTTCCAAAGGCATCTCTGAGCTCCTTCCAAACGTGTACTGTACGCGCCCTGCTTATCGTCACCCTGCTTTCAGGCCGCACGTGTGGAACGCTTCTCAATTACGTGTGTTTGAGGCCCAGCCTCTCTCCACTGGGTATCCCCAGAACTATTTCTGCAAAGGTGGGAGGGTGGATCTGGGGATGGACTGGCGAATAAGAGAGACCTTGTACCATCCATCTGTGGATACACCCGTGTTCCTTGTGGCGATATCCAAAACAGCCAGAAGGTGGAAAGGGGCCAAGTGCCCGTCAGGGGATGATGGGTAAACACAATGTGTTCATATTCGCACAGTGCAGGGTGACTCAGCCATATGAGGAAATGGCGTTTTCATATATCTATAGCATGGACGAGCCTGGAAAGCGTCATGCTGAACAGAGTAAGCGAAATATTGTGTGCTCTTCCTGACATGGTGCTGCAGACAGGAAGGAAGCAGATTGGGGTTCTGAGAGGTGGTGGGGAGTGTTTCAGGCCAGGTCCTCTCAATTCACCCATCTCACTGCCCCAGAGCCGCCTCTGACTCACAGCGACCCTCCAGGGCGGAGCAGAGCTGCCCCTGTGGGTTTCTGAGACTGTGCACCTTTATGGGAGTAGAAAGCCTCATCCTTCTCCCGAGGAGAAGCTGGTGCTTCGAACTGCTGCCCTTGCCATTAGCAGCCCAATGCCTAACTCATGACACCACCTGGGCCCTCTAGAACAGCCAAGCCAGTGAAGTGTGTGTGTGTGTATGCACATATAGGTATACCTATACATACACAGATACAGATACAGGCAGGAACCGTGGTGGTGCAGAGGTTGCATGTTGGCCTGCAACCCACATGGATGGCAATTCAAAACCTCTAGCAGCTCTGTGCGTGAAAGACTATGCTTTCAGTGAGCAAGGACACAAAGAAGTGAGTTTGGTTTGGAGATAGATAGATAATAGATAGATAGATGATAGATAGATATATAGACAGATAGAGAGACAGATGATAGATAGATAGATAGATAGATAGATAGATAGATAGATAGATAGATAGATGACAGATCCAGGAACTGGTGCACACAGTTGTAGAAGAGGGAAAGTTCCAGGCTTCTGGGCCAGGCATTAGGAATGATGAACCAAGATCAGCCAGAGAACAGGCTTCAGAGTGCAGAGTCAAAGGGCCCCAAGTCGGCAGTTGAGATGGCAGGCTACTGATGACAAGCAGTTGACAACCGGCTCCCAGGCCTGGCAGCCGGCGCAGCAGGCTGTCGGCTCAAGTCCCAAGGTGGACGAGTCCGATGAGAATCCAGACTCACCAAAGAGCAAGCAAGCTTTCCACAGCGTCAACGTAGGTTAGAAGCCAGCCCCACCTGGAAAGAGTTCATCGTGGGAGATACCGGGGTCCTCACCACTGGGAATCCTGGCCCAGTCAGGTTGACATAAAACCGTAACTGATACAGGGCAAGAGGGGAATAGGGAATTGTTGCTTAATGAACACAACGCTTCTGTGTATGGTGACACTCACCGGCTCTCTGGGTGGGGGGTCAGCCACCCCTCCCCGCCCGTTTCCTGGGCAGAGCCCAGTGGCTGCGGAGAATGGGCATGGAGTTGGGGAGAGGGGTGAGCACCACCCTCCTCTTCCAGGAGTCACAGCACCTCGGACGAACCACTCAGGGCCACCTCTGGGCGGCGGTCTTCCCCAGACCACCCAGAGTCAGGCCTGGAGCTTCCTGGCCCCCAGGACAAGGAAGAGGTACCGACTGGAGGCAAGAACTGCACGCTGGGGTCAAGGGCTTTCCATCCCATGGCCCCCCTTCACCCTTCATTTCCTGCCCGCTTCGAGCAGGCATCTTTGAGAAGAGGCTGCTGTGCAGAGGAGGCAGGTTCCTGAAGAGAATGTTAGCACAGCAAGGGCCAGCCTCCCCGGGGTCTTGCTTTGTTTTCAACCGAAGAGGAAACTAAGGCCCAGAGAGGAGAAGGCACTTTCCCCAGCTGCACAGCCTCATGAGGGGAGAGTTGAATGCAGAGCACAGCGCCCTGCCCCTCACCCCCAGCTCAACACACGCCCTGCAGTTCTCTTTCTATTCAATTCTACTCACCTTCCTTGTGCCCCTGTCTAACGGGCACATTATTGTTCGGGGTGGACAGCAGATCTTTGACAAGAAAACCAAACATGCTTTACGTGCTTTGGCATCTTATTTATTACAGTAAAATCCAGTTCACGTCACTGTTAATAAAACCATGATTTAACAAAGAGCTTTTATTACAAAAACAAATTTTCAGTGACACTGATCAACCGGATACTTTGCAATTAAAAATAATACTGTAAAGAGACTAAAACCATACGGAGAAATGCAACTGACAATAAACTAAGTGATCCCCTGTCCCTCCTCAGAGTGATCCCCGTCTCCACAAGATTGTTACTCGATTTCAAACCATTGGCTGGCATTAAGCGGTTTAACACACGCTGTTCTCCAAATAATTGAACAATTTCATATTTTTAGCTCGAGAACGAGTCCCTAGCAGAGTCTCTAGGCTCTTAACCACAAGTGCCACCAGGAAAACGGGGAGAGCGGGCCGCGCCAGCCAGCCTGTCAAAGGCAGCGACCCCCCTGCCCACAGGAGCGGGCAGACACAACCATTTGGCCCGGTCTCTCTGCTGGAGTGATTCCAAGTCTTCCTCTCATCGCCATGACAGAGGAGAGCTGAGAGTGGAAGGCCCGCCTCCCTCACCTGGCATCGTGCTTGTGTGTGAACTCACACAGGGGAGTGCTTGTGTGGCAGTGGGTTTTCCGTCAGAGTCCTGGTGGTGTCCTGCTATGCTCCCTGAGCCATCAGCTGGCTCCCTCTGTGACAGGGAGGAGCTGCCCCGTCGAGGCCTGGGGGCTAGGGGCAGGGGCCCTGGCGGTATGGCAGTGAAGTGCTCAGTCATCAATAGAAGGGCCCACGGTTCAAACCCACCAGCCGCTCTGCCGGAGAGTGATGTGGGCTCCTGTAAAGACTGTCGCACTAGAGCCCCCGGGGTTGGTGTTCGACTCTGCCCCACGGGGTGGCTATGACTTGAAAAGGCTTCGAGGGCCCCAGCAGCAATGCTTTCCCCCTTTTCGTGTCTTTCATGGAATATATGCTTAGTTCTTTTCTTCCCTCTTCCCAGCAGAGTCCTCTTTGAGATGCCCGGGAGGACGATTGGAATGCCCCCCAGAAGAATTTATTGCAAAGGACGGCATTGAATCTGCAGCTCTGGGAGCAGATGAAGGGGGAGGAGGAGCGAGTGGAGCACATCCTGGCCCACCAGGCCTTGAGGATGATGACCCCAATTAGAGCAGCCAGTCCACAGAGAGGACCACATGGCCAGCCCCACTATGAGACATGACGCCCCTCACTGACCCTGCGGGGGACAGCATAGGAGACACAGTGTGGGAATTGCACCTGATCTGATCCGGCCACACCGAGGCAAAGCACTGGGGGAGTGCAGCAGAACAACAAGGGAATGGAGCGGCAAGGTCCCCAGGGAATGCTGAAAGTGGACTTTGGGGCCAGGGCGTGGTGCCCCAACAGACTGGACTGTAAAACACTCCTAAAGGCCAACAAATGATACTTGAACTAACTACAAGCTTTTCTTTCTTGTTGTGTTTTATTTTGTTCTTTGTCAATAGTTTACTGTTGTTGTGTTGTATGTTGTTGCTTGGTGTTGCTCTGTCTTGTTTTTGTGCATGTTATTATCTCTGCAGGTATCTATAAATAAGATAGGCTGGATGAACAATCTGGAGGAGGAAATAACGGGACGGACAGTTAGTTCCGGGGAGACATGGGATAGGGGGAGGTGGGTGTTAACAAACCCAGGGAAAAGGGAACAACAAGTGATCCAAATTGGTGGTGAGGTGGGTGTGGGAGGCCTGGTAGGGTATGATCAAGGATAATATAATGAAGAGGTATTGCTGAAACCCAGGTGGGGACGGAGCATGATAGTGAGACAAGAGGAAAGTCAAGGTAAATAGAGGAAAGAGCTGGGAGGCAAAGAGCATTTATAGAGGTCTAGATAAAGATATGCACATATGCAAATAATTTATGTATGAGAATGTGCCTATATTTACAGGTTTAGTATTAAGGTAGCAGAAGGACATTGGGCCTCAACTCAAGTACTCCCTCAATGCAAGAATATTTTCTTCTATTAAATTGGCACTCTATGATGCTTATCCTCCTGACACAACCGCTGAAGACAAAGTGGGTGAATAAGCAAATGTGATAAAGAAAGCTGATAGTGCCCGGCTATCAAAAGAGATAGTGTCTGGGATCTTAAAGGCTTGAAGATAAACAACTAGCCATCTAGCTCAGAAGCAACAAAGCTCACATGGAAGAAGCACACCAGCCTGTGTGATCATGAGGTGCTGAAGGGATCAGTTATCAGGCATTAAAGAACAAGAAATCATATCATTGGGTACACACCTCCATGATACGATCGCTGAGGACAAATGGGTGCATAAGTAAATGTGGTGAAGAAAGCCGATGGTGCCTGGCTATCAAAAGATATAGCGTCTGGGGTCTTAAAGGCTTGAAGGGAAACAAGCGGCCATCTAGCTCAGAAGCAACAAAGCCCACATGGAGGAAGCACACCAGTCTGTGCGATCACGAGGTGTCGAAGGGATCAGGTACCAGGCATCATCAGAACAAAACAACTTAGCATAAGGGGAAGTGCGGAGTGGAGACCCAAAGCCCATTTGCCGGCCACTGGACATCCCCTTGCAGAGGGGTCTATCAAGGTGCGATGCAGCAACGATGAAAAATAAACTTCCCTCTAGTTCCTAAATGCTTCCCCGCCACCCCCCCCCCCCGCCCCACTATCATGATCCGAATTCTACCTTGCAAGTCTGGATAGAGCAGAGGATGTACACTGTTACAGATAGGAACTGCAAACACAGGGAATCCAGGGTGGATGGTACCTTCAGGACCAGTAGTGTGAGGGGCGATACTGGGAGGGTAGAGGGAGAGTGGGTTTGAAAGAGGGAACCGATTACAGAGATCTACATGTGACCTCCTCCCTGGGGACGGACAACAGAAAGGTGGGTAAAAGGAGATATTGGACAGGTCAAGATATGACAAAATAATAATTTATAAATTATCAAGGGCTCATGAGGGAGCGGGGGCGGGGAGGGAGGGGGGAAAAAAGAGGACCTGATGCAAAGGGCTTAAGTGGAGAGCAAATGTTTTGAGACTGATGAGGGCAAAGAATGTACAAATGTGCTTTACACAATTGATGTATGTATGGATTGTGATAAGAGTTGTATGAGCCCCTAATAAAATGATTTTTTAAAAAAAGTAAAGGAAGGGCTAATGGCTGTCCTCGCTCCAGACCGCTCCTCCTGCAGGAGCCTGGGGGGATCTCTGGGAACTTCCCCCACCCCTCCCCCACAAGCATGGCTGTGCTCATTCCTTGAGCCTCTGACCTTCCTGTACTTGCTGTTGAAGGCGTGAAGACAGCAGACAAAGGCTTGTGACAATAAGTGCAGGTAGTCCACGCCCCACAGACTCTCATTGGGGGCGGGGGGGGGGCCCTTCTATATGTATTGACACAGCTAATCTTGGCTCCTGCAGCATGCACATAAATATTATCCTGGATGACTGGCATATGGTGCTGTTACGTGTCTTTTAAGAAAACCTCCAACCGAATCCAATATTTCCCATGTGGCACCTGATACACTGTGGGCGTGAGATATTTATAGAGCAGTAATAATGATATTTGAAAACACCGTAATGTCTAAAGGCTCTATTTCCCTGCACACTTCACCGGGGAGGCTGCATTTTGCGGACGCAAGCTCTTGCCAACCATTCACAGTGATTGCTGGAAGCGTGAGCATTGTCGAGCATCACAAACCGCTAGTCTAAGCATTATAGCTCTGGATCCTTCCGAGGGAAAGTCACCTTGGCGGGGAGAAGGGGAATGCTAATCACTGCAGGTAAGGACGTGGAGCCTAACTTGGCCTTTCAGGACTCACCTTTTGCCCTTCAATAAATGCATTTTCCGTGAGGAGCTCTGGAAGATAGTTCATGAAGTTGTAGAACTGCAGAAGGAGCATCAGGGGCTCTGCAAAGTGGGGGTGAACCTCCATAACCAAATATACCACCACTTTGAAAGGATCGAGAGGAGCTGAGCGGTAGGGCGGTAAGAGGTGGGTCTGGGGTCTTTACATTTAGATAAGTGTGCTCACGCCCTTGATCATGGTTCATTTCTGTGGAAACTGTAATCGTGCCTCGTATTGGATTCAGCCCTATTTCATTTAATTCAACACATGTTTACTAAAAAATCCACTAAGGAACAGCTCACCTCTTAAAGATTTACTGTGTACAAGCCCCCTGCCAGGCCCTTGTCTGCGTCACCTCGTTTAATTTTCACCAGACTCTTTCTAGGTGGTCATTCATCCATGTATTACTCAGAGAAGAACTGAGGCCCAGAGAGGTTAAACGTCTTGGCCAAAGGCCTGCCAGCTTACAAACGGCCAAGTCAGGTCTCAAACCCGAGACTGTGTTGCGCTGTGGTCACGCTCCTGTCATCAGTGTAGCGGATGAGCTGAAGATGACGTTGGAGATGTAGTCCCTCCATATGGACAGGGACCCTCATTCTGTTTGGCTACGCGTGAGGCACGGACCTGGGGTATTTGCATGTCCGCCTGACTTAACCGTACATTAGCCACTGACCCTTGATCATGTTCCAGGCTTGGGGGACCCAGAGGCAAATGGGTCATGGCCTCTGTCTTGGAGAAGTGCTGCCCCGACGTAGGAGACAGGCGTGTACATAGAGAACAGCACCTGTGGTCCGGGCTAGACAGAGGGACCCCAGGAGTCTAAGAGTCAGGGAGCACTTGACCTTGAAGATCAGGGACCGCCCAGGGCGTGGTGAGGCAGGAGATGGAGCTGCAGAGATGGGGTTGAGCTGGCCAGCTGAAGGGGAGGCAGGGCTGCTGGGCAGAGGGACCCAAGGGGCCCATGAACGACACAGGCACTGAGAGTGGAAGCCTTGGCTGGAGTGGTTAGCAGAGAGCAAATCACAGAGGGCTGTGGCTGTAAGTGAAGCTGCCGGGCCGGAGGCTAGGGGGTCCTAACAGTCATGGGGAGGGTCTAACCTGCCCTGTGGTCACATAACTGACTCAGTGGAGAGATGGACTAGAGGGTGGCGGGAAGGTCCGGGAGAGGGTCCTTGCAGAGGCTCATATAAGAACTCACACAAAGGGGATGGTGTCCTGCACTGGGTGGTCGAGACCATGGGACAGACAGAGTTTTTGGAGGAGAGAATGGACAGCAAGGACTAAGCCTTCTTCGGTCTCAAGCTGGTGGTGCCAGCAGCTTAGCCCAGGACCACGAGGTGGAAACAGTCTAGAAGTGGTTGAGATCCCCCAGGGAGAGCCAGCCCCAGAGAAAGGGAGGGGGGGAGGTGGGTTGGGGGTGTGAAGCTGGACCCTCCTCCACCCTCTGAGCATGCCTGGGAGGAGGGGAGACAAAGCTCGTGTGGCACAGGTGAGCTGAAAGAGGCCCAGCTTAGCTGTGTGCCAATCAAGGTCTCTGAGATTTATTTAGGACCGCCATAGGTGCCAGGGCCCAGGATTTAAGATACCTATAGGTGCCAGGCAGCATGTTTGGTGCCACTTCTGAGTCTCACAGCAGCCTTACAATGTTGGTGGTTCAAATTCATTCAATGGTCCCATGACAGACAGGCGTGATGATCTGCTTCTACAGAGATTAAAACTCGAAAATCAAACTCACTGCCCCTGAGTCAATTCCGACTCCCAGAGACCCCCGTAGGCGGAGGAGAACTGCCCCCATGGGTTTCTGAGATGACAACTCTCTGCAGGAGCAGGCAGACTCATCTATCTCTTGCAGAGGGCAGAGGGTTTGCTGCTGTGAGGGATCATTGGGAACAAAACTCTGTTCTTAGGTTGGAGCTCACTGTTGCAACCACTTGTGTCCATCTGTCTTGTCCAGGGCCTTACTCTTTTTCACTGCCCCTCCCTTACCAAACATGACGTCTTTCTCCAGGCATGGACTGGTCTCTTCTGACAACATGTCCCAAATGCATGAGACACACCCTCGCCATCCTTGCCTCGAAGGAGCATTCTGGCCGTACTTCTTCCAACCCAGATCTGCTACTTGTTTCTTCTGGCAGTACGTGGGACTTTCAACATTCCTCACCAACACCGGCGTTCAAATGCATGGATTTTTCTCCTGTCTTCCTCATACAATGTCCAATTTTCACATGCATAGGAGGCTATTGAAAATACGATGGCTCAGGTCAAGCCAACCTTAGTCCTCAAAGGAATACCCTTCCTTTTCAGCACGTTGAATAGTCTTGTGCAGCAGTTTTACCTAATGCAATACATCATGTGATCTCCTGACTGCTGCTCCCGTGAGCCTTGATGTGGATCCAAGCAAGATGAAATCCTTGACAACTTCAACCTGTTCTCCACGAATCATGATGTCCATTAGTTCAACTGTGAGGATTTTAGTCTCCTTTACACCAAGTCGCAGATCACACTGAAGGCTGAAATCTGCATCAGCTCCAAGTCCCGCTCACTCTCAGCAAGCAAGGCTGTGTCGCCTGCGCATCTCAGATGTTAATGAGCCTTCCTCCCATCCTGATGGCACACTCGTCTTCATAGAATCCAGCTTCTCTGGTGATCTGCTCGGCACGCCGGTTGAATATGTGCAGCCGAGGATTCAACCCCGATGCATCCCTTTCCTGATGGGAAACCATGCGGTATTTCCTTGTTCTGTTCCCACAGCTGCCTCCTGATCCGAGTACCAGTTCCCCATGAACACAGGGAAGTGTCCTGAAATCCCCATTCTTTTCAAGGCTATCTGGAGTTTGCGATGGTCCGCACAGTTGAACGCCTGGGCATTGTAGAGGCTGCTGGTTTCAAACTGCTGACCTTGTGGTTAGCAGCCCCAGGTGTACCCACTACACCACCCGGCTCCTCTCCCACAAAGATGAAAAGCCTATGGAGAAGCTCTAGTGTGTAAACGATCGATCGGATCCGCCCGAGTTGGATTCGATGGGAACAGGGTTGGGTGTTGGTTATCATTGTCCCTACGCTTTACCTAGGAGGAAAGCGAGGCTTGGGAAGTTCCCCTGCCCGGGGCTGTGTGGAATCTGGTTCCATAGCCATCTGGCCCCAGATGTGTGCTTGCCCCACGGGGAGGTCCAGGGAGGTCCGGAGAGCTTCCTCTCTCCGCCCTGTCCGGATCGAAAGAAGACCACCACAGTTGGCCCACACAGAGGCCTCCATGGGCTCAGCCGATGCTCACTCGGCCCTGATGGGCCACGAGCTCAGGTGCTCAGGGGCTGAGGGGAGGGGTCGTGGTGGTAACCCTAAGGTCCCCAGTGCAAGAAGCAAACCTCAGAGAGAAGATGTAAGGACGCGACTTGTGTGGTGTGAGCCCCTGGGGGGAGGTGAGGCCCTGACATAGCCTCTGCAGCCCTGCCTCACAGCTGCCTGCCAGCCTGGTGCAGACACAGACACTCACCGGGTGCCGCCCCAGGTTGCAGTGGCGTCTCTGCCGTGTGACCATACACACATCTGCCAGCCCGGCTCAGCTGCTGACAGGAGATGTGACAGACCCACGCTGGAGGGGAGTGTGCATCCAGGTGTCTAGAAAGAGAGCTGACATGCTGCCGTGAGGGCTGCCTCCTCTCCTGCTGCTGGTCCCCAGCTCTCGGGCATCCGTGTCCATGTGTGCCAGCGTCACTCCTGGCTGACACCACCTGGCAGGTGCCTTTTCTGGAGGGAGGGAGGGAGGGCAAGGGTCTGGGGGCAGTGGTGATGCATTTCCTGGAAGGAGCTTGAGCAGATGTTGGAGGGCGACTAGTGGCATGCTGGTCAGCTGCCTTCGGGACAGGACCGAGCTGGTGGAAACGAAGTCCACGCTTGAATTTGGGAACAGGAGGCAGGAGGCTGCTCCCCCTCTGCCCCGTGTCCCTCCTGCAGGCTTAGGTCTTAAAGACTTCTCACCCCAAACAAATACTCTGCAAGCGTGGGCCCTTCATCTTTTAAACACTTTACTTAGAGTCGAGCTTCCTCCAAGGCAGTGGGTCTCAACCTTCCTTCCTCATGCGGGGACCCCTTAATCCAGTTCCTCACGTGTGGTGACCCCTCGACCATAAAATCATTTTCATTGCTACTTCTTCACTGTCGTTTTGCTACTGTGATGAATCGGGTGACCCCCGTGAAAGGGTCGATCAACTCCCAAAGGGGTCGCCACCCAGAGGTTGAGAACTGCTGCTCTAAGGCGATGGCCGGCAGCCTTCTAACCAGCCCCCGGGGCGGCAGAAGACATCCTGGAGTGACGAATGCGCTTTGTTGCGGAAGGGTGGGCTTCTCTTCCGATTTCACCCAAGTGGCATGCCCGCGACGATGATGGGCCATTACTGTGTCTTGCAGGGAAGGTGCAGAGGGATGCAGGCAGTACAGAACATGCCAACCCGACAAACACAGTCCCCGCCCGGAGACGTGGAACAGAAATCCTCACTGTCTTTGGGGTTCAGTCTCACACCCTTGAAACTAAACATAGCCCTAAAGGAAAACAGCCTGGCCCCCCAGTGCAGGCCTTTGGTAGCTTGAAAGGAGGTAAGGAAGGGGTACCTAACAAAAGACTCAAAGCATCGTCAAAGGAAGACCTAGTTCTCTATGTAACCTGCTCACCCGAGCAAATGCCGCTCCTATGACACTGCTGCGGGGGACTCTGGTCCCCATTCCGGAAAACACCAGAGATGCGCCCAGGGCCAGGGATGTGCCAGGTGGTAAGCCGGCTACTCTTTCTCAGTCCTAGAAAATCCCCAATGTCAACTTTCCATCACTGTCCCGGTGCAGTCACGGAGGGATATGATGCCATGCTCTGAATCAGGCAAATGAAACATTAAAAGGCTAATAGACTGTTTTAACTCAGGGGGAACAGGTGGCACAACGGTTTCAGCGCTCTGCTATAGTTCAAACCCCCAATGACTGGGGGACAACACCTGTGATGGGCTCTTGTTCATAACACAGCCTGAGGGCTGCGAGAGCATTTACAGTGATGAGACAATCACCTCCACCACCTCCTCCTCCTCCACCTTCAGCGCCTACATTTCAAATTCCACCTCCACCTCCACCTCCTCCTCCACCTCCTCCTCCACCTGCAACTCCACCTCCTCCTGCACCTCCACCTCCACCACCTCCACCTCCAGATCCACCGCCTTCACCACTTCTACCACCACCACCACCACAAGCTCCACGTCCACTTCCACCATCTCCACCACCATTACCTTTTACTCTGTGATCATATCCTAGAGCAGACCCTCAAAAGCCAACCCGTTTTGTGAATATGCAGGGGGATTACCAGGGAGAAAGCATGGGGCATGCCGCAATGCAGTTCCGATGTGACCCATGCTCTTGAGAACCAGCGTTAAATGCGAGCCTTCCCTGCGCATACTTGGCAGGGACGGCTGGACTGTGGGGAGCAGGGTGCATAGGCGGGCACGTTAGAGGTGGAAGCAGGGAGACGAGAAAGCAAGAAATAAGAGAAGCTCCTTGTACGTGAGGTTCACATGGAACTTCTTGCGTGTCTAAGGAGCCTGGTGGCACTGTGGGTTTGGTCTGCTAACCAAACGAGCATCAACTCAAACCCACTTGTCACTCAGAGGGGAAAAGATGAGACTGCCTGCTCCCACAGAGACAGGAGCTGGGGAGCGTGGTTGCTGCTGCCTTCGGCCATCGGGCGGGTGTTGGCTCAGGCGCCCAGCGGGCAGAGCAGAGCTGCTCCATCAGGACTTCGAGGCCATGCGCTTGCTGAAGCAGACTGCCGGCTTGGCGTCCTAGGTCTCCCAGGTGAGTTCACACTGGTAGCCAAGGAGGCGAGCCTTTGTGACACCCAGGGGCTCCCTCCGTCAGCACGGGCTGTTTTCAGCCAGAAGAGCACAGTGGACAATAGTGTCCTTTCTTCTTTATTCCCGACGACCGGCTGCCCTCATCTCCTCTCTGCAGAGCATATCCTCTGTGCAGGCCCGGGTGGGGGACGGGCTACTCCACACACTGGGGACGGTGTCCTGCCTGGGCCTCCAGGGGTGTGAAAGTGGACGGGCAGAGGTCATGGTGCACGCTCCACATTTCTACACAATCTGCAGAGCTGGCAGGGTGGGTGGGCTGCTTCCACACTGCTCCGCCGGCTGCTCTGTGGGATAGAGCTGAATTAGTCAGAGGCTAATTCAAACATGAATTAGCCCTGCGGTTTGCAAACATGAGCACCAGAGCCATGTTCCACGGTGTTGCATTGCACATGGCCCCTAGACAACCCCACTGTCCTTAACATCCCTTTCCCCAGAGGCCCACTGTCCCAAGATATCATTGCTCCTAGCACACCATGTCCCTAAACCAGTGCTGTCCCGAGAACCCTATGACTCTAGAACCCCTGTTTCTAAGACCCTACCACCCTTTACCCCCACTGACTTAAAACCCCTGCCCCACAGAGTCCCACTGTCTCTAAAACAGCACTGTCCCTAAAGGCCCCCTGACCCTAAAAGTTAACTGTCCATATATATTTCTGCCCCTAGTACACCATTGCCCCTAAAGCCCCACTGTCCCCAAAGCCTCACTACCCCCAGAATTCCACTGTCCCTAAACCCCGCACCCCTGAGACTCCACTGTCTTTAAAATTCCCTTGCCCCAAACCCACTTTCTTTAGAATACCACCATGTCCCAAACAGCATTGTCCCGAGAATACCCCTGTCCCTAGAACACATTATCTCTAGAACATCACTGCGCCCGGCACACCACTGCCCCTGAGGACATCAAAGCCCAGGGACCACCACTGCCTCTAGGGACCTAGTGGAGAGTCATCACCCTTTAGAGTCGCCTCAGTCTGGGAAGAGGGGCTCAGCTCAGAAGCCAACCAACCCCCTAATCTGCCACAGAATCAGTGACATCAGGGGGTGATGTCATCTAGTGAGGCGATGTGTGGTGCCACTGTCCCTTCTCCCAGCAAGGGATTCTCCTTTGGTACCCGACCAGACGGGTCCTGAGTGCTGTTTGTGATCAGTCTTCATCATGGAACACCATTTCATAAACATGGCATCGGAGTCCTATTTCTTATATGACCATTAAGAACAGGCCCCCTGCTGTCTGTCAGTTGGCTGTGCTGTGGTGGCGAGTGTGTTGCTGTGATGCTGGAGACAATGTCACGTGATACCCACAGCCCTCAGCTCTCAGCCGGGCTTCCAGACTAAGGACGGACCATGAAGACGGAGTAGGCGGTCCACGTCAGAGGAGTCAGCCTCTGAGAACCCCATGGGCAGCCTGGCCACGTTGCCAGGTCCTGGAAACCCAGTGACGAGCAGCAGGACCCTGTCAGAGACGGCGCCAGCAGACGAACCTCTCACGTTGGAAGTCACTCGAGATACGACCAAGGAAGAGCTGCCTTCTCAAAGCAGAGTCGACCAGAGTGACCGTTGGGACCTTCATCTGCTGATGGGGTACAGCTCAGGATGAGAAGAACAACTGCATACATCTGTCGGTAATTGGAACTTGGAATGGACACAGTCAGGACTTAGGAAAACTGGAAGTTGTGAGAAATGAAATGGAATACATAAAGATCAGTGCCTAGACGTTCATGAGCTGGTCCTGGCCTTTAGAATCAGAAAAATAATACGATTTACTACGCTGGGGAGTGACAAAATCAAGAATGGTATTGCATCCATCATCAAAAAGGACCTTTCTACATCTATCTTGAATACAGTGGTGTCCATGACAGGATTATATCAAGGAAATCCAGTCAATGCATCTGTCATTCAAATGTGTGCGCCAACCACTAAAGCTAGTGATGCAGAAACCGAAGAACCCGACCAACGTCGTCAGCCTGAAATTGATCCACCAGGAAACCAAGATGCATCGATAGTGATTGGCCGTTGGAATGGAAATGTTGGAAGCACAGGAAGTAGCAGACGTTGGAAAATACGGTCTTGGGGATCGAAAGGAAGCTGAAGATTGCAAGGTAGAATTTTGCCAAATGAACGACTTCTTCGTTGAAAATGCCCTTTTCAACAACAAAAGGACTCCTCCATAAGGAATACACGGAGTTCAAATTGTGGGAAAGGAAGCTGGAGGAGCTCAATATCAGCTGCTAAAACCAGGAACAGACTAGTTCATACTGTCAATTGTTCACGTGCACGCTCAGGATAAAGCTGAAGAAAATGAAAATGAGTCCATGAGAGCCCAATATGACCTTGAGATCCCACCCAAATGTCAGAGCATTCGGTTCATAAAACATGACAGAAGACCCGATGAGTTGTGGGGGGGAGTCGGGGGGCACATCAAGGTCATCGTGCATGAAGGAAGCAAGAGCTCATCACAAGACAGGAAAGAAAGACAAGGTCACAGTGCAAGTCGGAAGAGACTCTGAAACTTGCTCTTAATTGTCGAGTAGCTAAGTTAGCAAGGGAAAGAAATGGTGAAGCCAAAGAGCTGAACAGAATTTCAAGCTGCACTGAAAGCATTCGCCAAGAACAAGGCTCCAGGATTTAGTGGCATATCAATGGCAATGTTTCAACAAGCTGATGAAACACTGGAAGCACTCACTCATCTATGCCAGGGATTGGAAGACAGCTACTTGGCCAACTGAGTGGAGGAGATCTATAGCTGAGCTCATCCCAGTGAAACGTGAGTCAATAGAATGTGCAATTGTAGAACAAGATCACTGATACCAGGAGCCCTGGTAGCACCGTGGTTATGTGTTGGGCTACCCTGTGCAGGGTCGGTGGTTCAAAACCACTCGCCAGTCTGAAAGAGAAAGACGGGACTTTCTCCTCTCGAAACTCAAAGGGGCAGTTCTCCCCTGTCCTATGCAGCCAGGGAGTCGGAATCGACTCCGAGACAGTGAGTTTTGAGATCACTGATATTGCTTGCAAGTAAAAATTTGCTGAAAATCATTCAACAATGAATGAAGATGAAAACCATTCAACCAAAGGAAAATCGGTGCACTTGAACTATGGCGTTGAGGAAGAATGTTCACAGCGCCATCAACAGTGCACGGTTGTAACCGTCCATTGCCAAAGGTTCAGGCCAGATCCACAGAAAGATCTGGAATAACTGATGTTATTCCTGATGTTAGATGGATCTTGACTGAAAGCAGAAAATACTAGAGATAGGTTTACTTGCGTTTCATTGACTTGGTAATGGTGTTCCGCTATGCGGCTCAAACAAACCTGGGGAACAGGAGACGGAGGGGCATTCTAGATTACTCGTGATTACGTGGAAACGGCACATGGACCACGAGGCAGCTGTTTGAACAGAACAAGGGGATGTCGCATGGTTCAAATCAGGAATGATGTGTGTCAGCGTTGGGGCCTCTCGCCTTCCCCGTTCAGTGCCTACGCTGGGCCAATGGTCAGGACGACTGGCATCAGGACCAGAAGAAGGCTTCTTAACAAGCCAAGATATGCAGATGAGACAGCCTTACTTGCTGAAAGTGCGGAGGATGATGAAGATCAGGGTTGCAGCCTTTCTCCATGGATTACATCGCAACGGAAAGCAAACCGAACCGCTCACAACTGGACCAATCGGTACCATCATGGTAAGTGGAGATAAGGTTGAAGTTGTTAAGGATTTCATCTTGGCGCCACAATCAAGGCTCATGGAAGCAGCAATCAAGAGATCAAATGACACATTGCATTGGGTACATCTGCTGCACAAGACCTCTCTATTTAAAATGCTGAAAGGCAAGGGTGTTTTTGCTTTGAAGATAAAGGTGCACCTGACCCAAGCATGGCGCTTTCACTGACCTCCTACGCGTGCGAAAGGGACATGCGATAAGGAAGACCGGAGAAGCGTCGATGCATCTGAACGGCGGGTTGGTGAAGAATCTGACAGCGCCGCGGACCGCCCACAGGACCGTCAGAGCTGTGTTGGGCTCCTCGGTGACAAGGATGGGGAGGCTTGGTCTCACCCCCTTCAGATGTGCTGTCAGAAGAAAACAATCCTGCGGGCGGGGCATCAGACTTGGTCAAATGAAGGGGCAGCCAAAGGAGAGGCAGCCCCCGGACAAGACAGATGGACACGGTGGCTGCAGCAGTGGTTTCCAGCAAAAGGACGATGGCAGGGCGGGGCAGGACCGGGCAGTGTTTCCTTCTGTTCCGAGTCACAGCAGACTCGATGGCACCCAACCATGACAACGGTAAGCAGGCATTTTGCCTACGATCTCCACGTGGAACTGCAGTGTTGTCAGTCACAACTGGGTCTCCTTTTCCTTAATTCTTAAAAATTTTTTTGAAAGTTATCATGTAGGTGCACGACTACCAATGACTACAATAATGTAGCGAAAGAGAAGAGTCCTGCTGTGTGTGTGGGGGGTGTGTGTCCAGGAAGCTGCGGGCGGCGAACCCCAAGGCTAAGCCACAGCTGAGACTCAGCAGGTGCCCATGTGGGGGAGTGAGGAGGCGCCCTGCCGCTGTAGAGGTGCCCAGCCTACAGCGCTCTGGCGCTCTGAGCTGGAATTGACTCGAGGGACGAGGTTTGGTTTTGGCTTTGTAGCTAAGACATGAGAAGAGTTGCAAAAACTTGTGTAACTCTTGTAAGTGTTGACGAAACACGCCTGTAAAACGCCAGCAGGGATGAAAGCAACGGTTGGTCCTCAGGCAGCCCCAACCATGGGATTTGTGCACTTGACCTGAGCATGTTAGAAGGCTCCATTGGCATAGGATGGTTGCTTATAAAACATGTTTTTGTTGTTATAACTAGCTGCAAGGATATTTTTATTAAAAAATACTATTCTGCTGAAACAATGCACAAAAGTTTCATTTCACTCTCTGCCATCTGGTCCACATCGCTCGGAGGGACCTCTAGCATAGAAGAGGACTTCTCTGGGTTTCTGAGACTGGCTCTTTATGGGAGTAGAAAGCCTCGTTTCTTTCCCTCAGTGTAGCTCGTGAGCTCGAACTGCTGAGCTCAGATGAGCAGCCCAACTTGTAGCCACTGAGCCGCCTGGCTCTGACAAAGTCACCAGATGCAATCTGCGCTTCCTCCCATCTGCTAGTGACAACACTACAGAATCAAGAGGCAGACATCTACCTGAGACCTCTCCACAGACTGCCAGTGGCCAGGGTCTGGTCAGAGCCCCAGGGGGCCACCCCTAGGAGAAAATGTGCCCACATCTCTGCAGTTGGAGGCGGTCTGGGCGGGTGGAGGGTGTTAGGAAAAGGAACCAACATTTACCCAGGATCTAAACCATGATCTTTGGGGCCTCTAATCCTCTATGGGTGTTTTTCTGCCAACTGCTTTCCTTGCAGGGAGCAGGGATTCTTCTGCAAGTGGGGCCAGGGCGTGTTTATCTGCGTGTTGCAAATTACATGGTAAACACGGATCCCCTGGTTGAGGCAGTTACTGAGCCTCTTTGTTAGAGTAATAAGATTACAGCAATCTGGGCAGACTTTCAAGTGTTTATTTTCAGAACGTTACTTCAGAGGGGGTTAGTCATATAGTACCAGCCCCGCCTCGATTCAGGGTATTCCGATCAGAGCTAACTTTGTTCAAATGAGCGTTGATCTCTTCATGTGCAATCCCACTGCCATCAAGTCGATGCTGCTCATAGTGACCCTTCAGGACAGGTCTCCTGTAACCCTGTACAGAACAGAGAGTCTCATCTTTCTCCTGAGGAGCAGCTGGTGAGTTCGAACTGCTGATCTTGCAGTAAGCAGCCCAATCTGAAGCTTACTGTGCCAGACCCCTCAATTTCTCCATAGAAGAAGGGGGAAGGATAGGTGTCTCAACACATTCTAGCTGTGTGCCTGTGTTAGTCCGGGGAGACAAGAGAAACAAATTCATAGACACACTCATATGGGTACCAGGAAGAGGTCTCTATACAAGAGAGGTTGGATATTGAGAAAACAGCCCAGCCCAGTCCAGATCAAGTCCCTAAGTCCGGTATTAGCCCATATATCCGATACCAATCTATAAAGTCCTCTTCAGACTCACAAAACACATGCAATGAGGCCGAATGCAGGACGACCACAGGCCAGTGGGTGCAAAGTCTTGTGGATCCAGTGGCAGTTGAAGTATCTCAGCGCTGGCAGGGGTCTCCACGTGGCCCCTCCAGCTCCCAGAGCACGAGCTCTATCAGCATAGCGCCATGTGCTTGTCAGTAGAGCGTCTCTCAGGGAGTGAGTCGAGAGAGACTGTGTCTCCCACCTCCAGGGAGGAAAAAAACAGGAATTCCTAGAATCCTCAGGAGAAGCCCTTGCCCATACAGAGGCCTTATTGACTATGACCCGATAGACAGACTAGTCTCCACCCCATTCACTCTTAATCCTCTCAAGTCCCAAATTGACACCAAATTATGTAACTACCACAGTGCCCTATAGCCAGTTTTCTGACAAACAAGTTGTGTTGATTCTAGCACTGTCCTGGGCCCACAGATTGGAAATAGCGTTCATAAGGGAAACCCTTATAGCAGATCCTTTCCTGCACAGCTCAGAAGCCTGTTGGCAGGCTAACCAATGCAGGCCCGGGCGGCCCTTTGCTCTGCCTCACCCACGGCTGCTAGGATCAGACCGCCTGGGCGGCACCTAACAACAACAATGAGGGAAACTCACTGCCTTTCAACCGCATTTACTGAAAGCCAGTCTTGGTCACCCATATCCCATTTTCCTGTTGATTTGCAGTCTACGTGAGGGATCGATCCCTCGGCTCAGTGGCGAAAGCACCGCCCCTCCCAGCAGTGCCGCAGGGAGAAGTTCGCAGTGTCAGCCCAGACCCAGCACTGGGGGTGGTGGGGCCCTTCCCCTGGCTGGACTGTGGGGCTTCCCGTCAGCCACCTCGCCTTGGGGTGCACTGACCCTCCCTGTGCGCTGATTGCTGGAGAATTGGTGGTGGTGTGTGTGGGGTGGGGTGGGGGGGGTCGGTGGGGGTGTGTGCGGTGTGGGGGTGGGGATTAGAAAGAGGGCCCAAAACCACTTCATTCTCCGAGAGGCTCGCAGGCTCCTTAATATAACCAACTGCTACTGAGCCCAGTGTGAGGCAGGGAGACCCCCCCCCCCTCCCCCGGACAGAGTAGAGCTGCTCCTGAGAGTTTCCGAGCCTAGACTTGTGTCACCACCAGTTTCATTGGCATAGCATTCGCACAGCGCATCCAAAGAGCTGTACAATCGCCACCACGATCACCTTAGGAGTGTTCTTCCTGCTTGTGCTCAGCGTCCTTGGCTCCCCATCACCCCCCAATCGCCTCTGCCCCGCCCCCAGGCGCCTTTCGTCGGCCCGGTGTCACCCTAGACGCTCCTCCCCTGGGATTCATGTACAGAAACACACACGCCGACCAAGCTAACAAGGACAGCCATCTAAAACACACGAAGACCTCCATCGAGAGGAAAGCGAGGATATTAAAAACTAGAACACATTCAAATGCATCATAAGGGAGATCAAATGATAGGGAGTTAACCTGTAACCCAACTTCATCTGCAGCATTCTGCATGAGAGCAAGGCTCTCACACGCGGTCCATGGTCCGAGGGGATTCACCAGGGCCTTCACCCACGAGTATGTGCCCTTCACATTGAAAAACAGAAACAGCTTTAAAATGAGTCAAAATGGAGACCAAATCATAAGCGATTACATTTTGAACCCAACTGTGTCTTCCATAATCAGTTTCACAATGTTCTGTGTCTGATAACAGGGCTATATGTCTTTCTGGGAGCAGAAAGCCTCATCTTTCCCTTGAGAAGGGCTGGTAGAATTGAACTGCTGACCTCGCAGTTAGCAGTCTAACATGTAACCACTCCTCCACCAGGGCCCCTGTGGGTTTCTTAGACTGTAACTCTTTATGGGAGTAGAAAGCCTCCTTTCTCCCGGGCAGCAGCTGGTAGCTTTGAATTGCTGACTTCGAGGTTAGCAGCCCAGCATATGACCCCTACACCACCTGGGTTCCATTCAGCTCTGCAGAAATTCAGTGTGCATCTCCCAGGCACACCTTGGGGCCTGGTGGTTCATGGGTAGAGCTCTTGCCTTCTGTGTGGGAGAGTGAGGTCTGAGTCCTGACCAAAGCAGCCCATTTTTAGCTACCACCATGGGGCTTGGTGTGCCCTGTGCTGCTGGGCAAGGCTGAAAACAGCTTCCAGACCGAGGTGGAATAGGAAGAAGGATGGATCTGCTTACAAGGGTCAGACCCACCACTAAACGTGGGCATTATTTGTTCTGTGGCGTGTGCAGTCTCCACAGCAGCTAACAACTGCCACTGCCAACCACACAGGTCCTCAGAGCCCTCCACTCTGGCCCAGTCTCCCTTCCTGAGCCCTCATCATCCACAATCTCCCCTGATTGTATTCCCCACCCTCCACAATCTCCCCAGATAGATTGTATTCCCCACCCACCACAATCTCCCCGGATAGATTGTAATCTCCATCTTCCACAATCTCCCTGGATAGATTGTATCCCCCACCCGCCACAATCTCCCCTATTCCCCATCTTCCACAATCTCCCTGGATAGATTGCATTCCCCACCCTCCACAATCTCCCCCCATAGATTGTATTCCCCACTGTGGTAGTTACATAATCTGTTATCAATTTGAGACTGATGAGTGAAGGAGTGGAGTTTATCTGTCAATCAGATCGCAGCTTGATGACCATATTTGGAGGTGCTAAGGATATAAACAGTTCCGTGGAGGCAGGACACTGACTCAAGACACTGGCTCACTCCCTGTGAGACATTTCTGCAGACAGGACACTAGAGCCACGTGGAGCCCCCTGACAGCCCTGAGATACCTCTACCGCCACTGGATCCACAAGGCTTCCACTCACTGGCCTGTGATCTTCCTGCGCTTGGCATCATTGCATGTGTTTTGTGAGTCTGTAGAGGACTTTATAGATTGGTATGGTCTAACATCAGACTTACGGGCTTGATCTGGACTGGGCTGGGATGTTTTCTCAATATTCAACTACTCTTGTATATAAAGCTCTTTCTTATAAACACATGAGTGTCTGTGAATTTGTTGCTCTAGTCAACCCAGACTAACACAGCCGCCCTCCACAAATCTCCCTGGATAGATTGTATTCCCCACCCTCCACAATCTCCCGGATACATTGCCTTTTCCACCCTCCTCCTGGCAGACGCTAGGCTCTGGGCTGTGTCACTGCAGGTCCTGATACCAGGCGCGGTCTCATGGTTCTCTGGACACTAATGCTTTTCTCCACCCGACATTCTTCAGGGACCAGCCCCGTGGCTGCTTCTTGGGAACTTATCTAAAAGTCCCCCCCTTCTGTGTTCGGGACCCCCTACTGTGTCCCAATGTCCCCACCTAATTTTGTACTCGACTGCCATCCTGTCTGGATTCCCCAGGAGGCTGTGTAGGCTCTGTGGGGCCGAGAATCATTTCAGTTCATCCCACGCTGTTTCCCTGAAGAAAGGGGCTTTGGTAAATCTCAGAGGAGGAAATAGATCAGTGAAGGAATGAACGGTTAATAGAGACACAAATAAGCACTAGCTTTGCCAAAGTGCGTTTCCGTTTACAGGGTTTTCACATCCCTCGGTCTCTCGAATTTTCCCGGCAAAGTAGTCAAGTGGTTATGCCTGCGCGGCTGTCAGAGCGAGGTTAAATTATAGCAGCAATAACAGCTCCAACGTTCAGGACTGACGCCACGCCGGGGGCGCATGGAAGCAAAGTGGTGGGAGGTGGCAGAGTCTGGGCCCATCACACCGTGGGGGACATTGAATCTCGGAAACTTCTCCACAGGCAGAGCCAGGATTGGAACCTACACTCTTGGGACTCTGCACCGTTGCTTTTGTTTTGTTTGCTTTCAAAGGCCCAGGCACACAGGAGGCTCACAGGAGGAAGGAGTCTTTTCCAGCTGCTCAGAAGAGGCTGGAGCAAAGTGCTGAAGGACTGCAGGCAGGACAGAGAGCCCACTGCTGCGGTCAGGGGCAGGCAGGCTCGGAGCCTGAGGGACAGATAGCGTGAGGTATGGGCAGTGGCCCTCCGGTTGTCCTAAGAGCCTCAAAGGCGCTTGGGCTTTGTCCCAAGAGGCTCTGGTGTGAACAAGGGGAGGCGGGTGGCAGAGGGAGCAGAGTCCAGAGGAGAGAGGACAAGGCACAGTGACTCGACATGGGGAGGGACAGCGCGCGAAGGCTCTCCCCACTGCACTCAGCATTGTCCCTGACACCTGCTCCATTGTTCCAGCTGCAGGCCAGGCCCGAGCTCCTCAGCGGGGGAGAGGGTGGTCATCTTCCCGCTCCCTGTGCGGAGGGCAGGCTGGACACATGTTGATGAGCGAAGGAGGGAGTGGAGGAGGGAGCGAGCCGTGTGCTCCTCCTTTCCCTTCGGCCATCTGTGAAGGCCAATCACAGGGAGAAGGGCCTACACTTGCCATTCTCCCTCAGCTGCTGAACTTGGTTTTGAAAAGGGCTTCAAGAAAGCTTTGTTTTCCTCGGATGAATGAGTGATTCATTCAGCAGGTTTGAAATAGCCCCCCAAAAGAAGCCAAACAAGGGCGGGAGTGGGGTGGGGGTCGCGGGGAGAGGCAAAGGCAGCTGTGCGGGAGCAACAGGGGGAAGCAACTATCAGCTCCACGGGAGGAGTGAGAGAAGGGATGGGGCCCCTGACTCACAGGTGATGTTTCCTTGAGGCTGAGTGGGGGGAAAACCCCAAATCTATGCCTGAAAGCAGGGCAGCCTAATTCTGCTTCCAAGTCCACTACAAGTGACCTTGCGACACACTTTGGACATGGCCACCTTCTCCCATTGGCTCCCAAGAAGTGCCTTTGGGGGAGGCTGCGCCTATGGAGGTAAGGGAGGCCATCAGTCTTATTCTTCAGCCTGGGGGTTGGTGGTGGTGGAGGTGGAAGCATGGCCTTGGAAAGGAGGTGCTCGCTCCCATGGGCACGCAGAGAGTTGGATGCTTTTAACACAAAGCGTGCCCCCTTTCCTTCCCAAGACATCGGGATACTCATCCATCCGGGAGAACACGTTTTCAAAAATATAAGATGAAAACTCTGAGTAAGCACAGACTGAGCAGAAAAGAGGACGTCTGTGGGGACTAGCAGCCTAACCTTGGAGGCGACACCATCTGCGGCTGAGAAGGCGCGCTTGCTCGGCGTGACACACTGTCGTGAAATGCGGAACTCAATACCACGAAACACTGGAATGGCTTTTGCGGGGGTGGGGGAGGAGGTACCCGATTCAGTAAGCAGTGTTTTTTTTTAATCACAAGAACACAATCTAAAGCCCCAAATGGTTCCTTTAATGTGCCAAAAACATGCTTCCCGATACATTGTTAGCGAGAGCAGGGAAAGGAAAAGAAATGGGAATTTTGTTGCTATTTCATTAGACGGCAGCCAACAGCTTCTATCCTCGTTGGCAAGAGAGCCTTTTTTGCTGCGCTGTATTTTGCTCACAGAAATCTGCATAGAGTGATTTGCATACCAAAACCACATTTGGGAAAGAAACTTTGCACCGAGGCCAGGGGCAGACGAGGTTGCCACCTTGTGAGCTTCCTATCTGCACAACACCCCTGGCCGCTTGCTTTCCGTTCGTCTGCATCCCGAATTGTGCGCCCAGGAGTCTGCACTTTGTGACGCATGAGACACGAAAGCAAACTCTATCCTGCAGCGTACTTTGAAGCGAGAACCAGCATGACGTGGAAGCCACATCTTTCCATCTCTAGCTGTCCGAGCCGGCCCCGCATGGTCTTCAGGGTGGATGCTGGCGCCGTGCCGTCCAGTCGCTTCCAACTCAGAGTGACCCCCGGGACCGCATGGAAGTGCCCCTGTGGGCTTCTAAGGCTGCACGTCTTCACAGGGGCAGAAAGCCTCACCTGGCTCCCATGGAACAGCTGGATTTGAACGGCCGACCTTACGGTCTGCAGAGCCCTTGTGACCAGCCCACTATGCTGCCAGCGCTCCTTTCTCACCATCTTCAAGTTGGGTGCGGTGGGTGGGTGCGATGGGTGTCCATTTGACGTGCTGAGGAAGTCTCGTTGCTTTCTCAGACCCCGCCCCAGCCTCATTGCCCACAGCCCCACACCATCTTTCTCTCTCCTGAGCTTTGCAGCACGCCATTGTCTGATTTCAGGGCTGACTACCAGTCGGGGGTGGGGGTGGCAGTGGTGGGGGGTCATGCAGGAAGAGGGTCACCACTTTGCTCTCTTGGCGTTTTTCCCTGACCAGAGCCTGGCGGCAGCCTGGGGACTCAGGGAAGGTGCACCATGACAGACAGGGGGTGAATGGGCAATGGCGTGCGGCTCAGAGGGTGCCGGGGGGGAGAGACGGCCCAGTCACCACACCAAGGTCATGCGTGGGAGTGGAGCCCTCCTGCTCGGTGCCTGTGCGCGATCCCCATTCTGTGCCAGCCCAGCTGAATTCTTGGAAATGCAGAATGGTTTTTGTGTGTGCTTAATTACAATGCTACTTACAGGGAATTGATCAGCGGCACATCACACGCTTGAGGCTTTTCTTTGGAGGAAACAAACAACTGCCCGTGACTTTTAAAATGGTGCTCCTCTGATGAATCCTTTGGAAGGATAGGCCGCGTGGAGGGCGGGGGTGGGGACAGTGCCGAATGAAAAGACATGGGGTGTCTGCAAAAGCGGGTGATGGACATTGGCTTCCTCTTAGGATTTGTCTTTGTCTTGCTGGTTTGTTTTCCTCCTGGTTTTCAGGGCACGGTTGTCACAGACCTCATTATGTGTCGGTCACTGTCAGCAGGCAGTTTATCTGGACTTTTGGCACTGATCCCGTCTGACCTCGTCACTCCGCCTTGTAGCAAGTTCCGGGCTGACACACGTCATGCTGACAGCAAACTGTGCTGGAGGCAAAGCTGGATCAAATCCTGGTTTTGTCACTGTGGTTCCATCTGGCACTGTCGGTTGGGTGAGCAACGGGCTGCCAATTGCAAGGCCGGTAGTTCAAACCCACCAGCTGCTCCATAGAAGGAAGAGGAGGCTGTCTGCTCCCCTGAAGACTTACTGGCTTGGAAAACCCATAGAGGGGTGCTATGAGTCAGAAAGGGCTGATGGCAGTAGGTTAGTCTCTGAATTTCAGCAATTTCTCCTGTAAAATGTGGACAATAAGTCGAGGCCAGACCCTGGCTGCCTACCCACAGCCATCCCTCTTCTTCCTCCCTAACAGGGACCCAAGAAATCCTGATTTCGTTCATGTCCAGTGTCCCAACGCCAGCAGCTAAGTCACGCTGCTCTAAAATAGATGTCATGGTTAAACTATTGAATCGTATGATATGTGGATGAAGTGCCAATAAAACTATTTTAAAATAAAATAGAAGTCAGTGACTCTTTGCAGGTAAGCATGTGACCTAGTTCTGGCCAAGGGAAACTCTGCTGGAAGAGTCTGAGAAAGAACTTCCTCTCTGATCAGACACACGAGACACCTAAGTGCACTTGAAGGAAGGGGACAACTTGTGTGATCTAAGGATTATAACTAATACAATCCAAGACCAGAGGAGGGAACAGCATTAGAACTTAAAATTTAAGTCCCCAGATTGCAGAAGGATTTGGGTGACAATGAAAGCCCAACTCCATTTTTTTTAGGGTCCCCACTTGGATGAAACCTCCAGACCTCCAGTGAATCCCCTCTGACCACTGACCAGGGATATGAATAGTCTTACTGTCAGGCAGAGTGCACTGGAAAGTGGACTGATGCACATGTAGTTAACATTTCACACCTTCTCATTTGTCCTCCCTTTGCATCCATTTTAAATTTGTTCTAGTTTTTATAAATTTCTGTGATCTTTTCAACTGAGGTTTTCTATGTTTTATTTTGTTATTGTAAGTTTTTCTCTACATGAAATTCAGCATGGGTAAATCTATAGAGACAAAAACCAGAGTGTAGTTTCCTGGGATTAAACCAGCGGAGGTGAGGGGGGAATGAGAAGCTAATAAAAATGGGCGCTAGGAAAAACAAGATGTTCTAAAATTGATCGTAGTGATGATTGTACAATTCTTTTTAATATGTTTAAGCTAGCGATCTTTGTGATATGCAAATGATATGTCAATAAAACTGCTAACATTAAAAATAAATCAATAAATAATTTTATTAAAAATAAGAGAGAGGGACATGCGAGGCGGCGGCCTATTTGACCTTGCCCTTCTGGCTCCCAGATCTGGTGGCTGTGGTCGAGAACAGCATGTCTAGTATTAACAACAGCCATGCTGTGAGCCCACTGCCCTCGAGTTGATGTTGGGTCACAGGGACCCGGGAGGACAGAGCCGAACTGCCCCTTCAGGGTTTCTGAGACTCAGATCTTGACGAGAGCTGGGGCCTCCTCTCTCTCTGGGCGCAGCTATGGTCTTCCGCCACCTGTCTGCACGTGGCCGAGGGGCAGCAGAAGGGAGGAAGAGCCTCTGACCAGCTGGACGGACGCAGTGGTTCCGACGACCGACTCAAACCTAAGAACAATTGTGCGGATGGCACAGGTCTGGGCGGTGTTTGGCTCTGTTGCGTCCCGAGTCGCTATGTGTAGGAACCGGCTGCCTGGTCCCTAACCACCACCTCCAGTTTAGCGGTCTGACACCCACCCGGCTGTGCCCCATTAGAAGAGATGGAGTCAAACCATTTACCCACAAAGGCTGGCAGAGTAGAAGGGTCAAAAGAGCTGGGCCTTTGGAGACCAAGGGATCAACTGAGTGAAGCCTAGCCCCCCTAGCTCCAGATCTCCTGTGAGCAAGGCAGGTCTTTGTGGGTTCACCTGTTGTGTGTTGGTCTTATTGTTGCTTGCAGTCAGGAAAAAACAAAACCCCCCACAAAACCAAAAACCTGATGATAAACAACAAAAGCCCATGATAGAACCACCCGCCTCTAGAGACCCGATATTACATAGGTTCCTGAGGCTATCCATCTCTATGGGAGAGACAGCTTCCTCTTTCTCTTAAGAAATGCCTGGTGGGTTTGAACCACCAACCTCGGGGCTAGCAGCACACTGGCTGGCCCCACAGCTCCCTCAGAGCTCCCAACCAATGATAACCAATGGGAAATGGTATGGGGAACTCTCAGCCCTGGACAGCACAATGAATAGCTACTATAAATATGAATAACCACATTTTACCAGGCACGGGGTGGGGGTGGGGAGGGTTGGGAGGGAAGATATTTAAAAGAACAAAAGTTTCCAAACACAACCCAGATAAGCAAGATGAATCGGGCTAATTTTGCATGACAAAAAAGCTTTATGTTCTGGATAAAGGGGGACAAAAAGACCTTGAGGTCCAAACAGTGATTATGGTGACAGATCCTCACGTCTGGGAGTGAGATGTAAGTACCGTGTGCTCTATTGGCAATGGGACGCCGGTGGTTCTCTGCCAGGTTTCCATCCATCCTCCCGTAAACGGACAATCTTCCTGTCAGCGGCTCCGGCTCCCGTCTGAAACATAACAATTACGTGGATGTGAATTACCAGCCTGCAGAAGGGGCATCATTCTTGCAGGCCACAGTGTCTTTCTGGAATACTGCATCTAACTCCGTACACGTCCGCTCCCCTGTGGCAGGGCAGGGGGATCGATGGGTGCAGTGCACACTTAAAATCCAGGGATGTGGTTCAGGTCCACAGTTTTCCTACCTGGGCCTTACCTTTGTGACACTGTGGTCACTCTTTGAATCTCACTTTCTCCCCAACTCCTTCGAAGCCCAGCATTGTGTTTACACCAGGGGATCACGAAGTTTGAAACAACCTACCGGAACGCAACATACTCCCCCAAATGTGTGAGAACACCAAGAGAAGAGAAACAACATCACTGCGGGGCCACACAGGAAATCACCTTAAAGTAAGCCAGCTGTTTTGTTTTGTTTTGTTTTGACTCTCCCCTCATTCTGCCTCAGCAGCCAGCCAAACTGCAACCCACCCGGTGGGTAAGCAGATACCGGCTGGCACGATTGCGTGCCAGGGAGCCAACACCAACCTGCAGAGACAAGACAGGCCAGGACAGGGCAGAACTGCCCACATGGGGCTCCCAGGCTGGGGTGCAGGTCGCCAGGTCTTTTGCCGCCCCCCCCCCCCCGACTCGCTGGTGGATTCGAATCTCCAAACTCTTGGTTAGTAGTCGAGCTTCTCACCACCGCACTACATGGACCTTCAAGCCATGCACGCTCCATCGATGTCACCGGACACTGTGGGGTCGGAGTCTTCCCGCCTTCGGTGGTGCTGGGTCATAAGCTAGCCCCGAGGCTGTGTGGAGCCCTGGGGGACCAGCCAGGACGCGTTGGGCTGCTAACTGCAAGGTCAGCAGTTTGAAACCCCAGCTCTTCCTTGGGAGAAAGACGGGGCTTTCTACTGCTGTAAAGAGGCGCCGTCTCAGGAACCCACAGGGGCCGTGCTAGCCCGTCCTATAAGGTTGCTATGAGTCAAAATCAACCCAGCACACTCTAGTATAAAACGGAATTCCTAAAGGACTAACAGATGTCACTACATAAAGCCACCAATTCCTGAAACCGTTAGATTAACTGCGATTTTTTGCCCGCCAGAAACAACCATAGAGTTTAGGCCTGTCCCAGGTGCTTCGACCTAAAATGATAAACCTTGTTTCGCCATCCTTTCCAAACTCACATTCCCTTGAAATGGCTTTCTTGCAAAGCCAAGAATCTTTGACCCTGTCCCAGATGGACAAAAGGAAACGGGCCCACCACAGACGTCCTCACCTTTGCTGGGAGAGGCCCTGCCTTTGCCTTGATGGCAGTTCTCCCGAATCCACCCCCTTCACCCGCTTGAAGGCCTGCGTGTCGCTTGAGTTCCAGGCTTGCTCGCTGCAGAATTTGTCTTACTGCCACCGAAAACCTTTGTGGAGGTATTTTGTAACTTGACTCCAGAATCTGTCATCCAGCTTCTCGTGTCACACACACACACACATATGACTTTTCTCACAATCCGTCTATTCCTCTGTACTGCTTGACTGTAATGGGCAAGCTTGGTGGTAGCTCAGCTCCTCCCTTTGTGAAGTGATTCCCCCAAACCAGTGATCGCAGGATCGCTGGGAGCTAAGATAGTATTCCTTCCATAGGCAATTTCCAGACGACTAGCCCATGGGAGACTTCCCTACTCACTTTCTCAGGATTTAACCTGACCGTCTCTTAGCAACATGTTCCTACCCCAGCTGTAGTTTTGGAACCCGAGTAAGGGCTGTACACCGAGGAAGAACTGGACACTTGAGGTACACTGAGAGCCCTGGGGGCAGAGTGGTGACGCGCTGGCGTGTGCTCTTCCAGGTCGGCAGTTGGCCAGCACCAGGTGCTCTGCAGGAGAAAGCTTTCCAGTTCCGTCCACAGTCACGGTCTTGGGAAATTACAAGGGCAGCTCTACTCTGCCCTGTGGGGTCGCTGTGCCTCAGGATTGCCTGACGGCATTGCAGCTTTTACAGCTTCCTGATATCTTAGGACAGTTTCATTCCGATATGATTCGCGTGCCATGAAGTTTGACCTCAACAGGAAGATGTTCTCAGTCAATTGAAACAGGTATCCGTGGGGAAGAGTTCTGTAAAATTGCAGGGAGGAATTTCCCATCATTCTTTGAGAGGAGCAGCAAGGGGTGTCCTACAAGAACTTCACGGACAATCGGACTCCGTCCACCCGCTGCCCCTGCTTTGACCCCTCAGACCTCTTTTTATTTCCCCAACTCAAAGGACGTTTGAAGGGCGCACACTTTGAATCCGTCACGGATGTGGAACGAGCGTTTCGATGCGATTGAAACCGAGTGTGGAATCCTTCAAGGAGAGGTTACGGAGACGCAAGCAGTGCCTTCGGAAGCGCGCCCACCTCGATGAAGGATGTGCAGAGCCAAGAGTTCCGCATGTTGTCCTTTTTGATTGATAAAGGTTTCTGTGGCTCTGTTGGAAGGCTTTCCCACGTCATAAGGTGGCCTTCTGTGTCTGGTTTCTTCCACCTAGTACAACCATTTCAAGGTTTGCCCACATTGGAGCGCGCGCTACTATTTTACTACTTTTTATAGGGCATCCATCCGACTGCACTGCATGAAGAGACCCCATGTGGGTGTGTCAGCTGATCAGTGCCCAGTTGGTTCCCACCCTTTGGGCTCTCGGGAATAACCGTCTCATACTTTCTTCACCCCACCCCCCTTGCTCTCTTTGCTCCCTACTGTTCTCCCTTCCCCGATTTACATCCACAGCCTTCCAACGGACCTCTTCCCTCTCCACTCGACTTCTCTGCCCAGGTCACTTGAACGCCATGCACTTGGTTCCAGCCCTCCGAGGGTTATTTCAAGAGCTCCAAGAATGTTCTGAAGAAGTAAAAATCCTCATCACCCACCACAAAACCCGGAGTGAGCCTCTGGCTCACCTGCCCGACTTCATTTCATGCCGTCGTCCCTCGACTGAGAGACTCCAGCCGACGTGACCGTCTCTCGGTCTGCAAAGCCATTAGTTCTTCTCCCTCAGGACAGGGCCATGCCCCGGGCCATGGCTGCCCAGCTTCTCTTCGCTAGGTGTCAGCGTGGACGTCACTGTGGTCCACAACACCTTGCACTCCGTCACGGCTTTTGTACAATTGAAATGTGTCTTTCCTACTAGACGGCCACCGGCAGAAGAAGACGTGGCCTTCTGCTCCCGTATAGATTTGCAGTCTCAGAAATCCCTCACGAGCACCTCCCGTCTGTCTTGTAGCGCTTTGAGTCCAAATACACGGTGGCACTGGCCTTGGTTTGGCTGCTAGACGGAAGTAAGGGACCCTACTGTACAGCGGATACGTAGAGGCTAGCCAAGAAGTCGCTGCTTTGAGGGCGGAAGATGTGGTGGTCAGCTTTCCAAGACACATAGCCGTGGGGACCTTCGAGGGCTGCGTTCTGTCCTATCTGGTCGCCCTGGCTCTAATTGACTGGACAGCCATGGGTTTGCAACTAGACTATATAAAGAATATACGAGGGGGTACAAAAATGAAAAAGCAGCACTCACTTTTCCAGGTAGGCAAGCATCGAGCTACTCGCTCCGAGTTGGTTCACCCGTGGTGTTGCCTGGGAAGGTTCTCTCTGGTCACAGGGAGTTTTTTTTTGTAAAGGCAGCTTTGCTTGAACCTCATTTTTTTTTTTTTTTGTGACGGCCGATTTAAGAGAACAGCATGCGGCTGTGAAATGTTTCCTGCTCGGGGAAATGCCTCAGCAGCTGTTGTGATGTTGACCGTTGCCAGGACAGCGCTTGGGAGAAACTCAAGGGTACAAGTGGTTTTCTCGTTTCAAAAGCGGCGAAATATCGAGGGGTGACAAACCTCGTTCTGGACATCTAACTTCCAGAATGGATGAAATGTGCTCAAAAGACCGACGACAGACCATTGAAGAGAGGGGACATTACCTGGATTATCTTCAAATTCAGCGAATTTTCATGGAAGATTTGGGAATGAGAAAGGTCGCTGAGAAATGTGTGTCTCGGGTTCTGATGGACCGGCAAAACGAATGTTGACTGGAACCGTGCTCCTGCTTGGAAAGAACGGCTCCAAATCGACCCAGACTTTTCCCAAGGTCATTACTGGTGATGAGACATGGTGCTGTTCTTACGACCCTGAAAGCAAACATCAGTCAAGCCGGTGGAAGACATCATCGTCACCTTGCCCTCAAAAGCTCGTCAAGTGAAATAAAAGATCAAGACAATGTTCATTTGTTTTTTGATGTGAGGGGGATAGTGCTTTTGGAGTTTGTTCCACCAGGTCAGACTGTTAATCAAACTTTCTATTTAGAGATTCTGAAAAGATAGCGTAACAGTATGTGAAAAAAAAAAGCCTGGTTTGTGGGAGATGGGGGACTGGTTTTGCCACCACAACAATGCACCTGCTCACGCAGCCATCTCAGTGCGCCAGTTTTGGGCACAGAACAGCATGCCACTCTGCCCCATGCTCCTTACTCACCTGACCTCACTCTGTGAGACTTCTTTTCGTTTCCCCGAATGAAGAGGGACATGAAAGGACAGCGATTTGATGATGTAGAATAGGCAAAGACAAAAATGAGGGAGATGCTGTCAGCCATCCAAACAGATGAGTTTAGAAATGTTTCCAAAAATGGAATCGCAGAGTTGACAGATGCATTAAGTATAATGGAGTGTACGTTGAAGGTGATAAGGTTGTTTTGTAAAAAAAAAAATTTATATACATAGCTTTGAAAAAAAATTCTGGTTTTTTAGGGGTGCCCCCTCCTATATTATGTTCACAATAAAAATGACATTGTGTGGTTTGGCATATGTAAAACCAACCAAAGAGCCTGCAACAACAACGACGAAATCAAACTGGGTGCCATTGCGCCCACTGTGTCAGAGCAATGCTCCAGGGAAGGACTCGAAGCAGACGCTGGAAGCCACTCCTGCAGAGTGGCTGGGGGCTCTGACCGGGGAACTTGTAGTTGTCAGTATCACTGGTAATCACGATGCTACCAGGAGTCCTGGCGTGGCATGCAGTAGAGGGTCATAGTGTTAAAAGGATGGAGCATAGGCAGAATTAGTGCTAACACCCTGGACACTTTACCACTGAAGGCCACACACACACACGCGCACATGCACACGCACTCACACACACGCACACACACACTTACACACACTCACACACATGCACACACACACTCACTCACTCACACACACTTACACACACACTTACACACACTCACACACACACACTCACATACACACACACACTCACTCCTTAGCTGTGCAAGATTTTAGTGCCCCCCCCCCACTTCATCCACCCACACACCCAAACAGCATCATTCAGGAAGGCAAGGCTGTCTTCCATATGATATTGAAATTTAAATTTCCTTTCAAAGAGTTCTTTACTAGTGATTTTTTTTTAAAAGGGAGCTTTAAGACCACATAAAACAAGCACACTGTAATTGAATAGCTGCCTATCACAAGGTGATCTTCTGACTTGGGTGATCACTCCTGCCTTTGAAAGGCTCAAAAGAAATACTTTGTAAAGACACACTTGTACCAGGAGGAAAAATTCCCATAACATTAATACCTTGAATCTTTTCAGTCTTATCAGTGTGGCATTAACATGTAAATACGGCCTTTGTTTCTCAAGATTTTTCCTTCTCCCTTTATTCACTTCTCAAAAGACAGATCAATGGTTGAGATTACAGCTCCCTATAATGAAATTAATTTCATATACTTGAGAAAGCTCCTTTAATCACCATCTGGGGGGGACAGATAAATAGCTTGAGCCAGCTTCCTTGGCTATTGAAGTCAAAGATGAGCGTGAGGGGGTGGGGCGGGACTGGAAATGGGATAAAATGCAGTATCTTTTGTTCAAAGAGCCGTTTGTGAATGGGGTGTTTAGGGTCAGCCCCTTCACCTTAGGGCTGAGGCACTGACGTGGTTTGGACAATGGCCTCGACAGTCAGTTGCGTGCCAAGTACTCTGCAGCTTGACGACCTCTAAGTAACTGTGCCATGTTGTTTTCAAAATCGAGATACGTTTCCATTACTGCAACTTTATGAAAGCCCGGGTACTCAAATGAATAGAAATACTCCAACAAACATGAGAGGGATAGTCAGTTGGTTAAATCAAGGTGCTGGGGTGTGGGGGGGGGGTAAGAAATGAGTAAAGGACACCTGGAATCCACAGATAACCCCCTCAGGACCAATCATGCGAGCAGTGACCCTTGAGGGTAGAAGGAAGGTGGGGGCAAAAAGGGGGAACCAATGGCAATGATCAATGTATACCCACCACCACCCCACCCCTGGGGTGACAAATGACAGAAACATGGGTGAAGGGAGACAGTGGATGATGTAAGCTATGAAAATAATGATTTATAATTTATGGTATCGGTGATTAATATTGGAAGTACCATGGGCTACCAGGACAAATGTATCTGTCCTGGAAGGAGTGTAGGATCCGCCATAAAATGGAAATGGAAACCCCCCCCCCCCCCCCCCCCCCCCCCCGAGGTCTCATGGACTTTGGTCTCTCAGGAAGAGACCCGCCCCTGAAAAGCAGCATCCTGCTGGACAGAGTGGAGGGTTTGTGAAAAAGCAGACGTCTTTGGCCCGATGAATGGACCCCGTGGCTGCGACAATGCGCTCAGACACAACTGTGAGGATGGTGCACAATCGGCAGCGTTTTTGCCTTTGTCTGTGCAGCGTCGCTGTAAGTTCACCAGCTGGATGGCACCTACCACCACCACCAATAAAAACGGCAGGGGAGATGGAGGTCTAGGGACTACATAGGAAAACTTCTGACTCAAAATAAGTCATCTCATCTGGACCATGTCCATGACAGTCAGCATCAGGCCATAGAGGTCAGCTTACTTCCAGCAGGGTGATGGATTGCTTTTATATGGCCCCTTTCACCATGGTCTTATAACTAACTTATCAACATGACTGGGGGGCACTATGCAGATGAAGTGTGTGTGGCCCACTAAGGGGGTTGGTTGGCTTGCTAATGATGTAAATAAGGTGCAATACAGCCTTGTGAGGGACAATTTAGTTTTGCCATCTGGCTAGGCCTAAAAGGAGCCACCCCAGAGCGAAAGGGGGAGGTGAGGTGGTGATGAGGCCCTCCCAGCTGCCAAGAGAACAGCATGCTGTTTGGATCCAGGATCCCTGGTTTGGACTTCCTCCATGCAGTAGACAAGAGCTGGGATAGTGGAAATGATACGCAGCGGCAGGCATGGTGACAGCCGCCATCAGACTTGCAGGACATGGCACTGTGGGCTTGCCAGCTCATGGAGTGTGAAAGTTGAGTATCTTTGGGCAGGAGGTTTGTTGGCTTGGTAAAGGTGCCTTTGGGCACTTGTCAGAATGAGGTTGACTATTTCAATGGTAGACAGTTGAGCAACTTTGGGCCAAAGTTCACTGGCAGTATAGGGTTCCCCTGGGCATTGATTGATGAAGCTAAAGAGTCTTGTAACACTTGTCCCACCAGAGCAGGCGTCAGGGCGGGTGACACCAGAAGTCTGGGAGCCGAGGACCAGGAAGACACTGCCTATGGCCATGGCCCAGCAGCTGTCCTGACAGAAGAGTTGCATCATGAAGTGTTCCTGACCCTGAACTGTAACCTGGTACTTGGAGCTATGGGTTCAGAGTTGGGTTGCGAACTACTAGGCTGGTGGTTCAAGCCCCCCCAGGGTCTCCACTCCTGTGCACAGTTGAGGGACATTCTTGGAAACCTTGCATAGGGTCCCTATGAGTTCGAATCAAATGGACAGTTGTGGATTTGGTTTGGGTACTTCTCAAATAAGCATCCATAATTTGAGAATTGTCTGAGCTCTCTGTGGTGATTGCCACAAGTGGTTGAACCCAGCAGAGAGGCAGCGGGCGCTTGGGAAGGGACAGCATTTGTTAAAAAGGCCAGAGAGAGAAGAGACCTGTCGGACATGCCTCATAGGAATCTTCCTAGGGCTACTGATGCTGAAGATTTGTGGGGCCAGAGGAAGTCGTTAGATGCAAACATTTATTTTTCTAAGCACACAGTGTATACTGTGGAAATTATTTGGTGTTGTTATAATTATGAAATACCACAGACTAGTGGTTTATTATTTTGAAATTACCATGGATTTTGTAGTTCCCTAAATTAGATTGCTCCTGCATGTCTACCCACACAATAAAATAGAAGCACAAAGTGTAAATAAATCCGTCTCACTCCATCTCATTCACAAGTTCTGGCTTTTTTTCCGTTTCTCCAAGGTCTTTATTATCCAGAGAAGATGGCTCAAACATACTACTTAAATCTAGACACCTGTTAACTTCTATTACATCCTAAAAGTTTACTACTACAAGGGAAATCATTAACATATTCTAAGTTTGTACTCTAGATAAGGGAATCACGGAAGATTTTGGTAAACTCTATCAATTATCATATTGTAGTTTATTTCTTATTTACACTTTACAAATATCTCTAATTCATACAATTTCACTGATGTTATAATTTCCCCAGAGATGTGAAAGTTACACAGAAACGAAAATATACTTTCTAATTTAAAACATTTCACGAGTCTCAACCATTGTTAAAAAACAAACACCCCGCCGCCAAAAAAAATCCACTGAGTCATCAAATTAAATGAGTTCCATCAAAAATGGGATTTCCCTCCCAATCCAAACAAAACCAATATTCAACAAAATACTGGAATCTGCAATTGGGTTTTTTTTTTTTTTGGTCAGGGTGGTATGCCTTCTTTTAATGTATGACTGTTGAAAGCTGAGTCATATAAAAGAAAGCTTTGGAGAACAGAGGGTTTTTTCTTTACATATTTATTCCCAGAGCCTGTTCTTCATCTCTCATTTTGACTTTCCACATTGATCCAATTTTCGCACTTCCTGGCGAGAGCTGTGTTCTAATCAGCAACATCGGGAATAGAAGTGGACAAGGCAAATGAGGAAATGCAGATCTTCTCCTGTCTCTTTGAAAGCAGTTAAAACATTCTAAGCTAAGCCATTTACTTTCCAATTTAACTTTCAATCGTTTCTATCTCAAACAGGAAATGGGGCAAAAATCTTTCATCTATTCAGGAGGGGCGCCATTTCTATTGCGCTGAATCCCACGTACCAGAATTTTACTTTGTTGTCCATCCCAAGTGGTGCTGCTGACCCCAAAGCCTCGCTGGCGCCCCGTGCAGTACTTGTGGCTGGATAATGACCACAGAACCCGGGAGCCCAGGGGACACTCTTCAGGCACTACCTGCCCTAACATGGCTACCCGAGAAGAAACCCTTTTCTTGTCATTGCTGAAAAGCTATTAAAGGAATCATGAAAATCCCCCAGGGACAACGGTCTGCACCCCCAAATGAAACGTTTGCAATGCTCTTTTCATTGCCAAAAACCAAGGGTCAGTCCTGGGAGGAGAATGCGGACCGCACCTTGAGCATCCCCCACTCTCGCAGCAGTCGTGCGTGCTTGCAGGCAGTTGTCGGCGGAGGGAACACGGGCCAGTGGACTTGGACTAAGGCCGGCCCTGGCCCTTCTTCTTCAGGGATTCGGGTATTCGGGCCACAGGGGGCCGGGGCAGCCTTAAATACACCTTCACCGAGTCGTAGATGAACCACTGCAGGGCGGTCAGCGTGCCGATCATGACGATGCGCGCGAACAGGCCCTTCCACACGCCCACGAAGCCCAGCGCCTGCAGCACTCCCAAGGCCGTGCTGCCCTTCTCCTTGTTCAGCACGGACACCACCGAGTCGGCCGGGTGCGACACGATGGCGCAGAAGATGCCAGCGATGTAGCCGGCCACGAAGGTGACCCCCAGCTGCTCGGCTTTGGTGCAGCGGCTCTGGGGCTTGGGGACCACGTACTTGTAGAGCGCCTCCACCGTGCGCTCGAAGCAGGCGAACTTCATCATGGTGTAGGGGACCTGCCGCAGCCACAGCGGCGCCACGCCCTTGTAGAAGGCCCGCAGGCCCTCCTCGGCGTACATGCGCGGCGCCGCGGCCCGCAGGGTGCGCGCATAGCCCGGCTGCGTCTGCACGCGGACTTTGACCGCCTCCATCGGGGCCAGGGCGATGTCCGCGAAGAACTCGGCGCTGGCCGACGCGGCCAGGTACAGGCTGGTCCTCCACAGGTAGGCCCGCTCCTCGCCCAGGAGCTCGGCGTACCGGATCTTGAAGGCCTCGTAGAGGCCGAACTTGAAGAGGCCCTGCATGGAGTAGCCGAAGAAGGTCGGCGCCCAGCCCCGGGCCAGGCCGCGAAACCCATCTTCCAGCACGGTCACCTGGAAGCCGCGCACGATGCTCTTGTACTTGCGGGGGTCCACCTGCATGCGGCACTTGACCAGGTCCAGGGGCACGATGGCCGTGTGCGTCAGCCCGCAGCTCACCATCCCGCCCAGGCCGCACAGCAGCAGGTACTTGGGCGAACCGTACTGGCAGCTGTACGCCTCCACGGCCATCGCCGCCCACAGCCCGCCCGGGCGCTGTTGGCCCCGGGCTCCCGCCGGCTGGGCCGGGCCACCGTCGGCACCACTCATGGCCACTCGTGCAGGCAGGCACGTCCCTCCTGAAAGGGGCTTTCTAAGGTAGCGCCTCGGCAGGTATTGGGCGCCCTAGCGCAGGGCCGCAGGAGCATGTGCGCATGCGTCCTGAGCTCGCCTCCAGGCCGCCCGCCCAACGGTCCAGCGGAGCCAGAGCCCGATTCTCCCCGCTCACCTAGTGCTCCCCGGCGCATGCGCTGTGTGCGCACTGCGCAACCTCGGCCGGTAGCATCGTCCCTCCCTCTTCAGCTCCAGGAGCAGCAGCCCCGCCCGCATTCCTTTAGGCTGAAGAGCCTGCTAACCGCCCCTAACCCTCATCCCTGCTGCTGCTCACTGCCGCCATCTCCAAACCTTACCTGGGGAGGTGATTCTTTCCGAGTCCACCTGGCTTTGGTCCAGTTCACTGCCTAGTCCTCCACAAAGATGTTCACAAGGTAAATTAATAAGTGCAAACATGCGTAGACACAAGAATAAGCGAGTAAATAGATGAGGAGATGGGCGAGGGGGCGAGGCATGGCCGCGTTGAGAGACCTTCCGAGAGTTCTCGCGCAAGCGTTCCTGCAGGATAATGGTCGTCCCATGGCAACAGTGCTCGACAGAGGGAATGGACAGATAGTCAGGGACCTGGTGCCACTCCTGTGGCTTTCTGCTTTACCAGTCTTATCTCTCAGACAGAATGACATCCATCCCCCCCAATTACTCATCCTCCACCTAAGGCTCTCTCCAAGAGGATAATGGTGACTGGAAGCATGGAGATGCCCACTAACTTGGAGGGATGGTACAAACGGAAACTCTGGTTCTCTGCTGAACCCTTAAGCCAGTAAATACGATACATCGCTCCACAGGCCTTCATCTGTTGGAGATGTGTATCTTAAAACATCACATAGATGATCTGGCTGAGAAATACCAGAAATGGAATCTACAGACAAACTGAAATATCAAGCTATACTTATTTTGCTGAAAATAGCTGACGGAACTTTATTGCTTGTTAAGTTTATGAATTCTTCACTTTATTTTAGTCATATTCAATGAGTTGACCTTTCCTAATGAAGTTTGAGATGAGGCCTGTTAAAAATGGGTCAATCTGAGCAACACGTAAATAAAAGAATTTACCATTTTGTGGGAATCTGAACATTTCTTCCTTGAAAAAATTGCCCACGATTATCATACTGATGTCTACAATGATGCACTGTAAAATGACTCACCAATGCTAAGATTTTCTCTTCACAAGTGAAGGCCAAATCATTTTTTCAGTTTAAATGTGCAACATACAATCTCTGTGAATGGAACTGTTTGCATGTCTATCCATCACATTCAACTTGCACCTATCTCTAAATTCATCCATAGCAAATCAGGAATTAAATGATTAAGGATGAAATAGTTTGCAAACAAAAATATATAGAGCCAGCCAATGGAGAATATATAATAGACACCACCTTATAATTTCTACCATTAGACTTAGAACCTTGTGCCCTAGAAATGTATTCTGGCTACAGTACCTTGTTTGCTTAGTGCCCAGAAATTTTTGACATGAATTTTCAAATGCCCACTGGATGTTGACAATCACTTGACCTACTTTTAATCTAGTAATTCAAATCATTATGAGAAAGACTATCCCACAAAGCAGGATCTGCATCTTTGTTTATTTGTGGGGTCTGGAGATGAGACAGTTTCTGATTCTAAAGCATTCTCATTTCCTACACTGTTACTTTTCACTCTATCCAGGGATGGATGTGGAGCTGAAACAAATTCTGCTGTATTCACGTTGCTAGTATTAAGCTCAGTAGTAGCAGCACTCACAAAAAGACTTGTACCCATCAAAGTCAAGCAAGCGTTCAAAGACGTCTCTTCAGATTCATTAATTTTTAAAAAGGAAGCTAATTTTGAAATTGGCTTTAAAACTCAAAACAGACTGCCATCCAGCCAGTTCTGACTCATAGCAACCCGGTAGAACTCATAGAAACATCCCCCGTGGGTTTCAGAGACTGTACACCTCTTTACAGCCTGTGCTAATCTGGGTGTATTAGAGAAACAAATCCACAGAAACTCATGTATAAGAGAGAGTTTTATATAAAGGGTAAGTGCACATCAAGAAAACATCCCAACCCAGTGCTCCCCAAGCCCACAAGTCCAACATTAACCCCTATGTCCAACACCAATTCACAAAGTCCTCCTTCTCATAAAACACACGCAATGATGACAACTGCAGGAGAAAAGTCAAATCAGTGAACGTATAAGCATCTCACCACTGGCAGGGGTCTCTACATGGCTTCTCCAGTACTCAGGGCTGCATCGGGGTAGGCCATGCGGCTTCTTCTTGGGGGTGTCTTGCATGAAGTGAGCCTTGCCAGCTAAAACAGGGAACTGGCTAAGGCAGTCCGACCATCACAAAGCAAGAGACCTGAGAACTAGAAAGGCGAGGCTCACTGAGCCATTTATCCCTCTGCCCTTCAATTAACCCCACATGTGTTTATCGGCCAGGTTGGCACCATAAACTTTAACTTTCTCAAGCAGCCTCATCTTTCTTTCGAAAAACTACTGGTTATTTCGAACTACTGATCTTGAGGATCGCAGCCCAACATATAACCACTACACAACCAAGCATCTCAAGAAACTCACAAATTCTTTTCTTTTTATCTTCTGTGAGCTTTCAATTTTATACTCATTAGCTGTTGCCAGTTCATTTTGCCAGGATATAAAATTATGTCACTTTTTAAGTATTTTGATTTTACCACAACAAATAAATTTGAATGATCAAAAATAAATCAAATGTATAAAGCAAGTAAAATTTGTAAGAGAAAATCCTAGAATTTGGTTTACATTAGAATTTGGACATCAACACAAAATTTTATATGCAAAAATCAGTGAGAGATGTAATTTTATTTGGAATACGTCATTTTGCTCTTTAGGACTGATAGTCTCAAAAATATGAGTATTTCTCGTTTTGAAGTATTACCTGACCATTCTTTGCCCTTTGTTGGCGCACGTTTGCAGTTCAGAAATTCTTTGCTTTGTCAGGTGATGCTTGCTGGTGTGTCCTTTGCCGAGCTTCCCGGCTATTTCTCGTTTAGATAGCTTTTTACGCTTTGTTGCTGTACGTTTGCAGTTGATTGGACCACAGCTCACACCTGCCGAGGCAGCGGGCAATCACAAAGAACGTGGTCTAGACACAGGGCCTGCTCACTCTGAAGATGTGGTTGGTTCACAGATGACCACAGACACCGTCTGTCATGTGACTACAGTGTCACTGGCTTGTTCTGATGCAGCCAATGAGTGAGAACCGAAAGGGAGTTTATACCCGATTGGTCCATCATAAAAAGAAAATAGAACAGTTATCGTCAACAAAATTGATAAAGTACACATTTTTGTTTCCTTGTGGAATTGTGCAGTGCCATATTCGGAGATACGTACATAGTTGGTGTCACACTAGTACCATTTCTCAATAAGTAAGTTAGTTTTAAGCATAATAACAATATCAATTAATTTAAACCTGAGTTATTTTCTCACTTTTAAGATGCAGCGTGAACTTAAGCAGGTAAGTTCATCTTCCTTTACCAACTCCAATATTCTCTTATTTTGAATTTTCTATCATTAAAGTCTGGAGAGAATAGTTTAAGATTATTGTTCGGTATGTTATTTTAAAAGCATTATGAAAGATATGTAAGTTACAGCTTAATAAAGCTGTTATGTAAAAGAAGCGCACGAGGTATATACATACAGTAAGGGAAGATATTGAAAGTAATAATTTTCGGTTGTAAGGGGCTTAAGGGGAACGAGGACTCATTATGTGTTGGGCGCTGCTGTCGCAGTCCCTGCATGGTGCGCAAGCAGTGAAGAGCCTGAGGGGTAACCAGATGGTTGGTGGCTTGAGCAGCCTGGAGGTGCCAGGGAAGACAGGGCTGGGCCCTGCGTCTGCAAGGTCTTGAAACGTCCCTGGAGCAGTTCCCTCTGCTCCTGGGGGACACCCAGCATGAGGGGGATCCACCCCATAGTGACTAACAGCCTGTGTCCGGTCCTCTGGTGGAGTAGGAGAAGTCACACAGCCTTGGCCAGAGTCAATTCAGAGTTTCTCTTTTCCTAGCCCTGTGACCTTAGACAAATTATTTAACCTCTTTCTGGGTTTCATTTATTCTTCAAAAATTAGGGTTAGTGATAGCTACCTTTTAGGGGGCTTGTAAGGAGCATATGCTTTAGTGTGCTTCAGGTACCTAGCCCAGTGCCAGGTGCACTAATAAGAACCGCATGAATGTCAGCTGTCACTCACTCACCTTTCCTGGTCGTCCTTCATCCTCACAGAACTCGTACCCAGGATGCTAGATTTAGCTCTTTCCTCTCCACTCCAATGGATGGTTATCCATTTCACTCGATTCCTGCTGACTTTGATGATGTAGGGCAGGGACTGAGGAAAACATTCCTGGCAGCAGCACACATTTCTTTGCCAGTGCCCAGGATGTGTCAAAGCAGAACCGAAGGAGGAGAGAGATTGCTCACCTGTCACAGAGAGGGACAGGACAACCCGGTCCGGTCGCCTTCTTCCTTTTCCAAACAGAGTAAGCCTAGGGCTTCACGCAGTTGAAGGCAGCCAGGGAAAATCATCATCCAGGTTTGTCCTGGACTTCAGTTTTAACACAGAAATGTGCTCACGGTCCTCTGGGTCTGAGCTGTGCCTGCGGCCTCCCGCACTGGCAGCATGCTGTCGTTTAAGCGGCACAGGCCTGGGAGCAGGCATAGCAAGGTCCCAACCGACTCATCCCACTTCTAGCTATAAAACGTGGAAAAGTCATCTACAGAACACATCTACAATGCATCGTTGCTCTTTCCTGAGTTGCAGTGTTAAAGGATAGCAATGCTGGCGATGTAGTCAGTCCATTGGATGAAGGTGGGGTCCGTCCTTCTTCCTTACTAGGGAGTTTCCTTATCTCTGGGGGCCCAACTCACTGCCACTGCATCCGTGCCAACTCATAGTGACGCGGCAGGACAAGTAGAACTGGCCCCGTGGGTTTCTGGCATTATAATGCTTTAAGCGGGTAGAGAGCCTCGTCCTGCTGCCCCGGAGCAGCTGGCGGTGTAGAGCCGCCTGCCTTGGGATTAGTGGCCCCAAAAGTGACCCACACCACCATCAGGGTTCCTCCCTGGACTACCACGCATCTAAAAATTCTAGAGACCTAGTTCCAAGGACAGGACGGTGGCCGTTGGGCAGTAGAGGGCACTGTTGCCACTGTCCCAAAGCACTCTAGCCTTTCCCCACCCCATTGTAATAAAGCTTTATTTAGTAAGCCACTGATGAAAGATGGCCACATTCTAAGCCCACACTAGGTTCCAACTTATCGACATGCTTCCCACATGCCCGCAATAATGTTAAGGGTGTATCTGGACCACTTTAAGTCTTGTACATTTGATTTATAATCCTTCCCACTCCAGGAGGTTTTTGAGGTACAAGGGGGTCAAATGTTTATTCTTAGAAAATTTCAAACCCAATCAACTAATTATTCTGATGAACTGTGTACTTCCCTCCCCCACCCCCACCCTTTTTGCTTGAGCAGACTGGAAACAATGACAGGCATTCAGCTGAGATTTATTTGTAAAACTCTGACAGATTGGGGATTATGGAGGCCTTAAATTGTCTCTTAAAATAAATATTTATCAGATTTATCTGGCAAGTGCAAGGGGAAAAAGCGGCAAGGCCCAAACGTATTAAACTAGCAAAGTCTAACCATATTCAAAGAGAACGTGGGAAAGCCCCAAACGTATTAAACTAGCAAAGTCTAAGCATATTTAAAGAGAACCTGGGAGGTGATAGTTTCTATATGCTTAGAAGGAAATTGTTTCATAATGAAGCTTTCTGCCTTTTGTTTATTTAAGGAATTATTTGTGCCAAAGCACCTACTATATCTGGTAGTAATTGTTTATCTCGGGCAGGACCCGGGGAGAAGGAGGACATAAACCAAATAAATATTTAAAAAATTAAATTTCCAGAGTTCTAACAGTATTAAATGTCCAAAGGACTACATTCCTCAAGAGCCGTGTGCATAACCAACCCAGGCTCTCTGGATTGTGCATCACAAGCCGGAGGTACATAGGGACATCATTTTTTTTCTTTCAGTTTTCACAGTATTTTACTGGCAATTTATATCTAGGGGTGGTGGTGGAAAAATATTACCATAAAATAACATCAACTTATTTCAAGATTTGAAATGCTAATGAGATCTGTTTTAGACTTTTCCAACGGGCCTATTTGGACATTGTTAGGTGTCACCGTAAGAGCTCTGACTTAGCTCCTCTGCCTCACAAACGCTGCCCCGCCTGCACCGTCCTCTCACCCAGACCGTCAGCCCTTTGTTGTAGCCACTGTGCTGATCCATCTCCCGACTATGGGCTTCCTACTTTACCCCATGAAGTGGCCTCCCTGATCACACGGGCAATGTGTCAGGTGAAGTGTCTGCGCTCACCTCTCAAGAGCATGCTAAAAGGCCGAATTCCTCCAAGACTGATGTCTGTTCTTTTGGCAGTCTGCAGTACTTTCAACATTCTCACCAAGGTCACAATTCAACAACCCCCTGCCATCAAGGCCATGCTGACGCGTAGTGGCCCCGATGGGTTTCCCAGACTACTTGCTCACAGGAGTAGAAAGCCCAGTCTTTCTCCCACAGGGACTGCCAGCCATGCTGGTTGCAGCCCAACGTGTGACCACTATCCCACCAAAATCAGAACACATCAATAAATTCCTCTCCATTCTTCCTTGTTCCTTATCCAGCTTCACATGCACAAGGCAAGTGACTATAACAAGGGATTGGCCCAGGTGCACCTTAGACTTCAAAGTGAAGGTCTTGTGCAGCAGATTTGCCCAGTGCAATCCATTGTCTGATTTCTTGATGCTACTTCCAAAGGGGTTGGCTGTGGTGATGAGGGATTGTGCCAACTAGACACTCCTGGGCAGGGGTAGGGGCATAGACCAACCTATCAATCAGGCCACAGTTTAATGACACCGCCTTAGGGACTATGGCCTTTTGGATAATAGACCAAGCAAAGTCGAAGTCTAGTTTGCTCTTTGCCTTCTTCCAGCACCGGATCCCCGATCTCCTGTTGCATCCCCTGCTGATTCCAGGTGCTGTCAGCGGACTACCGATTGTAGATTCATTCGCCAACTTCGGATTCGTATCAACTCTGCATCTGCCAGCTTTCGCCCCTGCTGCCTCTGCTTCGTCATCCTGCTTCCTGTTCATCAGTTTCCACGAGTTAGAAGAAGTCTGGATTGAACCGGGCTGGACTTACTTAGTTCTACAATTGTATAAGCCATTGAGAAAAATCAAAATCTCTCTCACTGTGCAAACTCATGCAAGTGTCACTGGTTTGGTTTCTCTAGAGAACCCAGCCTAGCACAACATGGATCCAAGTATAACACAAAATCCTTGATAGTTTTCTTTTCTCTGTTTATCACCATATTGCTTATCTGTCTTCTTTTTAAAAATTGTTTTATTGACATATAATCCACACACCATGCAATTCAGTGGTTAAGCATCTTGAAGAGTCGTACAACTATCACCACAGTCATTTCAGAACACTTCTTTATCTTGTACTCATTGTCCGGTACCCATTTCTATGTGCAATCTCCCCATAGAAATTATTAATCCACCTAATGTTCTCTATAGCTTTACCTACCCTGGATTTCATATACCGTACATACTTGAGTGTAAGCCGACCTGGATGTCAGCAGTAACTTGCTTTCTTTACACTGAGTTGTATCCCAGACGGCTGTAGTCTTCTGTCTTTACTGATAGATGTTTTGTGTCCCCTAGACTTTCAGTAAACAAAGTTGCATCGTCTGCATATGTAGTCCTTCACCTTGTTCTTCATGTAGTTCAGCTGTTCACATTCTTTGCTCAGCAGTTTAAGTATGATGAGATGACCCTGACACATACCTCTCCTAATTTACAGCATTCCTTGGCTCTGTTCAAACAGCTACCTCTTGGTCTATGTATAGGTGTTGCATGAACACAATTCAGTGTTCTGGATTTCCCATTCTTCAAAATATTATTCATAGTTTGCTATGATCCATAGTCAATGCTTTTGCTTATTCAACTATTAAGGGTGTGTGTGTGTAGTGTGAACTCAAGGAACCAGAGCTGACACCCTCGACGATCCTGCTGTCAGGAGAGAGGTCCTGTACACTGCGTGTGAGCTTCCTAGCTTGCTAAGCCCTGGTATGGGGTTTGGAGAAGGTTGCGGAAGCCAGGCTGATGTACTGTGCACACGACAGAGGAGGTGCTTTTGAGACTGGCCAAAGAGGACAACAAGATCCGCTCCTATCATCAGTGTTTACTGAATGTCTGTTCTGTGCTAGGCCGAAAGGGAAGTAAGATAGTGACCGAGCTTATCGCTGACAGTGCTGACCAAAATCGAGAGAGAGAGAGAAAGAGGGAGGCAGGCAAGTGAGGCTGGGTGCTGTGTCGGGCAAAGGCGAGATCAATTTCCCTCCTGTGGGTACGGCACAGCACAGGAGGTTCTAGACGAAGAAGTGCTTAGGCGGCTTTCACAGCCTTTACTAGAGGCCACGTCATCTAAATCCTCTCCTCTGCCTCCCCTGCAAAAGCCTCAAGAAAGCTTTCATTGCTCACTAGAGAAAGCCGGAGGAGGAGACAGCGATATCTGGGTTATAGCTGGTGGGAGGAAGTTATAAGCGGTGCGGGGTGGGGTGGGGGGGTCCTTCACTCTTGTGTGCTACCCACAAGGAAACTTTACAATGCATGCAATATTTAATGATTATAAATGATACCCCCGTGCACCGCACAGTATCAGGCTCTTTAAAAGGGGTATGAATTAAAGAGCATTGCTAGCAAGCACATTAACGGAAGGGAATGGGGAATTTCCCAAGGCAGGAAAAGGGGGTCATATCTGAAACTGGGAGCTAGATCTGATCGGCATCAGCTTGTTGTGCTTAACTTATCAAAGCAGTGCTTCCTCAGCAAGTGCACCTGGTTCTTTCTTTTACAAGCGCGTGCCTGCCGTGCAGGGAAAGGTGCTAAGGTTCAGGTGTGGGGAGGCAGGGGCCCACTTCCTGACTCCGTTTTCCACTCTTTTATCCTGTTGTCATTTTTTAACATATACTTCACACACACACACACACACACACACACACACACACACACACACACACACTCCTTTTAAAAGCAGCAGTCTCAAAAGCAATCAGCCACCAACCCAAAGAAAACAAAAACAAAACTATCAATTTGCCTGAATTGCAGGAGTGAACCGAATCATGCTCTGCTGGAATTTACCTACACTAAATTGGGACTTTGGGGGTAAGAGAGATGGAGTGTTTCACTCCCCGTGCCTCTCTCTTAGATTTGTTTACTGTGCACACCCTGGGGTCCCTGCATCCTATAATATGTCTACTGATTAGAAAGATATATGGTTGTTTATTAATGCTCTCAAAGCACTATGCAAATTCACATCACCTTGGGTATATTTTGCCCCTAAAGCTACGAAGCAAATATGGAAGCGTTTTGTAGTTAACAAGGCTAAAATATGCTAATTTAAGTGCTCTGCTTTGAGTAGGATTCCCCTTTAAATCATTTACGAGAAAATGTGGAGTGCTTGGGTGGCCAAGCATGAAATGTAAACGAGTGGTTTATTTTTTTGTTTCCTAGACATGGTTATTTGATGTCACCTGATGTTCATATTTCAATTTGGTATTGCAGAAAATAATTTTACACGTTTCTGTACCATGAAACATTGCAGCTTATGCCCCAGATTCTTTGAAGGCAGTATTGAAACTATAATTTTTAAGTACCATTTTTATGTTCGTCCGGGTAGACTGGAGAAACAAATCCATAGAAACTCATATGTGTATAAGAGAGTGTTTTATATAAAGTGTTTGTACATTAAGAAAGCATCCCAACCCAGTCCAGTCTAAGCCCATAAATCCGACATTAGCCCACACGTCTGATACCAATTTATAAAATCCTCTTCAGACTCACGAAATACATGCAATGACGCCGAATGCAGGAGGATCACAGGCCAGTGAGTGGGACGTCTTGTAGATCCAGTGGAATTGTAAGCATCTCAATACTGGCAGAGGTCTCCATGTGGCTTCTCCAGGTCCAGGGTTCTGGCTTCATCAGGGTAGGTGCATGTGGCTTCTCCTCAGGGATGTCTCGCAGGGAGTGAGCCAGAGAGAGAAAATCTGCCCCCAAGTAGGAAAAAATAGGATTTCCCAGAATTCTCAGGGGAAGGCTATGCCCACACAGAGGCCTCATTGGCTATGACCCAACTGACAGACTAGACTCCACCCCTTCACTCTTAATCCTCTCAAATTCCAAATTGACACCAGATCATGTACCTACACTTTCCCAATGACAAGGAAAAAATTGGACATTTTGAAGTGAAGTCAGAAAGAGATGCCCTGCCCTTCATCTCTAGTAGAAAGAAAAAAAAAACACAACATATAATAGTATATATTAGAGCAAAGCAGAGACACACCTCTAAAAAACCAAACCCAGTGCCATCAGTGGATTCTGACGCACAGCGAGCCTGTAAGGCAGGAAACTTATACAAGTATTTCTATCCTGTTTTAAGTTTAGGCTTTTTTTTAATAGAAAAGAGAGAGAAAATAAACTTTGTCTCCCTTTTCAGCTGTCCAGTGTTTAATAAGCTTCTTGTGGGAGGATGGCAACCACTTGCTGGTGTGAGCCCATCAGAAAATCAAGGTGGACACTAGAGCGGGGTTTACATTCCTTCCACCAGAAAGAGACTTTCGAAGAAAGGGCAATTAAAAAGCCTACTTGGGCTAACCATCCTATTAACCACAATGACCTCTGATGATCATAATACACTTCTCAATTCGTGTTCCCTGCCACCCAGTCGATTCCGACTCACAGCAGCCCTGCGGGGCATGAACTGCCAGGTGGGTCTCTGAAAAGGTACATCTTCATGCGTGTGTATAAGGTCTCCTCCTTCTCCGCGGAGCAGCGGGAGGTTTCGAACTGCTGACCTTGTGGGTAGCAGCCCAGTGCATTAACCAGTAACCACCAGGGCTTCTAACTGTGGTGATGCCATGCTTCAATGTGTTTTTTTTAAAGGCTCAGAACATCACAAATTTCTACCAAACAACAACAAAAAGCAAATTAATATAGTAGCTGTGGGTAAAACTCTTACATTGGTGCCGGCTTTTTAAAGCAAGCGTCCCACGATTTGGTCTGGTTCATATCGTAGAGCGATCTAAACCCAGGGCAAAGTTAGGCGGCGATTCCAGCGAGGACCAGCATTTGAAGTACACGCTCAAGGAGCAGCGATGGCGCGGTGGTTTCAGCTCTCGGTGGCGAAACGCAAAGGTGACGACTAGACCCTGCTGCTCCGCGCGCAGGTGCGGCTTTACCGCCGATTCCAGCCTCGAAAAGACCGGGAGACAGCAGTTCTCTAGTCCTTCAGGGTCTCGATGAGTCTCAACTAGCTTGATGGTTTCCTTTGGAAACCAACTTAGTGCCGGCGCGTGGCTGCGGTCCGCGGCGAGCCTGCCGGAGGGCAGCGTCGAACTGAGACCGACTCTGCGGGGCGCAGAAAGCCCACCTGTCTCCTGCAGGGCGGCCGGTGGGACCGCTGATCTGGGCTTCGCTGCCCCGCGCAAAACCCGCCGCGCCACTCTGGGAAGGCATCAAAAAGAGTAATACTCAATCTTTCATTGCATCTCCCTGTTGGCAAGACCCGCTGCCACGGAGGCGAGCGTGACTCAGTGACCCCATGAGAGGGAGGTTTTCCAAGAGGAAATCTGTACGGTGACCCCCCCACCCCCACCCCCATGAGGACTCCGGAGCAAGCCTAAGGAGTGGGAATCTCCACACACCCACGAACAACCAGCACGCTGCACCAGGCCCTTCTGGAGAAAATTCTGGAAGCGTCTGCAGGCTCTGCTGCTTCCCCGTGGGGAAGCGAAACCTAATTCAGCTGAGCCGCCCCGTGGGGGCGGGGACAATGGCTTTCCCGTAGAGGGTTCTCCTATTGCGCTGGCCTGGGAGCTTTACGTGCGCCGACCGTTGGAAATCCCTCCGCCAGTTTTGAAGTTAAAAAAAAGAAACACCTCTGGGGAGGCGGGAATAAGAGTGGCAAATGACACCCCCTCCCCAGGCTTCAACGCACCTCCGTGCCATCCAGGTGAGAGTGTTGCACGGAGCATGTAGTTAACGCGCTCCCTTGCACCTAATTGCCATCCCAAGGCACGGGCACTCGGCAACTTTCCACATTTGCACCCTGCAAAAAAGGAGGGAAAATGCACGCGCTGCCGTAGTTCCGGGACATAGTGCGGAGCCACTTTGCTACAAGTGTATCCACTGTCCCCGCACCGAGGACTTCTGGGGTACCGCTCCTCCCAGCTTCACTTGCTCGGCGGCTCTGAGACGAGGCGGAGGCCCTAGCGAGCTGGCCGACAAGATGCTGCGCACCCCCAAGTGCTCCCGCTGCCGGAACCATGGCTTCCTGGTGCCCGTCAAGGGCCACGCGGGCAAGTGCCGCTGGAAGCACTGCACCTGCGAGAAGTGCTACCTGATCAGCGAGCGCCAGAAGATCATGGCCGCGCAGAAGGTGCTCCGCAGACAGGCGGCCGAGGACGAGGAGCTGGAGGGGGCCCCGGGCGCCCAGGGGCCGGAGCTGGCCAGCGCAGCAGTGGGCTCGGCCGCCTTCGGGGGCCCGAGCCTGGGCCCGTTGCCTCCCACCGCGTCTGGAGCCCCGGAGCCCCGAGCCCACGACCGGGACACCCCGTGTTATGCCGAGAGGCCGCTGCACGGGCTCAGCCCGGGCCCCAGCGCCTTCCACCCGGTGGTGGTGAGCGGCCGCAACCACGTGGGGCCGAGCGAAGGCGCGGCGGCCGCCGTGTCCACGGCCATGGGCCCCCCGCTGGAGGCGGAGGCCTCGGGCAGCGCAGGCCCCGGCCGTCTGGAGGTGCGCAGGCCTCTGCGGCCCGTGCCCAGCCAGCCGTACCCCGACTTCGGTAAGATACCCTCGCCCGCCGGGCCTTTGCTGTCCTGGGAGGGAAGGGGGTACCCTCTCTGCACCCTTACACTGGCAGCCCGCCCCCGTCCGGAGAGCCTGCAGGGATGGGCTGCGGGGTCGGGAAGGGGTGGCGGTGGGGACAAAGGGTTCAGCGGGTAACCTTAGCTTGAGAAGCCCCTTTGACTGGACTGAGTGCCTTTTTGCAACAAGGAAAGCGGAGCAGCTGGAAACAATTGGGTGCTTTTTACACGTAACTAGGTTCTGCTTTGCCGTCTTGGAAGGGAAAATGGCTCCCACGCCACGTTGCAGGGGCTTCCGCCTCCTTGGGCTTGCGCACCCCTCCCCCTCGGGGTTGGCGGGCGCGATTCATCCTGCGCCTACTGTGCCTGCGCATCCTTTCCGGCGGGATAGGCTGGAGTCTCCTCCCAGAGGACCGCCCCTCTGGGGCGCTCCTGTCCAATGAGCCTGCACACTTCTTCCCGCTCTTTTCCTGGCTCCTCCCCCATGTCTGCCGGTGAATTGGTTCCATTGCAACCTTGCTTATAATGCCCCTTTTCATAACCGGGCTCCTCCCTCAGGGCTTCCTCGAAGGTGGCGCCTGCAGGCCCTTTTCCGCTGTACTGGTGGCTCCTCCCAGGGGCGTCCCCTGTCCCAATGCGCATGTGCGCATCTTCCCGCCCTTTTTCTGGGTTTGGAGGAGGATCCCGCGGTTTTTCTTTGCCTCGGTCTACCTACACGGGAGGGAGGTGGTTGGTTTGTTGAGTTGCAGCCTCTCTTGTTCCCTCCACCTTGTGCATGAATTGCATTGCTTACTTTCTTGCTTTTAGGAATAAAAGCATAGTTCTAGTTTACGTGTAGATCTGAGGCTTAAAACAATTTTTTTGGTGGTGGGGGGAACGTGCAACAAACACAGGTCTGAATTAGGCTAGGTGGTCGGTTGCTCACCGAGCCCCTTACACAGGCTGCTTTCCTCTCTAAGTCTCCCCTCTGAGAGGACTGGCCAGCATCCTCATGGAACACCATTCCGGCCTTCTGAGACATTCTAGAACAATTTAGGTCTTGAGGGAGCAGCTTTTTAATGGGCAGACCACCCCGAAGCAGCAGTTCTAGGAGGACACAGTGCCTTTCTGTGTGGACCCTCAGCAAACAGACACCTGGCTTGTGTTGAGATGTTCCTCTGTGCCGGGGGGCACCACATTTCTGCACTCAGGGAGCTTGTTCTAGTGGGAGGGACAGCCACACAGAGCCACAGACAACGCTGTCATAATTGGAGCTCTAAGGGAAGAGTCGGCCTTCAGGGAGGAGCCCTGGGGTGGTGACTGGGGAGTTGGGCTACCAGTTGCACGGTCAGCAGTTTGAAACCGCCGGACACTTCACAGAAGAAAGATGAAGCTTTCCACTCCAGTTCAGAGTCTCAGACCCACAGAAGGGTCAGTTCTAGTCCATCCCACGAGGTAGCCTTTTGAGTCCAAGAATTAACTCCGGAGCAGTGCGAGAACTTAAAGGAGGCATGATGAGGGGACCGCGTCTGCAAGGGCTTTGGGTGGATTGGAGCTAAGATCCAGGTTTTGGTCCGGGGTGAAGCCGAGTGGAAGCCGGAACCAGACCATATGGGGCTTGCCAGGCCAAGGACGTTTCTAAGAGCAGCGAGATGCGGTTGAAGGTTTAAAGAACAGGCAATGGGCAACATTGGGGAACGGTAAGGGTGACAGTTGAAGGGCGTGAAGAGTAGGTTGATGTCACTGAGGTGCACGGGAAGACAGGACAGACACTGTCGTTACCTTTGTAGGCATCACGCGAAGATATGAGAGAAAGTCCATTTTTCTCAAAGGCCAGGCTAGGCAAAGGAGTCACTGGGGAAGTTCTTTGCGAATGGCTCAGGGATTCATTCTGCCACTGCCCTGCTCCGTGTGCTCCTCATTCTCCCTCTTGCTCCTCTCCTGCAGGCCACCCACTGAGCGTGAACCCGGAGGGGGGTATGGTGCGGCCCGAGTACCTGGAGAGAGACCCTTCCAAGCTGTACCCCGGCATGCGCCCCTACCATCCATTCCCGATGGGCTACCAGGATGTCCCCCCAACCCCAGGGATCCCTCTGCAGCGAGGCTTCCGGCATATCCCTTGCAACGGCCACCCCGGAGGAGCCCCGGTGAGTCCCCTCCCTGTCTCCTTTCCATCTCCGCCTCCTTAATTGACTTTCAGCCCTGGGGGGGTGTGTGTGGCAGGGTTGTTCCTGGTGAGGTGGTGAGCTGAGAAAACCAGATACGTGGCAGCCCTGCATTCTACAGAGTAGAACTGCACCCCGCGGCGTCCCCAACTCACCCTCAGACCCCTCTCTCATGGGGCTGCAGGGTGGGTTTGAACCATCGACTTTGAATTTCGCAGCCGAACACAAACTGTGTGTGCGACCCAGGGGCCTGCTGACGCTAGAAGAGGCTGGTGACCAGAGAGACCAGCCCCCTCCTGGGCCTACAGGGCTTAAGGCAGGACCCGTGTCAGACGACCGGGGGTCTCACTTCATTGTGGAAGTTACGGAAGCATACCTTTGCCCTGGACGCTTACTCCCAGGAAGGTTAATTGTCAATTACTCCTGGACATGCTCCTTAAGCCCAGTAACGTAGAAGGTAGGCCACCCCTGCTATGTGGGCTCCAGGTAGGGGGGTGCCCTCTGAAACTAGCCAACCCCAGTGCTGTTGAGCCATTTCTGACTCAAGCCCTCTCAGATGCCTCCCGGGATGATAGCAGGGCGCCTGCCAGTCAGCGGGGAGGGGGGCGTGGGGCTGCAGGACAGGGAGACCCGCAGTGACTTGTCCTGACTCGTCTTCAGGAGGTGGCAGGCTCACAGGTCTGACCTGGGCTCCCTCAGAGCTGAGCGCCTCCCCTGGGCGTCTTGAGAGAGGGTTCCCTTGGTGGAGAGGGGTGAGGGGAGCAGGCCACTATGGTAGGGACCAAGATCAGAAGGTGAGAGGTTGATGTGGACATAATGCCGAGCCATTCCCCACAAGCCAGAGCCAGCCCTGTGGGGCTCCTGCTGAACCCTGGCAGATCAGGTCCATGGGCCCCTCCTCTTGCTTCAGCCCCAGCAAGGCCCCTTCTGCTGGTTTCCGACATTAAGCTTTAGCTATGTCACTTCCCACTGGTTCACCCGGGAATGTAGGGAGCCTGCGGGTTTGGGGGTTGCCAGGGTGTCTGCTCAGCCCTGTGAGCTTTCAGGGCCCTTGCCCTTACTCTGCTCCAGGGTGGCACAGGCAGGCACAGAAAGACGTGTAGTGATGCAGAACTGGTGCGTGATGCTCTACTGCTGGCAGTGCCCTTCCTGCGCCCTGGCAGTGCCCTTCCTGCACCCTGACACCAGTGCCCCAAGGGTGTCTCCTGCAGAGGCTGAGCACAGAGTGGCCCTTCTCTGGCGCCCGCCCTGCCTGACATCTGGGTGCTGCCTTTCTCCGCCTGGCCACCCTGTGGCAGCCCAGGGAAAGCACCACGCCTCCAGCTTCCTCCACACAAAGAGAGGCGCTGGCCAGGCGAAGCCCATGCTGTCTGCTCTCGGAAGCCTGGGGCCTGGCGTCCAGGGCTGGGCTCTGATTGACGGGCCTGCCAGACGGCCTTTGTTAGGAGTGCGATCTCAGGCGCTGTATCTGGGCTGGAGCTGCCATCACAGGCCTCCAGCAGGAGCTGTGATCCAGGGAGAGACTTGGCTGAGCAGCTTGGAATTAAAATACTAACAATCGCCCACCCCCTCCCTGTCTGGACAGAGGAGCGGGCCTTTGTTAGACTCTCAAGTCCAGGAATGACTTTGGTTCTTGTCCCGCTGCTGCCGCCCAAGCAAGGGCTGAGACATTGCCGGCCTTCCTACGTCCTGGCCTGCCCCCGCCCGCCACTGCTTGGCCACCTGTCCTCACAGAGCCTGGTCAGGAGTTAGACAGACGTGGGGCCAAGTCTGCCTCATTGGTGACCCCACTCAGGTTCTTAAGACCTGCAAGGCGGTGGAGGAGTCCACCCAGGGCTTCGGAGTTGATTGGCACTGCCGGGTAAGTATTGGACTGCCAACTGCAAGGTCAGCAGTTCAAATCCACCGGCTACTTGGCTGGAGAAAGAGGAGGCGATCTGCTCCCCCTTAAAGTGTGGTCTCCGAGGTCACTCACTGTGAAGCAGCAGCGACTGGATGGGGGTGGGTTTTAGTGGATGTAGAATGTCTGGCACATGGGCACTCACTGCCATCGAGTGGGTCCGGCTCAGCCTGCAGGACAGGGCAGAACTGGCCCCTGACTGGAGTCTTTCTCAGACTAGAAAGGAACCCAGCATGTGACCACTGCTCACCAGGGCCCCATTTCTTCCCCTGCCTGTGACCCGATGCAGTTAGGGAATTCTGGGGTCATCTAAGTCCACATGTTGGCATGCCCAGAAACCCCACCCTTTAAAAAGTCACTTTATTGGGGCCTCTGACAGCTCTTCTGACAATCCACAGGTGCGCATTGTTGCCATGGTCATTTCCCAACATCTGCTGCTGCTGGAGCCCTTGGTGCCCACTCCTTTTCCCTCGTGGCCCCTTGAGACATTTTACATTATTTTCACTCCTTACACCCACATTTCTGTACATTCCCTGTGTTGATCATTTTAATTGGTTCCCCTTCCTCTCCCCACCTTCCCCCTACCATCCTGTTATCACCACTCTGTCCCTGGTAGAACCCATCTCTGTCCCCGAGGGGTTTCTCTGACCTGCATCGTGTGTCCTGAGCGCCTATCTGTACCTGTGTACATGCTCCAGTCTAGCCAGAACTGAAAGGCGGGCTGGGGTCATGATGGTGGGGGGTGAGGAGGCCTCAAAGAACCAGAGGAACATTGTGTGTTTCATCGATGCTGTACTGTGCTCTGGTTGACACACCCCTGCCTGTGACCCTTCTGTGAGGGTCTCCCATTGTCTGCAGATGGGTTTGAGGTTGCCTCTGCTCTGACCCCTTCATTCTCATGCTGAAGTTTTAAGGAGTTCATGGGTAACATGGGGAGCATGTGCAGGGCTTCTCAAACTAAGAATATTTTCTTCCCAGAACATAGCTCGCTACATCTAGTATTTGTTACTGTTTCTTAATTATTCCTGCATTCACTGTATCCCTCAGTTGTATAATGGACACCCCTCCAAGCCCTCCTGGTTCAGCCTTGGGTCTGGTATGAGCTCGCTCTCTCTATGGGAGGGACGGAAACCGCTCCCCTGAGGGCAGGCTGCTGATTGTGGACTGGCCACATTAGGAGAGGGCCCCAGCGGCCCCTGTCCACTCATCCCTGTGCCAGGAAACGGCAGAGCAGCACGTCACGCCTGTGGGCCGTGGCGGCAGACGTTTCCCTGCCTGAGCCTGGTTTTCATTGTACAGCCAGGGCTGTGCTGACAGCTCCCCTCACAGGGCTCTGAGGCTGGAACGAGGCAACACCCTAAACACAGCCGGTCGCGCCCGCGCAGCACATGGCTCCTCTGAGGAGTGCCCATTTCCTTGCCTTCGACCTTGGTCGGGTGGTTGCTGAGCACCCTGACCCGGGTGCCTGTGCCTGGGTGCTTTGGGCCACAGGTGGCTCGACCCCATTGGGGATGCATCTCCCCTCATTCAGTAGAGGAGACAGCATGGCCACCTGTCTGGGCTAACACTCCCCCTCTGGCCCCTCTTCTGTGCCACGCAGGTGCCGGAACCAGTGGGAGACTTCCAGGCCAGCTACTACCCTGCGGCCCCGCCGCCGCCTCAACCCCAGTTCCTTCCACCAGGCTTCCTCTCAGGGATCCACTTCCTGCCGCCGCCACCGCCACCACCGCCTTCCCCACCTTTCGCACTGACCGTTCTGTCTGATACAGACGGGGGAGCTACCGGTAAGTGGGTCCCAGTCTTCCAGACAGAGGCGGGGAGAGCCAGGAAGACTGCCTGGAGGAGGAGGAGCCTGATCTGAAGTTTGTGGTGGAGGAAGGTGGGGAACAGGCTTACATATGTCCTGGAGGAAGCTAGACAGGCAGTGGAGAGGGTCGTATGTGGCCTCCTGAAGCATGCTGGACCCGGAGCCCCAAGGTCGGCGTGTAACCGGTGCCTCTGTTTACCCCTGCACCTCGGGCGGTGTTCTGTGGGTTCAGGACGGGGCGGTCGTGATGTGGCCTGAGTGAGGGCCGGCTGCTGGTCACAGTGCCGTCTCCCTCACGCCGAGCAGGCCAGCGGTGCTCCTGGAACCTCCCAGCCTGGGGCGGGGTGCTGGAGTCCACGTAGCGTGGCCCGTGGGGCCCAGCATGCCGTGTACTCACCCTGCACCTCAAAGTCAGCCTTTCCCCCTTCCCTCCACAGAAAACCGGGACGGAGAGGCGCCCGGCGAGCCCAGCGCCCCCTTTCCTCAGGAGCAGACCGACTGAGCGCAGACCGGGCACAGGGCCTTGGGGCACGGCGGTGGCGTTTCTCGTCTGCGTTGAGGGCTATTTGGGGACGAAGGGGTATGTTTGTTAGGACCAATAGGTATGAGGTTTAGACAGGTTCTTAATTTTCAGATCGGAGAGGGCAGCGTGGCCTCTGCGGAGGTGGGTTGTCCCCAGAGCTGTTGTTCAGGGGGGTGGGCTGTTACAGGGGAGCTCGTGTTCAGGAATGAATTTAAGGGCCCCTGCGTGTTGAGTGGGTAACCCCACAGGTGGTCTTTGGTTTCCACCGGACAGCCTGCTGCCGCCTTGCCCCCGCCTCCAGCAGAGGCAGCGCAGCCCGGAGCTGGGCGGCTGGTGAGCAGCAGGGCAGGGGCGCTGACAGCAGGTTCTGCAGCGCCCTCCTGAACGACACCCCCCTCCCCCCAAGTTAGAGCCGTTTTAAGCGTCGTTGCTAGTTACATAGTCTTATTAAGTTCGACTTAGAGGTTTCTATAGTGATCACTAATTTAGGGGAGTGTTTGTTAGCAGTGACCCCATTCTCAGAAAAGGACGGTGTCCAGCGTTGCCTGTGATGGCCCACGGTGCTTCTCTGGGCCTGCCGACCAAATAAATGCACACTGCACCTCCTGTGGACCGTCTGCTCTCTCTGAAGCCTTGTGGTGGGCCACCTGGGGCAGGAGCCTGGGTGGGGAATTGGGGCCTGGGGTCCACCTGCAAGCCTGCTTCTACTACACACTTGGGTCAGCCTGACCGGCAGGTCCCTGTTGACTACACACAGCTTTCTGGGCTTCTTTGCTGAGCCCTGTCCATGGTGCCACAGGGCATGGCTTTGAAAGGCAGCCTGGGGCCCTCCTGCAGCTCTGGCATCCTGGTCTTGGCCTTGGTCACTCCTTTATTCAAAAGCAATCCTGCATTTGCTGGGTCCAGGCAGGCACTCGTGGGCTGCACCTTGGCGAGTATGGGGTCCAGTGGGAGGCCGGCCGGGGATCTGTGCTGAACCAGGTGTGGGGCTAGGGGGTGGTCAGGAAGGCTTCCTGGGGGAGTCATCCCACCTGGTTTAAGGGGCCAGGAGGAGAGGGTGAGGAAGAAGATGGCACCATAGTAGCAGGACAGGTGGCAGGGCTGACTCTGAGAAATGTCCTAACCTTTACATCCGTGCAGGTCAGGAGCCCGTAATGAGAAGTGGGTGCTATAGTTGTCAGGCCAGGATGGCCCTCCTGGATGGTTCCAGGGCCCCCCAGTGGGTGGGGTTGCCCTCTGGGAAACACTGATGTAGGATGGGCTGGGGCCAGCTGGCGAGGTTCACAGTTCTGGAGTCCACTCTTCACAAGGCATGGGGCGGTTAGCCGAGGGTTAGCTATTTGAGCCCCAGCCCCACTCACTTGCCTATGAAGTAGGAGTGGACGCCCTCTGGACTTCCACTCACTTGGCCTCAGACACACGTCCACTCTAGGCCCCCGTGGGTGTCCCAGGCGTTAGTCCTCACCCCCCTCTGCAGGCTGGATCCCCTGCCTTGGCCTCTAGCTGCTTGTAGCTCTCCCCTTATCCTTGGGGTAGCCAGATGCCCCTTCCTGCCGCCTGCCCCTCAGCCTGACCATGAGGGTCATAGAACCCACCCAGGGGCACCTGCTTCCACAAGGCCCCGGCCTTGAAAACCCACAGGGGCAGTTCTGAAGCAGGGTGGCTGTCTGCATGGTGGGTGTGGGGTGGGGTCTGCCCAGGCCCTCTGCCACCTTGTGACGTGACTCATCCCGAGCAGTAAGTCGCCTGCGGCATCCCGGAGGCCAGGATGGTCTGTGTGCCCCGATTTGCCTTTGCAGCTCCCAGGGTAGTGGTCAGCTGGTGCCTGCCGTTGGATCGGATGGGTAGAATTGGGGATGGAGGGTTGAGAAGTCCTGGAATTATCCATTCATGTCTGCATCTGCCTGGCGATCTTGGCCAGACAGCATAGTAAACAGGACCTTTGGGGCCTCTCTGAGACACTGCCCAGGGCTGAAGGATTGCTCCTGAGGCCCGTGTTTGACTCTTCACTCCCTGGCCCTCCTCCTGTGCCAGACATTGCTGAGTCCTCAGAGGATGGCCCTGGAAACCCACACACTGCCTTCCTGCCACTCACTGTTCCCGCGGTCTCCCAGACGGCCTTTCCAGGGACAGGCCTGTTTCCCTCCCAAGGAGCTGGTGGGTTTGAACTGACCTTGTGGTTAGCAGCCGGATACCTAACCCACACGGTCACTGAGCACCTTCCCCTCAAAGCCACAACCCACCAAACTCACTGCCATAGCGTTGATTCTAACTCACTCTGACCTCAGCCCAGGGCAGGACTGCCTCTAAATGGGAGCAGGAAGCCTCCATTCTGAGCAGCTGTTGGCTTTGAACTATTGACCTTCCAGTGTTAGCAGCCAAGGTATAACCCATTGCACCACCGGGCTCCTTAAGCATGGGCCTCCATCATACTGCGATTGGAGGTGAGGCATTCCCCCCCACCACACACCCCAATCTCCCACTGTCAGACTCAACACCAGCCAAACTCAGTGGCCCTCTGGGTAGAGGGCTGCCCTGGGGGGTTTCTGAGACTAACTGGAAGCAGAGAGCCTCACCTTTCTCCCAAGGAGCGGCTGGTGGCTTCCAATAGGGCTCCTCAGAAGGCTCAATCTCAGCTCCGAGTAAATCAGACCAGGTTCTGGACCATGGTGCTCACCTTTGCTGAGGGGAGCCATACATCTCGGGAGTCTTGGTGTCTGACAATCCACCCAGCTCAGCGCTGACACTAAAAATGAAATTCTCTAAACATTTTCAATCCTTGGTTTGTTTCTAAAGGACAAAGTGTATTATAAAGAACATTGATAGTGTTGGTGTGGTGGCTACATAATCTGGTGTCAATTTGGGACTTGAGAGGATTAAGAGTGAAGGGGTGGAGTCTAGTCTGTCAATTGGGTCACAGCCAATGAGGCCTCTGTGGGCATGGCCTTCCCCTGAGGATTCTGGGAAAACTCGGATTTCCTTGGAGGCGGAAGATACTTCTCTGCTCACTGCCTGCGGACTTCCCTGAGGACACGACACATGGCACTATGGACCCCTGCCAGCACTGAGATGCTCACAGCGCCACCGGACCCAGAGACTTTCTACCCACTGGCCTCTGATCATCCTGCATTCAGTGTCATTGAGTGTGTTTTGTGAGTCTGAAGAGGACTTTATAGATTTGTATTGGACTTAAGGGCTAAGATCAGACTTAGGGACTTGATCTGGACTGAGCTGCGATATTTTCTTAATGTGCAGTTCTTGTATATACCTTTTTCTTGTACACTTATATGAGTGTCTCCATGAATTGTTTCGCTAGTAGGCTGCCCAGACTAACACAGTGGGTTTGACCATGGATTTGTACTGAAAGAATTTGGCCTCGGTCCTTGGTTCCCAAGAGGCAGTCAGCAGCCCAGAAGTGAGGGACTCCAAGCTTGTGACTGCCATCCAAGGTCATCACCGACTTGGCGGTCTTGTTGACCAAGAGAAAGATGTCTTGTTGGCCAGTGGGACCTGACAGCTCCAGTGGTTCGGGGCAGAAGAAGGGCTGCATGTGTCCCTGTCAGGTGGCCACACGACGGCATTGGCCGATTGTCTTCATGATTGTGCTACTGAGTCCAGGCCAGCTCAGCAGCCTTACAGAACAGGAGAACTGGCCCCCTGGTGGAGGGAGGCAGCGTGTCCAAGGCTGTCAATCTTTCCCAAAGCATGCTGCCGGTCTTTCTCCAGCAGAAGCAGCTGGTGGGGTCAAACCACCAACCTTTTGGTTAGTAGGCGAGCACTTAACCCCTGTGCTATCAGGACTCCTGGTGCCCCCCCCCCCCGCACACACCCCCAACAAGGAGTGCGCTGACGCTGAAGTGGGAGCCGTCCACGAGGCAGGTGGGAACGGCCTGTGTTCCTTTGTTTAACGCCAGCATGAGCTTTATTAGCCCCATCTTTTCATCAGCACTCTTTCCTCATCCTTCTAGGCT